>NC_053495.1:80749979-81349979 GCF_905171775.1 Rana temporaria | reverse complement strand
TTTCACAATATATCACTGTAATACAGGGGTTGACAAATTTGCTTGGAATCTAGGAGCCAGCTAAAAAAGTTAGGAGCCAGAAAACGCGCCCCGTCCCGACGAGCTTGCGTACAGAAGCGAACACATACGTGAGCAGCGCCCGCATATGTAAACGGTGTTTAAACCACACATGAGGTATCGCCGCGATTGTTAGAGCGAGAGCAATAATTCTAGACCTCCTCTGTAACTCAAAACATGCAACCTGTAGAATTTTTTAAACATCGCCTATGGGGATTTTAAAGGGTAAAAGTTTGTCGCCATTCCATGAGCGGACGTAATTTTGAAGCGTGACATGTTGGGTATCAATTTACTCGGCGTAACATTATCTTTCATAATATTTAAAAAAATGGGGATAACTTTACTGTTGTCTTAAAAGTGAAAATTTTTCCCAAAAAAGTGCGCTTGTAAGACCGCTGCGCAAATACGGCGTAACAGAAAGTATTGCAACGATCGCAATTTTATTCTCTAGGGTGTTAGGATAAAAAAATATATATATAATGTTTGGGGGTTCTTATTAGAGGGAACAAGATGGCAGTGAAAATAGTGAAAAATTACATTAGAATTGCTGTTTAACTTGTAATGCTTAACTTGTAATACCAACGGCCACCACCAGATGGCGCCAGCTTACACATCTGGTGGTAATAACTTGTAATACCAACGGCTCACCACCAGATGGCACCAGCTCACAACAAAAAAAAAATATTTTTTTTTGCCCCCCCCCCCTTCCAAGCCAAGTCGCCAGGACCCTATTTCTAGTCGCCATGGCGACCTGGCGCCCGGGATTTGTCGAGCCCTGCTGTAATACTATATCACCTTACCATGTAATGTATTGTATTGTATTGTACTGTACTTGTCTGTTAGGAACTGGGATACTGGTCTCAGTCATGTACTATTTACGTTGGATCTGTATATCGATGGTGTTCTTCTATCCCGATATACTGCAAAATGTATGACTTTTTCTTTAAAAATGTAATAAAATTTGATTAAACATAAAGTTACCTTAGTAACTGCATACTCTATACTGCCATTGTCTTCCACAGACAGTTCCTTAAGCTTTTCAAAAAACGCCTCATCATAAGGTCCATCCAACAGTAGTGTGCTTCTGCAAAGAAATGCATAGTGTCAAAAGCATACAGCTGATTGTTTGACCTATGTCATCAAAAAAGCTCCATACATATTACACTGTTTGTATGACAGTACAATTGTACCCAATTTCATGTACATTTTTGAAACACATCAACCAAATGCTCTCCCAGAGGTCCAAAATACCTAATTCTCTTCATGGTTGTCTTTTTTTTCTGCTGCTATTCCTAAGACCCATATGTATGCCCTATCTCAAAACTTAAGACAAAATAATACAAACACACAGAAGGATTATGGTCAACTTAAGGGGCTAACATTCTTGCATTTACTGTAACATTATTACACCTTCTATTGGAAAAGGATAAACCCAAATTGTATCAAGTAAAAGACACTTAATTTGTTAATTACATGTAACTCAATAATCAAAACAGATAAAAAAACAAAAACAAAAAAAAAAAACATCACCACAATGCTGCTAGCAGGCACTGAATAGTGATAATAGTTTGTTTAGCATATTATTTTAGGTCAAGAACAAGTATGCGGATTAGGATCTGACTTAACTGGCTTCTTTGCTTGTTCTAGGTCAGCAAGTCAGTCCAAGAATCCAGAAATGGTCAGACTACTGGCATTTTCAGGAGAAGCTTAATGGCGATCTAAATATTTCTCTTAGCACAGGTTCTCTTTAACCACTTCCAGACCACCCCACATACATTTACTGCAGCAAGGCAGTGCAGCTGCGCAAAATGACTTACAGGCAGGGCTTTTTTTCAGGGGGAACTTGGGGGAACTCAGTTCCACCACCTCTGGCTCAGACCCTTTGGTGCCTGCTCACCACAATCACTTGTAAACACATAAGTCTGGTTTCTGTGTTTACAAGTGACAGCTCTGCACTCTGTGTGTAACCCCCCTGAACTCCGCACTCTGTGTGTGATGCAATCCTGGTATTTAATGCCCCTTTAACACCCTTCTTCTGTTTGTGAAATCGGAACGGGGTCGTGGCTGAGTTCCTGCACCTATTTTCTGAGAAAAAAAGCTCTGCTTACAGGTATGTGATTAGGAATCTGCGGCGATCGGATTTGATTCAGAACTGATCAGTCATCAAATCACCAATGATTTATGGCATGGACCTGCTGATCAGTTCTGGAGATTGGCAGAGTGTCCTGTGCCTGTGTAATGTAAACACAGGCAAAGGAAATCACGTGATCTCCACTCCTGAAGCCCTTTTCGGTTCCAGCGTGAGAGGAGAGAGATTTAACAGTGAGTACACAAGCACTACACTAACACCAGATCACATATAACCCCCTGATCCACCCCCAGTTAACCTAACCATTTCACTACCTGTCACAGTGTCACCAAGTACAGTGTACAGATTTTCTACCGATCACTGCATTGGTGTCACTTGTGATGCTAAATAGCATTAGAGGCAGTCCCAGATAAGTTCAGGGTACACACCATACATTTCCTAATAAAGATTTAACCCACCAATCGCCCTTCAGGTTAACCTTTTTACAGTATTATTCATACAGTGTGCCAGTTACGTCAATCCCAGACAGCATCATATTTAACCCTTTGATTGCCAGTAACACTAACACACACACACACTGTACACCTCCATTACTAGTATAGTATCTGAATGTATCAATATCTTTGATCTGATCATAACTATACTAACGTTCCCAATAGTATAGTGTTCCAAAAACACAGCATTAGCAGGATTGGCCCTGGCAACTGTATTTAGCCCCTTCGCTCTCCCCAAACAAGTGCAGTATCAGTAGATCATTGTCACTTCCTATACAAAAGTACACAAAAACCGTAGCGTTTGAGTCAGTTCTGATCTCTGCTAGCACTAGTAGTTACATTTTTTGTAGCGCTTCAAACAGTCTTTGACAACCATGTGCTTTTTTTTACCTGTGAGTCGCACTAGGTACCTGCAAATTTATTGGCTAAAATGTCAAACGAATGGTACACTAGTGAAGAGGCCTACAGGGTATTGAGCATGACAGATAAGAGCGATGGGGAGTCCTCGCTGTCAGATTCAGGCTCAGTATTTAAACCTGTAGAGAGCAGTGGCACCCTAAATGGCTCTGACAACAGAGTAGAGGTCCCTGCTAAGGTCAGGCATACACAACCCTATTCCTCTGTTGTTGAAGTGTTACAATCACATGATTGTCGTATGCAGCAGAGTGTTGGTACTAGTGCCGCTCTACCTTCTGGTGAATTGGCAAGCACCAGTGGCCTAGTACACCCTGATTGTAGACAAACCAGCACTGCAGTAACACTTGGTGACATGGCGATTTCCATAAGTGCAGTTCAAGCTGGAGCGGTGGCTAGCACAACTAGTGTCCCGCAGGCACCAGAAATTTGAACATAGGCCCGTAGAGCCCATAGTGCCCTTCCTGATGCACTTGCAAATCCTGATTGGCAGCCCACAGATTCTGCCGCCGCGCATGCACTTCCCCCATTCACTGGCCAACTCAGAATTCAGGTGGAAACCACAGATTTAACGTCCCTTGGTCTTTTTGAGACGTTTTTCATGGAAAATCTGTACAGATCTATTGTGGACCAAAGCAATTTATATGCTAATAAATTTATTTCCACAAACCCAAATTTGAACCTTGCCAGACAATTTGGCTGGAAACCTATCACGGTTTCCAAATTTAAGACTTTTTATCGCTCAACATGGGCATTACTAAAAAGAATAAGTTGCGGTCATATTGGTCCACTGACCCAATTCATCCTATGCTCTCTGCAGCCATGGCCTGGGTAGATACAAGCAAATGTTGCAGTTTATGCCTTTTAACGACAATGAACTCTGTCGTCCTCTGGGTGACCCTGGAAATGATCGGCTCCACAAACTTCGGCCCCTCGTATACCACTTCAACCGAAAATTTGCAGCCTTGTATATCCCCAAACAAGATGTCTGTGTTGATGATTCCCCGATTAAGTTTTCTGGTCACCTTGTTTTCAAACCGTTTCTCCCCAGCAAGCGTGCAAAATATGGGGTCAAAATGTATAAGCTCTGGGGGCGTGGTCTGGACATGCATCGGTGAAGACGTGTTTGTCTCGAGCACCGGCACTGGCACCGCTTGTATCTAATTTATCTACTATCCATCACATCTGTTTACCCGCAGATCATGCGAAAGAGAACGGGCAAGTCTCTCCCCAAGTCGGGAACCCCGTCAAGCTCCATAAAAAGATTCCTGGCCACGGAACCTGAAGACGGGGAGGACATGGACGGACTATGCCGCTCTCCACGTGGCATGGGCTCTGCCTCCCGCCGTAAGCCAGAACAGAGACGCCATTCCCCGACTTCGTCGGCCTGCTCAGATGGAGAAGGTAGCACATCCAGGCGCTCCGAGGTCGCGGCACTGGCCGACAGTTTGCCAACTAAAATGGAGTTGGCATCCATGTTCCTGAGCCTGGAGAGATATATTAGAAAGGAAATCTCAGCGGTGAGAGTGGACTTATGCCAGGTGTTGGAGCGAGTGGACAAATTCTTAGCAACGGCTTGACTGCCACATGACCACCATTAGAAACCTGCAGGCATCCAACCGTAGTCTCACTATTGCGCATAGGATGGCCCTCTACGAGATTGAGGACCAAGAGAATCGCAACAGGAGGAACAACATACGGATCAGAGGCCTGCCTGAAGCAACTGGCGACGATGACCTCCTCCTTTCCGTGCAAGGTATTTTCAAGGGCCTACTAGGCCCTGCGGCTGATCACCCGCTCAAAATAAACAGGGTACCCAGGGCCTTGCGCCCACGTATCCTATCCACAGACACCCCGCGGGATGTTATCTGCCAGATTCACTATTACGAGGAAAAGGGGCGCATAATGCGCAAGGCCAGAGAGACTGCCTCCCTTGACGGTGCATCCCTGCCCTTCCGAGACCTTGCCAGGTAAACATTGGACCGCGACCCTGCGGCCCCTGACAGAGAAACTGAGAGCCAAATCCATCAACTACCGTTGGGGCTTCCCTGCGGCCCTCATTGCAAATCGGGATGGTAAAACTGCAATTCTTCGCTTTCCGGCTGGCAGGACACTATTCCCATCCTGCCTAACGCTGCTGACCCGCAGTGGCAAAAAGTCAGCCGCAGGTGCCGTCCTGTGCCCCGGATGCCTCTCCCCAGCTGGGTTGAAAGATGAGGCAGTTGGCCTGTGCCTCCCAGCTCTGGATCTATGTATTTTGCTTAGACCTGTAAATTTGTGACTATCCATTGTATATTATCATTTCGCTACGGTATGGTCTGGTGTCCATGTCTTACGTTATATGTTTAAGTAGGCTCCTTGTTCATATATAGACTGCTCTGACATTCTGTTATAGGTTACAGTCTAGCAGTTAAGATTTACTCTCGTTTTCACTCTGTTTGTAGAGTGCCGACGCAGCATGGCAGTGATCATGACATTTTGGGTGTTCGCTGCCTGATGCTCGTGGCTCCCCATCCCCCCCATGCGGGGCGCCGTGTGGTCTCACGCCCTCATGTCCTTGCCCCGTCTGGGGCGGGGTGCATGTGGGTGCCGGGCTGCCCACATGCCCCCTCTCTGCACGGCAGATACATTTGTGTGAATGTTGATTATTTCCCCCTTTGGGGTATGTTTTTTCTTTGTGATATTGATAAATGGTTTTTCTTTTCTCCTTTGTCAATCTTCACTTATTTTTCTTTTTCCCTTGACCTTTTTGTCCCCTGCCTCTGCCTTCTTCCCCAGGTGCAGTTTCTTCTGGTTCGTACACGTAAGCTCCTCCTGACGATCCCCATGGCTACGGTAAACAGTCTCCTTCAATGTTCGGGGTCTATACGTCCCAGGTAAGAGGCATAACCTGTATAGAGAGCTGGGTCGCCTGCGGGGAGATATTGTTCTCCTACAGGAGACCCACCTCACACACACTACTTCGGTGAAACTCTTCTCCCCACAATACCCTATATGGGGGCATGTTCATAAGGCCAAAGGTGTAGCCATTGGGTTTCACAGGGGAACCTCCTTTACGCTAGATTCTATGGCGAGTGATCCCATGGGTCGGTTCCTATTCCTTAGGGCCAGCCTGGGTAGTATGTCTTGTATGCCCCAACCATGATTAAACTACTTTTATAGCCTCCACCCTTAAAAAGCTGAGCGAGTTTGCCCACGGTTGCATTCTCCTTACTGGGGATTTTAATGCTCCTCTGGAGCCGCCCCTAGACATGTCATTAGAAAGCCCTTGTATGTTACAGAACAATTGATGTTTTTGCGCAAACGTTTGCACAAAGCTCAACTGATGGACGTGTGGAGAATTATGCACCCACAGGTAAAGGACTACACCCACTTTTCCAATTTGTATCATAATCCAGGATAGATTACTGATCCTTGTCAAGGTATCTTTATTGAGTTGATAAAGAATTGTACAAGCATAGTGAAGAGAACAAGTTACAAGGAGAAGAAACTCTAACAAACAAACATAGTCATTGCACATTGCAAAAGTCACTTATTTCAGTCATCCTAACAATGTATACAGTAGCAATAGTGACTGAATAACTGGCTACCTAGGTTCACTTTGCATTACTTATTTTAGCCATTGTACGCTAAACTGGGTCTAGGGCCATGTCCCAATGTGCAGTCTTTTGGTGCAACCGTTGGGAGTTTCAACGATATTCAACATTGTAATAGTAGTTGCGAAAACATTGTTAAGCTGAGAACATGTTTCTGAAGGGGGGGGGAGGGAGGCAGAGAAGAGAGGGGTTGAGGAAGAGGGGGTCTGCAGGAGCAATCTGAGTTCTGAAGTCATTGCAGTAGGTTGTTAAATTGGCTGGGCTACCATGGCTGTAAAACATCGTTATTCATTGCATTAGGAATTACATATGTGAACCAAGGCTTCCATATTTTCTCGAATCTGATGATCGTATCCATATCGATTGACATCATTTTGGCGTGAGACATTGCGTTGTTCATTCTATTTGTCACTTAATTTAGTGATAAATTAGGTGACTTCCAAGCCTTCGCAAGTGTCTGTTTCGCGGCTGTAAGAAGCTGCAGAATTAGTTTAAATTGCATATTCGACACATTGTCAGGTTTTAGGTTTAGTAGCGCCATTTTGGGATCTAGGGGAATTGTCTTTGAAGAGGGTGCTGATAATATGGAAAATTTCTGACCAAAATGATAGTGCTTTTGGACACGACCACCAAATGTGAAAATATGTCCCAGGTGATGAGCATCCCCTGAAACAGTGGTCTGGGTAATTTTGCACATATTTTGCAATCCTGACTGGCACTAAGTACCATCGAGTGAGAACCTTGTAGTTTGTTTCAACCGCTATTTCATTCAGGGATGCTGATTTAGTGTTATTCCAAATTTGTTTCCATTCTGATGCGTCTAGCTCTAGATCTAAGTCCATTTCCCATTTACACACATAAGGTAGTTTCTCAGAAATGGAACTGGTCAGTAACTGGGAGTAAATAGTTGAAATAATTCCCTTAGTATGGGGGTCATTTCTACAGAGAAAGTGGATAACCGTGTCGGCGTCTGGGAAGAGTCTAGAAATGACTTGAAGAAATTTTTTATTTGTAGATATCTAAATATCTCAGCTTGTGGAATGCCATATTTTTCATGAATAGTGGGAAAGGACATGAGAGTCTGTCAGCTTGTATAAACATGTACAATCTTTTTTTACCCATTCATTAAAGGTGTTGGGATATATCAATGCCGGGTAGAACGCCGGGTTCTTGTAGAATGAAAGAAGAGGAGTGTGAGGGGATTGCAGGTAACTTTTGACCTTCATTCGGTCCCAAAGGGATAGTGTGTGTTTTGTGATAGGGTTGTGTATATGTTTACGCGCTTTGGGAGAAATCCATAATATGTTAGAGATTAAAATAGGATCACATTCTACTGCCTCAATCGATACCCAGAGAGGAGGTTCACGTTTAGCGTGATATTTCACTAGGTTAGCTAATTGTGCTGCCCTATAGTAACTCGCAAAGTTGGGTACCCCCAATCCACCGTTAACCTTGGAAAGATGCAGGATTTGAGGTTTTATTCTTGGTCTGGTGGGTCCCCAAACAAAGGTAGATACTCTTTTTTTGTACGATTCTTAAGAAATGTGGTGGAACAGGGACGGGAAGAACTCTAAAGAGGTAAAGGAGTTTCGGTAATATTGTCATTTTTACCGCGCTGATTCTTCCCAACCAAGACAGAGGTAAATGGGCCCATGAGCTTAGAAGATTTGATATCTGTTTTAAGAGACTAGGGTAGTTGGAGGAAAGTATCTCCGATGGTGTCGATGTTAGGCGTATTCTTAGAAAAGGGATACTTTTGTCAGGCCATTCGAAGGGTAGACCGGTTTTGGCTGCGCTTAACTCTAGGGCTGAAAGTGATATGTTTAGAGCGAGACATTTTTTGGGGTTAATGGATAGACCTGAAAAGGATGCAAAATGGTTTAGAACTGACATTAGGTTGGGGCCTGATACTTGTGGAGATGCAAGAAAAAGGAGGATGTCGTCGGCGAACAAGCATAACTTATGCTTATGGCCACCTACTTCTATACCAAGGATCGTTGGGTCTGACCTGATTTTTTGTGCCAGTGGCTCTATAAGGAGGGCAAATAATAAAGGGGAAAGCGGACATCCTTGTCTCGTGCCTCTATTAATGGAGAATGTGTCTGACTTGTATCCTGCATATTTTACATATGCTTTTGGGCTATTATATAATTCCAAGATCCATTTCGTAAAGTTGGGGCCAAAGCCCCATTTTTGTAGCGCATAGTTCAGATATGACCAGGATACAGATTCGAATGCCTGCTTTATATCTAGAGAGAGAAAGCACGCTGGGATTCCTCTTTTCTTTGCTATATGTGCCAAAAGATTTGCCCTTCTTATGTTGTCACCTGCCTGTCGGTTAGGCATGAAACCTACTTGGTCACGGTGGATCAGTGTTCCAATTATCATGTTTAGGCGATTCGCCAGAATTTTACCTAGGAGTTTAATGTCCGTATTTATCATTGAAATGGGGCGGAAGTTTTCACTGAGGGTATTATCCGCGTGCAGTTTAGGGATCATGCAGATGGTGTCTAGGAGTGATTCCTGTCTAAAGTTTTTTTGGTTAAGTAGATTAAACGCTTTTGCTAGTCTTGGGGAAATAAGTTCGTTGAAAGTCTTATAGTATCGGGCTGTGAATCCGTCTGGACCGGGCCTTTTGTTTAATTTGAGATCCTTGATCGCAACGGTTACATCTTCTAAAGAGATAGGTTTATCCAAGTGCTCTTTTTGGGATTCAGTCATTTGGGGTAAATGGATTTGCGAGAAAAAGGAGTCTGCGGCTATTTCATTAAAAATATTTGTTTCTGAATAAAGCTTTTTCAGGTGAGCGCTGAATTTCTGCACTATTTTAAGGGGGTTGCTAGAAATAGTGTTATTTGATAGTTTCAATTTTATAGGAGAGTATGACTTATTGATGGAATTAAGCGTCCTAGCTAGATATGCGCCAGTGTTGTTAGCATTTTTATAAAAAGTATGTTTGGACCTATTTAAAGATTTGTTTGCCAACTCTGTAAGAAATAAATCATACTCCAGATGCGCTTTATCCAGGCAGATTTTGGCGTTGGGGGAGTGATCGTTTTGGAAAGCTAAGTAAGCTAGATTGAATTCAGTTTCCAGTCTCATTGCCATCTGTTTTCGATCTTTAAGGATCCCCAATTGTCTTTGAAATGTCCCTCTCAGTACAGGTTTATGTGCCTCCCAGAGTGTGAGAGCAGATATTTCTGGGGTCATGTTAAATTCCAGGTAGTCTTTCAAAGATTGTTCAATTTCTGAGAAATACGATGGATGCCTGAGTAGTATATCAGGCATATACCAAGTGGGATCTTGTTTTTTGGGGATAGTTGACGCTATTGTAATAGAAACAGCGTTATGATCTGACCAATGAATGGGCATTATAACGGAATTAAGAACTTCTGGCAACATTCCAATTGTAAGAAATATATGGTCTATTCGGCTAAGTGACTGATGCGGGTTGGAGAAGTAGGTGTAGTTACGCTTTGTAGGGTTCATTTCTCTCCAGGAGTCTACTAGGTTATATTTAGAAAGGAGATTGGATAGTGTCCATTTTGGGTGATTTTTCGGTTGAATGTAGGGAGATCTGTCTAGGAACGGGAGAATTACTTCATTTGAATCACTGCATATCAAAAGAGAACCTATTTTATGCGTGTTGATGGTTTGAAATAGGTGTGACAGAAACGGCATAGGGTTAAGGTTAGGTGCATAGTAGGATACTACCGTAACTGCAGAGTCTAGGATGTATCCTGTTAAGATCAGGTATCAGCCTTCAGGGTCTCTGAGTTCAGATTTCAGGGTGAATGGGGTTGATCGATGGAAAGCAATCAGGACTCCTCTTTTCTTAGCTGAGGCAGACGCCGTGTATACTTGTGGGTAAGCGGGGTTGAAGTGTTTAGGGGTTGAATCTGGGGTAAAGTGTGTCTCTTGTAGACAGACGATGTGGGCTTTTTTGGATTGAAAGAACCTAAAAGCTTTCGTACATTCAAGCCTTGTACATTGAGTGATATCCTGTTCAAAGGTGCCATGGTAGCCAAACCAATAATCTCATCTTACCTTGCTTCTTCGAATGAAGATTGCTCCATGCAGACGGGATGAGGAAAGGGGAGGGAAAGGAACCAAAATTGGAAATCTTAAAAGAATGAGAAACACAATAGGTTAATGTACAATCAATCATACAATATATAACATATTGAGTATTCAAAGTATACTCGTGATGAGGGAAGAAGTCCCCCACCAAGAGAAAAAGGGCCCGCGTCAAATCCCCACATACTAGAATGGGGATCCGAGGTGGACCTAATGGGACGCATGTTTTCCCATGAGTCGGAGCACCGCATTCTGAAGTGTAAAGATGCACCTTTGCGGATGCAAAATGTTTCCAAGTTTAATAATTTACTCGTGAGACGAGTGGGATCGTTTAACTGCATTGCTGGGAGATCACATTTAAAGGGGAATGAGAGGGATGTGAATTACCAGCTGGGATGTTGGGACGTTAGGAATGTCATAGGTCTATGCCATTTAATGGGTATAGCTAATTACAAGGTGAAGAAGTGTATTGGACGTCACTTCATGGTAATAATAGCAAAAGGTTAGAGAATGGCCTTACGCGGAGGGTCAGATGGCGTTAATGGGATAGGGTCCACTTATTTTCGTAAGTAATCTTCAATGGTATAAATTGCGGGACCGTGTGGGATATGAAATCCGACCAGGAGATAGAGCGAAAGGGCCGCATCCCTATGGGGTCCAAATTTTGCGACATGTGGGATAACAGTTCCATAGCAATAAACAAGTATTGCTACCTTCCATAGCAAAAAGAACGGAAATACTTCATGGAACTAGGACAAGACAAACTAGCTGTCAATGTCCATTTTCACGACCTGAAAAGGAAGAAAAGATGGTTAGAGGTGAGAGAAGTTCAGTCCATTGAGTCTTCTTGGTCCTGAGCCTGTGGTGCATTTCTGCCCCGCTTGAGTGATTGTTGAATGCCTCCATTCTGCTCATGCTGTGTGGAGGTGGAAGCAGCTCTTCTGCGTGAGTTGGATGCAGAAGAGGTGTTTTCAATCAGCTTAAAGTGCATAAGGGCCTGATGTAGTTGATCCGGCGATCTGCAGACTATTTTCGTTCCCTGATATGTGAAGCAGAGGGCGAAGGGGAACCCCCATTGATATTTTATGTTGCGTTGTTGCAGTTCAATTAGAAGAGGTTTCATAGCTCTCCTCTTGGCGATGGTTAACTGCGAGATGTCTGCAAATATTTGATAGTTGTGACTCTGGAATGACAGATTTCTCTTTTCCCTTGCTGCCTCCATTACTTGTTCCTTGGTTCTATAAAAATGAAATTTGGCTATTATGTCCCTGGGGGGACCATCTGCCTTTTTAGGGGTGAGTGCTCTGTGTACTATGTCCATTTCCAAACGCTCCACTGCAGTACCTGGAAGCAATTCCTGGCATAACGCCAGGATGGTGGACTGAAGGTCAACTACAGACTCTGGGATGCCTCTGAATCTAAGATTAGACCTCCTGGCACGGTTTTCGTAATCTTCCAGTCTGTTCTGTAATGTTAGATTTTCTTCCTTGAGCAAGTCTATCTCAGTTAGGCACTCTTGAGTATATACCTCAATTTCCTCCGTTTTAGCTTCCAGGACCTCTGTGCCAGCTCCCTAATTTCTCTAGTGAGATTTGTGGTAATCTGGTCAGAGGTCTGTTTCAATGCTTTATGGAGCATTTTTTCAAACTGTTTAAGAAGTCCTGAGGGGACAGTGTCATCTTGACTAGCGGCTTTTGTTGCATTGCTAGTGTCCTCTTCCTCACTGTCTGAGGTAAAATTAGTCGGGGTAGCCATGGGTATCAAAGTTTTAGCTGTGTGCTTCTTTCCCTTCTCTGAGGCATTTGCTCTGCTGCGCTCCACTGAGGGGATTCGTTTTGGCTCTATTTCTTGAGCCTCCCAGCACCATATTGCCCAGAAAATGTTCCTCTCACCTTCCTGCAGCTCTGACCCGACTTTTTATCCAGCAATGCCGGCTTGGGAATAGTTTATCTGCGGTTTCTCTCTCTCATGAAGCGGAGCTCTAGTCAGGCATGTCAGTCCCGCTAGAGCCCGCCCACACCATAGATTACTTTTCCATTGATCATCACCATCTCTCCCTCCCCATGGCCTTGAGCATTGAAACTTCCCCTATATCAGACCATGCTCCAATCACACTTACATTAAAAATTCCTTCCTTGCCCTGTAGGACCACAAATTGGAAACTTAATGACCATTTACTCTTGGAGGATATAGATAAAAAGCTGATTTGGGATGATTTAGCTCAGTATTTCGCGGAGAACACACTCCCAGACATTTCACCGGGTACACTTTGGGAAGCCCACAAGGCCTTTATTCGGGGAAAATTTATTAACCACTACCCGACGGCCGTACGACTTTATATGGCCGCAGGGTGGTTCTGAATCTCTAACAGGCCGTGTTTTTATGGCCTGCGCGCGCATCCAGCGGCGCGTGCGATGGCGGCGAACGCGTGCTTGCCGCATCGCTGAGATGCCGATGCGAGTGCCTGGCGGCCGTGATGTCCGCCAGGGACTCGGGATCGGCGGCTACAGGGGCAAGACGTGGAGCTCTGTGTGCAAACACAGAGATCCATGTCCTGTCAGGGGAGAGAGGAGACCGATCTGTGTCCCTTGTACATAGATCGGTCACCTCCCCCATTCACCCCCCCTCCACCTACAGTTAGAACACAATTTAGGGTACACATTTAACCCCTTCCTCACCCCTAGTGTTAAGCCCTTCAATGCCAGTCACATTTATACAGTAATTAGTGCATATTTATAGCACTGTTCGCTGTATAAATGTGAATGGTGCCAAAAATGTGTCAAAAGTGTCCGATGTATCCGCCATAATGTCGCAGTCACAAAAAAAATGCTGATCACCTCCATTAGTAGTAAAAAAAAAAAAAAAAATAATAATAATTCTGTCCCCTGTTTTGTAAGCGCAATAACTTTTGCGCAAACCAGACGCTTCTTGCAATTTTTTTTTATTAATTTTTTTCCCAAAAATATGTAGAAGAATATGTATCGTCTAGACTGAGAAAAAAAATGTTTTTTAAAAAAAATGGGCTATTATAGCAACAAGTAAAAAATATTTTTTTCAAAATTGTCGCTCTATTTTTGTTTATAGCGCAAAAAATAAAAACCGCAGAGGCAATCAAATACCACCAAAAGAAAGCTCTATTTGTGGGGAAAAAAGGACGTCAATTTTGTTTGGGAGCCACGTCGCACGACCGCGCAATTGTCAGTTAAAGTGACGCAGTGCCACAAGCTGAAATTTCACCTGGTCAGGAAGGGGTATATGTGCCCAGTAAGGAAGTGGTTAAACTGGGCTCCAGGAAAAAGAGGGAACGCATTCACCAACAGTTAGAATTGATCCGTGATATTGAGGTGCTAAAGCGACAGCACAAAGCTGCACTATTACAGACGATCCTTCAGGTTTTGACCCAGAAGAGAGGATCTTAAAACCCTCTTTCATTTGGAGCAGAAACAGCGGTTCCGCATAGTAGTCCAACGCTTGCATGAATGGGGCAATAAGCCAGGTCAACTTTTGGCCCATTCGTTGCAACAAAAAAAATCTGCAGTCTTTATTGCCAAGATCAAATCCCCACACAACTCTATGGTACATGAGACATCTGGAATAGCATTCGTTCTACCAAACTTTATACCATGTCCACCATACAGTAGAGGACAAAGATGCTAGGACCCAACTCATTCGTAATTACCTGGCACAAGACAACTTGCCTAAACTCCCTGCTGATACCTTGTCCGCCCTGGACAGAGAATTCACCGCCTCTGAAATGCGAGTTGCATTAAAGGCCATGGATAATGGTAAGGCACCTTGCCCTGACAGCTTTGCAGTGTTGTATTATTGATCCTTTGCAGATCTTTTGCTTCCACGCTTGACCAATTATGCAAACAAGGTTTTGAAGGTGGTTCTCTCCATCCTGAAACTATCCATGCGCACATTACTGTCATCCCTAAGCCTGGTAAGGACCCCTGCAACTGCGGAAGCTACCGTCCCATTTCTTTATTAAATCTTGACGCCAAGTTATATGCCCAGGTCATTGCGAATAGGCGCCTCCCTCTTATCCCTCAATGGGTCTCTAGAGACCAAACAGAATTCATCCCCGGGAGGGAGGCGCATGATTACTCTCCGGGGGCGTGGTTTGCCTTGAAGGAAGATGGCAGCTTAACCCAAGAGCTCCGTCTCACCTCAGCCCAAACTAGACTTCTTCGCGGGATTCTTACTATCTTTCCCGTATAAATCATGGGGACTTCATCCCGTGGAAGTTCAGCATCCCGATCCAGGTCCCTGAGCTCTTCAGGACACAGAGGTCTGTCATGGCGGCGCAGCTTCCCGCCTCCACAATACCTCAGCAACATGTCAAGCTTACGCTCTCCCCTACTGGGTACAGATGTAGTCGGAAAGGGGAAGAGATGCTTTCTGCTCACACTGTTTAATGATTGAGCTGTGCCTCTTCTCCACGAAAGTTTCTCCAAGAAACTTCTCCAAGAAAGTTTAATTAGGGAGTCATCAATGCAGACAACTTGATGGGGAGTATACAAATCTGCAAAATGTTTGTTGAAGTGGTTTATGAGGGGCCACATTTTGTAGAGCCGGTTGTATTCAGGGTCTCGTATCGTTTCCTGGCCATGGAAGCAGAGAACACAGGCATATGGTCATGTGGACTTGTGGAGCAATAAGTCCGCAACTTAGGAAATTGATGTATGCCCATGTTGAGGCAAAGGCCCAGAAAGGTTTTTAATTCGGAAACCGTAAGTGGTTTCCATTCTCTGGCAAGGACGGACTGGGGATTAGCGGCAATGAAATTACCAGCATATAAATTACTCTGGTCCACAATAGATCTATAGAGATCTTCCGTGAAAAACAGCGAATAAAAATCAAGTAGCATAAAATCAGCTGTTTCCACCTGAATAACGGTGAAGGGGGAAAGTGAAGGGGCCAGTGAAGGGGGAAAGTACGTGTTCTGCAGAAGTGGTGGGGACCCAATCAGGATAGGCAAATTCTGCAGGAAGGGCACAACAAGCCCGTCTTTGTCTTCTTATTGGTGACAGCGGGACACTACTTGTGCTTGCCACCTCACCAGCTTGAACTGCACTTATGAGACTCGCCACGTCACCACATGATACTGTAGTGCTGGATGAACAACCAGGGTATTCTAGGCCGCTGGTGCTTGCCAGTTCACCAGAAGGAATAGCAGCTCTAGTACTGGCTCTCTGCTCCATACAAGGGTCCTGAGGTTCTTGCGCCTCAACAACATCAGAATTGGGTCAGGTACGCCTGCCCTTAGCTGCTGTCTTTTACGGGGATGTATTCTGAGCCAGAATCTGACAGATGCGTTACCTCCTCTTTACTATCTGTCAGGCTTAGAAACTCATAGGCCTCTTTACTAGTGTACATTCGCTTTGCCATTTCGGGCTCTAAATTTAGTGGTACACTAGTAAGGATTCACAGGTAAAAAGCACCTGATCTGTCAGCAAATGTAGAAAACGCTTAAAAAAAAAAAAAAAAAACTGTTGGCGATCGCAGGGATCAGGCTTGTCTCTGCGAACACTGCAGTTGTGTGTTGTGTTTTGGAACGGACAGTGATCGATCAATCAATACTGCACCACTTAGGTGGTCTGGGCTGGGCGGAGGGGCAAAACACAGGTGCTGGCGGGTATCTGGGCTGATCCCACTAACAATGCGTTTTGGGAACCCTAAACTACTGGGTACGCTAGTATAGATCTGATCAGATCATATATTGATCTGTTCAGATACTATACCACTAAGGGGGGTGTATGCTTTGCACGTGGGTGTAAGCGTTACTGGCACTAACCTAACACTGCCTGGGGCGGCACAGACCCTGACTGATGCTAAAATTTTATCAATATCACCCGTCGGGCAATCAGGGGGTTAAACCTTTATTGGGTTATATACAGCGGGTGCCCTGATGCTATAAACTGCAAACTAACCAGCGTCATCCGTAACACTTATACAGTGATCACTGGTGAAAGGGTTAACTAGGGGGCAATCAGGGTGTTAAAACCTTTATTAGGTAATATATGGGGGTACCTGACGCTATATAAAAACCTGGCGGTGAACCTAAAAAAATAACTGGCTACCTAGTGGCACCAGCGACACTAATACAGCGATCAGAAAATCGCTTAGTGACACCGGCGATAGGGGGTGAAGGGGTTAACTGGGGGGGGGCGATCAAGGGGTTAAACCTTTATTAGGGGGGGGGGGGTAGGGGGCTACCCTGGACCTAAAGCTAATGTCCCTAACACTTTTTACAGTCACAAATGACACTAAATGCAGTGATCAGTAAACAAATGATCACTGCAATCAGTGACACTGTGACTGGGGGCTGGGGGGATTGTGTGCTGGTGTTAGTGTAGTGTTGGTGCAACTCACGTGAGATGTCTTCACTCCACAAGCTCCAGTCAAAAAGACTGCCTTGTGGAGCGTGACATCACCTCCTCTGCCTGTGTTTACATTACACAGGAAGAGGAAGCATCTGATTCGCTGGGAGCGATTGCGAGGGGGGTGGCCAGAAACCAATGGCCACCCCCTCATCCCGGATTGCTCCCACAGCAAAACAGGCCGCCACATGTACCGGGGGGGTCTCATTGGACCCCCGACCCGCGGAAAGGCAGACACGTACAGGTACGTGAATGTGCCTGTACGTGCCATTCTGCCGACGTATATGTACATGCGGCGGTCATTAAGTGGTTAAATACACCTCTGCATACACAGGCATCATCTCAGTCTATGTAAAAGTATGATTTATTGTCAGTCAGGTTGCTGCATTTCTACAAAGACCTATTTACTGTGTTGCTCACGCATGTTGGTATTGTGTGTACTTTGCATGTCCTTTTAATTAATAAAAACTTATTGAACAAAAAAAAAATATGTATAAGCTCTGTGACAGGGCAACAGCCTATACCTGGAGTTTCCTGGTTTAGGAGGAAAAGATAGCAGTGTGGAACCACCTGACTGCTCAGACTACATAGGGAGCAGAGGCAAGATTGTTTGGGACTTGGGCCTCGTACAGACGAGAGGATTTCCGCTGGAAACGGTCGGCCGGACCGTTTCCAGCGGACATTCCTCCTCCGGATTTTGATCTGATGGCTTGTACACACCATCAGATCAAAATCCCCGCGGAAAACATACGCGTTGACGTGCCGCGCCGTCGCCGCGACAATATCGCGGCGACGTGCGTGACCCTGGAAGGTAAATACTTCCACGCATGCGTCGAATCACTTCGACGCATGCAAGGGATGGGGATCGGGCGGACTTATCCGGTGAGTCTGTACAGACGACCGGATAAGTCCGAAGGACAGATTCCAGCGGATAGATTTCTTAGCATGCTAAGAAATTTTTATCCGCTGAAAATCCGTCGGCTAGATTTTTATCCGCTGGAAAATGTCCGCTCGGGCCTACACACGACCGGATCTGTCTGCTGGAACTGATCCGCGGATCAATCCCAGCGGATAGATCCGGTCGTGTGTACGGGGCCTTGGTGTCACCCTAATTTGGAAAGGGTTACAATTTTTATACAGGCATCCCACTTTTTAGACACCTACTTTAAATTGCAATTACCGCATGTGGTTCCCGTGCAATCTAATCACTGGTACTTCCCCCAATGGCTCATAAATGCCCCACTTAGACAGGGAGAGAGAGCCTGATTGAGGTGTAATGAATTGCTTGCAGTGACCAGATTGTTTTTGTTCGGTCTTTCATTCAAACAAATATGGCAGTCCAAATTACAATGGCGACTGGTGTTGCCGAGAAGACCCTCTGTGTCCACGACTATAATTGTAAAATGGGAGGGGAGGACTTCAATGACCAGACGATGGGGCCATACTTAGTTGCCCATAAAGCCAGGCGCTGGTACAGAAAAGTGTCTGTATGTTTATTCCAATTGGCTCTGTTCAATGCTTATGTACTATACAAAGCGTCAGGAAGAAGTGGATCCTTCCTAAAATTCCAGGAAGAGATCACAGTCCTTTTGTATCTAGAAGGTGCCGTGGCCCAATTTCTCAATCCAGATGCAGTGAGCTGGCTGCATGAAAGGCATTTTCCAGATGTCCTCCCCGGTACTGCTACCCAAAGAGCACCCCAAAAAAATATGCCGTGTCTGTAGCAAGCGCGGATACAGGCGTGACACTCGCAATTTTTGTCCATCCTGTCCTGGCGAAACAGGTATCTGCATCGTTATCACACGCTAGTGGATGATTAGTATAGGGTACAGCACGGCACAGTCTAGGGCACATATTCACACAGGGTCTCGAAAGATTTTAGATGGCTAATCACATTTTGGAGACCCTAACCTGGAACATTTATAGTTACAATAAAAGTGTAAAAAACATAAAAAAAAAATATAGAATTTGTTGTACTCACCGTAAAATCCCTTTCTCTGACGTCCATGGACGGACACAGCTCCTTAAATCTTGACAAGTGGGTTATGTTCCTGTTCACAGGAGAGGACTAGGCAGAAACATGTTCGATAATTAAATACATGTTACTTTAACAGAGTTGAACAGCCCCAGCCCCGCGGTCCCTCCAGACATAACCCTCCTCCCTGCAGTATGCAGCCTCAGTTTGTAACAAGCAGTACACACCTAAAAGGAGGGGAGGGTGCTGTGTCCATCCATGGATGTCAGAGAAAAGGATTTTAAGGTGAGTACAAAAAATCCTATTTTCTCTTATTGTCCATGGACGGACACAGCTCCTTAAATCTTGACAAGTGGGACATCCCCAAGCAGTGTCAAAAACGAGGGGTGGGAACAGTATTAGTAAAACCAATTTAACTTCACCCCAAAACAAGCAGAGCTCCTCAACGGAGGAGTTGCAACCTTAAACAGCCACCTGCAAAACCTAGCGGCCGAAAGAAGCATCAGAAGATACACTCACAACAACCTTGTAAAATTTGGAAAAAGTGTGAACGGACGACCAAGTCGCCGCCACGCCCACCTGTGAGACAAATGCATGATGTCTGAAAACCCAGGAATAGGGATGAGCTTAGAGTTCGAGTCAAACTCATGTTGGACTCGAACATTGCCTGTTCGCCTTTTTGGCGAACAACGAACAATTAGGGGTGTTTGCAGCAAATTCTAAAAGCCGTGGAACACCCTGTTAAAGTCTATGGGAGAAATCTAAAGTGCTAATTTTAAAGGCTAATATGCAAGTTATTGTCCTAAAACATGTTTGGGGACCTGGGTCCTGTCCCAGGGGACATGTATCAATGCAAAAAAAAAACGTTTTAAAAACAGCCATTTTTTTGGGGAGCAGTGAATTTAATAATGCTAAAAGTGAAACAATAAAAGTGAAATAGTCCTTTAAATTTCACACTTAGAACTGTCCCTGCACAAAGTGTAATTTCTGAAAGGAAAAAAAAAGTCTTTTATAACCGGCTTTGCGGCTATAATGAATTGTCAGCTCTGGCAATTCAGAGCGAATTCATTCATAAAAAATAAAAAAAAAGCGTGGGGGTCCCCCCCAAATTCCATTACCAGGCCCTTCAGGTCTGGAATGGATAATAACCACTTAACCCCCGGACCATATTGCTGCCCAAAGACCAGAGTACTTTTTGCGATTCGGGACTGCATCGCTTTAACAGACAATTGCGCGGTCGTGCGACGTGGCTCCCAAACAAAATTGGCGTCCTTTTTTTCCCACAAATAGAGCTTTCATTTGGTGGTATTTGATTACCTCTGCGTTTTTTATTTTTTGCGCTATAAACAAAAATAGAGAGACAATTTTGAAAAAAATGAATATTTTTTACTTTTTGCTATAATAAATATCCCCCAAAAATATATAAAAAAAAAAAAAAAATTTCCTCAGTTTAGGCCGATACGTATTCTACCTATTTTTCGTAAAAAAAATCGCAATAAGCGTTTATTGATTGGTTTGCGCAAAAGTTATAGCGTTTACAAAATAGGGGGTATTTTTATGTCATTTTTATTAATATATTTTTTTTACTAGTAATGGCGGCGATCAGCGATTTTTTTTTCGGTATTGCGACATTATGGTGGACACTTCGGACACTTTTGACACATTTTTGGGACCATTGGCATTTTTATAGCGATCAGTGCTATAAAAATGCATTGGATTACTATAAAAATGCCACTGGCAGTGAAGGGGTTAACACTAGGGGGGCGGGGAAGGGGTTAAGTATGTCCCTTGTGTGTTCTTACTGTGGGGGGGGGGGGTGGCCTCACTAGGGGAAACACTGATCCTCTGTTCATACATTGTATGAACAGAAGATCAGCATTTCCCCCGCTGACAGGACCGGGAGCTGGGTGTTTACACACACAGCTCCCGGTCCCCGCTCTGTAACGAGCGATCGCGTGTGCCCGGCGGCGATCGCGCCCGCCGAGCACACGCACGGGAGTCGGGGGCGAGCGGGGGGCGCGCGCACCCCTAGTGGTGGCTGAGAGAGAGGACGTTATACTATGTGCTCTCGCCCAGCAGAGCCAACTTGCCGACGTAGAACGGCGGTGCGCGGTCGGCAAGTGGTTAAGGGGAACCCTGCCGTCAACTTAAAAAAAATGACGTGGGGTTCCCCCCAAATATCCATTCCAGACCCTTCAGGTCTGGTGTGGATTTTAAGGGGAACTCCACCCCAAATTTAAAAAAAAAAATGGCATGAAGTTCCACCAAAAATTCACACCAGACCCCTTATCCGAGCACGTTAACCTGGCCGGCCAGACTCTGTCCCCCCCCCTCTCCTGAACCGTACCATGCCACATGCCCTCAACATGGGGAGGATGTCCCCATGTTGATGGGGACAAGGGCCTCATCCCCACAACCCTTGCCCAGTGGTTGTAGGGGTCTGCGGGCGGCGGGCTTATCAGAATCTGGAAGACCCCTTTAACAAAGGAGACCCCCAGATCCTGGCCCCCCAATTGTGAATTGGTAATGGGGTACATTGTACCCCTACCATTTCAAGAAGCAAGTGTAAATAGTTAAAAAAAAAAACACACACACACACACACCGTAGAAAACGGTCTTCCCCCTTGCTGGGCTTCCCCAGTGACGTAGCAGAGGGTGTGGGGTCACGTGACGGGTGGCCCTGCCT
This sequence comes from Rana temporaria, assembly GCF_905171775.1. Classification (NCBI taxonomy): domain Eukaryota; kingdom Metazoa; phylum Chordata; class Amphibia; order Anura; family Ranidae; genus Rana; species Rana temporaria. Next base: position 81,328,208 of record NC_053495.1, on the reverse strand, counting down.
CCCCTATATAAGAAATGTCACAGCTTCAGCCGCTCATTCGCTGGGCTGTGTCCAGCGGTGAGAGGAGGTCGGCGATACTGCGCTCTGGATGGATGGATCTTCTCATCGCTGGACCGGAGATCACCCGCACCCGTCGCTGGATACATACAACGTTGGAGCAGGAAGCCAGTAACGAGTGTCACCGCTGGATTTTTATTTTTTTTTATTAATAAAGGACTTTTTTCTACGGTGTGTGTGTGTTTTTTTAACTATTTACACTTGCTTCGTGAAATGGTAGGGGTACAATGTACCCCATTACCAATTCACATAGGGGGAGGCAGGATCTGGGGGTCTCCTTTGTTAAATGGGTCTTCCAGATTCTGATAAGCCCCCCGCCCGCAGACCCCCACAACCACCGGGTAAGGGTTGTGGGGATGAGGCCCTTGTCCCCATCAACATGGAGGTTCACCGAGCTGTGAACCTGCAAAGGTGACCCCCCACCCCAGAGACAGACGGGGGAAGGCTACATACATTGACAGGTTTTGGTGCCGGCGTGATCGGCTTACGCACCCAGGGACATTTTAGTCCCCCAGCTGAGCCTTTGTCAGCCTGGGAGGGTTTGCCCGCGGACCTTGACTGACGAAAATACCGCTTCCACGTGGGAAAGGAAGGAACCGGCCGAGGGCGGGTCTCCTTCCCCCTGGAGGACTGAGGGAGGAGAGTGCTCTTCCCTCCAGTGACATCCTTGATAATGTCCTCCAGCGAGGACCCAAAAGGCCTCCCACTCTTGTAAATCCGCCAGAGCATATGTTAGAGGCCTGGTCAGCAGACCAGCATTCCAACCAGAGGAAGGGGCATAAAACTATCTCTGAAACAGAAGCCCTGGATATCAAGGGCGCGGCATCCAGTGAAGCATCACAGACATATACAAGGCCCTGGACCAGCTGGTCCGCTAGCCTATTAACTTCAGGAGAGAGCTGGTGCAAAATGCTCACTCAGTGAGTGACTGAGACCCCAGAGTAGTGGCCACAATAGGCCGCAAGGCAGACCCCAGCATGGTAAACATGGAACGGGTCAGTGCTTCAGATCTCCTATCAGTCAGATCCATACAAGCAGGGGTTCCCACAATAGGGAGAGTGGGTACCTTATACACCTTGGCAACCGGAGGGTCCACCACCGGACGAGAAGCCCACTTTTTAAAAATGCCCTCCTCAAAGGGATACCAAACCGCCAGGGACTACAACAGCCTTCTGCGGCTTTTCCAATTCTGCATCTATGAAATTATCAAAGAAGGGCACAGAAGGAAAAACCTGCACAGAGCGGTCTGATTTGTGTGACCCAAAAAAGACAGAGCCCTCAGCGGAAGCCCAGCTGCACTATCCAGCTTAAGGGAGTCCCTTACAGCATTGAAAAGCCTTGTCATGCACCGACCCGAGTGAGGGGTCATCCTCAAAAGTACCTGGTCCACGGCTCCAGATAAAAACAGAACCGGGGACCTGAGCCGCAGTCAGGTCCTGGTCTGATACAGAGCATTCCCCAGGGAATAGCGGGGGGGCACTTTTTACCCCCCTTACGTCCGCACTCCACTCCCACCCTGTCAACAAAAGTTTCCAGGACCAACAACAAAGTGTCTGTGGGAATTCCAGGTGCAGGAGCACCAGCTGCCACATCAGGCATGTTTGGGGAAGAAGAACCCAGATACTGACTCCAAAAACAGAAGCTCCCAGGGCCCTATTCAGGCTAGAATGAAAACCTACCCTCTTGCTGCGCTGACCAGTGGGCTACCCATGGGACTCACCACAGGAGGAGACTGCACAAGACCGCTGCCCACAGCGTGTGGAGAGGAAGAAAAAAAAACGTGAGGTAAAGCCGTTAGGCATCTGTGAGGAGACCTGTGTGCGCCGTAGGAACCAGCACCAGAGGCCAACTACTCATCAAAGATGGCCGCCGAGCGTTTTTAGAGAACACAGCCACAGTAAAATGGCTGACCACAATATAAGCTGCGCCATAGCACGGCTACAACAAAATGACCGCCAATGGGAGTTTTCAATGCAACTGAAAACCACCTAAAAAATGGCGGCAACACACTGCATTTAAACAGAGAAAGCCTATCTTAGGCTAAAAAACAGTGCAAACACTCCTCACAGTAAAAAGACCCCCCAACACAGAAAATGCAGGACAGACGCACCACCGTCCCCTCAGTAAGCCCCCCCCCCACAACAGCAATTTTAGCAATGCATCAGTGGGAAAAGGAGCAGGGAAGGGAGGATAGGAGGACACCCGAACTCCAGGAATGCCCAGCTGTACAAACCCACCTAAGCGGAAGGGATTTACCCGCCAAAGCGAGGACTCACTAACACATTCCTGACAGGCCTACAACCGCAATGGAGGTAGCTGTCGGCCTGGTCTACTGTGAGTGAGACAACACCACAGCTCATTCATATGTGGACCTAGGGTTGCCACCTCATCCCTTTAAACCCGAACACATATTGATTACACAGGTTCTGTGGCTGATAATTAAACTCACTTGGTGCCTCATCTGCCTTAGAACCTGTGTAATTCATATGTGTTCGGGTTTAAAGGGATGAGGTGGCAACCCTATGTGGACCTCAGAGCGAAAGCTCACCAGCCACCCCAGGAGTCATGGGGTATGTCGTGGCAGACCCAGCCTCTGTGCAAAGGTGTGCTCACGCTCGCTGGCCAGACTGAGAAGACTACAAGGATCTATATATCCAGCCTGTCTCTCAGCCGACAGTTGATAGAAGATTATTTCAAGAAAACATAAAACAAAAAACTTTTCCTTGGGGCGAGCTGGTGAGCTTTCATTAGGCAGAACGAAACTGAGCCTGCATACAGGGAGGAGGGTTATGTCTGAAGAATGAAGCCGGTGGTTCCTGGAGCTGATTGGAGACCAATCATCTCTAAGGCCTAAGAAACCAGAAGCTTCACTTTTGGTTTCACCGGATATAAACAGCACCAAGCATCGTATCACACCAATCTTGGCGCGGTCAGATGCTTTAAGGGCAGAGGAGAGATATAGAGCCTAAAAGACCCCACATTTTTCAAAATAAAGTACATGTCATTGCCTATTGCTATCATATGGGATATTTACATTCTCTGTGATAACAATAAAAATGATTACAACATTAAAGCACCCCTGTCCCCCTGTGCTTGCGCGCAAAGGAGAACGCAAGCATCAGTCTTCTGTCATAGGTAAACAGCAATTGCACCATGCATGTGAGGTATCACCGTGAATGTCAGATCAAGGGCAGTAATTCTAGTAGTAGACCGCCTCTGTAAATCCAAAGTGGGAACCTGTTAAGGCTTTTTAAAATGTATGTAGTCTGTTGCCGTTGCACGGGCGTGTGCAATTTCAAAGTGTGTTTGTGAGCATTAAAATTCAAAAAAAGTGTTTTTCCCCCCAAAACAATGCATTTGTAAAATACTGTGTGAAAAAAAAAAATTTGCAATACCCACCATGTTTGGGGGTTCATTTTCTAGCAAAAAAATCATGTAAACGGAAAGTGTCAGAAATAGCGTGGTCTTCAAGTGGTTAGAAGAGTGGGTAATGTGTGGCATAAGCTTCTAATGAAAATGGCAGGACAGTTCAAAACCACCCAAATGACCCATGTTTGCAAAGTAGACACCCCAAGCTACTTGCTGAGAGGCATGTTGAGTCCATTTTTTTTTTTTTTTTTTTACACAAAGTTGTCACTAAGACATCTTTCACACTGAGGAGTTTTTCAGACGGTACAGCGCCTAAATACCACCTGAAAAACTCTTGCCCAGCCTTCTCAACGCGCTGGCAGGAGAGAAAAAAATCTCCTGCAAGCAGCATCTTTGGAGCGGTGAGAGGAGCGGTATACCGCTCCTTCCCATTTCAAACAATGGGAAACCGTGGTAATACCGCCTGCAATGCGCCTCTGCAGAGGCACATTGTGGGTGGTATTAACCCTTTATCGGCCTCTAGCGGGGGTTAATACCGCAGCACTATCGGCCGAATCCCGCGGCAATTCCCCGACGGTATAGCACCACTATTTTTAGCGGCGCTATACCGCCACCGGGCCTCCCGCCCCAGTGTGAACGGGGCCTTGATATATTGCTCACACACATGACATGGGTATATGTGGAATTACACCCAAAATACATTTTTCCGCTTCATGTACGAGACTTTTTGGAAGCCTAGCCGTGTACAGAACACCAAAATCCAATCACCGACTTCAGTTTTTGTTTCAAAATGTATCGTGTACAAAATTATAAAAAATGTTTTCCCTTCCAATAGGGATACACATCATTATATTTATTCCAATACCTTATCTACCCTTGCCTACCCCCCTCCCCCCTTGAAACTCATCCCCTCATTTTCTTCCATCTTCCCTCACCTTTAATTCTTGATCAGTTCTTTCTCCTCTTCTCTAAATACATTTAATCTCGCTATAGTTCTTCGTTAATTTAAACTTTTTCCACTTCTCCCATCTCTTAACGAATCCATCTTTAGTATGTTCTTGACTATGTCTTAGGTATTCCATATTATAGGAAACAAGTGTAATACTGCGCCAACAAAGTAGTGTAAATAGCAAAAAATAATAATAAGTCAGCAGCAGCTTAAATCGTTGAAAAACATATAAAAACATAAAAAAGTGTACAGCAAGCTGCGCTATAATACAAGGACTAAAAATTTAATTAAAGCCAATAGTAATTAAGTGATTGAAATCAACCAATCCTCAATCGATCACTGGTGAAAAAGTGAAATTGGAAAAATAATTATAAAAAATAAGAAGCCACATAGAAAAAATCCAATATAGGAAAGTCCAATAGGGTCTTGAAGGTGAGAATAGGTCACACACTAGAAGGTGCCAGCAGAAGTAATGAATCCAACTATTCACCACAAAGCACTCATGATCCACCACTGTGAGGGTTTTGTGCTTACCAGAAACAGGCTGGCAGACAGCCTATATGAGCAAAACTGCAGGTGTCAGTCACACTCCGGCTCAGACAATTGCTGGACACTGGGTAAACTGCCAATACTCAGGTATCACCACCATTCCACCAGAAAATATGTAAAAAGATCACATAGCGTAATACAGTTAAACCATAGATGTTTATTAAAAAGACAAAATGCGCATTTACAAAATGTGCACTTACAATCTGTAGATTAAAAGAAGCATTACAACAAGGGCGTTCGTGTAGAGAAGCTAGCTGGCATATGAGCGCCTGTCCTTTTGCGATGACGTCAGCACGTCTATCCTACCAACGCACGTTTCGTCTCACATAGACGTCGTCACTGGAGAACGCAACTTAACAAATCCATCTCTAGTATCTTCTTGACTATGTCTTAGGTATTCCATTTTATATATCTCTTCTATTTTATCGAACCACTCTCTGATTTTTGAGCTTTCTACCTCTTTCCATTTCCTCGGTATCAGGCTTTTTGCGGCATTCATCATATGTTCGATCATTGAGTTTCTATATTCCTTTATCGGGATATCTACCCTGTGAAATAGGCATGTCCTTGGTTCCTCAGGTAGATCTATGTTAGTAATCTCCTTAATAAAATCTTAGCATTTCCTTCCAATGGGTTCTAATCTTAGGGCACCCCCACCATATATGGGCCCTAGTTCCCGTTTGTTTACAGCCCCGCCAGCACTCGGTTTGTCCTATTTGATACTTTTTTTTAAAACAATACTCAGGAATAAACACTCTAAAAATGTCCACATAAATATTGTAGCGGCGCTCTTGTCAAACATTGGCAAGCTTCCTTATGCAGTTCATGTAGTTCATAAAGGAAAAAATGTGTGATTGGATGTGTGTAACCACCATTCACCCAGCGATACACCTCATGGAAAGAAGCCCCCTATAGGGACGCACTCACCACAATACTAAGTATAATGCGCCTCTCATCAAGTCAGAACCTCCTCCGCTTTTATTTACCTTCCACCAAACTTAGACCACGTATATAGGGGGATCCAGGGAGCTCATGTCAAAGAAAAAATATATTGTCCACATAGCGTGATACTGTTTCCAAAAGTTTTAATGCCCTAAGAACCCCCTTTTACAATATATACGTACTCTTTGTAAAAAATATTAAAGCAATAAAGTTCAAATGCTCGCGTTGTAACAAACCAGGCTCGCCAGAGAAAATAAACCAAGCCATCTGTGTACAGCAGACAGGCTCGGTTTGCACTTCCTGGTACCTCAGCGTTCTTTGGCGCTCAAGCGTCACTTCCGATTGACCAACGGGACCACAACACTGATGCGTTTCGTCTCTTCCTGACTTAGTCCGAGGAGGTTCTCTATGCAATCTGATGTGTCACAATGTGAAATGTAAAACATTATAAAATCACATAAAAACTGTATAGCAGCCACTTAAAAACAAATCAAAATATAAAAAAAAAAACAATACTCAGGAACACTCTAAAAATGTCCACAAATATTGTAGCAGTAAATATTGTGCCGTACTGTACCCTATACTAATAATCCACTAGTGTGTGGTAGCGATGGAAACAGTCCCCAATGCAGAGACCAGGTTCGCCAGGACAGGAGGGACAAACATTGCGGGTGTCACGCCTGTATCCACGCTTGCTACAGACACAGCATCTTTTTTTGGGGTGCTCTTTGGGTAGCAGTACCAGGCACCTTCTAGATACAAAAGGACCGTGGAAGACATCTGAAAAATGCCTTTCATGCAGCCAGCTCACTGCATCTGGATTGAGAAATTGGGCCACGGCACCTTCTAGATACAAAAGGACTGTGATCTCTTCCTGGAATTTTAGGAAGGATCCACTTCTTCCTAACGCTTTGTATAGTACATAAGCATTGAACAGAGCCAATTGGAATAAATATACAGACACTTTTTGTACCAGCGCCTGGCCTTATGGGCAACTTATGGGCATCTGGTCATTGAAGTCCTCCCCTCCCATTTTACAATTGTAGTCGTGGACACAGAGGGGCTTCTCGACAACACCAGTCGCCATTTTAATTTGGACTGCTGTATCTGCTTGAATGAAAGACCAAACATTCTTGTCACTGCAAGCAATTCATTGCACCTCAAGCAGGCTCTCTCTCCCTGTCTAAGTGGGGCATTTACGAGCCATTGGGGGAAGTCCCAGTGATTAGATTGCACGGTACCACATGCAGTAATTGCAAATTGAAAGAGGTGTCTGAAAAGTGGGATGCTTGTATAAAAATTGTGCACATAGCCCTTTCCAAATAAGGGTGACACCAAGTCCCAAACAATCTTGCCTCTGCTCCCTATGTAGTCTGAGCAGTCGAGTGGCTCCACACTATCTTTTCCCTCATAAACCAGGAAACTCCAGGTATAGCCTGTTGCCCTGTCACAGAGCTTATACATTTTACTTTCAAAGGTTTTTATTTAATAAAAAAAAGGAAAGAAACAATACATAAAACAGCCATTCCTGCAGACATCAAAAATAAAAAACAGACCAGAAGAGATACAGGCTCATGGTTGACTACTGGGTGAGTCTCAAGTTATAAACAAGGGCAGACCTGATCCAGGAATGAAGGGTTGCATCAAGAATACAAACATTAAAAATACAAAAGCCCCAGAGATCAACCCCTAAGATTCAAAGGAGAGGAGGACATCCGGCCACCCCCCTGACTAAGAAAGCCTCATAAGAGACCCCAACCCCGTCACCATAGGCCCGGGATAGTAGGATAACCGGAGGATCCCCAACCACCAGCACCCCAAAGGAAACTCACTGTGCCTATGGGTGGGGACACCCCGGACCACCCCACACCGGGGAGGATCCACAAAAAGACAGTACATCTCCAAACATAATGGTGCAGGAATGAAAGCCACAAAAAACAGTAATGCGTACAAAGGAAATAAATAAAAAAAAAAAAAAGGGGAGAAAAGAAAGGGAAAGCTCAAAAAAGAAAAAAGGAAAAAGGGAAAAAAGAGCAAGAAGATAAGAAGAGAAAAGGGGAGTAGGGGAGTGAAGGGGGGAGTGCACGACGGGAAGACATCATCTCAATCAAGTGGAAAATAATCAAGCAAAAAAATTGACCTAGGTTCCTGGGATGAGCGATATACCCATATACTGAGCCCATGGACTCCAGATCAATTCAAAACTAGGCATTGAGTCATTCAACATGGCAGCCACCTTTTCCTGGCACATGATCCAGGAGATCTTCCTGAACGCCGCCTTACCAGAGACGCTCGGTAGTTTCCATGCTTTGGCCAAAGTAATCTTTGCACCGAGCAAAATAAAATGAATCAATCTGCGCGTCTGTGTAGAAATTCCAGGAAGGTGTGCGCTCAACAAGAAGGACTCTGGGTGCCCTGCGATCTCGTAGCCAGTAACCTTCTTTTTTTTTAATTCAATAAGTTTTTATTAAATTTTTCAAGAGATAAACACAATGAGCAATACGTTATGTACAAATCATCAGAAAATCTCTGTAACTTAGTTGCAAGGTAAAAGTTATACATCAATATACCCGTATACTGTATTGAAGGAATATACTTCTAGACATGTCTTCCCTCTAGGTCAACAGAACTCTCAAACTGGTGTGGTCTCGGGAAAAGAGCGGGAGACCAGAGGGCATAAGGAGAGGAAGGAGTAAGGGTGGATCCCCCTCCACACCCACATGGGATCTAACTGTGTACTTCCTGAGAGGGTCCAGCCCCCACCCCCCCATCCCCACATAATAACAATAACAAGACCCACATGAGTGAAGCAATAAAAGTCATATTCGAGATTGTCAAGATAGCACAGTAGAGGGTAAGTAAACATCAGTGAATAATGAAAAGGATAGAGGATGAAAGAGAAGAGGGGAAAAAATATAAAAGAAAAGAAAGAGAAAAGAAAAACAAAAAAAAAAAAAGGAAGAAAAAAGGAAGAGCAGGACACATACAGATATCAAGTGATTATATGCACATTTGAAGTCTGTATCTACTATGGGTAGTATGGGGCCTATCATGTATTCTCAATATTTAGAAATATAAATCCTGTTAACAGCTATGTTTCATCTTGTACCACTCAGTCCACGGACTCCACCTTTTGCAAGCCATCACATATCTGCCTTGGGATGCTGCGAACATTAGTTCATATCCTATGTGTGTATTGACTGTTGTAATTACTTCCTGCAATACGGGAACTCTTTTGTCTCTCCAGTGGCGGGTGATAGCCAATCTGGTACCTAGTAGTATATGGGAAACAATCCCTCTACTGAGTTTTGGAATAGAGTCTATCTCCAGCGAGAGCACAGCAAACCCCGGGGTTATAGGCACCCTCCCCTGTATTACTTGGGTCACCAGGTCAAAAACTGCGTTCCAGATCTGGCGTAAGTGTGGGCACTCCCACAGTATGTGGAATAGAGTACCCACATGGCCACATCCCCTCCAGCATAGTGGAGATGCCTGAGGGCTGAATTTTGAGATCCTAAAAGGGGTCAAATACCATCTTAGCAGCACTTTCTGGTGTTGTTCCTAAAGATTTATGCATCTAGTGGAGGCGTAAGTAATTTGTAGAGCACGTTGCCATTGTTCCGAGGAATAAGAAGTAGCTAGGTCTCTCTACCACGCTTCTATATTGGTGGATTTCGTAAATACTAGTTTATTACTTATAGCACTATAAAACAGGGAAATCCCTTTTATGTTGGTATGTTGATTGGTGAAGTATAGTGTTATCCTCCAGTGGAGTTGGATCGAGAGAGGCGGACCACTCTTAAGGAAATGGTATATTCGCAGGTAAGTAAAGTAATCAGCCTCCCCCAGGCCAAACTCCACCTGGAGTGATCTAAATGTCTTTCCCCTGGGGCCTATCATTAAATCGGAGATGTAAGCTATTCCCTTCTTAGACCAATGAGTAAGATTTAAGTCCGGGATAACGGCTGTGAGGCATGTTATCGGCAAAGGAAAAGTCTTCCCAGGATGATGTATCTGGGGGATCTGCGTAAGCATATCCCATGCTTTCAAAGAGGCCATCATAGTGGGAGACATTCCGTCTGGAGGCCTAGATGGAAGAACAGATGCCATTAGAAGATCATAAAGACTCCCAAGGGTATATTGGATTTCCTCCAGTTCTTTCCATCTAGAAGCTATGGAATTCCTAAATGCCCACCTTGCTTTCTTGCCTTTCCATAAGAAACGATTGATCAGAGTTTGGAGTTTAACAAAAAAGGAGTTAGGGGCTGGGATGGGGAGAGTCCTGAACAAGTAAATTATTTGTGGGAGGACCATCATTTTAAATGCCGCCAGGCGGCCCGACCACAGTAGTTCGCTTTTAGCCAACTCCTGTAGCTTAGCCGGGAAGGAGGCCAGGAATGTTGTATAGTTGGACGTAAATAGTTCCTTTGATGTAGCTGTCAGTGTGATACCCAAATATTTAATTCCTTTGTTGCTCCAGGTGTACGGAAACCGTGAACTGAGTGAACATCTTAATCCATTGCTAATTCCCATACCCAAAATAAAAGACTTATTTTCATTAACTTTGTAGTAGGAAAGTTTCCCAAACATTTGAAGTGTTTCATGTACCGCAGCCAGGGAAGTATTGGGGTTTGTAAGCATCAAAATAATGTCGTCAGCGAAAAGGCTGACAACGTGTTCCGTTTTAGACGTGGGAAATCCACTGATGTTGCTATGTGTTCTAATATGCGGAGCAAGGGGTTCTAGAATTAAGTTGAAAATCAAGGGTGATAAAGGGCACCCCTGGCGGGTGCCATTGGTGATAGTAAAGGGTCTAGAGAGCGTCCCAGAGGTAAACACCCTGGCCGATGGCGATGAGTATAGGGCCAATATTGCAGAGAGGATGGGTCCAGTGAACCCAAACCTCTTCAGGACCATCTCCATATACCCCCAGTGGACCCTATCAAAGGCCTTCTCTGCGTCCAGAGCAAGGAGCAGAGAAGGCCTTCGCTGCACCTGCGCCAAGTGAACAACATTGATCAGCCGCCTCGTGGCGTCTGAGGCCTGTTGCCCCTTGGTGAATCCGACCTGGTCAGGGTGAATCAATACAGGTAATATATCCACCAGTCGGCTTGCAATAAGTTTGGCGTATAATTTAATGTCGCTATTCAATAATGAAATGGGTCTAAAGTTGGCTGGAGTATCCGGATCCTTCCCTGGCTTGGGCAAGGTCACGATAAGTGCTTCTAGCATTTCTGAGGGGAAGGACGAGGAGGCGGCAGCTTTGCTAAATACTTTTTCAAGGCAGGGTGTCAGGATGGTCTTAAACATCTGGTAGTATTCCCCTACAAAACCATCAGGACCTGGGGATTTGTTGGAGGGGAGGGGATCAATAATTTTTTGGATCTCCATAATAGTGAAGGGGGGGTTTAGGGACTCAATTTGTGTCGGGGATAGTTGGGGCAAGGACACTTTGCTCAAAAAATCATTTATCATAGGGGCAGTGGGTTGATACGTGTCTTTGTCTTCTTTTAAGTTATAAAGAGTGCCATAGTAATGGCTGAAGGCATCTGCCACATCTTGAGGATGAAACTATTTTGTTTTGTGTAAGGGATGCAGAATGTAAGGGATTCTGGTTTTAATTCTTCGCCCCTTAATTTTATTTGCTAGCATTTTGCCAGCCCTGTTGCCCTGTGCATAGTAGGTCATCTTTAACTTTTTGGAGTGTTTCTCAAAATCCTCTAATAGGAGGAGCCTGAGGTCACTTCTCAGTTGTGTGAGCCTAGCAGACAATGCCTGTGAGGAATGTTTTTTATTCTCACATTCTCCCCTTGCAATTTCCTCTGTGAGGTCCCTGATTTTTTTATGCCGCTGCCTCCTCGCCCTAGCCCCCAATTGGATAAGTATCCCCCGAATATACGCCTTATGGGCAGACCACAAGGTGAATTGATCTTGGGCAGGTGTGTCGTTTATGGCAAAAAATTATTTTAGGTGCTTTTCTACAGTTTGTCGCACATCAGGTTGTTGCAATAGAAACGTGTTAGCCCTCCACACAGGGGGAGGGTTGGCGGGCGAAGCATCTTTAAGAGATATAGAAATTGAAGCATGGTCCGACCACGTTATGTCGTTAATAGATGCGGAGACAGCCCTAGTCAGAGTGTTGTAGTCAGTCAAAAACAAGTCTATCCTGGTATAAGTGCGATGAGGAGCCGAAAAAAAGGTAAAGTCTCTTTCTCCAGCATGGAGACACCTCCATACATCGAACATCTCTGCATTATGGATAGATCCCTGAAGGGAAGCCCCCATCCTATGTGCTCTGGTCGTGGAGTCCATGGCTGGGTCTGGCACAGCATTGAAGTCCCCACACATCACAAGAAGACCTCTCTTAATAGACTGTAGTTTCCTCATTAATTTGTTGAAAAATTGTGTCTGGTGGACATTCGGAGCATAAACGTTAACAATTGTGTATGTCACTGAGTTGATTTCACACACCAGGACCAGGAATCTCCCCCCAGGGTCAGCCAACTCCATGTGTAACGTGAAGGCTACTGTGTCTCGTATAGCTGTTAGTACCCCCTTTGTTTTGGTGTTAGCGTTGGCAGCGAATACATGGGGGAAGTTTCTATGGGAGCACTGGGGTGGGGATTCTCTACTGAAGTGTGTTTCCTGGACGCATATGATGTCACTCTTATGTAGCGTGGCTTCCTTCCACATGGACCGTCTCTTGACAGGGTGGTTTAGGCCCCTAGCATTAATAGATAAGATTGTGATCGGCATCTGCGTACCAGGAAAGATGTGTATTCTGTGGCAGGATCGATCCCTGGAGGGTCGTAACTCCTCCTGGTGGGCCATGTATCAGTATCTGTTTAGGTTTATGAACAAGACTACTCACTGCGTCCCCGAATTGGCAACTGCCTCTGGAGATGACCATCCGAGCCGTAGGTCCATGTTGCGGAGATTGAGCATAACATCCAGCAGAGCTCCATCTTGAGGGTTCATTGTCATCTGCATGTATCCAAAAACAAAAGAAAAAAGAAGGAAACAGAAAGGTAATACAAAAAAATAGTTGGGATATCAACGGACATCCGGCCATTTCCATGGCAACAGAAGGTATCACAAAAAGGTCATGCCCGGGTGCAGCTGAAAACTGCTCAGGTTCAAGGAGGGGTAAGTTCATGCCCAAAACCCATCGCGGTGACCACGAGAGACCTTAAAGATCCTAACGAAGGACAAAGTGGAGATTACTTATGTGATCTGGCGTTTCTTTGTGTAACCTGTTTCCAAACGGGGTGACAGTTGCTCCTTGGGAAGTTGGTTTGTCGCTCTCGCTGGAACTCGGCAGAATCTCCCATTCTTTCAGTAGCTTGATTCCCCTGTCCATAGTGTCTACATTAAATGATCTATCCTTGTATGTGATGACAAGCTTAGTGGGAAAGCCCCATTTGTAGGGAATACTATGATTCCTCAGAGCCTTGGTGATAGTGCCAAGATTCCGCCTTTTTTGCATGGTGTGCTGGGAGAGATCAGGGTAGAATTGCAGGTTTTGAAATCTGGAGGGAATATTATCATTTCTGCGCATCGCCTGCATTAGCTGCTCCTTCACATGAAAAAAGGTCATGCGTAGAATTACATCTCTGGGTACATCAGCAGGTAGGAAGGCAGGTTTTGGAAGCCTGTGGATCCTATCTATTGTAATGTCTACTTCGGTAAGGTTAGGGAGGAGAGACGAGAATAAGTCGATCGCATACGATCGCAGATCCAGGGGTTGTATTGACTCAGGGACTCCCCTTATTTTCATATTGTTTCTCCTGGATCTGTCATCAATGTCTGCTAACTTGTTTTTGATCCAGTCACTGCTCTCCTCCTGAGCTTCACTAGCATCCACTAGGCTATTAATGGTGGAGGCATACTCCCCCATCTTTGTTTCGATGTGTTCCACCCTGTCTTCCACCTCCCTCAGCTCCCCACTCACTCTATGAATACAGTTCATCATATCTGCTTGAAGTGAGCTACGTAGTGTCACCAACATATCCCTAAGTACAGTGTCCATCACAGGCTGGTTACTAGTAGGGAAAGTGGCAATGGAGTCTGGTAACTCACGTGTGTCATCCCCAGATTCTGTCATAGGGCTCACTGCAGGGCCGCATCCAGCGCCATCCAGCCTCATCCGAGCTTTTGCAGGGCTGTCGGAGGGAGAAGGAGTGGATTGTTGGTCTCCCTGAGGGGACATCTGTGATCTGTAGTCCGAGCGGGTTCCCCCACTGCGTTTGGTCTGGTTGTTGGGCACGGGTGTTGAGGCCGCGCCGGCGCCATCTTGCCTGCCTCCGTCCCTCGGGACTGTAAACATGTCCATCAGGCGCTGAGGTTTCACGGAGCCCTTCCGTTTGTTAGTCATGATCCCCGAGTGTGCCCAGATCGGGTCGCACAGTTGTAAAGCCAAAATTAGTCCTTTTGTAGGTTGTTTAGTGCCGTTGTTCGCTCGTGGATTGCGGAGCTCTCTCTCTATGCTGCCATCCGGCTCCGCTGCAGGCCACGCCCGCCAGTAACCTTCTTAATAGTTAAAAGAATTTTTCTCCAAAACGGCCTGATTCTAGGGCACTCCCACCAAATATGTGCAAAAGAGCCCAACAACTGACAACCCCTAAAACATAAAGGGTCAGCTGAGGGGAAAATCCTAGCCAATTTAGAGGGAGTCAAGTACCATAACCAGACTCCCAGTCGGCAAGCAGGCAAGACACCCATCCAAGAACGAGATGCATACGGAACTCCCAAATTTTGCCTGACAAAAAACAATAAAAAGAGACACAAATGAAAATGTTCCCGAGGTGCAAGGGAAAGGGGGGGAAGATGGGGAAAAGATGGAGAAGAGATAAGAGAGAATAAAAAGACAGAGAGATCACAGACAATCTCTCTGGGAGAGGCGGATCAGACTCTAAGGGGTACAAAGATCCCCCAGAGCCAGATCCTTCCAGAAAAGTCGGCAAAAAAAACTGCAGACAACCCATCCCACGGACTCCGAAGAAACCGAGAGATGGGTGGAGGCGCATGCAAGGTACACAGCTCCCGGGCACCTAGTAAAATAATACGAAAACATAAAAAAGAAACACATAGAGAAAACTTATTTGCAGTTATCTAAGGCCTACAAAAAGGGAACTAGACCCTCGTAGAGAGGAAAACCACAGCCCCCCTCCCAGGTGGAACAGTACAAAAAAAATATCCGAAATCTTTTACCCCCCTAAAGGTATCAAAAAAAAGGAGAAAAAGAAAAAAAAAATAGAAACCCCCCCATACAAATTTGAGGGACCAGACAACAGAAAAAATATATAGGGAAGGTAAGCAGGGAAGGGACGGGGAATCTGAAAAAATGGACTCCGAGCAGGACTAATGGGGGAGACAAACACCTCCCTCCTGCCAGGAGTAACCAAAATGAGAGAAAAAAAAGGGCAAAGTTCCCCCGGATGCTCTCAGGTTTGGAGAATGTCCTTCTGTTTCTTTGACTTCGGTTTGTTCCAAAGCGGGGTAAGCGGACTGTTCGGAGATGGGCGTTTGGCAGGGTTGTGCGATGGGTTTGAAGTGTCCATGTCAGCTTCCAGGGAAATCAGCTTCAACGAAAGGAGGATCTTCTCTCCCTCCTGAAGGGTGGAAAAGGAGTAGTACTTCCCATTAAGAGAAAATTTAACTGCAAATGGAAATGTCCACCAATATTTTATAGCCTTTTGAGAAAGGACCGACAACATAGGTTTCAGGGAACGGCGTCTTTGAATTGTAGATTGGGACAGATCGGCAAAAATTTGAACTGGATGGCCCTGGCACAGGATTTGATTTGTTGCTCTAGCTTGTTTCATTATCTCTTCTTTAACCAAAAAAAAATGAGGCTTTACAATCACATCCCTAGGAGTGCCATCCTTTCTGGGGGGGCCCAAAGCTCTATGAACCCTATCAAGTTCCAGGCGATGTTGCGGGATATTCGGGATCAGTGATGAGATCAACTCATGAGTAGCTTGCATAACATCCGTTACAGCCTCTGGAAGACCCCTGATCCTAAAATTGTCCCTTCTGGATCTGTTTTCGAGTTCATCAATCCTGAGGAGAGCTAAATCGAGTCTGTCCTGTAGCGTTTGTATATGACCAGAATTCTGGTTAGTGGCGGAAACTGTGAGGTCTAGCTTGTGTTCGATAGCTTCCTTCCTTGGGCCCAAGTTCTGGAAATCAGCCTTAATGTCAGTGGTTATTTTAGCTGCCGTAGATGCCAGACCCCTGTCCAGGAGAGCTGACAATTTATGGAATAAGTCATCTGAAAAAGATTCTGGGGATTGTATGATAGGGAAGGGACTATCCTGCTGCACTTGTATGGATATGCCTGCTGAAATATGCCCTGCATCACCAAAAGTCCTACTCAGCAGGGACTCGGTGGAGGCTGGGGAAGGAGTCATTTGTGGGAGAGCCGCACTCTGGTGTGCTGGAGTGAATGACAGGGTAGCTGGAGCGATTACCTGCCTCGGCTCTGAGTGTCCCTCCACGCGTGCTGCGAGGTGCTGTGCTGCGGTGGCCATTTTGGATCCCCTGGGCGGCTGGGCCTGATCGAATTGTGGCCCAAGATCCCGACGAACCAGGACGCTTGTCATACAGGGGGATAGACCGGGTCAGCGGGAGTCCGGGGCTCTGGTCGGTGTGCGGAGAAGACCCCTCTGTAGGCTGCAGTCGGTGCCGCGGGAGCAGTGTACGGCGGAGCTCCGGATCACGCGGCCATCTTGGATCCCTCGCGCATGCGCACTCGAGCTTATACATTTTGATCCCATTTCTGGCACGCTTGCTGGGGAGAAACTGTTTAAAAACAAGGTGACCACAAAACTTAATCAGGGGATTTATCAAAGCAGACATCTTGTTTGGGGATATACAAGGCTGCAAATTTTTGGTTGAAGAGGTTTACAAGGGGACAAAGTTTGTGGAGCTGATCATTTCCAGGGTCACCCCCGAGGACGAGAGAGTTCATTGTTGTTGAAAGGCATAAACCGCAATATTTGCTTGTATCTAGCCCAGGCCATGGCTGAAGAGAACACAGGCATATGATGAATTGGGTCAGTGGACCAATATGACTGCAACTCATTATTTTTCAGTAATGCCCATGTTAAAAGATGGGCCCAAAAAGGTCTATAATTTTGGGAACCGTGATAGGTTTCCAGCCAAATTGTCTGGCAAGGGTCAAATTTGGGTTTGTGGAAATTAATTGCTTTGGTCCACAATAGATCCGTACAGATCTTCCATGAAAAACGTCTAAAAAAGACCAAGGGGATGTAAAAACTGCTGTTTCCACCTAAATTCCGGGTTGGCCAGTGAATGGGGGAAGTGCACGCGCTGCAGAATCTGTGGGCTGACAATCAGGATTTGCAAGCGCATCAGGTTTATTACAACGCAAGCATTTTTTACAAAGAGTACGTATATATTGTAAAGGGGGGTTCTTAGGGCACTAAAACTTTAGGAAACAGTATCTTGCTATGTGGACAATATATTTTTTCCTTCACATGAGCTCCCTGGATCCCTCTATATACATGGTCTAAGTTTGGTGGAAGGTGAATAAAAGCGGAGGAGGTTCTGACTTTGATGAGAGGCACATTATACTTAGTATTGTGGTGAGTGTATCCCCAAAGGGGGCTTCTTTCCACGAGGTGTATCACTGGTTGAATGCTGGTTACACACATCCAATCACTGCACAAAGCTAGAATCTGAATTTTCACAAATTTTTTTCCTTTATGAACTACATGAACTGCATAAGGAAGCTTCTCAATTTTTGACAAGAGCACCGCTACAATATTCATGTGGACATTTTTAGAGTGTTTATTCCCGAGTATTGTTTTTTAATATTGGATTGGTTTTTAAGTGGCTGCTATTTTACAGTTTTTATGTAATTTTATGAGGAGTTTTATATTTCACATTGTGACACATCATATTGCATAGAGAACCTTAACCACTTAAGGACCCATTCACGCCGATATACATCGGCAGAATGGCACGGCTGGGCACATCCACATACATGTACGTGGCTCTTTAAGCGTGCATGCGACCCGGTCCGAAGCTCCGTGACCGTGGCCCTCGCGGACCCGATCGCCGCTGGAGTCCCGCGATCGGTCACTGGAGCTGAAGAACGGGGAGAGCTGTGTGTAAACACAGCTTCCCCGTTCTTCACTGTGGCGCTGTCATCGATCGTGTGTTCCCTTTTATAGGGAACCACAATCGATGATGTCACACCTACAGCCACACCCCCCTACAGTTAGAAACACAAATGAGGTCACACATAACCCCTTCAGCGCCCCCTTGTGGTTAACTCCCAAACTGCAACTGTCATTTTCACAGTAAACAATGCATTTTAAATGCATTTTTTGCTGTGAAAATGACAATGGTCCCAAAAATGTGTAAAAATTGTCTGAAGTGTCCGCCATAATGTTGCAGTCACAAAAAAAAAAAAATCGCTGATCACCGCCATTAGTAGTAAAAAATAAAAATATATATAATAAAAATGCAATAAAACTATCCCCTTTTTTGTAAACGCTATAAATTTTGCGCAAACCAATCGATAAACGCTTATTGCAATTTGTTTACCAAAAATAGGTAGAAGAATACGTTTCGGCCTAAACTGAGGAAAAAAATAATGTTTTATATATTTTTGGGGGAATTTTTATTATAGAAAAAAGTAAAAAATATTGCATTTTTTTCAAAATTGTTGCTCTATTTTTGTTTATAGCGCAAAAAATAAAAACCGCATAGGTGATCAAATACCACCAAAAGAAAGCTCAATTTTTTAGGAAAAAAAGGACGCCAATTTTGTTTGGGAGCCACGTCGCACGACCGCGCAATTGTCAGTTAAAGTGCAGTGCCGAATCGCAAAAACTGTCCAGGTCCTTTAGCTGCCTAAAGGTCCAGGTCTTAAGTGGTTAAAGGGGTTGTAAAGATTTGTTTTTGATTTTCTAAATAGGTTCCTTTAAGCTAGTACATTGTTGATTCACTTATCTTTTTCCTTCGATTTCCCTTATAAATGTTTTTTTTTTCTTTGACTGAATTTCTCACTTCCTGTTCATGTTCAGTAAGCTGTTCTGGCTGACTAACCACCGCTCGGATGATTGGGGCAAGCTTACTGAGGAGAAACGTGAAGTGAGAAATTCAGACAAAGAAAAAACACATTTAGAAAGGAAATCGAAGGAAAAGTGCAACCAGCAATGCACTAGCTTAAAGGAACCTATTTAGAAAAAAAAAAAAAAACCTTTACAACCCCCTTTATTTTTTTGATTCCTGAGCGCAGAGCAGTGCCAACATAGGAGGTTTGGTTGAAACACTTTTTTCATCTATTTGATACTTCCCTAATATATCTGGGGTTCGTACCACCTAGTTATACACTTATAATTAATTTCCACCATCCCATTGTTGACTGATGATCCATGGACTAATTTCAAAAATTTTCCCATTTCTTGATGCCTTCCTCGCTTCCCCAGTTCCCTCTAACAGTTTTTTTATAAATGTCGGGACTTCCAACTCTACTACTTACATAAGCAACTCAGCTGAGCGGAACTGCGGGACATAAGTCCGAATCCGGGGCTGTCCCGCGTGAACTTATAGCATATTATAGATACGCAATTGTTATATTTAAAGAACATATGCTGTTTTACAAGCTAAGCCTCCCCTGATATGCAAATGAACCAGTCAGACTAGATTTATGTGCAAGCTCTTTACAGGATATGATGCAAGAGGAAGTCAGGGGGAGGGGAGGATTTTGAACAGGCATGTCGCGGGACAAACTGAAGAGTTGCTTTTGAGGACAAAGAGGCAAGACATGTGCTGGAAGACTTCGGAGGAAGATGTTTGGTGTTGAACTCAAGGAGATTACTTCATCAATTGAATACCCAAGTTGAGTAACTGTTTAGTTTACGGATGGCATACATATTGTACATGATTATTTTGCTAGAAATAACAATTGGCTTGTGAACGTTGTAGGCATATTTTGTAATCTCTTGTAATCTAGGTGGATCCTGCAGCTGTACGTGCAACTTTTTCTATTCAGCAAAATAATTAATACACTACAGAAGTCTAAGCTTCCTTGGCTTGTACCACAAGAGTCTTTAATAGACACCAAGCAAATCAGTTTCCAATGCTTTCTGGCATGGGAGTTTGCCTGCAGGGCTAGAAAAGAAGCAATATAACTCAGAGATGCCTCCCTTAGTTCCAGGATGTCTCATTCATTTGTTCTCAAAATGAGTTCTACTTGATATATCGTCTATAGTTTATTGAAGAGAATTCAATAAATGAATTTTTGATGGTAGTGGAAGATTTCTGAGGTTGGCATCTTTAGGCCCCTTTCACATGGGCGGCTTCGGCGGTAAAGTGCCACTATTTTTAGCGGCGCTTTACCGTCAAGTTTGCCGAGGTATTCGGCTGCTAGTGGGGCGCTTTTAACCCCCACTAGTGGCAGAAAAAGGGTTAAAACACCCGCGCAGCGGCGCTTTGTCAGCGGTACAGCCGTGGTTGCCATTCATTTCAATGGGCAAGAGCGTTGGAGGAGCAGTATACACAACCCTCCTTCACTGCTCCAAAGATGCTGCTTCCAGGAAATGTTTTAACGTCCTGCCAGCGCACCACTCCAGTGTGAAAGCCCTCAGGATTTCACACTAGAGCCTCTCTTTTAGGGCACTTTGCAGGCACTATTTTTATACAAGCCTTTATTTATCCACCAACATAATTGTTAAGATTATCCTGGAAGAAACAGTGGGTTATACATAGGGGTGCGCATCTTCAGTGGCCTCACGATTCGATTCGATTACGATTATCATGTCAGCGATTCGATTCGATTCGATTCCGCGATGCATCACGATGCATCACGATTAGAAAGATGGAGGAGTCTGGAGATAGGGAAGAATGAATTCAAGAATAGGAAAAGAAGGATGGAGTAGTCCGGAGTTGGGAACTAAAGGATGGAAGAGTCCAGGGATAGAACTGAAGGATTGAGGGGTCAAGGGATAAGAACTGAAAGATGGTGAAATCCATGGAGATAGAATGGAAGAATCCGGTGATAGGGAAATAGGAATCCATGAATAAGGAAAAAAGGATGGAAGAATCAGAGGATAGGAATGGAAGGCTGGAAGAGTCCAAGAATATTATTAGATGAAAGAGTCTGGGGGGGGGGGGGGGTGATAGGAACTGAAGGATGGAGGGGTAGGTCCAGAGATCATTTTGTTATTATAGAATTATTGTTTAGGGTTTAGGGTGTGGGTTGGAGCCTGTGAATGGAGGTGAGTTGGGTGAGGGCTATGCGGTGGCCATTGGTTTGAATAGGGAGGTGGAGGAGGAATGGGCTGGGAGCCATATCCGTCTGATGTGTAGTTTGAGTGATCAGGAGTAGTTTGTGACATATATAAAAGGTGGGGGGGGGAAGTTGGGTGAAAGATAGTGGGACCTGCGGGGGGAGGAAGGGGCTGTGAAGGACATAAGGCAGTTTGGCAGCCAGCTAGGGAACATGCTGTCATATCTGCATTAAAGACAAAATAAAGTTGCCGCTGTATGATTAGTTGGCAGCTAGCACAAGGTAGTGAATATACAACTTTAAATAGACCATAAAACAAAAAAAGTGTGCAGTGCTTTGCGGTGATAAATGTACAAAAGAGTCTTATTAAGTAGTGAACAAATATAATCCTGAAATATATTTATATATAAATCTGATCTGATTGAAAGAAATCTTCTGTGTATTCAAAGTAATTCCAGTGCTGAGTGTGCTCTGCTGTGTTTAAATCATTCCTGATTTCTGGTGAATGATTTAAACACAGCAGAGCACACTCAGCACTGGATTTACTTTGAATACACAGAAGATTTCTTTCAATCAGATCAGATTTATATATAAATATATTTCAGGACTATATTTGTTCACTACTTAATAAGACTCTTTTGTACATTTATCACCGCAAAGCACTGCTCACTTTTTGTTTGTATTGCCCTATCTACATTATGGATGCAGTCTGCCTCCCCTCTTACCATGTCAGTCCTTTCAGTGTCCTCCTCACGGCCCCCTCACCTGGCTCTACTGCTGTTCTGGCTCTACCACTGTTCTGGCTCTCCTGCAGCTCCGCTTCATCCTCCTCCATCACACCTCCGGCTGGATACGCCGCGACCGGGACCAAAAGCACTGATGGCTCGGCTCGGCTCCACTCTCCTCCTCGGAGCTCCGTGCTCCATAAGCTGGCCGCCGGCACTCTTGTCAGCAGCAGGGACAGCTCCAGCCACAGCACTCCATGTTCCAGCCAACCTGCACACCGCGTGGGCTCCTCACTTCCGCATTACGCTGCCTGGAATCACTTGCTATTGGCTGATGAGAGGAGAGGGAAGGGGATTGATAGAAGGCCTCCTCTCCTCGCAGCACAGGGGGATAACGTCATCGGGAGGCGGGAAAAAACGGCATGTAACCTTCGGCTCCGCAGGGCATGGTGCGGCTGCACGGCGCGAGGATGACGTCATCCTCCATAATCGATTACTTAAAGTGACAGCATCGATGCAGCATCGTGGCCCATCTAATCTCGATGCATCGATGCAACGATTAAATTCAACACCCCTAGTTATACACCACAGGCATATGTGGAGATTGGAGAGTGTGAGTTTTGAAAGTAGCATCCCAGAGACACAGAAAGTGTGATAATGTGGGACTCATGATGTCTCTAAGGTCCTTAGGTGAAAGTCATACAAATTGATTGGATGTGAAGCAACCGGCTACACTTCAAGCATAATCCATTCAGGTCTGTATGTTTTAGATAATACCTGGGTTAGCTGCTGAGTTTGGTTTTATCTACAGATGCCCTTTATCTGCATAAGGTAATTTCTTTGTAAAGTTGAACTAACCCTTTAATGAAAATACTGAATCTAAAAGGTGGCCGAAGATGGACCAAAATGTATCCGGTTCAGTAGGGACTTACCAAATTTTGATACTCCTATGGCTGTTTCTGCTTAACAGAAGTTGATCTAATGATCGTCTTTTGACAAATGGGACTGCTGGAAATGTTTCATTTAATTAGTAGGTTTAGCACTGATCAGTGTATTCTGACAGCATAGGAGTCCCACTATCAGAAGACAATAGCACAGTAGGTAGGATTCCTTTATTCACCACACTTATGTGAATGGGGGAATTATTAAAAATTGTTTATTCTCCGATGCAGCAGGATGGAACCAATGCTGCATCCACATAGGTAAGTATGAAGAATAAGGATAAAAAAAATGCATCTCTTAAGTGTAGATATTTTTTATCAAGACTTAACAGTGACAATGGCCAACCATGGTGTACTTCTATAGTGGTTTCAGCAGACATTAACATTCTTTCTTCTAAAAATAACAGTTAGCAACCTTCTTTGGTGGATCACCATGTACCAGCAGATACTCACAAAGCACAAAATGCTAGTAGGTTAATTTAGGAATAAGAACTTTAATTGCATGTCTCACCCACTCCTGAAATATTTAGCTTTAAAGTGATTCTTTACCAGTTAAAATATCTTAGGAAAGCATTTTAAAATTCTACACAATGCAAGCATAGAGATTACAGTAACCAACTTGCCTTTCCTCTGGACATTCTTCCAAGTATTTCTCTACCCTTTTGTAGAGGGGGTACAGTCCTTCAATGTCCAACATGTCCAGCATCTGAGTCTGGAGGGTCTTGTATAAAATACATCCTTTAGGTAATCCTGTGGTCTCTGCTTTGTGTTTACCTGTTAAACATGATTCAATCTCCTCAGTATACAAAATACCTTATATATACACCCAGTATACACACACAGCACTATTAAGTTGTTTCAAAGTGGTTTTAAAGTCAAATAATTTTTGTTAATGCATTTACTCCATTAAGATAACAAAAAATGATATATATATCCCACCACTGGTTTGTCACCCCCCAGACACTTACAGATCCAGCATTACGCCCATCTGCAGCAGCACTCTTCTTACTCTTAGATGGTGGGGCATTCTGAAAACAGTGGGAGATGGCTCCATGGGGACTACTTCTGCTTTCAGTCAAATCCTGTGAGGGAGGGAGTGGGGGGGGTGGGGGTGCATGCCCGAGCCAGGCTGTATATGTGGATGCACACAACCCTGCTCAGTAGCATGCCCACATAGGTTCCAATATGGACAGTTGGGGCGCTGCCTTGCACTTTTACAATGGGGGAGGGGGCATTGTGGGTGACCAGGGCAAGCTGCACGGACACATTGTGGCTAGGGATTAAGCCTGCACAAGTACCCCCGGCAAGTGGCTTGCTAGGCAGATACTCAGAGAAGGTAGGAAGTGTCATGTCAGATTCAGACGTACCAGCAGGGGACCCCAGAAGAGGAAGACTGGGGCTGCTCTGTGCAAAACCATAGCACAGAGCAGGTAAGTATAACATGCTTGTTAAAAAAAAAAAAAATCTTTACAATCATTGACCGTAAAGAGAATCTTCTCTCTTACTTTGTTAACACATTAATGTGAGTTACCCTCTGGGGAAAGTGCTATAAGACCTTTTATAATTTAAAGGTCAGCTGTATTTAGTGAGTCAATCAAAATTAGGGGGACACAATGGGGTTAAAAGAGCACCTGAAACATCTTGGTTACTGCACAGTTTACAGTATATTTGCAATAGTTGATTAATTGTTGCTATTGAATACTACACTGTATGGATGAAAAGTTTCTACTGGATACAGAACTGAGATGTACACTAGCTATTTACACAATCATATTTATTTTTATCACGTCAATTGTAGACAAAGCACAGCAGCTTCAATTGTAGTTGACACTTATCCGAGTACGCAGCCTGGCTGGTCAGGACATGGGGTGGGGATGAGCGCCCCCCCCCTCCTGAACCGTACCAAGCCACATGCCCCACCTCAAAGCACTCTGTCCCCAAGGGCCTCTTCACGACAACCCTGGCCGTTAGTTGTCGGGGGGGCTTATCGGAATCCAGGAGCTCCTTTTAATAAGATCACGGCCCCCCACCCAATGTGAATGAGTATGGGGTAGATCGTACCCCTCCCCATTCACCTGCGTTCTGCCTTCTGCCAGCTCTTTTGCTAGCGGTGGCCTGGTCTTCTCTGTCGTCTTCTCCCCTCTTCTTCCGATGTTGACACAGCGCTCTCTCCCGCTGTAATGCCGTATGCGCAACAACTTATATAGGCATGGGGCCTGGTCACCGAGTGATGTCACCCGGTGACCCCACACCTTATAACGTCACAGTTCCGTCATGCCCTGGGACTGTGACATCATAAGGGGCTGGGTCACCAGGTGACATTGGCCGGTGACCACGCCCCATGTCTATATAAGTCATTGAGCACTGCGCACACGGCATTACAGCGGGAGAGAGCACTGAGTCAACATCGGAAGAAGAGAAGAGGGAAGAATACGACAGAGAAGACCGGCAGAAGGCACCAGAGAGTGACTGGTACGATGCACCCCATACTCATTCACATAGGGTTGGGACCGGGATCTGGGTGCCCCCTTAATAAAGGGGTAGATAAGCGACCAGGAAGTAAAGCAGCACGCGACCGGATGGCAACCGTAAGCATACCCGATAAGTAGCCGTTATGACTGGAGAAGCTACCGACTCATGACCTGTGAAAAGAAGGAAGCCTCTGGCGAACACGTGAAGCAGCCCCTGAAGTCGACCAATGCCCCGAGAAAGATTGGTTCACGCCTGCTGCCTGCGACGACCCAGCCGAGAGCCTGAAGCGTCAATGATACTTGGGGGCAACTGAACCAGAACTGGCCCGAGAAGCCCTTGCAACCATACCTAACCACGAACTACAACCGGACGCCAGACTTAGCTTCGTGCGGAACCCCCCAACCCCTGAGCTACCCATACTTGATGTGGAAAATGAGCGGGTGAGTTGCAAAAATTGACAACTGACAGGAGCCTGAAGTGCTGGATACCTGATAAATAAGTTGACAGAGCAGAAGGACGAAGCCCATGCGCTACGGCAGCAACAGCCTAACATGGACCATGTCGACACACGAAACCCGTTCCTACCTGATAGACTTGGCTGCAAGAACCCATAGAAGGGACGTCAGAGAATCAGGGATGGGAGATTCCACCACCGCCTCAGACAAGGAACACCCATGGCTCAGACATAACTAGAAGGACTGATAGACCAGACCCACAGGGATGATGAAATGACCGGCAGAAGTGGAAGAAAAGCAGGAACTGGTGATGCTCAGATACAACCTAGACAAGACAGAAAACAGACAAGCAACAACAACACCCTACGAGCCTACCTATATATGATCAGAACATCAAGACCGCTGCGCATAAATGAACCCGATGACACCCCCACCCAGTGTGACTGGCATGTGAGCCTGAGTAACCTGCCGCGCAGAGACAGGCAATTTAACTGAACACTCAAGGCTAGTGTACCCACGGACGGTGGTGGGTAATCGTATAGGTGTAAGAATGAACGTGCACGTATGACGTATGGTATACAGGCGAGAAAATTGTGGTCAACAATCAATTAAAAACGAAAACCTCAGCCCGTAAGAATCTGAAGACGTGACAGATCCTGAGATGTGAGCACTAGCTAATCAACCCAGATGCAACGTGGACAAAGTACAATGAGACAGTCACCGCGGAGATGACAACACCAAGACAAACAAACACAGACAGGAATCGTGGGGCAGCAACGCTAAAACAGAAATCGTGAGGGCAGAAATGCTATGACAGAAATTGAGGGGAACAGAAATCGTGGGGGCAACGGTAATGGTGAGACTGAAAACTTATAGCAAACCTGGGGCAGAAATGGTATGGGAGACCCGCTGAACCCGAATGAGCCTGAAATGCTGAGACAGAAACGCAATGACAGACAGAAATAAGACAAAACGTGGGGGTCGTAGTGCCCAGACAGAAAGCGCGGGTGGCTGTAGTGCCAAGACAGAAAGCGCGGGTGGCTGTAATGCCAAGACAGAAAGCGCGGGTGGCTGTAGTGCCAAGACAGAAAGCGTGGGGGCCGCAGTGCCAAGACAGAAAGCGTGGGCAGAAAAGCTATAGCAGAAACGCTAAGACAGAAAACCAAGGGTAGAACCGCAATGACAGTAAACCTGGGTCAGAAACCCTGTGACCGAAACCCTGTGGCAGAAAACCCTATGACCGAAACCCTGGGGCAGAAAACCCTATGACCGAAACCCTGGGGCAGAAAACCCTATGACCGAAACCCTGGGGCAGAAAAATCCTATGACCTAAACCCTGGGGCAGAAAAATCCTATGACCTAAACCCTGGGGCAGAAACCCCATGACCGAAACCCTGAGGCAGAAACCCTATGACCGAAACCCTGGGGCAGAAACCCTATGACCGAAAACCTGGGCAGAAACCCTATGACCGAAAACCTGGGCAGAAACCCTATGACCGAAACCCTGGGGCAGAAACCCTATGACCGAAAACCTGGGCAGAAACCCTATGACCAAAAACCTGGGCAGAAACCCTATGACCGAAACCCTGGGGCAGAAACGCTATCACAACAAAACCCTGGGGCAGAAACGCTATGACAGCAAAAACCTGGGGCAAACTTAATGACAGAAACCTGAGGCAGAATGGTATGATAGAAACCCCAGCCTGGAACGCTGAGGCAAAATCTGTCAGAAACCTGGGCATGAATGGTATGAGAGAACGCTGCGCCTGCAACACTGAGGCAGATATGTAATGACAAATATCGAAACAGAACTCGTGCGGCCCGAACACTATGACAGCAAACCTGGGGGCAGAAACGCATGATACTAGCAATGTAAATGCATGCGCGACTACCATAAGACACGTCACCAAATGACCGACTACCATGCGAACCGTAACGTATGCGAAAATGCCATGAGCCACGTGAATGCATGAGAAACGTCATCGTATGTGAAACGTAATCGTATGAGAAACGTCATGAGAAACGCCATCGCATGAGAAACGCCATCGCATGAGAAACGCCATTGCATGAGAAACGTCATGAAACCAGGGACAGAAACGTAATGACCAAACCAGGGACAGCAACGCAAAAACCGAAACCAGGGACAGAAACGTAATGGCAGACGTGAATGTAAACCCCCCCCCCCGTGAGAACCGTGATCGCATGGGAACCGTAACGCATGAGCAACTACCATGAAACGTAATCGCATGAGAACCGAAATCGCATTGGAACCGAAATCACATGAGAAACTACCATGTTAAATGCGATCGCATGACAAATCGCATGAGACACAAATTTGCATGAGAAATACCATGTGAAACGTGATCGCATGAGAACCGTACCGCATGCCAAAATCGCATGAGACACTAAATCATATGAGACAACATCGCATGAGACACAAAATCGCATGAGAAAATACCATGTGAAACGTGACAGCATGAGAACCGTAACCGTATGACAAATCGCATGAGACGCAAATCGCATGAGACACCAATCGCATGAGACGCCAATCGCCTGAGACAATACCATGCGAAACGTGATCGCATGAGAAACGTAACCACATGCGAAAATACCATGACACAAAGTCGCATGAGAAATGTAGTCACATGAGAAATGTAGTCGCATGAGAAACGTAGTCGCATGAGAAACGTAGTCGCATGAGAAACGTAGTCGCATGAGAAACGTAGTCGCATGAGAAACATAGTCGCATGAGAAACATAGTCGCATGGGAAAAGAATGGCATAAAAATGTAAACATTGCGAACATGACTGCCTGAGAAACGTAGTCGCATGAGAAACGTAGTCGCATGAGAAACATAGTCGCATGAGAAACATAGTCGCATGAGAAACATAGTCGCATGAGAAACATAGTCGCATGAGAAACATAGTCGCATGAGAAACGTAGTCGCATGGGAAAAGAATGGCATAAAAATGTAAACATTGCGAACATGACTGCCTGAGAAACGTAGTCGCATGAGAAACGTAGTCGCATGAGAAACGTAGTCCCATGAGAAACGTAGTCCCATGAGAAACGTAGTCCCATGAGAAACGTAGTCCCATGAGAAACGTAGTCCCATGAGAAACGTAGTCCCATGAGAAACGTAGTCCCATGAGAAACGTAGTCCCATGAGAAACGTAGTCGCATGGGAAAAGAATGGCATACAAATGTAAACATTGCGAACAAGACTGCCTGGGAAACGTAGTCGCATGGGAAACGTAGTCGCATGGGAAACGTAGTCGCATGGGAAACGTAGTCGCATGGGAAACGTAGTCACATGGGAAACAAAGTCGCATGAAAACGTAACCGTGATGGGAAATGTTGACACATGAGAAACATGAAGGCATGAAAAACATAAAGCAACCAGAAACCTGAGACAGGGGGGAGAAGCATGACCCATTGACAGTAGTAAATACAGAGCTGGATGTGACGTATGGAGTCTATGCACCCAGAATGGAGCTGAATGTGTATCGCAAGGAATATACAGTAAGGAATGTGTATCGCAAGGAATATACAGTAAGGAATGTGTATCGCAAGGAATATACAGTAAGGAATGTGTATCGCAAGGAATATACAGTAAGGAATGTGTATCGCAAGGAATATACAGTAAGGAATGTGTATCGAAAGGAATATACAGTAAGAAATGTGTATCGCAAGGAATATACGTAAAATGGACTGCTGTATGGCCAGAGCTGGCAGCATCAGATTCTACCCCCCCCCCCCCCCAGCACCAGCATGGA
This sequence comes from Rana temporaria, assembly GCF_905171775.1. Taxonomy (NCBI): domain Eukaryota; kingdom Metazoa; phylum Chordata; class Amphibia; order Anura; family Ranidae; genus Rana; species Rana temporaria. Next base: position 81,298,708 of record NC_053495.1, on the reverse strand, counting down.
GTGAAACAGCAGGCAGAGGACCCCTCCCCCGGCGTGAACACCGGAGGAAGCTGCGGGCGGCTCCCTCCATGCTGGAGGGAGTGATACAGCGGGCGGAGGTCCCCCCCCTCTCCCCCCGGCGTGAACACCGGAGGAAGCGGCGGGCGGCTCCCTCCATGCTGGAGGGAGTGATACAGCAGGCAGAGGACCCCTCCCCCGGCGTGAACCTGGAGAAGTGGCAGGCGGCTCCCTGCTGAAGGGAGCAATGCAGCGGGCAGAAATTACCCCTTCCCCCGGCGTTGACACCGGGAGAATGAGTAGCTCGCTTCACACCAGAGGAGCCATACAGCGGGCGGGCGGGCGGCACCCCCCCCCCCGCGATCCCTGGAAGAAGCGGGTACGCAGCTCCTCCTGCAATAGCCAGATGGTGCCCCGCAAATAGTGGGCGGATGAATCCCCTCTCCTGGGCGGGCAGGTCCCCATGCCAGAGGAGCCCCGGTCAATGAGCGGGTGGATGAACCCCCAAGCGGGCGCCCCCCCATGCTAAATGAAGCCCCGAAAACAATAAGCGGGCGGATGGACACCCCTCCCCCATGCGGGCGGCTCCCTCCTGCCACAAGGATGGAAAGGAAACCTGACGCTGGTGCTGCTGACACCCTCTGCCGGACGTGACGTGTAACCCAGAAACCCACGGCGACCCAGCCCTGACCGGGAGGGAGTCTTAAGTACCCTCAGACTCCTCCCACAAATACAGGCTGGCCTGCGGCCAGCCTTCTTACTTATTGTGAGGAATGGGTGCCTATAAGGATAGAATTATGCTTTAGCTAGAACCAAAATATTAGTATTATTTTTTTCTCTAGTTAAAATGATATCCAGATGACTGTATTGAATTACAGAGTATGTGATAAACATGTATTCCTGAGAAATGTTAGTTCAATGCTTGTAAAAACAATTACATAATTAGAATGATATCCACTATCCAAGTGGTCAGTGTGCCAGTATTATTACATAATTGTTATATAATGATTGCACGACCATGTTGTTTGAATAAAGACCATCTTCACCTTTTTTTTTGGCAATTCATATACAGATCAATGAAAAACCATTAACGACTGAATAATCTACAGAGATGTGTTTCGCCCATTATTCAGACAAGTGAATCCATGTTCCCAAGTGCACTTGGAGGTACCTTTAAGCAACATGGCATCACAACAGTTATTAAATTCTATAGGAAACAGCTTATAAGAATGTTAAGGGTCCTTTCACACAGGCTGTCTGATCAGATCTGCCTGAAAAACTGGCAGACCTGATTAGACCCTCCAGTCTCCTCTATGGAGTGGCGGATGTCAGAGGACATATGTCCACTGACACCTGCTGCCATCTGATCCTGCCCACAAAAAACAGACGGATGGCGGTCCTATTTTCCATTTGTCCAGGTGATCAGATGGAAACGGACAAGCGGTCTGTTTCCATCCTACTTCCCCATAGAGGAGAGCGGGACTGTGTCCGTGTCCACTCTGCACAGTGGAGCGGACCTAACATCTGCCTGCTCAGTGGGGATCAGAGAAGCGATTCCCCGCTGAGCAAACAGAATCCGCTACACAGAGGTGCCCATGAGAAAGGGGCCCAACCCTTTCAGTTATACTGCATCAGTAATGTCTCCCTGACAAAAATTTCAAAAACAAACTACTTTTTTAAATCGGTGCAGCGCTGCAGATGCGGCGTTGCACGGATTAGGATGGTGCAAATGCCGCCGATTTGACGTGCAATTTGACATGTCAAATCGTACCAATGTGAACCAATGTGGGAGTACAGCAGGACAGAAGTGCATAGTTTGAACAGCCATAGTCTGAAAACAGCAGGAGTTTGGAGAAAGCCAACTATCTTTGTTTAGTTCCCGTGTTTAAGTGTAAAGCAGAGTTCTGCCGTAAAAATAAAAAAATAACTAATACTGTAACTGCTGACTTTTAATATTAGAACACTTACCTGCCCAGGGCGCCCGCAATGTCAGCACCCGAAGCCGATCTGTCCCTGCGCTATCTTACTGGTCCCTGCTGTCTTATGGGACCCGTGTCTCTCCCAGAAGAGAGCGGGGGGCCGGACATGGCATAGATTGTCATGGATACTGCAACGATCTATGCCCGGAAGTGGGAGCAAATGCAATTAGACAGGTATCTGCTCCCCCTCCCCTGAAAGGTGCCAAATGTGACACCGGAGGGGGGATTCCGAAAAACGGAAGTTCCATTTTTGGGTGGAACTACGCTTTACGTAAATCTTTTTTTAAATGTCTGTTTACCATTTGTTTTTCGTGATACTTTTTGGAAGCTGGGATGCTGTCCCATTTGTATTGCAGATTTCTAGTTTACGTGATGACATTGCTTGACTAAATTCCTTGGTTTGTGGCCTTCAGTCTGACATCAGGAGGCTTTCTAAGCCAATTTGTTCTGTTAAGCAACCTTGCAAAAAGCCACATCTCCCTTCGAAGACTGAGCAGGAAAAAGGCAGTGTGAACAACTGTTGGGTCAGGAAGAGTGAAGCCTTTGGACCGTAAGCATGTAGCTTTTGGTGTGACGCTGCATAACCCGTATAGTGTTGTTAGTGAGCTAGAAGCAGATACAAAAGTTGCAAACATAACTGCTTGTGAGATTGGCAACTCTTCTCTTCGTAAGGAGGACCCTGAAAAAAAAAATGCTTTGCCAAAAGGAGCTACTGTATCTGCTGTTGCAAACCAAGCATGTTTTGTGGATAAGGCTCCAAAAGGTCATCTTCTTATTGGCGATTCAACTGTAATGCCCTGTACACGACTGGATTTCCCATCAAAAAAACCTTGGATGGTTTTTCCAACAGAATTCCGCTCAATCTTGGCTCTCTGAACTTTCGTCTGTCAAAAACGCTGTGACGTACAACACTACGACGAGCCGATAAAATAAAGTTCAATGCTTCCGAGCATGCGTCAAATGGAAATAATTATAAATGGCACAATTTGGCGGCGATTGTCGCCTGACGAATCGCACAAACAGAATCACAGAACGCCTGATGCCCCAAAGTAGTACACAAACTTATTTTGGGCGGCCTTTAATTCTGTTTGCACAATTTTACTGTGATTTGTCGGGCGACAATTGTAGTAAAATCATGTCACGATTTGGTGCCAAAGTAACAGGAATCACAAGGGCCTCCCGTGATTTACTGTGTTTCTGCCCGCAAAATGGAACGCCACGGTGTGAATGGAGCCGAAGGCCCATTTTGAATTAGATTGATGCAGCAAGAGAATAAGAAATCCAAGTCAAGGGGTGCCCTTGTAGATCATCTTACAATACCAAACACAAAAACTAAGTATTGAATAGAGGCTCAGCACCATCTAGTGTTCATAACAGGTATAGCAAGTTGAGGAACAGTTGACTTGTGATGCAGAGCAAAAATTATAACAAGAAAAACCGTAATGGATTTACCTTTGCAACAACAAATCATCAGGTACAAAACTGGCACGACAGGACTTCAGCTCTTCACAGAGTTAATTTCTGTTCTGTTAGGATGGATGGAGTTACAGTCCGGTGTTTGCCTCTTTATCACAGAAAGTTGGCTATCTGTGTTGTTTTGGATGATGAAGTTGTGGATTTCCTGTCTGTGCTTGACTGCAGATCTTGTGTTGATCAGGGCGCATGATAGATGTTGTAGTTGAAGCGGTGACTTCCTGTTTTTGGTGGTTGATTGACGGTTGATTCTTAGTAGTTCTTTCCAAAGTGATTTTTGAGTGGAGGTTGGTAGAGTTGAGGCGAAGTTCCTTAGACTGCAGAGGGTTTCAGCTGAGTACTTGATGATGAGCATGGTGGGAGAAGGCTGATGGAGATGTGATGATACGATGATCCTACCGATGAAGCGACAATGATGATGATGTTAGGGTGAAGATGCTCCTGGAGGCACGGTTGATGATCAGATGATGATGATGCTGATGAATGCTGCTGAAAAGATGATACCCCAATCTTAACCGCCCCCTCAGTTGATCCAGAGGAGGGCAAAAAACCCAGCCGAGCCTGGTCAATTTGCTGCAGCAAGGGACAAAAATTCCTTCCTAATCCCTCTGTAGGCGATTGGAGGACCCTGGATCAAACTGCCTAAGATTGGTTGCCCCGGTTTACTTACCTAGCTGGTGTTTGGAGCTGAGATAAGAGGGGTGAAGGTGAGGGTGATGAGGGGAGGGGGGGTGAGGTGGGAAAATGGATGGCAGGGAAGGGTAATGAGACCACTCGGGGTGTACCAAGATGGCCACTACTTACCAGGCTGGATCCCTGGATTGCCCTTCAGGTTGCTAATTTTGAGTGGCCAGGTAAGGGTTTCCTGGCCATTCAGGGAGTGCCTGATATGTCCTGTGATTTTTTCCAGGAGGGCTGCTTGGGGTGGATGGGCCGCGTTCTCTGCCCACGGCTGGGTGGACCAAGATGGCCGCCAGGACCGGAGCTAGGTCCAAGCCACGGTCTCTCCTGACGCTCCGGCGGCTACGGATGTGGCTTTTTGGGGTGCAGCTACGAGCTGAGGGAGTTCCGTAGTGGGAGGTGGCACGCTGGCTGGCTGGCTGGCTGGAGAGAGGAACTTGGGCAAGGAAACTGTTGCGATGGTTGGGACTAGGCCGCAGCCGCGGTCTTTCCTGCGGATCTAGCACGCTAGAGAGGACGCCCGGCGGGTGCGGGCGACAGGTTGGTGAGCTGGGGGACCTGGGCTGGGGAAGAGCTGGGTCTGGGGGAAGCTGTAGCCCATCAGACAAGGGTCTCTGGAAGAGAGGAATTAGGGAGAGGAAAACTGTCCAGATGGTCAGGACTAGGCCGCAGCCGCGGTCTTTCCTGAGGATCTAGCAAGCTAGAGGGGATGCCTGAGGATGCCCAGATGGCGGCAGGCGGCAGTGGGCAACGTGATGGTGAGCTGGGGGAGAGCCAGGTCAGGGTCTCTGTTAGGGGGAGAGAGCGACTGCCGACTTGGAAGTTTGTTCTGGACAACCAGATGGCTGGAGCACAGTCCAGCGTCTGTTCCGCTGGACTGTGTGTGTAACTGAGCAAAAAAAAAAAAAAGTAGAACTTTGGGAGTTTCGTGTTTGTCTTTGAGGCAAACAGATCTACCTCGGGTACTCCCCATGATTGCGTGATCCACAAGAAGGTTGCTTGGTTTAGCGACCACTCTGTCTGTTTTATGGTCTTTCGACTTAGAAAAGCTGCCAGTGTATTGTCTGTCGCTTTTAGGTGAATGCCCAAGATTGAGCTTATATTTATCTAGACCCATGATAGAATCACTTCCATTAGGCTCATCAGCCATTGGGATTCTGTCCCTCCTCTCCTGTTCAGGTATGTCACCGTATGTCACCGGGGCAGGCGCCTACAAAAAACCCAGACCATAGTTGGAGCAGGGATATATAACCTTAGTGGGGTTCCTCTGGATGAGGACGAATTGAAAGTCCTTGATAGAGGGCTCAAATTTGCCCCCACTAAGAATTTGAATAAGTTTCAAACGTACATTAGCCTGCAAAAGTACATCAGGACACTTAACATGAAAAAGTATTTCCTGTCTAAGCCCACTAGTACAGCGGCACCTATTGCTAATTCCTATCACTCAGGTTTGCGTAATAAGTCCACTTTTAACCCTCTTAATAAAGAGAATAAGTTTTTGGATGTTTTTAAGAACATGGTTGTAAATGACTTGGAAGCATTGAAGGTAAAAAAGGTATTGGATCCTCAATACATTAAAAGGGGTATTGAATCCTTGGCAAAAAGGAAAGACATCGTTATCCGCCCTGCGGACAAAGGGGGGGGTCTCGTTGTCCTCAGTAAAAACTATTATCAACTTGAAATGAGTAATCTTCTTTCTGATAGTGATACCTATAGGGTATTGTCTAAAGATCCTATGTTTGATTTCAAGGATGAACTTCATCATATCATTGAAGATGGGAGGGATCAAAAGATTCTTACTAAAAAAGAGGCGTTGTATCTCGATCCCTTGTTTTGTAGAACCCCTATTATTTATTTCTTGCCAAAGATCCACAAAAATAGTACCCATCCGCCTGGGAGGCCCATTGTCAATGGGATCGACTCGGTATCGGCCAGATTGGGCCAATATATAGATTCCTTTTTGCAACCTTTAGTGGTTAAAACCCCTGCTTTTCTGAAAGACACTAAGCATATTATCCAAATATTGGAATCTCTTGGTTGTTCCACTAATAGTATATTAGTCACTGCGGACGTCAGTTCGCTTTATACTATTATAGGACACAGTGACGCTATGGCGTCTGTTGAATGGGCCCTTTCCACATCAACACTATCAGGGAGACACCAAGAATTCCTTTTGGGCTGTTTGGATTTCTGCTTATCCAGAAATGATTTCTGGTATAATGGAGACTATTTGCTGCAGACAAGGGGAGTTGCCATGGGCGCTCGTTTTGCTCCCAGTGTGGCCAATATTTTTATGGCCCACTGGGAGGAAGAGGCGATTTTCCAACATCGCCCCCTCTGAGTTGGTCTGTTACCGTCGTTATATCGATGACCTCATCATCATTTGGAATGGTGAGAGGTCCTCATTGGATACCTTCATCAGTGGTCTCAATAATAACAACAAAAATATTACACTCACATGGACCATTGACTATGAAAAAATTGTCTTTTTAGATTTGACCATAGTCAAAAATACGGACCATTTTAAACTCACCAATTATTTCAAACCTACAGACCGGAATGCATACATACCATTGGGAAGTTGCCATCACAAATCTTGGTTATGTAATATCCCCAAAGGGCAATTTATTAGATTACGCCGTAATTGCACCACTGAGTCTGACTTTGTTGACCAATCTCGTGTTTTGGCTGATAGATTTGTGCAAAAAGGGTACAACCAAGACCACCTTGAGAGGGAAATTGGACAGGTTCAGCAATTAGATAGAACTGTTTTAGTGTCCGATCGTGTGGCTAATGTCAGCCTTCCCCCCAATGATAAACACAATTTTAGAATGATCTTGGACTATAATGTCCAACATAAAAAATTTGAACGGATCATCTCAAAAAATTGGTCTATCTTGAAACAGGACAAAATATTGGGACCTGCATTACCAGCAAAACCCCAATTTGTATACAAGAAAGCTCCCACTCTTAGGGATCGATTAGCACCTAGTGTGCTCGATCCCCCGGTCATTTCAGATAATAGAATGTTCAAATTCCTGGGAGGTTTCTATGCCTGTGGACGTTGTGTTCCATGCAAACATTCCAAAGTGAACATTAAAAAGAGGAAAAAATTTGTGGCATCTGCCACTGATAAAGAATATGATATTAAACAGCTCATCACTTGTAACACCGTAGGTGTTGTCTATATGTTGGAATGTGATTGCGGCCTGCAATACATAGGTAGAACCTCCAGACCCCTACATGTACGTTTAGCCGAACATGTCAATAACATCAAACAAGGGAAAACCACACAATGTATCCCGCCATTTTAGGGATTTCCATCATAGAAATCCAAAAGGATTGCGTTTTTGGGGAATTGAAAAGGTTAATCGTCATTGGAGGGGGGGTAATTTTATCCGACAATTGAGCAAGAAAGAATCTTATTGGATTCATGAGACCCATGTTCTTTGTCCTGACGGGTTAAATGTGGACTTTGATGTTAATTGTTTTATATCCGATCGTTGACATGCGTTTTCAGATACATATATTTTTTTTAAGAAAATATTTTTATAACATTGTCCATAATTAATATTTGTATTTACATTGTTTTAATGTGGACTTTGATGTCAATTGTTTTTATCCGATCATTGACATGCGTTTTCAGATACATATATTTTTAAACAAAATATTTTTATAACATTGTTTATAATTAATATTTGTATTTATATTGTTTTAATGTTATGTTTTTACTTGTCCGATGGTTGCAGCGGTTGACCTCATGTGTTGTACTGGTCTGCATGATTATGCAGCCCTGTTTTTTCATCTTCCATTTTGTCTAAATGGGACTTTCGTATATTTATATATTTATTTATTTTTATATTTTTTCTTTGTCGTTGCTAAACATATGTATTCCGGGGCTTTTAAGTAATATTCACTCTCCCCTTGCATATTTCTGCTGACAGATTTGAATAGGTATGATCGCCGCAGTAAGTGATTTGCTTTCTGTTTTTTTGCGGTGCTTTTTGTCCTGCATGCTGATCCGTAGCCAGTGAGCTTTTTGTCCCACACACTGCCCTGTAGCTAGAGACCTTTTTGGTCCATATGCTGCATTGTAGCTACTTACTTTCCATAGCAACATACATGTATATAACTGGGTGCACGTTTCTTCTCCCCTACATCCGCTGAAGAAGTCCCGCCCTTGGGACGCAACGTTCGGTAGGGAAGTACGTGACGTCACCCGCTGCCATCTATCGGACCATGCTGTGTGCGTTTTTGTTTGCATTTGATTCCTAGCACTGGATATAGTGCTTTTTATGTAAGTGTATTTTTACTATTAAATGTTATATTGGTTATTGCGGAGAAACACTATGTTTTGTTTTTCTTACATCGGATTCCATGGCTGCTATCCATGTTGATATTACTTGAGATCTGCCATCCATGCTGATATTACCTGAGATGTATTCCTTTCCTGCTTGGATTATGCTGTTACATGCCTGGGATTGACCCTTATGGGAAAGCGATTTTTTATTATCAGTGAGGTGAGCGGCCATTGTTACTATTGGTGGAGGTCTCCTGCTAACCCACGCTATATCACCTGCATGCCTCATATTGTCAGTCACTTATAAGAGAATCACCTGGATGATCTTTATTTGGACTTTTCCTCTAGCGCTGCACTATCTACTTTACATTGACTCTTAAGGAATTTATAAATTGAATCCTAGTGCATAGCTGCTGATTCTGTTTTACCTGTATATTGCGCTGATTTTTTTACTATTTCATGTCACCGTTGTGGCATTGTCTGACTCAATCCTGATGTCTCCGCCCTGTATAGCTGGTTGGAATGGTCTCAGTGCTTCCTCTATGGCTTTTAATTCTCCCGTTTGAGGAGGCTTGAGACCATCTGGCATTCCATTTTCCCTGTGTACAGAGATCCCCAATATGCACCCCAAACGTTAGGGTACTGGCATCTGTGGTGATCCTGACAGGGTTGGCTTGAGAACACCTTCGCCCCTCAGTGTAGCGGAGCGGATAAAGCCACCACTGAAGAGATTGTTTGACCAACTGCAGAACAGGAATGGGCATCTCTAGGGATGATGGATGTAGAGGCCTCATGTGGATCTGTGACCAGGTGATTGCTAGGATTGAAGACCTCATAAGTCCTAGCACTCCCATTCCCCGCCAGATAGTAATGAAATTGGTCCTTACTAGAGAGGTTATAGCCTCCGTGATTTTACCTTTCTTTTTATCAGTCAGGAAGGTTTTGGTTATTTTGGGGTCCAGCACATAACCTAAACATACTACCCTCTGGCTTGGGGTCAGCTGCAATTTTTCTGTATGTATTATCCACACCAGGTTTTGTAGATAGGACATGCTTGTGCCAAGATTGATTTTGAGGATTTCTGCTGAATCAGCAAAAAAAAAAAAAAACACTGCAGATCGTTTATCACACCTACAGTTGTGTTCAAAATTATTCAACCCCCCAATGCTGTAAAGGGTTTTAGGGAATTTAGTGTACATTTGTAATTGTATTCAGAATGAAATCCTACAAGGACTTCTTAAAGAACCATATGCAACTAAAATGACATCAATTGGTTTTGTAATACAGTAGTAAATGTTTATTTTGTGAATTCTTCATTTACACAATTATTCAACCCCTTAAAGACTACCACTCTGAAGAACAGAGGTTCATTGAAGTGTACTCAATCAGGTATTGAAAACACCTGTGGATGTCAGGGAGCAGCAATAAAGCCTAATAAGCATTAATTAGGCAGCTTTAAAATGACTGTGATACTCAGCTCCTTCTAGACATTTACTGGTGTGGTTACAAACATGGTGAAGTCAAGAGAATGGTCCGGGAAGACAAGAGAAGAGGTGATTACTCTTCACAGGAAGGGCAATGGCTATAAGAAGATTGCAAAGATGTTAAACATACCAAGAGACACCATAGGAAGCATCATTCACAAATTCAAGGCAAAGGGCACTGTTGAAACGCTACCTGGTCGTGGCAGAAAGAAGATGCTGACTTCGACTGCTGTGCGCTACCTGAAGCGTAGAGTGGAGAAAAGTCCCTGTGTGACTGCTGAGGAACTGAGAAAAGATTTGTCAGATGTGGGTACTGAAGTTTCTGCTCAGACAATACGGCGCACACTGCGTAATGAAGGCCTCCATGCCAGAACTCCCAGGCGCACCCCCTTGCTGTCTCCAAAGAATAAGAAGAGTCAAATGCAGTATGCCAAAAGTCATGTGGACAAACCACAGAAGTTTTGGGATTGTGTTCTGTGGACTGATGAAACTGTTTGGGCCCATGGATCAATGCTATGTTTGGAGGAGGAAGAACAAGGCCTATAATGAAAAGAACACCTTGCCTACTGTGAAGCATGGCGGGGGGTCAATCATGCTTTGGGGCTGTTTTGCTTCTGCAGGTACAGGGAAGCTTCAGCGTGTGCAAGGTACCATGAATTCTCTTCAGTACCAGGAGATAGTGGATAACAATGTGATGCAGTCCGTCACAAACCTGAGGCTTGGGAGACGTTGGACCTTTCAACAGGACAATGATCCCAAGCATACCTCCAAGTCCACTAGAGCATGGTTGCAGATTAAAGGCTGGAACATTTTGGAGTGGCCATCGCAGTCACCAGACTTAAATCCGATTGAGAATCTCTGGTGGGACTTAAAGAAAGCAGTTGCAGTGCGCAAGCCTAAGAATGTGACTGAACTGGAGGCTTTTGCTCATGACGAATGGGCGAAGATACCCGTAGATCGCTGCAAGACACTTGTGTCAAGCTATGCTTCAAGTTTAAAAGCTGTTATAACTGTAAAAGGATGTTGTACTAAGTACTAAGATTGAATGTCACTTGGGGGTTGAATAAAACTGATAATGATGTGAGCACAGAAAAGACATTTGTGGTTATTTCATTATAAATGTTATGTTATATTTGTCTGACCTACACGTGCCTCTTTGATTTAATTGTAAGCAGGATGACTGAATGATCAAAATCAGTGTCAAACTGGCCAAAACAATCAATTTCAGTGGGGGTTGAATAATTTTGAATACAACTGTATGCCTTGCTGTGTCAGGCCCTTTAGAGCTTCTGCCATTATCTTTGAAAAAGGGGATTTTTAATAAAAGCTTACCTGTAAAATCCTTTTCTTGTAGTACATCACGGGACACAGAGCAGCATAGCCATTACATATGGGTTATATAGTGTACCTTCAGGTGATGGACACTGGCAACTCTCCGACAGGAAGTTCCCTCCCTATATAACCCCCACCCCTAGTGGGAGTACCTCAGTTTTGTAGCAAGCAATATGCATCCCAAAAAAAAATCCCCATAAGAGGGGCGGGAGCTCTGTGTCCCGTGATGTACTACAAGAAAAGGATTTTACAGGTAAGCTGTTATTAAAAATCCCCTTTTCTTTATCGTACATCACGGGACACAGAGCAGCATAGCCATTACATATGGGATGTCCTCAAGCAATGCTAAATGAGGGGAGGGTGACAAATCAGGTAAAGAAACCAAACAACAGGTGCCACCGGACAAGAGGAAATTATACTGCGGCCTGTAGGACCGCCTGCCCAAAAGCTGAATCAGCGTTCCTCCTAATGTCCATCTGATAAAATTTAGCAAATGTATGAACAGACGACCAGGTCGCTGCCCTGCAGACCTGAGCCATAGAAACTTGGTGATACGATGCCCAAGAGGCGCTCGCAGCTCTAGTGGAATGAGCCTTAACCGACAAGGGAGGACTTTTCCCTTTCAAGCCATAGGCCTGAACAATTAACTGTCTAATCCACTTGGAAATAGTGGCTTTAGACGCTGCTTGACCCTTCTTGGGGCCTTCTGGCAGAATGAATAAGACATCAGTCTTACGAATCTGAGCTGTGGCCTTCAAATAAATCCTAACAGCTCTGACTACATCCAAGGAATGTAGTAATCTCTCTTTCTTAGAAGAGGGTTCTGGAAAAAAAGATGGAAGAATTAAATCCTGATTTAGGTGAAAACTAGACACCACTTTGGGCAGGAAAGACGGATGCGGCCGTAGAACGACTCTGTCTTTATGCAGTAACAAATAGGGTGCCTTACATGACAAGGCTGCCAACTCCGAGACTCTTCTGGCGGATGACATAGCCACCAGAAAAACTAGTTTCCAAGTCAAAAGGACTAAAGGAATCTCAGACAAGGGTTCAAAGGGCTGCTTTTGCAAGGCAGACAGAACCAAATTCAGATCCCAAGGATACAGGGGAGCTTTAATCGGAGGATTAACCCGAATAACACCCTGTAAAAAAGACTTCATCAGTGAATGAGTAGCCAGAGGTCTCTGGAAAAAAATCGACAAGGCAGACACTTGTCCTTTGATTGTGCTAACCGCCAGACCTTTTTCCACTCACTGCAAAAATTCTAGAATTCTCCCAATGGCATACTTGCGGGGGTGCCATTTCTTGGACTCACACCAGGCAATATAGGCCTTCCATACTCTATAGTATATTAACCTAGAAACTGGCTTTCTTGCATTTATCAGAGTGAAAATGACTTGGCCAGAGAGACCTCTGTCCCTGAGAATCAGGGATTCAGCCGCCAGGCCGTTAAATTTAGGGCCTGTAAAGCAGGATGGAAGAACGGCCCTTGTGAGAGGAGGTCTGGACGTAGTGGGAGGACCCAAGGTTCCTCTACTGCCATCCTCTTTATCAAGGAGTACCAAGGCCTTCGGGGCCAAGCCGGGGCCACTAGAATTGTTGGCTTGCGCTCTCTTTGGATTCTGTGAAGCAGACGGGGTAGCATCCGTAATGGCGGGAAGGCATAAATCAGCGCAAACTGATGCCAAGGGCATACCAAGGCATCCGTCCCGCAGGCCAAAGGGTCCCACGTCCGAGACACAAACTTGACTACCTTCGTATTGAATCTGGACGCCATGACGTCTACTTCCGGAGACCCCCACCTCTGGCAGATGTCCTGAAATACCTCGGGATGAAGGGACCATTCCCCTGGGGACATCTGTTGGCGGCTGAGAAAATCAGCCTGCCAATTGTCCACCCCGGGGATGAAGATCGCCGAGATGCAGGGAACATGGGTCTGATCCACCTCTCTCTGGGCTGCTCGACTTCTGGTGCCGCCCTGGTGGTTTATATAAGCCACAGCAGTGGCATTGTCGGATTGTACCCTTACTGGGGAGCCTTGCAAAATCTCCGTCCAGCCCGAGAGGGCCAACCGAGCCGCTCGGATTTCCAAGACATTTATGGATAGGGCTGACTCTGTTTTTGACCATTTCCCCTGTTGGGTCAATCCGTACAGGACTGCACCCCAACCCGATAGGCTGGCGTCCGTGGTTACTATCCTCCATGAGAGGGGACTGAACGATCTTCCTTTCAGAAGGTTTTGTGGGATCAACCACCAGCACAGGCTCTGACGTACTGCATAGGGAAGAGAAATGGGAAGGTCCAGGGCCTGGATCCTTTTGTCCCAGGCAGCAAGAATCGCTCTCTGTAATCTCCGAGAGTGGATCTGGGCGTAGGGCACCGCTTCGAAGGTGGCCACTAACTTGCCCAACAGGCGCATGCAGAGGCGTATAGACGGCCTTGTGCTGCTTAGAATTACCTGGATCAATTCTCTTATTGAATCTACCCTGGATTGGGGTAGGAAAATCTTTTGTTGCATAGTATCCAGAATCAATCCCAGATATTCCAATCTTCTTGTGGGCTGTAAGGCTGACTTGGCCCGGTTTAGAATCCAACCAAGGGATTCTAGGCAGTTTACTACCAGCCTGATTCAAGTCGGCCGCTGAGTGATCGACTACCAAAAGGTCGTCCAAGTAAGCCATGACCAGGATGCCCTGTTCCCTTAGGATGGCTAATACAGGGGCCAGAATCTTTGTAAAAACCCGAGGAGCCGTGGCTAGCCCGAATGGAAGAGCCACAAATTGATAATGCCGATGGTTTAGGGCGAAACGCAGAAACCTGTAATGCCCGGGATAAATGGGAATGTGCAGGTACGCATCCTTGATATCGATGGAGGCCAAAAACTCCTTTCCTTGAAGGGCGGCCACCACCGAGCGAATGGATTCCATTCGAAAGGAACGGACTCTTAAAAAGCGGTTTAACAACTTTAGGTCCAATATTGGCCTGACGTCGCCGTTCAGCTTCGGGACGATGAAGAGATTTGAATAAAAACCTTGTCCCTGCTCTCCTGCTGGTACTTCCATAATTACCCCTTGAGTTAGGAGGTGATCTAGGGCGGATAGAAGCAAGGCTCTCTTTTGGGGATCGCTTGGAAGCCTTGACGCCTGGAAGTGAGGAGGGGGGAAGTCCCGAAACTCCAGCCTGTATCCCTGAGCTATTGAGGACAGAACCCACTGGTCGGTAATTCAGGCCTCCCACAACTCTGAGAAGCAACGAAGCCTTCCCCCCACCCGAGAGAGTGGGGGCGCCCCTTCACAAGGCTGCCTTAGGGGCAGCTTTAATCGGCTTGCGAGACCATGGTCTCTTGTTCCCTGAAGGTTGCCCTTGTAGCCTGTTTGCAGCTGTGCGTCCAGGGGGCCGTCGATACTGCCTAGAAAATGAAGGCCCCAGGACTGGAGAGGTTGGGCGTTTGAAAGAGGGACCTCGGAATCTTTTCTTAACTGGCAAGAGAGTGCTTTTGCCACTGGAGATCTTTTGAATATATTTGTCTAGATCTTCTCCAAACAGTCTTTCTCCCTGGAAGGAGAATCCTGTAAGGAGCTTCTTGCAGGGGGTTTCTGCAGACCAGTTTTTTAACCATAAGAGTCTCCTCATATGAACCAGAAACAGGGATAGGCGGGACGCTTGTTGGATGGAATCCTTGATAGCGTCTACCGCGAAACATAAGGCCCTAGGCAGGTCGGCCAGCTCCTGAGCCTGTTGAGCTGGGAGGTCCTTCAGGGCCTGCCTTGCCTGGTCTTTCAATGCTTGGCAGACACCGATGGCGACCACCGCCCCTGCTGTGGCAAAGGATGCTTTCAATAAGGTCTCAAGTCTCTTATCAACTGGATCCTTGAACATATGAATATTGTCCACTGGACAAGTTAAAGCTTTATTGACGCATGAAATGGCCGCGTCCACCGTAGGGACAGCCCACTTTTTCGAAAAATCCTCCTCTAAGGGGTACAGAACTGCAAACCTCTTTGGAGGGAGAAAAATTCTGTCAGGTTTAGCCCAGTCCTGAAAAATCTGGTCCTTTAACAAAGGGTGGACCGGGAACACCAAGTTGGCTTGGGGTGCCTTCAGGGAGCCCAAAGAGGATATAGCGGAAGCTTGAGGCTGAGGCAAAGGCATCTTAAACGCCGACCGCACCATATCAGCTAGGGACTGAACCCAAAGCTTTTCTGCGTGGGAAGCCGAAAAAGGTTCCTCTATTGTGGATTCTTCAGAAACTGAATGGTCCAGGTGATCCTCTGCTTGGTCTCCTGAATATTCCAATTCCTCAGGGGAAAGGACTTCCTCATCAGCAGACTCAAACCTGGGAGACGGGGACCTAGCCCGCTTTTTCCCCGATAAGGAGGCTGAAATTAAAGCAGCCATCCTCTTTTCAAATCCATCCAAGGTGGAGGCTAATGTCTCTTCCGTCACATAGGAAGGACCTGGTTGAATAGGGCCAGCCGTAGCACCCAGCAACGCGGATGGCTCACCTAGGGCAGCAACCTCCGGTTCGTCCTGAGAGGTAGGGGCAGTAGGATTTTGGCTGAGATCCTCAGAGTCCGATGGGGAACCCTTTGGCTTCTTTACACCCTTAGCGCTTTTAGCGCCTCCTGCACCTTTAGGAGCCATAACACACAAATCCGAGGTACTCCGCTGATATACACCTAACTAACAGCTGGAGACTAACATATGCACAAAAATGTACAAAATAGGCTAGGGTAATGTTAGAAAACAAATCTATACTTCCCAAACCTAAAGAGGGATAATCAATACTGTGCCCCAAGGGCTTACAACCTTAAGTTTAAGTATTGTCCCCCAATGCTGGACTAGCTGAAAGCACACAATAGTGTAAGTGCTTAGGCTGCTACTTAGTACACCGGCTTATAAAAAAAGAATTTTTGAGCCATAGGCTCTATAACAGAAGTGTGTACTTAATTTTGGCCACCGGGTGTCACTGTCTCAGCAGGACTAGGTCAAACCTTATCCTATGCTGCTGGCAAGCAGCACTGCTCCGTGTCCCTCCACAGCCTCAGAAGAATGACAGGCTTAGTGGAGATTTCAGCCGGCTTTCTAGGCCTATCAGGCGTGTCCCGCCCCCCCCCACGCAGCGTCGCCGCGCACCGCTGCTTTATTTACAGCGTGCGCGCGCGTCCCCGACGCCGCACAGAGGAGGCAGGAAGCCATGCGGGGAAAGAAGCTCTGGAGCTTGCTGGAGTGACACCCGCACAGGTACCCGGAAAAACATGTTTTTAAAATGCTTCCGACAGACGGTATGTCCTATAACAGACCCACCATATGGCTTATAGAAGCAGCAGCCCTAGACCAGCCAGGGGAAGAAACTACACATGGGTATTAGTGCCATCCAGTCTCATAAGAGCTTTGTGGTTACATTGCCAATGCACAGAGGCATATAGTAGGCTACCCCAGAGTCCCCTGTGGGGAACCTGCTGACAAACCAAGTTCCGCAAGCTCCCCCTTACCTTCTCCACGCCGCAGGGTATTGTCTGAGGCAATAAGCCCAATCTTCCCCCATCTCCGTGGGTATGGTCATAGACCTTCAGGGACCGGGGTCCTAGAGGAACACCACACACCTGGACCTATACAGCACTACTGGCAACAGGCATTAAGGTTAAGAAACCAGTCCTGGGACCCATAGTCCAGCCCTCCAAGGAGAGGCATTATAGGCAAAACCCCATCCACAAATTGGGGCCCGGGTACCGTCCACTTTGGCTATGAAGCACCTTGGACGGATCCGGTCGGCTGGCCCTGGTCCCAAGGACTACTACAGGCACAGCCTTCAATGTGCACCAACACCTAAGACACTGGCGAAAAAACTGAGGTACTCCCACTAGGGGTGGGGGTTATATAGGGAGGGAACTTCCTCTCAGAGAGTTGCCAGTGTCCATCACCTGAAGGTACACTATATAACCCATATGTAATGGCTATGCTGCTCTGTGTCCCGTGATGTACGATAAAGAAATATTCTGGGCAGAAGAGATGCCAAAAGGCAAAGATGTGTACTGCAGATGCAGGGTAGCCGCTGGTACCTGGATCCCGAACCTTAAGAATCTTTGATTACCTTATACGGGAACATGTAGGTAGTCTTGCAAATCTATTGAAGCCATAAAAACCCCTGCTGGTAGGATATTACTAGGTACTTGGTTGGAGGGTGGGAAAAAAACTCTATTGCGTAGCCCTCTGCTATGGTTCGGCAGACACATTTTTTTTTGTAGCCTCCCTCCACTGGTGGACAAAGGCTGCCAATCTGCTCCTCACCTGAAGACTGTTATTGTTTTTTGCTCTTTGGTTTGGGGAGGCTTGAGGATAAAGTCTCCCTTGCCTTTCTAGTTTTGCTGTCCCCAACGCTCTTTTGCTCACGGTTTATAAAATTTCCTGGATTGACGAAAGGGCACTTTCCCTTCTTTTTTTAAGCTTGGGGGAACTCTTTGTTCTTCACTGCGGTCCTGTCCAGGACCGTTTCTAGGTCAGGCACCAACATCAAATCTCCCGTGCAGAGGAGGCTCTAGACTTTGTGAGGCCTTAGGCAAAACTTAGACATGAGGTGCATGTGTGAGAGGTGAGGGTGACCATCCTCCAAGTGCTTTATTTATCTGCTAACTTGGCCCCCCTTTCTCCCATCTTGCTCACCACCCACAACATAAGCCATCAGGATCCACCCCCTCCTCTGCTGGGGGGGGATATGAGGTGAGAAGGAATTGGGAGCCGATTGCAGGGTCGAGGCAGCAGATGCACCGCTCACAACACTCCAGAGGATACACACTTTGCGGCAGTGAAGAAGTCAAGAAGTCCCCCATCCCTAACCAGCCAAAAGGGGACTCGACTAGCTTTAGATTATTAGATTTTATCCGCAAAAAAAAAAATCAATACACACTGACCCCCTTCCTACCCCCTGCTCCTCCAGAGATCGATGGATGCTTCAGCTGACTGCCCTCACTAAAGTTGGACAAAATGAAATCTATGGCCAGAAAGAGGAGAGGGAGGTGAAAGGCAGGGCCAGAGCCAAGATTGTGTCTACACTGTCCTAATGCCCCCCTCCTTTCTCCTCTACAGTGTATTGGTAAGGAGAGTGCACATTCCCCCCCAATTTTAACCTTTCAGCAAAAACTGTC
Organism: Rana temporaria; assembly: GCF_905171775.1. Taxonomy (NCBI): domain Eukaryota; kingdom Metazoa; phylum Chordata; class Amphibia; order Anura; family Ranidae; genus Rana; species Rana temporaria. The sequence goes on along the minus strand of NC_053495.1, from coordinate 81,280,317 downwards.
ACTCCTATCCACCCAAAATAAAAAAAAAAACAGCACCAATTTGTACACCCACTCCCCCCAGCATAGATCATCTCTCCCCCCCTTCCAGAGCAACCCCCCCCCCTTCCCAACACAAATCTCCTTTCCACTTCTTCAGCATAAATCCTCCTCCACCCAGGGCTGGACTGGGACAAAAATTTGGCCCTGGACTTCATCCAGACAGGCCCACTATTACAGGTCTCTCCCACAGCGGCCGGACAATTCCCCCCCGGCCACCCAAGCACCCCCCCCCCCCCCCTTCACTAGTCACTAGCCACTCTTTATTAGAGTAGAACGGCTGGTACTGTTACTCTTATAGGCAGTACCAGTGGGGAAGCTAGACATTATTTCACCCGGGGCAAAGAATCAGTTTGGTGCCCCCCCTTATGGGACAAGATTAGGCAGAAGTGAGAAACTCCCAGGCCGCTGTCACTGAAGCCGGCCCACTAAGCCATCGGCCCACCGGGAAACTCCCTGTAGTCCCAATGGCCAGTCCATCCCTGCCTCCACCCTCCAACGTCCCAAAATCCCCAGTATCAGCACAATTGTCTCTTCTTCCACATCCTAGCACTTATCCCCACACCCCTCAATTCCCCCATTACAGCACAAGCCCTCCTTTCCCCTCTTAAAATCCCCCTTCCCAGCAAAAATCCTCTCCCTACTCGTGGCACAGATGCTCCCCCCCCCCCAAGTTCTCCCTTCCATAACACCCCCTGCCCCCCCAATCCTGGGTCAAATCCTCTCCCCCCATCTTTCCCAGCACAAATCCTCTTTCCCCAAAATCCCCCCACGCCAGCACAAGTGTGTTCCACAGTTCCCACCCAAATCCCACTTCCCAGTACAAAACCTCCCCCCTCAAACACAAATCCTCTCCCCGTCTAATCCAAATCAAACAATACTTCCCAAATGTTCCACTTTTTGTGGGACCTTCCTGAGATAAGAACAAAATCCTACAAATCCGGGCTAGGGGCCAGTTCACACCAGCATGCAGTGTGAGCAACCAGCGTTCTGTGCACATTTCCGGCACCACATTCAAAACACACTGCAGTTGTGATCTGCAGTGGGTGTCAATGTTCGTTTAATGACGCAAATGCAGGTCACAAATGTAATGTGTTTACCTGCACCAGATTGTATCATACAGTAGTACCATGGGATCCTGTTCATGTGCATCTTAAAACTCTTGGTGTGGTCTGGCACAATTTCAGCTCATTCAAATGAATAGGCTGCAATTGCACTGCACCTGGATGCATGTGAATCACACAGGAAAGCAGTGTGTTCTTGTGTGATTCATAGTGTGAACTGGCCCTAAGTCCTAGAACCCAGTGCAGAAAAAAAGTACCGTCACCTGGCTCCACTAACTTGCTTGCAGGGGGTACTAGTGTGGGCACCTGGGCTGATTGCCCTGCATCTCTAGCAGGGTGCCCAGTTGCCCACACTAGTACTCAGATCTTGTATCCAACTACCCCTTGTAGCACAATTCCTTTCTCCTCCCAAAGCGCCTTCAAGTACGTACGGTATCCTATTACCCAACCCCTCCCCCAAATCACTGCAAGTATTCAAATTTGATAGATTTTTGTTGTTTCAGCTTCCCAAGCCCTTTTCAATAGCACCTCTATTTTCTTATCCATGGCACTGTGGCACAATGGCTCATCTGGGCGAAACCCCGTACGGGTACGGTTTTCCCTTTAGAAGCTGCCAGAGAGCGCGATCATGTGCACAAGAGCCAGAACAGGGATTTGTGTGTGTAATATATACACTTCATCTATAACAATTGTTTTTTATTGATATTGATTTTTTACTGTATTGTTATAGATGAAGTGTATGAAGAAGCGGTTTTGTATCGTAAAACATGTAGAGGATCCAGCATACTTCCAAAAGGACACCTTACCAACAAACATCAGATTGGAATACTAAGGGTGCTTTGTACAAAAATATTTTAATTGGTGTACTTTATATTTACGGACATGTGTCTCTGTTTTTAACTAAGGATAAATAAAAGTTTATTTTTCCAATTTCGTTATAATCCTTGTCTACTGAGATAGTCCATTAATTCCCGTGTTAGGGGCACACAAGGGGTGTTCCTAAGTTCTCCCCCCTAGTTTAAACTATGTGTAGCACTACCCCCGGAGGAGCTGCTGGATTTTTGGGTGGCTTGTTACCTCTTGGCTGCTAATTGATGTATGGTACATCTAGTAGAAGTAAAAGTAATGTCCAGACAGGTGCTCTTTGCAGTGCTCTTTATTACCCAGCCGGGTAAAAACAGTAAACTTGTGGTGAGGAAAGTAAAGCTGAGGAAGATAGGAGAATTGTAGATTCAGGCGTAATGATAGGAAACAGTCCTGCTCCCAAACGTAACACTTCTTAGCACCACTCCCGCCGGAGTGGATTTAGTGTACCCGGACCAGCCTCTCTCACTGACCTGGCAGCCAAAGTATCACCCAGACAATTGTAGGAATAAGTCTCTGCCACAGACCCTCCTAGGTGAACTTGAACTTGGGAGAAAGTCTCTGCCACAAACCCCTTTCAATGAGCCTCAGAAGATACCTCTGCCACAGGTCCCCTCTGGGTTAAGTTGTTGGAAATATGCCTCCTTAATTTAGTTACGCCTAGATCTGCTTCAGCTTGTCACCCAGGTACCGACTGACAGGTGATCAGTCCCGCAGTGTCTGGCTACCTGTGATCCCCGGTGGTTTCATCCAAGCCGTATTGGACTGCCAGCCTCTCAATGGCGCTCCTCAGACCAATTTCCCCCACCAAACAGCAAACAGCTTGGGGTCTTCAAAGGAGAGAACCCAGTTGCTCACTGGATCCCCATCGCTGGTTCAGATGCTCTGGGCCAACATGGTCCCGGAACCAGAAACACCGCATAGCACGCACGCCCCGGTAGGTCACAGCGCCGTGATGTGGCCACCCTAAAGGTGGGTGCCACACTCGACAAAAAAGACCCAGAACCAATGGCGTCTGTCCCATAAATAGCCCTCCCCAGCATGCACAGCGAGGACAAACCCCCGTGATTGCTAGAAAGTGTACTGGGGGCGCTATGGAGTAATTACACAACTTATCCTATAATATGCAACAACAAGTAAATTAATAAAAATGTGTCCTGTTGTACGTGATAAATCAATCAATAAATCAATAGTAAATAATAAAGTCCCATTGGTGCAAACAAAGATACAACATCAATGCTCGAATATCCTCTAGATATATTTCTTGTTGTGATACAAAAACCGTCTCCGGTCGTGCAAACTTCATTGATCTTCCACCACCTGGATAATTAGTACGACACCCAATGTGCACAAGTAGTAAATTGTGCATACCAGACCTGGTTGACCTCTTTAATGAAAAAGACTGGTCATAAATGGTCATAAAAAAAAATGGTCATATGCGCTTGAGCAGGATAATGCCTGCAGACATATAAATCGACTGGAGCCTGTACGATACCTCACCCTCAGAATGTTGAGATTTTAGAACATGGAATACAAACAGAGAGCTTCCATAGGGCAATGCTATTTTATTAAAATGGAATAAAAACACCAGCCAATTGGCTACTCACATAAAAAGTGCCCTTCTCCCGGCACTGGGGCTGCAAGCTTTGATACAAAAAAACACTGGCGCTCCCACCTCAGTGGCGGCGTGCGTTCCACCAGCTGCTGACACTATCCAGATGATCAGGAAGTGACGTAGGACATAGTACACGTGACCAGGTTCCGCCACCGACATACGTTTTGTATAGTTACGTTTTCAACCCGTGATTGGCTGCTGGGAAAGAGCACCCGAACCTTGACTCCACTGCTGCCACCTGCAGCACCGGGGCTGGAAGAACACACCAATACAGCAGAATGGGCTCACAACACAGCCAAGCTGAGACAGAGACCACAGAAGATCAATGGTTAGTTCTCCAAGATGTTTGAGACAACTTACTTGGAAGCGTTGCTTTAAAACTTGTGTGCAATAATTGATGCTGAGGCAAAGGGTGGTCACACCAAATATTGATTTGATTTGGATTACTCTTCTGTTCATTTACTTTTCATTTTGTGAACTGATAATTTAGAACATTTTTCCCACCTGCCTAAAACTTTTGCACAATAGTGTATGTCAAGAAGCATTTGTATCCCTATAAACTGAATAAAGGCAAAAATAAGGCAGATTTAGATGAGAAGTATAGAAAAACACTGCTTTGTCAGTTGACCACTGTCCAGCATAATCAGTAGATAAAGACAATTATTATTACTAGTTGTCATCCTCTTCATTGTAGCTTTGTGATCAATATCATGTAAATTGTAATCTTTAGCTCAAGCAACGTGGCCCTGCAAATAATGCTGCAGGTGACTTAAAACCTATAACACAGCATCAGTTTGTGTAAGTCAACTTATGCAAGGAGTCAGTATAGAGCATAACTATTTTACGTCATAGGTGATATTTACTGGACACTTTTAAACATCCTGAAATGTGCTGGAAACATAGCATAAACATATTAAGGAGTACAGAGTGAAGGGGGTCTACACACGCAGTATTTACCATTTCTGAGGAAATCCATACAGAAGCAGCTGGCCTCACAGTAATTCCTACCCTGGGACACTGGAATAGATTTGATTTTCCCTGCTCTCACAGAGTCAGCACTGGTGCTCAGCAGTGTGCTTGTCAGTACATGTATAAGTTCCTTCAGAATGTTTTTTGTGCACTGGGGTCCAGCAACCAGTCCATCCGCTGTTAAGAAAAATGGCTTCAGGTGGTGGGCAAGTTCATTTAGGTCTGAGAGATATTCTTGGTCATCCCGACAGCCATAAATTAATGTGCCATTCTGAAAAGAAAGAGCGATGAATGAACACATGGCATTTTCAGAATAATCCATTAAGGCATAAAAGTCCTGTTACAAGACAACAGGTAACACTCATTAAAATATAAGCATATACCTTAAATATTTTTAAGTTGTTTTGAGAGTCCTGAAGTAAACTCATTAAAGCAAAATGCATCCGTTGCTTATGTCTGCAAAATAAAATAAAAATTAATTCAGTAAGTCTGATACGGCGTGCAGGTTATACAGTTAATGTAAGGTTGCACAATTCTTGCTAGCACATTCACCCCTTACAGGAAACCAACAAAGAGAAAAATGAATAGGCCGACGCTGCAGACAGGAGCAAATACAGAACCCCAAATATGCATACTTTTTGGAGGATTGTAGAATCCGCACACATGGCCAAATCGTTTATTTACCGTATCCTGTGAATGAATTAGACTACACGAACCATCTGCATACAAATAGTATTTTTGTACTCACCGTAAAATCCTTTTCTCTGAAGTTCATGGACGGACACATCAGCTTAATCTTGACCTTAGGGTTATTCACCTTCTATCAGGAGAGGACTAGGCACAACATGTAACATGTTAAAAAAATATTAAATCTGTACAGTACCACCCAGGGGGTGGTCCCTCTGGCTATAACCCCTCACCTGCATCAGCAGCTCAGTTTGTCAAAAAGCAGTACAAAACACAAAAAGGAGGGGTGGGTGCTGTGTCCGTCCATGAACTTCAGAGAAAAGGATTTTACGGTGAGTACAAAAATCCTATTTTCTCTTTCGTTCATGGACAGACACAACAGCTTAATCTTGACCTTAGGAACGTCCTCAGGCAGTGTAAAAACACGAGGAGGGGGGGGGGGGGACAGCAAGCAAACAAACCTCCACTGAAAAACAACCAGAGCTCCTAAATGGAGGAGTTACAACCTTAAACAGCCGCCTGCAAAACCTTGCGGCCAAAGCAAGCATCCGAAGATGCACTCACATCAACCTTGTAAAATGTTGTGAAAGTGTGAACGGACAACCAAGTCGCCACGTTACACACCTCGGAAACAGACACTTGATGTCGGAAAGCCCAAGAGGCACCAATTGCCCTGGTTGAATGTGCCGTGACAGGAAAGGGAGGCACCCACCCTTTTAGGGCATAAGCCTAAATCATGATCTGTCTGATCCACCGATAAATGGTGGCCAACGTGACCGCCAGGCCCTTCTTTGGACCAACCACCGAAACAAACAGTGAGTCTGACCTCTGGAACGGAGCCGTAGCAGACAGATACACCCGCAGAGCTCGGACCACATCCAAGGATTGCAACGCAACCTCTTTGGGATGCGACGGCCGAGGACACAAGGATGGAAGCACAATGTCATCATTTAGATGAAAAGCCAAAACAAGCTTAGGAAGAAATGAAGGCTGCAGACATAGCACCGCCTTATCCTTGTGAAGGACCAAAAAGGGAGCCTTGCAAGACAAGGCCGCCAACTCAAAAACCCTCCTGACTGATGTAATAGCCACCAGAAAGGCTACCTTCAAGAGAGCGTCAATAGGGGAATCTCTCTAATGTTCTCAAACAGTGGTTTCTGAAGTACCGAGAGGACCAGATTCAAGTCCCATGGAGGCAACGGTGGTCGAACCAGGGGGGCCACATGTCGAACCCCCTGCACAAACATACTCACCAGTGAATGAGCCACCACGGGACGTTGAAAGAAGACAGCAAGAGCTAAAATCTGCCCCTTAATTGTGCTTAAGGCAAGTTTTTGATCCACTCCACTGTAAGAACAGCAGGATCCTGGAAACCGAATATGCTCGCGGATGCCATCCCATCTCCTCACACATGGAGATGTAGGCCTTTCACGTGCGATGATGAATCTTTTGAGAATAGGATTTTCGTGCCCTCAACATGGTAGAAATCACCAAATCCGACAGGCCTCAGTCGTTTAGCACCTGGCTTTCAACAGCCATGCCATTAAAGACAGCGACTGTAAAGCAAGATGAAGTATAGGACAGAAGGCCCTCTTGCATCGGCAGTCGCCAAGGAACATCCGCCACCAGTAGCACCAAGTCAGCGTACCAGGGACGCCGAGGCCAATCTGGGGCAATCAGGATCACCAGAATCCCAGTCACTACTCTGTGAAGCAGACAAGGAAGAAAATTTAGCGGGGGGAAAGGCATAACTTAGCCGATACTGTCCCCACCAATGTGTCTGTCACGTCCGCCCAGGGATCTCTGGATCTGGCCACAAACATCAATACCTTCCGATTGAGTGTACCATGTGCCTTGCGCCGTCGTAATGCGTTCCACACTGAAACGCATAGGCAATGTCATCATCGCCTGGCGCCACATGCATTCCATCTTGGAACGTGGAAGTGCGCCACGACGGTTTCCTTGAATCAGTGCTTATCCACTGCACCTGCCTCTACCATATAAACAGAGCTGTGTGCAGACTGCACACCGTTTTATTATTGTCAGCCGTAGCTCGTCCACGCTACAACCATTGGTGCCATCGCTCCCCATGCTGCAAAATGCTTCAGGCTGCAACTCCTGGAAAATCTGCTGTTACTAACTGCATCAGTCTGCCATTGCAAAGGACAACTTTAAGAGACCTTCCTTGCTGACACCCTACACTACGGAATCCCTTGTTGCTACACTCAAGCCCTGCAAACGGATAAGTATCAATTGTTTCTCTTCTCTTCTCTGGTGTTATAAAAAGATCTGCTGCATATATTCTAAAACAATTGATGTTATTTATTATGGCTTGTAGCTATTAACACACTACTTGGGACTGACTGTTGTGCCTATGACTGTTTGCTGAGGAACATCTTAAAGGGACATCTACTCTCAAATTATCTAAGCTATATTTGCCTCTCTCTTGCAACTATTATGCCGCGTACACACGATAGGTTTGTCTGATGAAAAACGATCTGATGGACCGGTTTCATCAGACTAACCGATCGTGTGTGGGCCCCATCGGTTTTTTATCCATCGCTTAAAAAACTAGGAACTTGTTTTAAAATTATCTGATGGTTAAAAAACCGATAGAAAAAAACGAGCGTCTGTGGGCACGTCCATCGGTTAAAAATCCACACATGCTCAGAATCAAGTCGACGCATGCTCGGAAGAATTGAACTTCATTTTTCTCAGCACGTCATAGTGTTTTATGTCACCTCGTTCTGACACGATCAGTTTTTTAACCGATGGTGTGTAGGCAAGACAGCTTCATTGGATATCTGATGAAAACATCCATCAGACCATTTTCATCGGATGAACCGATCGTGTGTACAGGGCATTAGTTGTCTTTACAATTCCTATTTACTATGTGCTTGACATAGGTATTACTTGTTTATGGGCCTTTGCCCTAAGTTGCTGAACATGTTAAAAAAAACGAAACAAGGTTGCGCTAATAATACCACACAGTAAAAATGTGTAGGTAAGCGAATATATGAAAAACAAATAAATAAATAAATATCAATATCCACTAAAGTTATAATAATAAATGAATTAATACTAGATACCCAATAATAAATAGTCCTTAGTCAAACAAATATTATCACATCAAAAGAGGCATATGTACCATGTGCAAATAAATAATATAAATTAAGTCCAAAAAATCCCAAAAGGTAAAAACAAAGGGAAATTAACCCCACACAATGGATGATTTTCAAGTTAATTGTCCAAATCCAAACATCAACTCCACAGATGTAAATTGAAAAGGTGAAGATGAGAAGATTCCACCACCGATCAGAGTGAGGTTGAACAGAATGAAAGAAATCCTGAGGATACACCGAGGAAGGAGTAAGTAGTAAACTCTTACCAGATAATCATTCAAATACAGCATATCGGTCCACTCAATCCAGAGAAGGGGGGAACTGCAACACTCCACTGTACCCAACTGGTCCTCGCCTGGTGTATATAGATCCCAATCTCCTTTCAAGGTACTTCACTCACTTAGAGGCTCCAAACACCGATGGGAAACCCAGGGAGAAATAAGCACTCTGATAGTGATGTACCGCCAAAAATGTTGGGCTTTTATTAAAATTGCGTGTAAAGATTACACTCCATAATACTCCACAAGTAAAATTTTTAAAAACAAGATATCAAACAAACGTGCACCCGTGCTTCCGGGGTCACGTTCAACGCAATGACGTCAGTGTGTGGCTCCGCCTCGACTAGTTTCGACATAAACAGTCATTGTCACCATTTATAACCACAGAGCGGCAACCAAGCCTCGCTTTCAAGTGGTTTCAACCAATAGGGAACAACCCCTTTTGGATCAATGCAACCAATGAAATGCGAGCGGGGGGAGGAGGGGCGGGGAGAGAGAAAAAGGAGCACATTCAGGATGGATAATCAAATCAATGTCTGACATCAGAACTTCCATATCCTCCGCTACCAGCAGGGAAAAAGTCTTCTACCCGATCTCTCACCTCCACACGCCAGTGCAACTGGAACCATTAAACATATATTTATATTTATTTAAGCTGTCTGTCACTTACATGTACATAATAGATTGTTCATATAAACAGCTATATAAACAGCTATATAAATCATATAGGGATGATCCTAAACCCACGTAAACATTAATTACAATAATCATATATTTATATAAAAAACAGCAATATGACATAAGCTGAATCTATAGAGCCCTCAGGTGGATAAAAAGTATATTGACTGGAATGTGATTTTAACATACACACATACTTTCACCCAGCCAGTTTACCCAATGAAATTCTAATAAATTAGATACAATTTAAAAATTCATCCACATTAAAACGTACTGAAACAAACCAATATGGTACATTATGTGTAATCTCCCGCAATATACATTTAAACAATCTTAAAATAAAAATATAAATACATATATACACAATAACTTTGAATCCAGTACTCATGGGTTACCATGAGTCTAGAAGTATTATCAAGTGCTTATTTAGAGCCCCAAAAAGTAGGTGATGAAACAAAACAGAAAAAAAGGGGGGGGGGAAATAAGTCCTCAAGAGTTGTCCAGAAAGGCATTAACCTCAATGTCAACATTTAAGCCAAACAGTTTAAGACACTTGACCCGATATATCCAGCTCATCTCAAGCTTGGAGATGGCTCTTCTTTTCGATCCCCCTCTCCAGTGTGGTTTCAAGATATCTATGGCCACAAAGGAGGTACCACTAGGGTCTCTATCATGCACCTCTCTATAGTGACGAGATACAGAGTGATTTTTGTAACCTCTCCTAATGTTCCCAATATGTTCATTGACTCTAATTTGGAAAGATCTCACTGTACGTCAAACATATTGTAGCCCACATGGACAAGTAAGGAGGTACACTATATGAGTAGATGAGCAGGTAATAAACAATCTGATGTTAAATACTTTGGACGTGCTGTTGGAAGTAAAAACCACAGTTTTGCGTTCGCAAACTGTGTTAATCTTACATACAGCTCATTTCTTACACTTATAGTAACCCTTCATAGTTTGAAAGAACATTGGTTAGTTTGATGGAGGGTTACAGACTCCAGGTGCCAATGTGTCTCTCAATGAAGGTGCACCTCTAAAGACAACTAGTGGTTGTTCCAGGAGTGCCAGGCCCAATACTGAATCTTCCTTAATCAAGTGCCAATGTTTACGAACCAGTTTTTTCAACATATAGTGTTAACTTGAGTAGCCCATAATAAAAGGCCATGTAAATTTATTCTGATCTCTCCCTTCCTTCTGTTTATCCAACAGTAGCAAACTCCTGTCCAACTTTTCTATTTACCCGGACTGTCCAAGAAGGTCATCCGCAAGATAGCCCTTATCCAAAAATCTAGAGGTTAGGATTTTGGCTTGTTCACTATAGTCCTGTATTTTACTACAATTCCGCCTTAGGCGTAAATACTGACTTTTGGGGACAGAATCAAGCCAAGCTCGATGGTGGCAACTATCTCGGGGGATAAAAGAATTACGATCAGTGGACTTGAAGTGCGTGGAGGTCATAAATTGACCCTCCTCCACCCGTATCTCCAAATCTAGGAAGTTGATACACCTCTGATCTGCTTCAAATTTAAATTTGATCCCTCGATCATTGTTATTCAAGCCCTCCATATAAGCATCCAACGATGCCTTGGAGCCCTTCCATAGGAGGACGACGACGTCGTCAATGTACCTGGCCCATAAAAAAAGCTCAGGTCTACGCTCGGCATAGACAACGTCCTCCTCCCTATTCCCCATAAAGAGGTTGGCCAGACTGGGGGCACATTTTGCCCCCATGGCCACACCTCTCTTTTGCAGGAAAAAATTGCCACTGAACTAAAATAAATTGTGAGTAGTGGCAAACAGAAGGAGATCCATGATGAACTTCTGCTGTATCAGGGACAAATTAGAATCCCTTTCTAAGAAATGCTTGACAGAGGAGATTCCCCAGTGGGGAATAATAGTACATAGGGACGTAACGTCCACAGTAACTAGCCAAAGGCCTTCCTCATAAACTGTGTTGTCCATTAAGTTAATGATGTGTTTAATGTCTCGTAAGAAGGCAGGCAATGCCCTTACGAGGGGTTGTAAATAACCGTCTATATATTTGCCTGCCCTGGAAGAAATTGAATCAATTCCACTGATGATCGGCCTCCCCGGAGGGTGGACCGGATCCTTGTGGATTTTTGGCAGGTAATAAATCACTGGAATCCTAGAGGACGCTGGGACAAAAAAAGATTACTCCTTTTTGTTTACCACACCCAAGGAATAACCTTGATTTACCAACTCAGAGTCTTCCTATAGGCCGGACGAGGGTCACCTGGAAGCGGTGAATAGGTATCCCTATCCCCCACTAATAGGTCCAGCTCCTTTAAGTAATCTACCTTGTTTAGTATTACTATTCCGCCCCCTTAACTATGCTCCTTTCTTCACATAATTGGTCAAAACCCAATTGTAAGGATTTATCCAATCTGGATTTTTTTAATATTGATTTTTTTTCCAGATCTCTTAAGAGAGCATCTCTAAAGACCCTGACATTAGGGGCAAGGCCCCCTGGAGGGTTAAAAAGTGAGGCATTAGAGAGATTAGAATGTTGGATAGCTGAATCAACAATTCCGGGTTCCTTGGTAGGTTTAGATTGATACTCAATTTTCTTGTGTACTTATGTACATCCATGTGTACCTGGAATTTATTAAGTGGCTGGGGAGGGGCAAACTTCAACCCTTTATCCAGAATGGAAACTTCCTCTGGAGTCAGTGTGACAGCACTGAGGTTAAAGATCCCCTGCCCTGCTACACTCTCTTTTTTGTCTTTGATTTCCGCCCCCCTCTGGTTCCTCTCTTCATTTTGTGCATCTTTGTTGATCCTGATTTGATCTGGGAAAATCCCACTGTTGATTATAATCTCTATTTCTCCAAAGCTCCTGTTGATAAGGGTAATCAATAAGTTTGTCCATTCTAGGTGGATAAAAGGGAGGCATAGGTGGAGGATAGTAGATTGGAGATTCAACTCTACCATTCCATCTACTAGAGGTATTTGGATGCTGGTATTGCTCCCAATCCTGCTGATAGGGTTCCCTATATGGATGATAATCCTGTAAGGGTTGGATCACATTCCAGTCTTATATACTTTTTATCCACTAGAGGGCTCTATAGATTCAGCTTATGTCATATTGCTGTTTTTTATATAAATATATGATTATTGTTTAGTAATTAATGTTTACGTGGGTTTAGGATCATCCCTATATGATTTATATAGCTGTTTATATGAACAATTTATTATGTACATGTAAGTTACAGACAGCTTAAATATAAATATATGTTTAATGGTTCCAGTTGCACTGGCACGTGGAGGTGAGTTTGGGTAGAAGACTTTTTCCCTGCTTGTAGCGGAGGATATGGAAGTTCTGATGTCAGACATTGATTTGATTATCCATGCTGAATGTGCTCCTTTTTCTCTCTCCCTGCCTCTCTACCCTCCGCTCGCATTGCATTGGTTGCATGGATCCAAAAGGGGTTGTTCCCTATTGGTTGAAACCACTTGAAAGCGAGGCTTGGTTGCCGCTCTGCGGTTATAAATGGTGACGGCTCAGTGCGTCGCCTGTGCCTTTTGACAACAACTGTTTATGTCGAAACTAGTCGAGGCGGAGCCACACACTGACTTCATTGCGTCGAACGTGAACCCTCATCTGACTCTAACATTTATTTTTTGTCGTTCATACTAAGTTGGTTTCGTTACATCGATGATGTACTGATGTTCTGGACGGGTACAGTAGAGGATTTACATGCATTTATGAAATTTTTGAACTGTAATGAAATTTAAATTTCACCATGAATCATAGCGATTCAGCTATTGCCTTCTTGGACATCTTGATTTATGTCGATGAAACCAATAGCATACAAACCTCCCTTTATCGCAAACCCACAGCGGGTAATACCCTCTTACACACAGCGAGTGCCCACCCGGCCCCTTTACTACGGAGTATACCGTACAGTCAGTACCTCCGACTGCGCCGGAATTGTTCAGATGATGGGAGATTTAAAATCCGAATCGGACAAACTACACACAAGACTAACTATGAGAGGATATAGTAAATCGTGCCTGAAAAAAGCTTATAATCGGGCCGCGGGACGAGAGAGAGCAAGCACATTGCTTAAAAGCAATGTCAATAAAAAATCTGAAAATGCTGTAACGCGATTTATCACGACATTCTCGGACCAACACGGTCAAATTCGCCAACTTATACAGAAACATTGGCACTTGATTACTACAGACTCAACCCTCTCCAAATATGTGGCTAAAAATCCCAGTATCACATTTAGACGTTCAACATCAATTAGAGATCACCTAGTGAAGATCAATTATTGCAAACCCACAATAGGCACGCCAGAAACACCAGGCCTCTTTAGATGTGGGCATTGCAAATTCTGTCATCTAATAAAGGAAGTTACAACAAAAAGGAATTCTGCGCTCATAAAGGTTTATCACTCTAATTCCACATAATGTTTGTGAGGAATAACATTCAGTAGATCTCAGTTTGTTCGGAAGAACCAGTTCTTTATGTAGAAAAGATAAACAAATGTATACAGCACAACACAAAAAAAATGTTCCCAGTGCCTGCATGAAAACACACACAATCTTTCAGGGCTTCAAGGGTTAAAATTTTGCAATTTTGTTTCCAGCTGCATTCATAGAAAACCACCGTGCTGATTGTAATTGGAGAACACAATGGTGATGGAGCCTGGGGTGACATCATCCCCAGGCTCCATCACCATTGTGTTCTCTAAACACTCACCGCACAAATTGGCTGTTATCCTGTGGACTTCCTTGGAAGCTTTATCATCAGACTGGGACTGCCCTGCCACTGGAACATCTTCTGGACACACTTACCTGCTACATTCCTGTTTCATCCACCATCTTGAAGAACGTCTCTCCGTGGCTGTCATCTCTGTGCTGCGCTCCTAGCAGCTGCAAACACTGAGGCTGGAGCACGTTTGGACACATACAGGAGAGTGTCCAGGAGCCCAGATGCCAGATATTAACTAGGAAGTGACATCAAACGCCATAGTGACGTCCTGGGTAATGTACTCCAATTACAATCAGCACAGTGGTTTTCTATGAATGCAGCTGGAAACAAAATTGCAAAATTTTAACTCTTGAAGCCCTGAAAGATTGTGTGTGTTTTCATGCAGGCACTGGGAACATTTTTTTGCGTTGTGCTGTATACATTTGTTTATCTTTTCTACATAAAGAACTGGTTCTTCCGAACAAACTGAGATCTACTGAATGTTATTCCTCACAAACATTATGTGGAATTAGAGTGGTAAACCTTTATGAGCGCAGAATTCCTTTTTGTTGTAACTGTATTTTGGTGGTGCTTCTAGGTACCTGGATTTCTGCAGCACGGATCGTTTACAGCCCATACGAGGGTCTTAAATATTATATTGGACTATAGTGTTAACCCATAGAGCGCCAGTGAATCTTCTTTGTATTAATAAAGGAAGGTCAAACTATCCATCTTCCCAACAGTGGAATAAATAAATTACATAAACACATTACGTGCCAAACACAAGGGGTTATATACATTATCTTATGCCCCTGTGGCTGTTTCTATGTGGGTAAAACCATCCGCCCACTATGGAAACGGGTCAAAGACCACATGTATTACATCGCCAATGGTCTGCTTAACAAGACCATGGGGTACCATGTTGCTTTTTCACACAAATATGTAATCCCCTCAATAGAGTTTGCGGTTCTGGACTGCGTTACCGAGGATCCTAGAGGTGGGAACTTCGACCAAAAGGTCCTGCAGCGTGAAACTCAGTGGATCTATCGCCTTAAGGCAAATTGTTGGCCGGGGCTTAATGATTCACTGAGTTTCAAATCATTTCTCTATGTATGAGGGTTCTTGACTCTGTTCACCTGTAGCCTTTAAACCCCCATGTTGCTTTCCACTCCAAGGTTGATGTAACCAACCATGCACACACAAAGAACTTGTGAGAACCTCTCCTACTTACCAAGTTAGGAAAGAGAAAGCCCACACATGCTGTCGATTCGTGCTATTATTAGCACCAATTTAGACAACAATTGTAAGGATTGTATATGAGAAGTTACTTGTCCCCTTTTTTGTTTTATTTTGTTTTCTTATTTTTTCAAATAACCAACTGTATAATATGTTCTGTAAAATCAACATAATGGAATGGGACTACCATACCAACATAGGAAGTATTGTATGACTACGTATCTGTAGTCGTGTACACATATATACATTTTATGTATCAAGATCTTTTTAACTAGATGATGTTTCTTTGTTTGTGTTGCTTGGCTTTGTCGCCATTCACGGATGCACTAAGGGCCTATGTGACAAGCACAAACCTCCTTGTGAGGGTTCGTTTGTTTATTTTTCTCTATAAAGTATAAACAGATAAGCTGCTGCCTCATATGGTGTCTCAAAAATCCTCCTCATACACGCAATTTTTCTTTTGGGATTTGTATTAAATATATATTTGGAGCTTTACATAATTCCTTTATAATTGCATGTAAGGTCCGATGATCCCCTTGTGTGGATATTTACTTTATTTTTCATTATTTTTCTACTCAATTATTATTTTTTTTTCTTCTTTATTTTCTTCTTTATTTTTCTTCCTTATCTTTCTTTACTATATTTGTCCATATTAACCTTGAACCTGCATATATCACAAGCCAATCCTATGTGACCTTATTTATATTGGGCAGCATTCTGCATTGCAATTTTGTGATATAGGATGTATTTTTGCTTTTTGGCCACTAGATGGCAATGCTCAGGGCGAATGTGTGGTGATTCACGTTTGCTTTGTATTGATGTTGTGCCCGCCCACCGCTCTATGTGGGGCCTCGAGTCGTGGCCTGTATGTGCTGTGGGGGCCCGCTAGCGGTGTAGGGCGCTGACTAGACGTGTGTGTCCTTTTTTGATGCTGGGCCGTAGTTGGCTGGGCGCCACTGTATGGTGCCCTGTCGAAATTTGGGGCTTGTTTATGCGCTGCCTCAATGCTATGGCACGCGCCGATGACGTCATCACGTCGGACGCTCACATGACCACCACAGGGTATATAAGTCAGACACTGCTGCATGAGCGGTGTGTTACCTCGTGTAACCCTGGGACACAGACGCGATTCTATATCCAGCTTTTTGGTAAGTCAAACGGCCGCCTCTTCCTAGATCTGTATATCTATCTGTTCGGTTTCTTTTGGGACTACCACCACAATATCTATATTGCTTTCCCATCCACAGGCTCCCATATAGACCTCAACTTTGTTGTCTACTGGCGGCGCTGCTAACTAAGGGCCTCCCCTAATAGGGTTCCATGTGCTTTGCCAACCTGCTGCCACCTGCTGTCCCAGTAAGCCCAGGACCATACAAGATAGGTAATCTTAGGACATATGTGGACATATTCATGTTGCAGTGGAATGTTTACCAATAATTGGCCACTGAAGTGTTCTATTTGTGTGTTTTTTATGATTCTAGTATACCTGAGTTATACAATCCTTCTGTGGCGTTTAGTTTCCTAACCCATGGACCATTGCGTTGACCTTTATTGGCCATTCCAAGGTGACTTTTGTGGTGTAACATTGTTGTTGTTATTATATTTTTTGGCATTTATTTAGCTGATTTACCCATTTATTTTTTTCTTTTCTACTTTTTATTCTCTTACTTTCTACTTATTATTCTCTTTGGGTGTATGTCTCCACACTTCGGTAGCAATCGGCACCATACAATAATAATAAGCTCATTTATTTCTTATTAATCAGATCCCTGGCTTATGAGAACTTTTATACAAGCTTATTGCTGACTAGTGTTGCTCACGAATATTCGCATTGCGAATATTCGACTCGAATATAGCATATTCGAGAAATCGCGCTATATTTCGAAATTCGCGGTGAATATTCGCAATTCCGAATATTCGATTTTTTACAATTTTTTTTTTGAATCAGATCACATCCTAGATATCTCCATCGACGTCTAAAAGCATTGCTGGTATCATTAGAGACCCTGGGCCGAGTAGCTGAAGCGTTCATTGAATTTTCCAGAAAGATCGCAATGCGATTATTCGGCAAACGCAATATCGCGCGATTATTTTCCTCGCCCCGATCTTCCGCATCAGAGCGATTTTTACAGTTTCATTTTTAAAACAGATCACATCCTAGTGATCTCCATAGACGTCTGAAAGCATTGCTGGTATGATTAGAGCCATTGGGCCGAGTAGCTGAAGCGATCATTTTATATTGCCGAATATTCGCAATGCGAATATTCGGCAATAGGAATATTGCGCGATTATTTGCTCCGCCCTTTTGCATCAGAGCCAATCAGAGTTCTCCTTCCACACTCGTCACAGGTTAGCAACCAATAGGAACCTGCCTGCATGGACATTATATAAGCTCACTCCCAGCACCATTTCATTGCAGATTCAGAAGCTGGCTATAGAGTGTGGAGGCTGTTTCTGTGTTCCTGGTTTCCTGTGTCTTTGTTCTTGATTGATTTAGATCATCACCAGCATTGCTATTTAGTGATTCCAGTGGATCTTTTCCAGTATATCAACTGCTTTTTTCAAAGCAATAGACCCAAGAGCTTTTTTCAAAGCTACGTTTTGTGCTGTTTTGTGCTGTTTTTTTCATTTGTGTTACTGTTTGATCCTGCAATCCTCCCTGTTCAGTTATATTTGCAAGAGATTTCAGAACACGTTTTGCTGAGCTTTATAAAAGAGCTTTTCTAAAAGCTAAGTTTTGTTCATCTTGTGTTACTGTCAGATCTTGCAGGTTCGCTGTTCAGTGATATTTGATAGGCATCTCAGTTCAAATTTTGTTTAGTTTTCCCTAAAGAGCTTTTATAAAAGCTAAGTTTTGTGTTCAGTTTAGTTAAATTTTGTGTAGTAAGTGTACACACTGTTAGTGTACATTTATTTCATCTAGCTTAGCTTAGTGTGTGTTTAGTGTCTGTGTTTTGTGTTTAAAAAAAAAAAAAAAAAAAAAGTTAGTGTTTGTTTAGTGCTTTTTTTTTTTTTCTTTAATTTTGTAGTCCTTGTCTGGTGTACTACTTTTCTTATAGTTTAGTAGCTGTCTGTGTACGTCTTTGTCTGCGTGCCTGTCTTGTAAAAAAAACACAAAAACACATTTTGTTCACATTTTCCCCCCCAATAAAGTTTAACCCCCCCACACACATATCAGCAATTATGAGCGGCATCCGTGGCCGTGGCAGTAGGGGTAGGGGAGTTACTCCCAGTGCTGGATCGCTGCCAGCACGGGGTACCTCTCGTGCCCCTACTAGTGGTAGAGGATCGGGTGCAAGGGGAGTACGCCTGATCCGGGAGTTCTTCCCATCGGGCAGCCGCCCGATATTGCCATCTCAGGCTCAAGTAGTGGTGGACTACATGGGGCACAGCAGTGCCACTGAGTCGTCGGTCCCGACTCACAGTAGTACCACCATTACACCGTTGCCTGTACTACCCCCCCCCAGCCCCCAAGAGTCCAGCATCTTACTGTTCGACAGCGACAGTGATAGGGATCTCTTGGGGGAGGCCATGCATCAGGCAGACCTCCAGCTCTGTCCTGATGGTCAGGACCTTTTTGAAGGGATGGATGAGGAGGATGGGATACCTGCTGGCAGTATCCCAGAGACATCCCTTCAAACTGGTGCTGCTGTTTTGGTGCAGGAAACAGCAGCACCTAGTCAGACCCAGGCGTGGGTGAGGGGACAGCGGAGCCAGGCTAGAGGCTCCATGTCACGTGGTTCCCTCAGACCAACACATCTCAGCCCTTGGTCTGACATCTCTGGGGGCGAAGAGGGTGACCCATCATGGTTGCCATCTGACGCGTCGGCTCACTACGTCAGTGACGACGGGGAAGGTAGGCACCCTGGTGAAACGGTGCGCCAGGTCACCACCAGGGAGACCATCGTCAGGGTCTCCACTGGTGATGGCAGCAGGAGGTGTCAGGAGGAGGAGCAGCAGCAGCAGCAGCAGCAGCAGGCAGCTCCACCTGTGCGCACCGAATCCCAGCAGGTGCAAGTAAGCGTCACCCCATCTGACAGGAGGGCGGTGCTGAAGTCACCTGTCTGGAATTTCTTTACCCTGGTGGCAGACAACCCTACCGTGGCCATCTGCCGGATTTGTAAAGTGAGGGTGAAGAGAGGGAAGTGTTTGGCTCGGGTGGGTACCACAGCCCTGAACCAGCACCTGAGGATAAACCACTGGGCGTTGTATGAGGAGATGAAGCGTGGTGGTGGTAGCAGCGCCACCACCACAAGTGAGCAGGGTACAGCAGCCCCTGCCACATCTTCATCTGTTTCCAGCAGGTCATGCCCCCCCGCTCCCTCTAGTAGAGGTACTGGTACCGGCAGCCAGACCTCTACTTCCACAGCACCCTCCACGTCTGTGTCCCGCACTGCCGTCCGGCGCCAGGCGTCGATTTCAGACGCCTTTGACCGCACCACTCCCTTCCCCCCTGGAGACCGACGTGTGCGTTCCCTCAATGGGCTCCTGGCAAGGGTTATTGCCCAACATCTGCTGCCCTTCAACATAGTTGACAGCAACCCCTTCAGGCAGATGTTGGAGCAGGCCCAACCCCAATGGCGTGTCCCCAGCCGCCATTTCTTTGCCAGGACTGGTGTCCCTGCCCTACACCAGCACATTGTGCAGAATGTAACCCTGTCGCTGGATCACGCTGTCAGCGACAGGGTTCATCTGACAATGGATGGCTGGACCAGCAGGCATGGGCAGGGACGCTACATCAGCTTCACGGCCCATTGGGTTTCCCTCCGAGGCGTCGGTGAGGGATCGGCGGCAACCGATCTTGTGGTGCCGCCCCGGGGTGTCCAGGGGAGAACTGCTGGTCTCCCTCAAGCCACTGTCTCCGCAGCTGCTGAGCCTCCCAGCAAGCGCCCCCGTAGCTACTCAAGTGTGGGGCACGTGCGCTGTCAGGCCGTGCTCCAGCTTGTTAGTTTAGGGGACCGGAGACACACTGCAGAAGAAGTGCTGAAAGCACTTCAAGCTCAGGTCCAGAAGTGGCTGACACCCCGAAGGCTCCAGCCAGGTATGGTTGTCTGCGATAACGGCAGCAACCTACTCGCCGCCCTCCATGCTGGCAGTCTGACGCACGTGCCCTGTCTGGCACATGTCCTCAACCTGGTGGTGCAGAAGTTCCTGCGCACTTATCCAGGGTTGAGTGACATTGTGGCAAAGGCGCGTAGGATTGCCAGCCACTTCAGGCGCTCCCCAACCGCTACCGCGTCCCTGTCCAAATTGCAGCGGAAGTACAATCTGCCCCTTCACAGGCTGATTGTGGACAGTGTGACGCGGTGGAACTCCACCCTCCACATGCTGAAGAGGTTGTGGGAGCAGCAAAGGGCGGTGAGGGAGTACCTGATGGAACTAGGCACTCAGAGGGCTTCACCACAACTCCCTTTCATCGCCTGTGCGCAGTGGGGGCAGATAAACCAGGTCTGCCAAGTGTTGTCCTCCTTCGAGCAGGCGACCAAGATGGTCAGCAGTGAGCAAATTGGCCTCAATAGCGTGCTGCCAATACTGTTCATGCTGGAGAGGACACTAGATCGCCTGCTCGAGGCTGGGGAGAGTGCCTTGGTGGAGCAGGAGGAGTCAGCAATGCTCCACCGAGACCAGGGCCAGGACCAGGAGGAGGAGGAGGAGGAGGAGGATGATGATGAAGAGGAGGAGGAGGTGGTTGCTGGTGTCGTCCCGGAGTCAGGGCCTGGTCAGGAGGGAGAGCCGGTGTTGGGGGCACCGATAGTCCGGGGGTTGGGCATGTCTGAGTTTGACCAGCAGCGCCTCAGGGAAGAAGAGTCGCACCTCATTCACCTGGCCAGCATTGAGGAGTCACAGCGGGCTGTGCTCTTCCCCATGGCTGCCCACATGCTGAGATGCCTCAGGAGGGACCCCCGGGTTAAGACCATCAAGACGAGGGATGATTTCTGGATGGCCACCCTTTTGGATCCCAGGTGCAAGGGGAAACTGGAGCAGTTCATCCCAGCCAGCCGGAGGCAGCACCGGATGGAGGAACTGCAGGCAGCCATTGTCAGACGGTTGGAGCAGGCAACTCCCCGGCCTCCAGTTGTCCCCCCTCATCTCACCCAGCAGGTGGCTGCACCCAGCTGCAGCCGAGCAGGGGACCTAATGGAAGAGATGAGGATGTTCTTCCAAACCGAGCGACCCAGTACCACCACCAGCAGCAGCAGTCACCACCAGCGGCTGGCCCACATGGTGGCAGACTACATGGCGTCCGTCGGTGCTTCTGACAGTATGAGCACCGACGACCCCATGGAGTACTGGGTTGCCAGATTGGACACCTGCCGCGAGCTCGCTCAGTATGCGCTGGAGTTATTGTCTTGCCCCCCCTCCAGCGTACTATCTGAGCGGACATTCAGCGCGGCAGGTGGGGTGGTCACGGACAAGAGGACCCGTCTGTCCACAGACTCCGTGGACAGACTCACATTCATAAAGATGAATGAGTCCTGGATCGGCGGTGACTTTCTGGCACCCGTCGTCGGTTCAGGGCGCTGAAGGGTCCCTTGCCATGCATTCCCTGATGAAGCCCCGGACCTGATGTATTTACAGTGCTGAATATAACTATTTCAACATCAGAGAAAATCAATGTTAATATTTGGTACAGTAGGCTTTCTTTGCAATTACAGCGGTCAAACATTTCTTGTAGTTTTACACCAGCTTTGCACACACTGGAGGAGGGATTTTGGCCCACTCCTCCACACAGATCTTCTCTACATCAGTCATGTTTCTGGGCTATCGCTGAGAAACACGGAGTTTGAGCTCCCTCCAAAGATTCTCTATTGGGTTTAGGTCTGGAGACTGGCTAGGCCACGCCAGAACCTTGATATGCTCCTTACAGAGCCAATCCTTGGTTATCCTGGCTGTGTGCTTTGGGTCATTCTCATGTTGGAAGACCCAGCCTCGACCCATCTTCAAAGCTCTAACTCAGGGAAGGAGGTTGTTGCCCAAAATCTTGCAATACATGGCCCCGGTCATCCTCTCCTTAATACAGTACAGTCACCCTGTCCCATGTGCAGAAAAACACCACCAAAGCATGATGCTACCACCCCCATGCTTCACATTAGGGATGGCGTTCTTGGCATGGTACTCATCATTATTCTTCCTCCGAACACGGTTAGTGAAATTATGATCAAAAAATTATATTATAGTCTCATCTGACCACATGATTTTCTCCCATGACTCCTTTTTGATCAGTCAAGACAATTATGTCAGCAGTTATTTCACACCCTATATACTCTTATTAAGACTGCTGTACATCATGGCAACTCCTGCCCATGTGATATGACTCTGTATCAACTACTACTGTTAATACTACTGCTGCTTCTGCTGCTGCTGCCCAGTCAAGACACCTATGTCAGCAGTTATTTGACACTCTATATACTCCTATTCCTACTGCTGTTCATCATGGCACCTCCTGCCCATGTGATATGACTCTGTATCAACTACTACTGTTAATACTACTGCTGCTTCTGCTGCTGCTGCCCAGTCAATACACCTATGTCAGCAGTTATTTGACACTCTATATACTCCTATTCCTACTGCTGTTCATGATGGCACCTCCTGCCCATGTGATATGACTCTGTATCAACTACTACTGTTAATACTACTGCTGCTTCTGTTGCTGCTGCCCAGTCAATACACCTATGTCAGCAGTTATTTGACACTCTATATACTCCTATTCCTACTGCTGTTCATCATGGCACCTCCTGCCCATGTGATATGACTCTGTATCAACTACTACTGTTAATACTACTGCTGCTTCTGCTGCTGCTGCCCAGTCAAGACACCTATGTCAGCAGTTATTTGACACTCTATATACTCCTATTCCTACTGCTGTTCATGATGGCACCTCCTGCCCATGTGATATGACTCTGTATCAACTACTACTGTTAATACTACTGCTGCTTCTGCTGCTGCTGCCCAGTCAAGACACCTATGTCAGCAGTTATTTGACACTCTATATACTCCTATTCCTACTGCTGTTCATGATGGCACCTCCTGCCCATGTGATATGACTCTGTATCAACTACTACTGTTAATACTACTGCTGCTTCTGCTGCTGCTGCCCAGTCAAGACACCTATGTCAGCAGTTATTTGACACTCTATATACTCCTATTCCTACTGCTGTTCATGATGGCACCTCCTGCCCATGTGATATGACTCTGTATCAACTACTACTGTTAATACTACTGCTGCTTCTGCTGCTGCTGTCCAGTCAATACACCTATGTCAGCAGTTATTTGACACTCTATATACTCCTATTCCTACTGCTGTTCATGATGGCACCTCCTGCCCATGTGATATGACTCTGTATCAACTACTACTGTTAATACTACTGCTGCTTCTGCTGCTGCTGTCCAGTCAATACACCTATGTCAGCAGTTATTTGACACTCTATATACTCCTATTCCTACTGCTGTTCATCATGGCACCTCCTGCCCATGTGATATGACTCTGTATCAACTACTACTGTTAATACTACTACTGCTGCTTCTGCTGCCCAGTCAAGACACCTATGTCAGCAGTTATTTCACACCCTATATACTCTTATTAAGACTGCTGTTCATCATGGCACCTCTTGCCCGAGTGATTTGACACTGTATTGTCAATGTCTACTACTACTATTACAGCTCAGTCAAGACACCTGTGTCCCAATTTTTTGGTACACTATTGACTACTATGACCACTACTGATGCTGTAAAGTATTCCCCAAGTGTTTTTATGCTATGTATTACTATTACCACTACTGCTTGTAAATCATGCCTGTGTGATACTTAGTGGGAATGCTTTAATAAGCATTCCTAGTATGGATACCCGTAAATGTATTAATCTTAATTAGTGTGAATGCTTTAATAAACATTTCCAGTATTGATATCCGTAAATTTAGTAATCTTATTATTCCTTAAGTTTTTTGGTTCTGCGTAACTTCGGCATACTTTCAGCTATTGAGACCATTCAACTGTAAAAATGTTCGTCTCGTTCAGCTAATGATGGGACTTCTTCAAGTTTTTTTCTACTTTTTACACTTTTATAAATTTTAAGCTTTTAGACCCTTTTTTTAAACATTGAAGTCAATGAGAACATCCTTTTCCCCTTTGAATTCACATGCCATGCCAAAAGTTTCAGCTACTTCATACTTTCACTTACAGACACTGAAAAAACTTTAAAGCGGTCACAAAATATTTAGCTATCCGGCTATGACTTTTCAGATCGTTATCGTTTACAATTTTTTGGTGAAAACGCAATTTACGTTTTGCGAATTTTTCACAAAAATGCAATAGGTTATAATGTAATCCTATGGAGGGGATTTAGAGTCTGTCATGTGACCTTAACATTGGAGATCTTTGTAATTAAAAATATCTTTACAAAAAGGGGAAACAAATTGGTCTCACGCCCACAAGATCTACTTTTCATACACAATTTTTATATCAAAACGTAGCTATGCTTGTCTGGTTTATGGCAATGTGACCAATTCTGCGATACGTATTTTAGTTTTAATTATTGGAGCAACAGCCAGAAATTATGTCTCATAGACTCTCATGTGAAATTATCTAAAAAATGTTGCTGCAGAACTCACAAAGACGCTCTTTTCTAAATCGCAGAAATGGCCACATTTTTAAGTTTATCTACATAAATTTCATATCGATGCGTTTACAAGGGCCGTGTATTTCAAACGGTGTAGTCGTTGTATCAATTGCATGTACGTTTGAGGATTTATTAAGCTTTGTTTGGAGGCTTAAATCATGTATTAGATCTGTGAATTAAAAGCGTTTGTAATGTTATTTCTTTCCATAAATAACTTTCCTGACCTCAGTGCAATATTCCTCCTCACTGACCTGGGGGGGAGGGGAAACCTATTGAGGGGGGAGTGGCGACCAGGAAGTCAGCATACTCTATACTTTGCAGATAGAGAAAGAAGCTGTGTGTCCTAAAGATAGTGTAGTGGTTATGGTGAATGTCTTTGGCAAGGGGCTCACCAATTAAGCTATTCAGCATTCCCACTCGCATTTTCCTCAGGAAATGCATTGTCTAGTTATATTATATTTTAATACTCCTGCTGCTGCCTCCATGCTGAGTAAAGCTTCATGACCTTTCTGGCACAGCGGATCCACCAACAGCCTCCGCTACAAGCTACCAGACCGGACTACCAGACCGGATCTAAACAGCAAGTGTAACTATAACAATGAACCTTATGTTAAACCCTGTTTTGCGGCATTTATACTGCAACCATTGGGCTGACTGCAAGAGCTCATCTGCATTCTCTCTCTTTCTTGCTCTCCCTCTCTCTCTCTTTGTATATATATATATATATATTGTTGCTTTTGTTATGTTCATTTTTCAACAGTTTATTTTGTGTTCGTCGTGTCTGTGTCGTGTGCTTTAGTTTGTCCTAGGTTAATGTTAAATAAAATAATAGTATAAAATGTTTTTGCTTATTATGAAGTTAAATGTGTTGATGTTGATTTGTTTGATGTGAAGTTAGATGTGTTGAAAAACCTACAACTCTATCTCAAAAAGAAATGAAACATTTCCAAAAAATAAGTTTTTTTAATACAAAAATAAATTTAAATATAGCTCTCAATCCGTTTCTGAATGCGGTGCATTTCCGCAATCTGACCCGATAGCTGCTGCTCTAGCAGAGCATTTTGTTGGTTGAGGTAGCTCATCTTCCGCTGGTTCTGAAGGATCTTCTGGTGCGTCTTTTCGATGAGTATATTTTGCCTCTTCAGATCTCTTGATGCTTTTAGGATATAATAAAAAAACATTTGGATTTCAAATAACGTTACCAAATAAATAAATATTTTTTTTTGCTTATTAATCAATCATTATCATGTGTATACACTTGTTATGTGTCTAACACATCCCGGGAGTGCAGAATTATTAGGCAAATGAGTATTTGGACCACATCATCCTCTTTATGCATGTTGTCTTACTCCAAGCTGTATAGGCTCGAAAGCCTACTACAGATTAGGCATATTAGGTAATGTACATCTCTGTAATGAGAAGGTGTGTGGTCTAATGACATCAACACTCTATATCAGGTGTGCATAATTATTAGTCAATTTCCTTTTCTTTGGCAAAATTGGCCAAAAGAAGGATTTGACAGACTCTGAAAAGTCCAAAATAGAGAGATATCTAGCAGAGGGATGCAGCACTCTTAAAGTTGCAAAGCTTCTGAAGCGTGATCATCAAACAAAAGAAGCGTGTGGAAAAACAAAGGTGCAAAATAACTGCCCATGAACTGAGAAAAGTTAAGCGTGCAGCTGCCAAGATGCCACTTGCCACAAGATTGGCCATATTTCAGAGCTGCAACATCACTGGGGTGCCCAAAAGCACAAGGTGTGCAATACCCAGAGACATGGCCAAGGTAAGAAAGGCTGAAAGACGATGACCACTGAACAAGACACACAAGCTGCAACGTCAAGACTGTGCCAATAAATATCTCAAGAAAGATTTTTCTAAGGTTTTATGGACTGCTGAAATGAGAGTGAGTCTTGATGGGCCAGATGGAAGAGCCCGTGGCTGGATTGGTAAAGGGCAGGGAGCTCCAGTCCAACTCAGACGCCAGCAAGGTGGTGGTGGAGTACTGGTTTGGGCTGGTATCATCAAAGATGAGCTTGTGGGGCCTTTTCGGATTGAGGATGGAGTCAAGCTCAACTCCCAGTCCTACTGCCAGATTATGGAAGAGACCTTCTTCAAGCAGTGGTACAGGAAAAAGTCACCATCCTTCAAGAAAAACATGATTTTCATGCAGGACAATGCTCCATCACACGTGTCAAAGTACTCCACAGCGTGGCTGGCAAGAAAGGGTATTAAATAAAAAAAAGTAATGACATGGCCTCCTTGTTCACCTGATCTGAACCCCATTGAGAACCTGTGGTCCATCATCAAATGTGGGATTTACAAGGAGGGAAAACAGTACACCTCTCTGAACAGTGTCTGGCAGGCTGTGGTTGCTGCTGCACGCAATGTTGATGGTGAACAGATCAAAACACTGACAGAATCCATGGATGTCAGGCTTTTGAGTGTCCTTGCAAAGAAAGGTGGCTATATTGGTCACTGATTTGTTTTTGTTTTGTTTTTAAATGTCAGAAATGTGTATTTGTGAATGTTGAGATGTTATATTGGTTTCACTGTTAAAAATAAATCATTGAAATGGCTATCTATTTATTTTTTGGTTAAGTTGCCTAATAATTCTGCACAGTAATAGTAGTCACCTGCACACACAGATATCCCCCGAAAATAACTAACACTAAAAACAAACTAAAAACTACTTCCAAAAAAATTCAGCTTTGATATTAATGAGTTTTTGGGGTTCATTGAGAACATGGTTGTTGTTCAATAATAAAATGAATCCTCAAAAAATACAACTTGCCTAATAATTATGCACTACCTGTATACTTCTAGCATCAATACCATATTATGGTTCTACAATCTGACAGGTGCGCTTTATATGTTGTCCATTTTTATATCTACATTTTGTTGTTGAAATGTTATTAATCATTGTGCACATATTTACCTTCCTGAATGAGGCTCACAGGACCGCTCTCTTCCTCCTGCTCTTCTGCTTGAGAAGTTGGGGTGGTGGGGGGGGGAAGCTCCTCAGCTTGCTCCTCAACAGGAGCTGGGGTTGGGGAGTGGGAGGGCCCTGGCTGCTCCTCCTCATCCATGTCCTCCTCTGCCGCATCCTCCTCTGCCGCATCCTCCTCCTCCTCCTCATCGGCCTGGCGCCTTCTGCGCTTGGCGCGGACAACTGGCATTGGAGCTCCTATAATAACACAATGTTCATATATTATAAAAATGTTTTCTAATGACGTATGCAAATTCTGTGTACTGTGCTGTATTGTATATGAATACAAATTGATTTATATAGACAGTTAACCAATGGGACAATGTTATATTAAAGGGTCGTGTGGGCACTACAGGGGACTGAGCGTGAGCTGGGATGCAACCATGTTAAAATGAGCTGTTTTTGTCTCCTTTGTTTTGTTCAGACCATCTCATGTTAAAAAAAGGGCCTGATGGAGCACACGGGATTACTATAACAACCCCACTCCTAACACAGGAATTTAGTGGTAATCTATATATATAAAACTCAACGTGTGTGTGTGCATAAATGTATGTATGTATGTATGTATGTATGTATGTATGTATGTTCCAGCATCACGTACAAACGGCTAAAGATATTTATATGAAACTTGGCACACAGGTTACTTATATGTCAGCCACAAACATAGGATAGGTGGTTTAAACCTTACCCACCCCCACTTGCCATGGTCGGGGTTTTTCTTTAAAGTCCCATGCAAAGCAATGGGAAAATTATGTTCCCACATAACTTCTGTGTTCCTGTCTGCTGCCCCATGTCTTTTTTCAACAGTACTATGAATACCTTGGCCGGTGGTGATATATGTTAGCACAACATGGCATCTTGGTTAACAACATCTGACCTTACATGAATTACATATGACCTTACATAACTGTCACCAAAGGAGCTGCGGTGGCTCCACGCGATTGCCACTGCACTGACAACTGATTCACCTCTGCAGCTAGGGGTTCGGATCCCGCTCTCGGCTACCTGTGAATTGAGTTTGGTGGTCTCAGCCCCGCCCCTGGTGGGTGTGCTATGCGAGGTTGGGTTGGGAGGACCCCCTCACACCCGCCATTGCCAACCGGGGCATGGAGAAAGGTGGCAGATTGCCTCTGGGGGAGGCCTCCCAACTCCTGCAGGCCGGCTCCTCTCTCTTTCGAGTTCACGCACAAAATACACTTTTTTAAAAAAAAACATAACTGTCAACAATAACTTACCTGGATGATATTTAGCCCGAAGACGTCTGACATGAACCATTTGGCGCCTCTTCAGGTCAGACCACTTCTTAACAATGGCCTTGTGGTCATGTTGGCCGCCAAAGTCAGCGATTAGGGCGCTGACCACAGCCCTTTTCTGTGGCTGCCTCCGCAGCTCATCGTATCCTGTTTCCAGGAACTTCTGCAAGATGAAGAACAAAGTATATTGTAATACTTCTGTTGACAGCCTTATGGATATATGACGTAAATGTATGCTATTCAACAATTGGAAGCATTCTCGCCTTATTAATCAATGACAGGGGTAACATGAAAGATTTTATATCCTGCCATTTCGGTCGCCACCTTTTTTGCATAAATATAGCAGCCATTATCATTTGCATAATTATGAATATATTATTAACAACACAGGATACACGTATAGGGGAGATATGCGTTGCTAACTCTTTTCCCTGTCAGGAGCCTAACGCCCCGGGGGGTCAGAGACGGGACCTTTTTCGGAGGACCACTGACGTATGTAGCCGTCGCAGTTTTTTGTGATGTCACTCTTTAGGTGTGTGCACATTTTTCACTGCATCCGGGTGGAGTTTTTGGGTTGTGTTTTGCACGCCACAGGCTTTTCAACAGGAAAAAAACAGCTGGAGGCAGAATGGTTGCAAAACACTACGTGTTTGTTACTTAACTCTGGGTTTCAAGACCAGTCCACCTCCAGCTGTTGCAAAACTACTACTCCCATCAGCCACGGTCTGTCAGTGCATGCTAAGAATTTTACTTTTGCTGCATCTAGGGTGCCACAGTTTAGAGACCCGTGCATAAAGGCCTGAAAAATGGGGGCCTGCAGAACTTACAATACTAGAAGTGCCAGCATTCCCAGGCATGCTGGAAGTTGTAGTTCTGCAACATCTAAAGGGCAATATGTATTCGAACGTCCTTGGGCCTTGAGGACACTGAAGTCAGGACGTTCGCATACGTCCTATGTCCAAAAATTTTTTAAATTCATTATGCTAAATAACAAGGAAAAGTGCCTAAATACACATTTGCCAACCAGGGTGTCTGCAGCTGTCCAGGCATGCTGGGACTTGTAGTTTTGTAAAAGCAGGAGACACATTTTTTGTGAAATACTAATATATGATCATATATACTAACTTTTAAACTAGACTAAAATGCTGGGCTGGGCTGGGACTTGTAGTTTTGTAAAAGCAGGAGACACATTTTTGGTTAAATACTAATATCTGATCATATATACTAACTTTTAAACTAGACTTAAATGCAGTTGAAGATGATGAAATAACAGTGGTCAAAATACTTACACAAATCAGCAACTTTTCCTCAGACTTAGTGAAATTGCTTCCAACCATGTTGCTGTGTGATTGCGCTGCGATCATAAGTTGGAAACTGGCAAGGCTCCAGGAAATGGTCGCGTGTTGTTCGCGTGTTGATTGCGCTGCTTGGACCGAGATGGGTCCATATGGCTTCGGCTGTATGGACCACAGTAACTCTTTTCCCTGTCAGGAGCCTAGGAGCCTAACGCCCCGGGGGGTCAGAGACGGGACCTTTTCGGAGGACCACTGACGTATGCAACCGTCGCAGTTTTTTGTGATGTCACTCTTTAGGTGTGTGCAAATTTTTCCTTGCACCGGGTGGAGTTTTTGGGTTGTGTTTTGCACGCCACAGGCTTTTCAACAGAAAATAACCAGCTGGAGGCAGAATGGTTGCAAAACACTACGGGTTTGTTACCTAACTCTGGGTTTCAAGACCAGTCCACCTCCAGCTGTTGCAAAACTACTACTCCCATCAGCCATGGTCTGTCAGTGCATGCTAAGAATTTTACTTTTGCTGCATCTAGGGTGCCACAGTTTAGAGACCCGTGCATAAAGGCCTGAAAAATGTGGGCCTGCAGAACTTACAATACTAGAAGTGCCAGCATTCCCAGGCATGCTGGAAGTTGTAGTTCTGCAACATCTAAAGGGCAATATGTATTCGAACGTCCTTGGGCCTTGAGGACACTGAAGTCAGGACGTTCGCATACGTCCTATGTCCAATAAAATGTTAAATTCATTATGCTAAATAACAAGGAAAAGTGCCTAAATACACATTTGCCAACCAGGGTGTCTGCAGCTGTCCAGGCATGCTGGGACTTGTAGTTTTGTAAAAGCAGGAGACACATTTTTTGTGAAATACTAATATCTGATCATATATACTAACTTTTAAACTAGACTAAAATGCAGTTGAAGATGATGAAATAACAGTGGTCAAAATACTTACACAAATCAGCAACTTTTCCTCAGACTTAGTGAAATTGCTTCCAACCATGTTGCTGTGTGATTGCGCTGCGATCATAAGTTGGAAACTGGCAAGGCTCCAGGAAATGGTCGCGTGTTGTTCGCGCAATTGCGCATGCGCGATCGAAAAATCGCAATCGCAATATGTATTTTGGTTAAAATATCATACATATTCGATTTCAGAGTGCTGCTACAGCAGTTTTCGAAATATCTGCAATAAATTTCGCATTCGCATGTTGCGATATTTCGATAAAATATCAGGAATATTCTGAGCCAATCAGAGCGCTCCTCCAGCATATCTCGAAATTGCGCAATAAATATCGCATTCGCATGTTGCGATATTTCGATAAAATATCACGAATATTCTGAGCCAATCAGAGCGCTCCTCCAGCATATCTCGAAATTCCGCAATAAATATCGCATTCGCATGTTGCGATATTTCGATAAAATATCACGAATATTCTGAGCCAATCAGAGCGCTCCTCCAGCATATCTCGAAATTCCGCAATAAATATCGCATTCGCATGTTGCGATATTTCGATAAAATATCACGAATATTCTAAGCCAATCAGAGCGCTCCTCCAGCATATCTCGAAATTCCGCAATAAATATCGCATTCGCATGTTGCGATATTTCGATAAAATATCACGAATATTCTAAGCCAATCAGAGCGCTCCTACCGCAGTTATTAAAAAATCGCAATTATTTTCGCATTCGCAATAGCGAAAAATCGCATTCAATTAATTTCGATAAAATATCACGAATATTCGAATTTAGCGAATATATCTCGAATATTCGAATATATATTCGAGATATATCGCGAAATCGAATATGGCATATTCTGCTCAACACTATTGCTGACGATGATTTTTTCTACCTGTGCCTTATATGCCTCATGGATGTATCCGTTGAAGGACCATTGGACATGTAAATACACTTCGAAACATTCATTTATTTTAATTTTCTTATATGTTTTTGTTATTAACCACTTCCCGACCTCCTCATGTACATTTACGTTGGCAGAATGGCACGGACAGGCACATCAACGTACCTGTACGTGCCTGCCTAGAAGTGGGTGGGGGGTCCGATCGGGACCCCCCCCCCCCGGTACATGCGGAGGTCGGGTCCGCTCGGGGAGCGATCCGGGACGACGGCGCGGCTATTTGTTTTTAGCCGCTCCGTCGCGATCGCTCCCCAGAGCTGAAGACCGGGAGAGCCGTGTGTAAACACGGCTTCCCTGTGCTTCACTGTGGCAGGGCATCAAGTGATCCCTTTTATAGGGGAGACTCGATCGATGATGTCAATCCTACAGCCACACCCCCCCACCACAAGTAAACACATACACAGTGATCCCTAAATGTTACAGCGCCCCGTGTTTAACTCCCAAACTGCAACTGTCATTTTCACAATAAACAATGCAATTTAAATGCATTTTTTGCTGTGAAAATGACAATGGTCCCAAAAATGTGTAAAAATTGTCCGAAGTGTCCGCCATAATGTCGCAGTCACGAAAAAAAATCGCTGATCGCCGCCATTACTAGTAAAAAAAATAAAAATGCAAAAAAACTATCCCCTATTTTGTAAACGCAATAAATTTTGCGCAAACCAACCGATAAACGATTATTGCGATTTTTTTTACCAAAAATAGGTAGAATAATACATTTTGGCCTAAACTGAGGAAAAAAAAAAATTATATATGTTTTTGGGGGATATTTATTACAGCAAAAAGTAAAAAATATTGCATTTTTTTCAAAATTGTTGCTCTATTTTTGTTTATATCGCAAAAAATAAAAACCGCAGAGGTGATCAAATACCACCAAAAGAAAGCTCTATTTGTGGGGAAAAAAGGACGCCAATTTTGTTTGGGAGCCACGTCGCACGACCACGCAATTGTCTGTTAAAGCGACGCAGTCCCGAACTGAAAAAAACCCTTGGGTCTTTAGCCAGCATATTGGTCCGGGGCTTAAGTGGTTAATTTACCATACTGTATCATTACAGATAAATTTCTGTTTCACTGCTAAAACATATATTCCTCGTCTTCGTCCTGAAGAAGCCCCACGGCGAAACGTGCGTTGGCGACTTCTGAGGAACGTACAGTGATCAATTTCCTGTAAAAAACTTTTGTAATATTATATTGTATTATTGTCTGTTAATTTATATGCTATTAAATATATATTTTTTAAAACATACTTCTCTGGCCTGAAAGTCTGACCATCAATGTCCACTTGCTAGATATTGCTTCCTCTTTAATATTATTACAGATGTGGCCCATGCGAGTGCTATCCTAATGTCCCCATTTTTCTTACCCTCTTTTCTTTTTCTGGTTTTGATCCCTCTTTTCTCTCCTCCCCCCCCCCCTTTTTCCTTTCCTCCCCTCTTTTTCTTATCCCTTTCCTCCTTTCTTTTCCCTTCTTTTTTGAATCAACATCTACTAGAGGTATTTGGATGCTGGTATTGCTCCCAATCCTGCTGATAGGGTTCCCTATATGGATGATAATCCTGTAAGGGTTTGATCACATTCCAGTCTTATATACTTTTTATCCACTAGAGGGCTCTATAGATTCAGCTTATGTCATATTGCTGTTTTTTATATAAATATATGATTATTGTTTAGTAATTAATGTTTACGTGGGTTTAGGATCATCCCTATATGATTTATATAGCTGTTTATATGAACAATTTATTATGTACATGTAAGTTACAGACAGCTTAAATATAAATATATGTTTAATGGTTCCAGTTGCACTGGCGCGTGGAGGTGAGTTTGGGTAGAAGACTTTTTCCCTGCTGGTAGCGGAGGATATGGAAGTTCTGATGTCAGACATTGATTTGATTATCCATGCTGAATGCGCTCCTTTTTCTCTCTCCCTGCCTCTCTACCCTCCGCTCGCATTGCATTGGTTGCATGGATCCAAAAGGGGTTGTTCCCTATTGGTTGAAACCACTTGAAAGCGAGGCTTGGTTGCCGCTCTGTGGTTATAAATGGTGACGGCTCAGTGCATCGCCTGTGCCTTTTGACAACGACTGTTTATGTCGAGACTAGTCGAGGCGGAGCCACGCACTGACTTCATTGCGTCGAACGTGACCCTGGAAGCACGGGTGCACGTTTGTTTGATATCTCATTTAAAAAAAAAAATACTTGGAGTATTATGGGGTGTAATCTTTACACACAATTTTAATAAAAGCCCAACATTTTTGGTGGTACATCACTATCCGAGTGCTTATTTCTCCCTGGGTTTCCCATCGGTGTTTGGAGCCTCTAAGTGAGTGAAGTACCTTGAAAGGAGATTGGGATCTATATACACCAGGCGAGGACCAGTTGGGTACAGTGGAGTGTTGCAGTTCCCCCCTTCTCTGGATTGAGTGGACCGATATGCTGCATTTGAATGATTATCTGGTAAGAGTTTACTACTTACTCCTTCCTCAGTGTATCCTCAGGATTTCTTTCATTCTATTCAACTTCACTCTGATCGGTGGTGGAATCTTCTCATCTTCACCTTTTCAATTTACATCTGTGGAGTTGATGTTTGGATTTGGACAACTAACTTTAAAATCATCCATTGTGTGGAGTTAATTCCCCTTAGTTTTTACCTTTGGGATTTTTTGGACTTAATTTATGTTCTTTATTTGCACATGGCACATATGCCTCTTTTGATGTGTTTCACTAAGGACTATTTCATATGGGGTATCTAGTATTAATTCATTTATTATCACTTTAGTGGATATTGATATTTATTTATTTTTCATATATTCACTTACCTACACATTTTTACTATGTGGCATTATTTAATTTTTTTTCTTTTTTTTAAGTGTATTTTGTGCGTGTACTGGAGAGAGGAGCCGGACTACAGGATTTGGGAGTAGGCAGGCCTCCCCCAGAGGCAATCTGCCACCTTTCTCCATGCCCCAGGTGGCAATGAGGGGGTCCTCCCACACAACCCGCCCTACCTGCTCCGCTTTGAAGCCCAACGGGGCAGAGGGACTCCCTATAAGGGAGTGAGAGGATCTAGCCCGCTCAACCAGCCCCGTTAGTCCTTCGCCTCTCTTTTTAGAGACCGCGTGGTCAAAGTGCGTGCATGTTAACCCAATTTCGAGTGCGTGTAAGTGTGGTGGGTTTTGCGGGAGGGGGGTGGGCGTACTAAGCACAAGCTTACCTCGCATAGCACACCCACCGGGAGCCGGGCTGAGACCACCAAACTCAATTCACATGTAGCTGAGACCGGGATCCGAACCTCTAGCTGCAGAGGTGAATGGCTTGTCAGCGCAGTGCCAATCTCGTTGAGCCACCGCAGCTCCCCAATTATGTGGCATTATTAGCGCAGCCTTTTTTTTGCTTTTTGGTTTATGTTCACATGTCTATCACGTGTATTTAGAGTTGAAAATATATTTATTAGTATTTTAACAATACAAACAGAAAAAAGAGAAATCAA
The DNA here is from genome assembly GCF_905171775.1 of Rana temporaria. NCBI lineage: Eukaryota > Metazoa > Chordata > Amphibia > Anura > Ranidae > Rana > Rana temporaria. Next base: position 81,244,496 of record NC_053495.1, on the reverse strand, counting down.
CATAAAATGTTACAATCCGCACACAGTCACAAATATTGTCAGGGGAAGAGTCAGCCAAATGGCTATCGCCCACAGCGGAACTCTTACCATGAAACATGACAGTATGAGCCACTACAACCGTAACTGATAACAATCCGCATGTGCAAACAATAGGGGCTCTTCCGTGTGGCAGGACTGCAACTGTAATCTATGAAGGGCAAAGCAAAGTAGAAAAAATTATAAACAGAGCAAGAAGTAAAAAAAAAAAAAAAAAAATAGAGTAAAAGACAAGGGAACATGAGACAAGAATAGTGAAAGGCAAGAAAAGAGGGGGAGGAGGAATAGAGAAAAAGTGGAGAAAAGGGAGGTGAAAGAGAAACAGGTTAGATGGGATTAGAAGGGGAGCATAGAAGGGGAGTGTGGGCTGCTGACTAGACAGACGGGAAAGGTAAAATAGGGTATGCGCAAGAGGAGAGACCCAGGAACGGGAATCTAACCCGACCCAGGGTAGAAGGAAATGTGGGGACGATCACATCAAAGGTGACAACATGCTAGCTAAGGTATCAGAGGAAGAGTGGTGGAGCCAGGTGAGCCAAGCTGCTTATAGTTATCGTAGGTATCGTTGTCGAGAGCCAACATCGCCTCCATTCTCATAGTGTCATTCATAATGGAGACCCAATGTGATAGGGGAGGAATGGTGGTCGACTTCCAGTAGGAAGGTATAAGCTGCCTTGCTGAGGACATGAAAAAGCGGAGGAGACTCCGCTTCTGGGACGTAAGTGATCCCGGGAGTATAGAAAGGAGGGCAATCTTGGGGGAGGGAACCAACGAATCACCATAAGTCTTATTATAACATTCAAATACCTGGGTCCAGAAGGGGCGGATCCTCTCACATTCCCACCAGACATGCAGATAGGTCCCAGTAGCTGCAGCACATCGCCAACAAGATGCCGGGGTGGACGGAAATATTTTGTGCAACGAGGAGGGGACCCTGTACCATCTCGAGAGAATCTTGTAGATCTTTTCTTGTGAATAGCAGGAAATCGTGGACTTATGAGTAAAATGAAACAAAGTCTGCCATTCAGGATTCAATATGTCTTCACCCAAGTCTGCGGACCACATCCTGGTGTAAGAGGGTAGCTCGGTGTGCGTGAGTGTCTGAAGGAGGCTATATATGGCCGATAGAAGGTGTCTAGGGGTCTCCGAAAGGGAGCACAGCCGTTCAAATTCAGTACTAGGGTGATGTATTTGGGAAGAGGAATGCAGGTGCTTAGTGAGTGTAGAGAGATGTATGGCAGTTAAACAATCGTGCGAGCCCGCCGGTATCACTGATGACCCCAGTATCGGGTGTAAAAACGAGCGCGCCTGTGGCCATTCGGTCCGTCTGAAGGGACCCAACAACGATACTCCGATACCCTGAGGGAAGGAATGATTATCAAATAGGGAGATCAATGGGGAAGGATCGGAATAAAGAAGGGAGCATAACCCCCTATTATATCAGATCCTGAGAGAGGCCAACGTTAGGGGGGAGGGAGGGGGCATGCGCGTCAACTCGGACCTATATCCCCACAATATAGCCCTAAGATCTACGTGAGACAAATCTTGCTCTATGGCAACAGAGGCTTTCAAAAATGGATGCGGGAACCATTCCAGGACTCTCGCCACATGAGTGGCTTTGTAGTACAATTCAAAATCGGGGAGACCAACTCCACCCTGCAACTTAGGGCGGGTAAGCATGTTGTACTTTACCCTAGGTAAACCCCTGCTCCATAAAAATCGAATGGCGAGGGAACATAGGGAAGTGAAGAAGGATTTGGGGACTATAATTGGGATCGTTTGGAGGAGATATAGAAGCTTGGAAGGGTGTCCATTTTCAAGATCAGACCAAACCACGGCAAAGAAGATCCCCCCCCATTCCTCCAGGTCCTTCCGGGCGCGGGAGAGTAACGGAATATAATTGAGGGAAACAAGGTTGGCGAGATTGGATGGGATGGTGACCCCAAGATAAGAAATCCCCCTGGCTTGCCATTGGAAAGAAAAGTTGGATTTAAGCATGGTCATAGTGGCAGGGGGTAGGGATATGTTGAGGGCCTCGGTCTTGGAAACATTAAATTTAAAATTGCTGAATGAGCCAAAGCAACGGAATTCTGCGAAAAGGGACGGCAGGGAGAAAAAGGGATCCTGTACGTACACCAGGAGATCGTCCGCGTAAAGAGATAGTTTGTGATGAGAGGAAGGAGTTTGGATTCCATGAATAGAAGTGTTTTGTCTAATCGCACAAGCTAAATGTTCTATGCCCCAGTTGTTCCAGCGAAAGCCGAGGGAATCTCCAGTTTACTCAATCAAACGCTTTTTCAGCGTCGAAGGAGAGGAGGCAAGCCTTTAGGCCTTTGCGTTGGATAAGGGAGACTAAATGTATTGTTTTAGTAGTATTGTCCCTAGCCTCCCGGCCCGGGACTAATCCCACCTGGTCATTGTGGATCACACCTGGAAGTAGAGGGGACAGACAGTTGGCCAGGACCTTGGCAAACAACTTTAGATCGACATTGAGCAGGGATATAGGCCGGTTACTGCTGCATTGGGAGGGGTCTTTGCCCGGCTTGGGTATAATGGAGATGTTAGTGGATAGCAAAGCCTTGGGTGGGGGGAGGGAATCATCCATGGCATTAAACACCTTGGCCATCAAAGGTGCTAATAGCGAAGCAAAAGTTTTATAGAAGCGAGGGGTGTACCCATCTGGGCCGGGGCACTTGCCCACTTTCAAGTCCTTAATGGCGCTTAGAAACTCAAACGTGCTTAAGGGGTTGTCCAATTCAGCTACCTCAGAGGCGGCAATGGTGGGCAGAGCCGTTTCAATAATATAATCCCACATATCGCCACCCAAAGTATCGGAGCGCATGGTCGGAACGGAGGGCGACAGGTTATACAGGCGAAAAATATATTCCCGAAAGGCGGAAGATATGCCCGTCGTATTAAACGATTTGGTATTGTCAGGGCACGAAATAAAGGGGATGGTACACCGTGAAGATCTAGGGTGTAGGACCCGTGCCAGCTGTTTGCCGCATTTATTGGCCAGTGAGTAATGGAAGTTGCACGCTCTATCTCGCGCTATCAGCGAATGTGCATCGAGAAGCTGGAGTAGGTCTCGACGAGCGTTCGACAGTCGAACAAAGACCGCAGGGTCTAGATCTCGTTTATGCAGGGGCTTGAGCACCGCTATAGTGGAAAGGAGACGACGGATGTCACTTGATCGCGCTTTTTTAAGACGAGAGCCATGTTGGATGAGTACCCCCCTAACCACACATTTCAGGGCCTCCCATTGAGTGATAGGGGAAGTGGTGTCCGAGAGGTGATCAGAGAAAGTGTTGAATGGCGGCAGAGACATCCGCCACACATACGGGGTCTCGCAGCAAGTTGTCGTTCAACCTCCAGTGTGAACCACTACGTGACGATGGGGGACGTGCGAGGGTCAAGTAAACCGGTGCATGGTCGGACCAAAGCATTTGACCCATGGACGCCTGAATGGGGGTGTCTAACAGAGATTGGGAAATCAGGAAGTGGTTTAGTCTGCTATATGAGTTATGCGCTGCCGAGAAATTGCTATAATCCCTTTCTGTGGGATGCTGGACGCGCCAAACATCCACCAGAAGGGAGGCGTGGATGAGAGTTTTGATGCGTGTCAGAGTAGAGTGTGGTATAGAGGACTTACCCGAGGATGTGTCGGCAGACGGGGACATATAGACATTAAGATCTCTACCAATGATGTAGCAGGGACCCCCAAAGGAAGATAGTCTGGTACGAACCGAGGAGAGGAACCGAGCCTGACCAGTATTAGGTACGTAGATGTTGGCCACTGAAAAGAAAATTGTTTAGTTTCAGCTTGAGAAAAATGAAGCGGCCATCAACATCAATAAGGGTGTCTAAGACTTCTGGATTAAAAGACTTATGAAACGCTATGGATACACCCTTAGACTTAGCCCTGGGATTGGTACTATGGAACCATTGTGAGTAATATTTATTGCGTAAAGCCGGTACAGAATCGGTACGGAAGTGGGTTTCCTGCAAGAGCAAAATATTAGAGCGCCATTTGTGGAAGTGGTATAGGGTCTGGCTCCGCTTCTCAGGCGTACTGAACCCCCTACAGTTGAAGGTAGCTAAAGTTAATGGGCATACAGAAGCCATGGTGCATGTAGGTGAGGGAAAGGGGGCAGAGGGATAAAAGCATATGAAGGAGGGTCATTACTTGTCAGCAACGCACAGAAATGGAGACACAGCCAGGAAAAGTCTAGAAAAAGGACACAGTGAGGAAGAAGGACAAAGGAAGAGAGAGGAGAATAGATAGGGGAGAAGAGAGCCAAAATAGGTATAGAACAAAAAAGGCCAAGAAGTGAATAGGGATCGGGTCTGAATGTGGCCACCATCTACACCACCCACATTACAAAGTAGACAGGGTGGAAAATACACAGATACATGGGTGGAGAGGGCGACCAAAACAACCAAAGTAAGAAAAAATAAAAAGAAGAAAAAGAGAGCAATAACAAAAAAGGCCACTAGGTGGCTCCAGAAAGCTGTAAGGGAAGAAGAAAAAAACCCTCACAACTAGGCATACAGTTGTAAGCCAAACAGCGTCCATAGTGACGCTGCAAAAAAAAAAGAAAAACCCCTGGGGGGGGGGGGGGGGTACGGTGGAAGTTCGCCAGGCAGGGTGGATCCCCGGATCCCAGCTCCACGGACAAAAAAAACAAAAAAAAAAACAATTATGGGACAAAAACAGAATGCGGCATACATGACATAAAACAACAGTGGCGTAGGAACAAAACATAGTAATTTAAACATACGTAGTAGAGGGAATGAACAAGTAAACATCTTCTACAAGTGCAAATTCAAGGCAAGATATATGAGGTTACATATATAATGGGTACTCAGTGACAGCCTGCTGACGACTCCAGAGCTGAGCCATGGCACCTAAACAGCCTGAGAGAGAGGAGAACAAAAATACATTAAAAGAGACCTCAGGATTAATAAAAGCAAAAAAAAAAAAGAGGGATTAGGGCAGGCCAGAGCTCGGGGCGAGGGAGCTCCATGAAACAGACACTGAAAGAGGTAGCAGATCACTGACCCAGAGGGCATCAAAAATAAAAATAATTTGTTTTCTTTTTTTGCAATATGTAAAAACTCCAAAAGTGTGCCAACTAAGGTAGTAACTCAGGCACAGGGTAGAGAGGACCGCAAAAAAAAAAGAAAAAAGGCAACATTAAGAACAAAAAAAATGAAAGTAACAGTAAACATAGAATTGGGGTCGCGGCATCATCATCCCTGTGTCGTTCCAGGAGAGAACTCCTGTGAAGGCAAGAGAAGAGCAAGGATCAGTTCAACCCGGGCATGCTCAGCCCTCAGCGTCCCGGCGAGGCGGGGGTTTGGGATTACGTTTGCGACCCTGTGTCTGCCATGGAGAGGCAAAGGGCAAGCCAGGAGTATATGGCGTCAACGGCCAGTCCGGTAGAGCCACCTGTGGAAGCTCCAGCGTGCTGAGGAACGCCGGCAGGTCTCCCAGCGTGCGAAAAATGGCGGTCTTGCCCTCGTGGAACACTTGTAGGTGGAAAGGGAATCTCCATTGATACTTCATTTGCCTGGATTGTAGGAGTAGGGTGAGCGGCTTCAAAGCTTTTCTCATCGCCAAGGTCTCTCATCGTTGAATAGGATAGTGTCCTGCGAACTAGCAGCTCTCATGATCCAAAAAATCCACCGGATGGAGTGCAGCGACCACAGAGCGAACGGATTCCATCCTTAACCTTTGTACTTTCACAAAGGTGTTGAGGGCCTTGAGATCCAGGATTGGACGGACCCCGTCCATCTTTGGGACTACAAACAGATTTGAGTAGAATCCCTAAAATCTTTCCGGCGGCGGCACGGGTACTATCACCCCACGCACGCATCAGCAGGTCCTGCACTGCCCCAAACATGGCGTCCCACCGATTAGGAAGAAGATGAAGGTTGGAGAGAAAAAAATCTGTTTGGTGGATAAGAAAGAAACTATCTTGTACCCTGATGAAACCACTTTGCAAACCCACTGGTCGGAGAGCTGCAAATTCGTGAAGGCGACCCCCCACCTGAGAGTGGGGCGGGGGCAAACCTTCATGCTGTCACAGATATGTTTGCAGACTTGTTTGGCTTGCGAAACCTGGGACGTTTTTGTCCCTCAGTAGGCGCCTTGCCGGCCTGAGAACGCTTACCTGTGGGTACGGGCAGACGAAAAAACGCTTTTGAGCGGAAAAGGAGAGCCCTGGCCTACGGCGTGGCTCCTTACCCTTTCTGGATTGTGGGAGTAGAGTGCTCTTACCCCAGTGACCTTTTTAATAAGGTCATCCAGCGAGGCTCCAAATAGCCTCTCACCCTGGAAGCGCAAATATGCCAGAGCCTTCTTAGATGTCTGGTCCACAGACCAGCATTTAAGCCAAATCAGGTGACGTAGTACCACAGCAGATACCGAGGCTCTGTAAAGCAAAGGGGCTGTATCTAAGGCCACATCGCAGACATACTTAAGGTCATGCACCAACTGGTCAGCCAGTTCCACGCAGACCGTGGAAGCCTGTTGCTTTTCCAACTCACAGTGCAACAATTTTGTCCATTCGGTAAGTGTCTGCGACACCAGGGCTGTGGCCAATACAGGCTGCAAGGATGACCCCACTACCATAAACATGGATCGGGCCACCTCCTCGGCCCTCCTGTCTGCAGGGTCCTTAAAAGCAGGGGTCATCTCTACCGGAATAGTGGTTACCTTGTTTAACCTGGACACCGGTGGGTCCACAATCGGGGGAGATGTCCATTTTTTCAGGAAACGCTCCTCAAAGGGGTAACGAACCGCCATGCGTTTTGGGACCAAAAAGGCCCGCTGCGGTCATTCCCATTCCTTGTATATAAACGAAATAAGTTATGTAAGGAAACACCTTAGCATTGCGGGCCAGCTTGTGGGACCCAAAAGGGACCGCTGTATCTTCCAATTTTAGGGTATCCCACACTTTCCTGCGCTATAACCCGGTCACAGAGTCATCCCCACTGCCCGGATGGTCTTGGTCCACAACCTTTGAGACTTCATAACAGGGGCTGTATGCCACAGCGAGGCCCAAATCTGAATCAGAGCTGTCCCCAGAAGATGGTGGGGGAGGGGGCGTTTTTACCCCCCTTGTGCCCACACACCGCTTCCACTCTGGCAACAAATGACTCCAGGACCGCCGACAAAGCGTTCATAGGCACCGCAGATGCAGGAGTACTGGTTGCTAATACAGGGATGTCTGGGGAAGAAGCGCCGTCTTCTGATGCCATGCTGACCCACACTTGCCTGACACCTGTAGGGACTAAACAGAACTACACAAAAAAGTCCACCCTACTAGCTGCCACAAAAATGAGGAGCCCCCAGAGGACTCACCACCCTGACCCAGGTACTGCACAGCCCTGCCGTCCACCCTCTCCCTGTCTGAGGTGTTCTCCTGTGTCTCTGAGGTGTTCCTGTGCTGTTTGTGCCGTTCAGAGATATATTCCCACCGCTAGAGGCAAAAAAAAACAAGCTGGGGCTACAAGAAAATGGCCACCTCAGTAAAAAGCGTGCGAGCTACAAGAAAATGGCTGCCGAATGTAAAAGGAGCATGGCTACAAGAAAATGGAGCCATGCTCCGCCAAAATGCCTGCCGGCTGAATCTGAGGTAGAAAAAAAGGCAGCAAACATGCTGGGCCTCTGTGTGGAGGCCCCCCACATGGCAAAACAGACAACACCCCACAATAGAGAGCTGACCCTGGGCACCCAGTGCAGCCCCCAGCCAGGACTCGGCACCCCCTCCGGAGAACCCCGGGTCAGTACACAGCAGGCCCAGCCCACATAGCATGGGGAGGAGGGAAAGGACAGGGAGAAGAAAAATAGAAGGGTGAGAGACCCCCTAGTCGACCTCCCCAGGAATGCCCAGCTATTCCATCCTGCTGAGACAGGTGGAACCATACTTACCTGTCCTGCGGGTACTGCTGGACGCATTCTGGACAGACCCAACACTCGATAGGTACATGGTGGCTGTTGACCACAGTACACTGCGATTCAGACATCAGAAGCCCGGAAATATTGTGCCCCGGAGCATATAGCCCATCGGCCACCCCTGGAGCAACGGGGCCTGTTGTGGCCGACCCAGTGCGCAGCTAAATGTCTGCTCACACTCGATGGCTGGTCTGGGGAGACTACAAGGATCTATATTATCCAGCCTGTCAACAAAGCCGGCAGTTGATCGTACATCTCAGGATCAAAAAAAGTAGAAAAAAGCAAAAAATCTCCAGGACCAATGGTTCCAACCGGGAGCAAGGTCTTTCTCCTATGCTAGGCAGAAAAAAACGGAGCTGCTGATACAGTGTGAGGGGTTATAGCCAGAGGGACCGACCCCTGGACGGTACTGTACAGCTTTGATATGTTTTAACATGTTACATGTTCTGCCTAGGCCTCTACTGATAGAAGGCGAATAACCCTAAGGGCAAGATTAAGCTGCTGTGTCCGTCCATAAACGAAAGAGAAATATTGATAACAATGGATCACTAGAACAGTCAAACGTTTAGGTTTCCCTCACATGGCTGTTTAGTAACATACACTGGATTCCAGCAGCAAGAACTAGTAAATTATTGTAGCTTGAATGACATGCACATGCAAATAGCAGCAGGCACTCAGCCTGTACAAAGTATTGACAAGCTGAGGGCAGCCATCACTGTTCACATTGTAGTCGCACACCTGTTAGGATGCAACACCACCTTATATAATAGGCATAAGAAATTAGTGCTTACAGGACAAAGTCACCAACTCAGACTTAACTAAGTGAGGTAATGGCTATTACCATTAATGGTAATTAACCACTTGAGACCCGCGCTATTGACAAAAGACGTCAACGGCGCGGCTTTCAGGTGCCAAGTGGACGTCTTTTAAAGTGCATTACCCGTGCGTGCCTCTGGGGGGGCACAGCGGGTAAACACTGTCCCGGCGCATCGCTGGGAAGCCAATGCGTGTACCTGGTGGCCGCGATGTCCGCCGGGTACACGCGATCGTCGGTAACACAGCAGGGACGTGGAGCTGTGTGTGTAAACACAGAGCTCCACGTGCTGTCAGAGGAGAGGAGACCGATCTGTGTCCCTTGTACATAGGGACACAGCATCGGTCACCTCCCCCAGTCACCCCCCTCCCCCCACACAGTTAGAACACACCCAGGATACACATTTAACCCCTTCCTCACCCCCTAGTGTTAACCCCTTCCCTGCCAGTCACATTTATACAGTAATTAGTGCATTTTTATAGCACTGATCGCTGTATAAATGTGAATGGTCCCAAATTTGTTTCAAAAGTGTCCGATACGTCCGCCGCAATATCGCAGTCCCAATAAAAATCGCAGATCACCGCCATTACTAGTAAAAAAATAATAATAAAAAAAAATCATAATTCTGTTCCCCATTTTTTAGGCGCTATAACTTTTGCGCAAACCAGTCGCTTATTGCAATTTTTTTTTTTTTTTTTACAAAAATACGTCGAAAAATACGTATCGGCCTTAACTGAGAATTTTTTTTTTTTTAATTGGGATATTTATTATAGCAACAAGTAAAAAATATATATATTTTTTTAAAATTGTCGCTCTTTTTTTGTTTATAGCGCAAAAAATAAAAACCGCAGAGGTGATCAAATACCACCAAAATAAAGCTCTATTTGTGGGGAAAAAATACGTCAATTTTGTTTGGAAGCCACGTCGCACGACCGCGCAAATGTCAGTTAAAGCGATGCAGTGCCGGAAGCTGAAATTTCGCCTGGGAACGAAGGGGGTTTATGTGCCCAGTAAGCAAGTGGTTAATACCATATTACCAAAGCAACTTTGTGTAAGAGCCACAAAAACTGAGGCTTTGGTAGACAAAACTAGGTTAAGATCCCAAGGGGGTAGAATCATTTGTCATCCCCTGCAAAGGTTCATAGGAATGGCTGGTCAAATAACATTGGAGAAGTACTGCCAAGACTTACACCTTAAATAATTAACTACTTATTCATGCTAATTACTCATTTGCTACTACCCTTCATCCACTAAGGTTTACATGGTAATTTCTGATTTGCACCACTTTAGGGATATACTGCTTTTCCCAGCACAATCACCAGAGAGTTTTGGGCAGGGTCTATTCATTGTTTTGTCCCACGCTGCCTCACAGCAGTGGATTGGATATTTAGTGTATAATTTCTAACAATTTTATTAAATAATACTTTTTACTACTACACCATGGGAGCCATTTTTTTTCTTTTTTGAGGAATACCAAAGTGCCTTATTTTATTTCTGCCTTTCACCTCTGGACTTGGAGATCAACATCCTGGAATTCCAGTGAGCGGTGGCAAGGAGGTCCTGGGCCTGTTGTGGACTTGATCTAACACGCTGTTTGCCCCTGCAGGGGCTGCAACATTTGATGAGTGGGGACACATGTGGAGGAGCACCTGAAGTCACCTGTTTACCCCTGCCAGCACGGAGCACCAGTCACTTTGTAAACTGTTGAAATAACTTTTTCTTGAATACTTAACCCATGCACTGCCTGCTTATGGATACTTCTGGGAGCCTTATGGATGTTTAGCCATCCTTTCAATTAGATTTATCCTTTGGAGTTACATGCAGTGTTGGACATTATTTGTTATGACTATTTACTAAGCCACTTGTTTTTATTACACATTGTTTATTAATTTGTTTTATTTTATTATATGATCAGTTAGCCTTTGTTACACATTGCTTTACCACTGAGTATCACTAGCTATATCCCATTTTTGAGGGAGCATCAGTTATTTTGCACTAGGACAATATTATATATATGTATTCCATGAAAATAGACAAATATGAAACAATTAAAGACATTTATCTTTTTTGTCGCAACTTAACCTTTAAATTTCTATTTGACGGAGACCGCCTCCGAAACATTGAGGATAAACGTATCTCCGAACAAGTAAAAAAATTTACCATGGATGATTTTAGAGCCCTTAGGGACCTCATGCTGCTCCTTGATGAAAACACACCGTTACAATCTGATTTAGAGGCCACCCCAGAGTCCTCAATACCCACTCCCTCCCTTCCTCTGACGGAAACCAGGAAATGTAAGTTAAAATCCCAACGGTTCCCTGATCTAACCAGCAATCCCAATATCTGGGCCTTCCTATTAAGCACAATTAACAATTGTAAAAAATTGGATACCAACTCCTTAATTAGTAACATATCAAAAAAACAAGGACAGGCAATACTAAATCTTCAACGTCACCCTGACTTAGAAATAAAAGCGTCTGATAAAGGCGGTAATGTAGTTCTCATGACAAAATCCAACTATGAAAAGATGGCCTATAAAACATACTACAAAATAGGGAGTGGTATAGGCGTATCAATGCTACGCAAATCACACTCTTCAAAAATGAATTCCTGAACATCATTGGGTCCGCCTATCAAAGGGGAGTGATTGATCAAGATCTCTACAATTACCTCAACACACGTAATCCTAGAATTGCCACCTTTTACGCATTACCGAAGATTCATAAACACCCATCATTCCCCCCCGGTAGGCCTATAGTGTCTGGTATAGGCTCTTTGACTGAAAATGCCAGTCGTTTTGTTGATTCTATACTCATGCCCCACGTGCTCGCGTTACCCTCCTATACCCGTGATACATTAGATCTTCTTAAACAAATCGAGGATATGGTCGTACCTTGAGATGCCCTCCTCGTGACCTTGGATGTAGAGGCTCTCTATTCCAGCATCCCTCACGAGTTGGGCATCTCGACAGTACGTACTTTTCTTCGAGAACAGGATCACCATCAATGGAATTACGTAGAGTTCGTCATTGAACTTCTGCGTTTTATCTTGACAAGTAACCATTTTGTATTTAAAGAGTCCCACTTCCTCCAGGTACAGGGCGTAGCCATGGGCACCTGTTGTGCCCCTGGCTACGCCAATCTGTACCTGGGTGGTGGGAACGAGACATTTTCTCAGATGACCAACTATCAATCTATACTAACCATGTCATCAACTGGCTAAGATACATTGATGACATGTTCATCATATGGTCAGGCTCGAGCTCCCTACTTTATGAATTCATTGATGCTCTCAACATCAATGGGTTAAACTTAAAATTTACATTTACAAGTGCACAAGACCAAGTCACCTTCCTTGATCTTACCATTCTAAAGGATACAGAAGGCAGAATAACGTCCTCTCTCTTTAGAAAAGAGACTGCAGGGAACACACTACTCCACGCGGCCAGTGCACATCCAGTCAACCTATTAAGGAGCATACCTTATGCTCAATACCTGAGATTGAGCAGAAACTGCACTGTCACCAATGACTTTATTTTCCAAGCCAGTCTACTTAGGCAGCGACTTTTGGCCAGAGGTTATAGCAAATCACTATTGCGTAAGGCATTTAACAAGGCTATACGCCAATCACACACTACCTTGCTATTTACAAAGAAAACCATTCCCCCGTCCCAACTGGTTAGGTTTATTACGCGATATTCTAGCCACCATCACAAAGTGCGTAACATACTGGTCAAACACTGGTCAATACTGACAAATGATTCCATCCTCAGTAAATACATTGGACCGAAGCCAGACATCACGTATAAAAATCACGCTCCCTACGTGACAAATTAACCTCTAGTCATTACAGTACTAACCTAAGTCAACACAGGCCCTCTAATGGGATTACTCGTTGTGGGAAATGTGCCTTCTGCCCTTGGGTTAAAGAAGGAAACATGTTTATTCTACCCAATGGTGAGCAATTTATTCCCAATTTCCAGACAGATTGTAACACGCAAGGCGTGATATACCTCATGACCTGTAAGTGCCAAGCGTTCTACGTAGGCAAAACCATTAGAAATCTGAAATACAGGATTAGGGACCATGTTTATTATTCCTCGGAAAGGAAAAATGGTGACATCGGTTAGTCGCCACCTTGACCTGTATCATAGGTTTGATACTTCGGTAGCCTCCTTTATAGTTCTAGCTGTTGTCCCAAAGGATAACCGGGGAGGCAATTGGGATAAACAGGTACTCCAGAAGGAAGTCCTGTGGATTGAGCGGCTTGAGGCTCTTCAGCCCCCAGGCCTCAATGAATCTCAATCCTACAAATCTTTTTTGTAAGTTGTTTTATTGTACCTGTTCTACACTATAATTTGGTTTTATGCCTCCTAAAATGCAATCTGCATAGTTAAGAGGTTTCCCAAATCTACATCTAACGCACATATCCCCCATCAGTAACCCTGCCCAATTGTTCCCGCTATAAAAATGTTCAAATTAAGGGGAGTATTAATTAATTAGTTTACATTTGGTTCATATTCTTTCTGTACTAATATTGACCTTTTAGACTAATGTCTTTAGTCTAACCTGCTGCTTCACCTTAAAGAGGTTTTTGCTATTTATTTGCTATGTGATGTAATTACCAATAATTTGTCATTATCTTGTTATGCTATCCCTTTTTCTACATTTAATTGCTGTGCTTGCTGGTGAACTGCTGTGCTTGCGGGCTCATACTGGGTTGAGGTCACACAGTGTATTATCTCTGTGAAGGGCCCCCTTATCCACCAACCTGCAGCTCGTCCTATTGCCCTTTCTTTATCTTGCATAATGTGGCCGCATCAGATACAGCCAGTTTCCATATGGCTGTACCTTTAGTGACCACTGGGTGGCAATCTCGCACTATCCCTGTGATTACTATGTCCAATGCAATATGAACGTTCCACCTGCGCGCATTGGTAATTATGCGGCCAGCTCGGATGACATCACTCGGCAGCGCTGAGGTGTATGTCTATCCGGGCGGGACAGGGAGCTATTTAAGGGCGTTCAGCCCTAGCATTCACAACTGTAGCCTCCCGGGAGGCATACGGACACCTCTTATATCCCCGCAGTCTTTTCACTAGGTAAGCTCTTGATCTCTCTCCACAGTGAGTCCAATTTGTTTGTCTCCTTGTGGCAGCGCCGTCCTGAGTCCTTTATATTTGTCTATTTCAGAGACCTGGCAGGCTTTGTAAAACTTGGCCCCTTGTTTTCCTTCTGGGCCGCATCCATTGTGAACACTGTGTTCAAACTCACTTTATTGCTATACCATTAGCCAACACTTCTGTGCCTAGCTCAATTAACCCATCACTGTTACAGCTTTATCAGCTACATCTATCTTTGCTGGGTAAGCCCTGGTGTTCTATTTAAGAATAATTATATATGTCAGCCTATGGTTTAGTACCTTACCGTTATCTATTTATCCATACTTTCAGCTGCAATCCGCACTTGATTGGTTACATATTAATACGGTGCAGATGGAACCTTTATCACTGAATGCCAGTACAAGTTATCTTTTTAATCATTAACCCTTTACCAGTTCAGACTCTGGGTTACTGCTACCCCTAATCTCAACTGATGCTCCTTTAGGTAAGCCAGTCTGGTCAGTACTAGACTCATTATACTATTATTTACCACACCTTGCATTATTTCCATCACCATGCTACCTTGTCCCCGTTATGCAAGATTTGGGACATTCTGCGGCTGCGGATTGGTGTTTTCTGGGCCTGAGAGATAACATCTTTCTCCATCCTTCCCCCTCCCCCACTGGTGTGGTGCCCTTGGGTCTTCCCTCCCCGGTCTCCTTTCCTGCATGCACTTAGCTTGTCTGCCAGCACTCACAGCTATCCCATCTCGGTCTATTATATGATATATGCATGTGAAATGTATTTATATACTCATGTTTTTTCTCCATTATTGTAGCACATTTGTAACAAAAGGCCCTTTGAAGAAGCGCCATATCTCAGCGCAAAACATGTCAGGCCACAGCGACTCTTTTGTCATCGTCTAGACCTTCAGTCTATGCAGTCTTTGGTCCCTCTCCAGGAGTTTCACAATCTTTAAGTGGTTGGAGGTTTTCTGTTTGCCTCTATCAACAGTATATTTCAATAACCATTTAAAAAAAAAAAATCATGCAATTATGTCTAAATTACCAACTCCTGATGGTTCTCAATGAATACTGCAACACTGTGTAACTTTGTTACTGTGCAAATCCAATCATTTGGAGACTTTTTTAAATTGTTTAATAATACTTTGTGTAATAAATATATTTTTTTAGCAAAATTCCCCCCCCCCCCTGTTTGTGGTGACTATTATCTTTACTAAGGAAAAAAGATTTGGGAACAACTGCGCTAGGGTGAAAGATTGGGATTAATAAGCAGCAATTAGTTTGTGTATAAACAAAGAAAATAACGGATAAAAAGAATAATTGCGCTAAACCCAAAAGTGCACTAGTGTTTAAACTAATGACCAAGTACATGTGCTAAACCACTGTGTTTGATACACAAACTCGGTGGAGTCAGGGGGCCAAATAGCCTCTCTGCTAGCAATAATGTGTATAAACCAAGTGATCAGTAACATAAATGATTGTAAACCATGACCACAGTGATTGTTACAGGAAATAACAAAACATATAGTGATATAAAGTCCATAAAGTCCAAAAAAAAAATTTTTTAGAAGATAAGTGATGAATCCATATAGCAAATGAAGACACCCGTGAAGATTCCAGGAATGTTGTAATAAAGCACCAAACGTGAATCCTCCACCAATCATGCAGCTGCTTACCAGAAATCTGGGTCCTGCCGGACCACTATCAACATATCTCTCAACCAAAGATTTTAAGGCAGTAGTGAGTCCTCCACTCGTACTAGAACCAATCCGTACTCAACGATGGACATAGAAGACAAGACAGAGCTCCACATGGCATAAAATCCGGGTGATTTATTAAAAACAATAGTAAAACTATGTACATACAACTCACAATTCAGTTGAAAAAAACCAGCAATTGGCCTGTAACGCCGGCCGGTCGTATCAGGAACAAAAAGCCACTCGTTGGAGTAATGAAGGGGATGGCGTCCACACGTCACTCACTCCACCCGACGCGTTTCGTGATAAGGTACCCCGAGACGAAGTGACCTTATCACGAAACGCGTCGGGTGGAGTGAGTGACGTGTGGACGCCATCCCCTTCATTACTCCAACGAGTGGCTTTTTGTTCCTGATACGACCGGCCGGCGTTACAGGCCAATTGCTGGTTTTTTTCAACTGAATTGTGAGTTGTATGTACATAGTTTTACTATTGTTTTTAATAAATCACCCGGATTTTATGCCATGTGGAGCTCTGTCTTGTCTTCTATGTCCATCGTTGAGTACGGATTGGTTCTAGTACGAGTGGAGGACTCACTACTGCCTTAAAATCTTTGGTTGAGAGATATGTTGATAGTGGTCCGGCAGGACCCAGATTTCTGGTAAGCAGCTGCATGATTGGTGGAGGATTCACGTTTGGTGCTTTATTACAACATTCCTGGAATCTTCACGGGTGTCTTCATTTGCTATATGGATTCATCACTTATCTTCTAAAATTTATTTTTTTTGGACTTTATGGACTTTATATCACTATATGTTTTGTTATTTCCTGTAACAATCACTGTGGTCATGGTTTACAATCATTTATGTTACTGATCACTTGGTTTATACACATTATTGCTAGCAGAGAGGCTATTTGGCCCCCTGACTCCACCGAGTTTGTGTATCAAACACAGACACAGTGGTTTAGCACATGTACTTGGTCATTAGTTTAAACACTAGTGCACTTTTGGGTTTAGCGCAATTATTCTTTTTATCCATTATCTTTACTAGTCTACAGTGCCCTCAAAGTCCATGACTCGCCCCTAGGTCATTTCTCTTTTTTGAATATATATGTATGTATATATATATATGTTTTTATTTGTTTGAATCACATAGAAGGCTTTGTTTTCTTTTTGGGTTTTACACACATTTACTTACTTATCTGGTGGATTTTATCCATTATATATATTTTTTTTACGTTTATTATGGTCAGGACTGCACCTATTATTCATATATTGTTTACAAGCTCTATACCAGGGATCCTCAAACTACGGACCTCCAGCTGTTGCAGAACTACACATCTCATGAGGCATTGTAAAACTCTGACATTCACAGACATGACTAGGCATGATGGGAATTGTAGTTAATGAACAACTGGAGGGCCATAGTTTGAAGACCCCTGCTCTATACTCATTGCACACCCTGTGTCAGCTACTTGTGCGTCAGGTTAGCTTATACCACATTATTTGTTTGCATATACCCACACTTGTCTATCTTCGCCAGTGGATATCCCACCTTTTTAATGAGGACTTTGGTGCTGTCCTGCAGGTAGGCATTCTATGTAGCACTACCCCTGGTCATACAGATTGGGTTTAGGCTGAGCTTGATGTGGATAATTGTCCCTCTAGACCCCTTGGTTAACCAAGGGTAGGTAGCGCCACTACCCCCACTTTATTTTCATTTTAAGACTTACACCTGTTCTGATAGTACTCAAGGCAAGGTGTTGATCAACTCCTGCCTGTAAAATTATATAATTTTGGCAACTGGAAAGGAACAGTGGTAAAACACTAGAAACTCACACAAAGCAAAGTTTGCCTTCTAGACCCTATGGTAGACCTTGCTGATGTCAAGTTATGTGCCTCTAACACAGAATGACCAACTCAACTAGGCCTCTGTCTTTTAACACCTGGATTTTTAACAGCCATGCTGTTAAAGCCATCGACCTAGAAGCAGGTCTGTATGATCTGGTAGACATCAAAGAAGCATTTACAATCAGATGAATCAAGTCCACATAAAAAATCCTTTGCAGCCAATATAAAGCCACACGAATCACATGGATTCTCCTTCCCGGACACTAGAATCGCATGGATTCCTTCCAGTTCCATAGAGCTACCTGGGCATTCGCAAACGGGTAGTTTCTCCTTACAACATATCCACGCTGCTCACAGGTGAGCCGGCTCCATATCTTGTTTAATCTAAATATGTGTGGTAAGTGGATTGCGCTCCCCTTTTTTCTCTCACCACCTATTTCTAGGTACTGGTTAAATTATTGGTCATTGATACGTATCACCTCTGTTTAAATAAATGTGCCAATATTCTTCTCAAAGAAATTATAAAAGCGCACAGAAAAGACATAAAACTATAACGCTTACATGAATCTGCCCACACAGTTATGACATAGTACTAACATATTACTTTAGTGCCCTTATCCAATATGTAAAAGGTGGCTGCCCATCCACGGCAAACAAGTGTAAAAATTAAAAGAATATAATATAAAAAAGGATAATAGAAAACATATATATGTGACAATTAGATAGAGGATTGCAACATAGGTCCTCTATTAATCTAAATACCATCAGAGCTACGTACAATGCCCCCCATCTGCAACAGATCAGCTAATTTACTTATTTTGCAAGGACCATTCCCTGGCATCCAGAGGTTTTCAGCTGAAATAAACTACTTGCCAAATGCCAATGCTTGGACTCTTGGTTCCTCTGTCTTGAGTTACTTATGTAACTCAAGACAGAGGAACCAAGAGTCCAGTAATCGTGTGGGAGGTGGATTACATTTTTCACAGTTCTGGCTTCTTCACACTGTACAGTCCCTGACAAAAGTCTTGTGTACAAATTGACCTGAAGTGCCGCTAAAATATATTTCTAATCAAGATTTTGTTACAAGAAATGGGTCATTTTAATCCCAACAGCTTTTGTAATAATGTTTCAGTGCAAAACGAAACTGACAAAAAGTATTCTAATATTCACAGCTTGGTAAAGCCCAAAAATCAATTTTTGCCAAGACAAAAGTGTTGTCGCTTTGCTATATGAGCTTCACCTGTGACTATTAATGGATCAATTAGGTCTCAGGTGTGTATAAAAAGAACCAGGGGCGGACTGACAACTCATGGGGCCCCCGGGCACTAGGGAATCATTGGGGCCCCCAGGTTTAAAGATGGCCACCACACGGCAGCCATCTTTCTGATGCAACATTAATGCGGCAGGGCCTCGTGGAGGGGCACCTAGCTTTGCAACATGCAGAGTGGCAGAAGACTTTGTTATAGGATTAACTGTAGGTACAAGTGGTAGTACAGAGTTTACTACTACTTCAAGTCAGATTTTACAACTCTGTTGGGGGGAGGGGGCTTTGGTTAGATATCAGGGGCCTAAACAGACCCCCTGAAGTCTCACTTTTGAGACAGAGCCAGGTATTGAGGACAGAGATTCCACAATCCCTTTCTCTGCAGCCTTTGTTGCACTGAAAATGAATGATCAGGAGACAGAGACTATTGCCCCTTCATAAACTGAAGCATAGTAAACATATTGTACTATGCTCAGTTATGAATGAATACAGTATCCATCACTCACTGTGTTAACTTAGAAAATAAAGGGGCTGGTAAATGACATATTTACAGGCACCTACCCCACTCTCCATCCTGACAGATTCCCCTATGTGCCCACAACTACTGCTGGTGGGAGAGAAGCTGGCAATGCTGCGAGGGAGGGGTTCAGGCAGTGAGAGAAATCCAGATTAGTGCAGTGGGTGGGGGAAATAATTGAATCAATCTCTCAACTGCTGCAGTGAAAGCCACAAAAGATCAGTTTCAGTCATTTCCCCCACCCGCTCTATCCACACATTATCCCCCATGTTGGGAATAACTGCAGGTGCAGGGGTCCCCCCAAGCACCACAAGGGATGGAGTTGTGAGACAGTTGGTAGGGGTGAGTTAGTTTTTAGGCATTTATTTCAGTGGCAGTGTCTGTGGGGTGACTGGGGAGCAATGTTGGGAAGGTAGAGAATGAAAAGTGACCTTGGAATTATGTCACACAGCTGGGGGGTAGGAAGTAGCTCAAAGTGATGTCTGTCAGCTGGATGTATGGAGTGGCCTGGGGGTGATGCAAGCTGGGCAGGGGCTGAGAAGTACTCGGATAAAGACGTCTATAATCCAAAAAGATAAATAGATAAAACAATAAATATTACAATGGTATTTCTCAAAGAGAACAACCTCCTTTTATAAGAGATATATGCAACCCCAATAACTCTGTCTATGTCTAGATAATATGTTTGTTTTTTTGTTTTTTTACCATTTTATTTAACCCTGTGTTATCCAAACCCTGTACAATCAAAAGTGTAAACTCAACACAAACTTAACACTTCATGACTATAGGTTCAGATCTATGAATGTGGGGAATGCATGCAATGTTTACGCTTTCCTAACATGCACAGAAATGAGCTGCCCTTTAGCAGACGCACAGCATTTCTATTAATTGTTAATGGCACTCCCATGCATTTGCAAACGCGCCCATCAAACTGGACTCTTTCATGACTTTTCCATGTTGCTAGCGTGTAGGGCAGCCCATTGAAAAGAATGGGCTGCTCTACACGTGTGAAAAACATGTCAATGCTTGCTTGGTTGCCCCTGCAGGTGTGAGCCAAGCCTAACTGTAAGGCCCCTTTTACACGGGGCATGTTCGTTTTGAAGGGCTCCGCTTTGCTCAGCGGGGGATTGATCCACTGAGCAGACGGATGACAGATAGTTCTCTACTTACTGTGCAGAGACGGACCTGTCAGTCCCGCTCTCCTCTGAGGACTGCCTGTTCATTTCCATCCAATCCACCAGACAGATGGAAAATAGGACCACCGTCCACCATCCATCTAATTTGGCGGACAGGATCAGATTGGATAGCAGCAGGTGTCACCGCTGACATCTGCCGCACCATAGGGGAGACTGGAGGGTCCAATCAGGTCCATCTGAAAAACAGACAGGCAGACCTGATCGGAAAGCCTATGTGAAAGGGGACTTGGCACAAAAAAAATAAACATTTTCCATAAACATACATGATTCTCTAAATCAGGGGTCCTCAAACTACGGCCCGCGGGCCGTATCCGGCCCGCCAGTGTGATTTACCCGGCCCGTGGACTGAAACTAGTGACAGGGCAGTGGCGACGAAACTGACAGGCTCTGAGGAGGGACACAGGCAGAGCCGCAGCTGCGGGGGAATTCCACCCCTCCCTCTCTTTGAGCAGAGAATTCACCTGACAATGCCTGCTTCTATTGGCTACATTCAGAGCCAATAGCTGGGAAACTAGTGCATTATGGGAATTGTAGTCCTTGATACCAGCAGGCCCCATGATGATTCCCTGAGAGGAGTTCAGCCCCCAACATGCCGAGTGGAAGGGGGAAAAGGAAGAGAGGAGAAGGAATGCCATGATTCTTTTATTACCCTCCAAGGTAAGAACTTACCTCCCATCTACCTGGCTGCTCCAACCCTGTTCTACCCTCCACCTGACTGCATCCACCCTGTCCTCCACTCCACCTGGCTGCTCCAACCCTGTTCTACCCTCCACCTGGCTGCATCCACCCTGTCCTCCACTCCACCTGACTGCATCCACCCTGTCCTCCACTCCACCTGGCTGCATCCACCCTGTCCTCCACTCCACCTGACTGCATCCACCCTGTCCTCCACTCCACCTGGCTGCATCCACCCTGTCCTCCACTCCACCTGACTGCATCCACCCTGTCCTCCACTCCACCTGGCTGCTCCAATCCTGTTCTACCCTCCACCTGACTGCATCCACCCTGTCCTCCACTCCACCTGGCTGCTCCAACCCTGTTCTACCCTCCACCTGACTGCATCCACCCTGTCCTCCACTCCACCTGGCTGCTCCAACCCTGTTCTACCCTCCACCTGACTGCATCCACCCTGTCCTCCACTCCACCTGGCTGCTCCAATCCTGTTCTACCCTCCACCTGACTGCATCCACCCTGTCCTCCACTCCACCTGGCTGCTCCAACCCTGTTCTACCCTCCACCTGACTGCATCCACCCTGTCCTCCACTCCACCTGGCTGCTCCAACCCTGTTCTACCCTCCACCTGACTGCATCCACCCTGTCCTCCACTCCACCTGGCTGCTCCAACCCTGTTCTACCCTCCATCTGGCTGCTCCAACCCTGTTCTACCCTCCACCTGACTGCATCCACCCTGTCCTCCACTCCACCTGGCTGCTCCAACCCTGTTCTACCCTCCACCTGGCTGCTCCAAACCTGTTCTACCCTCCACCTGACTGCATCCGCCCTGTCCTCCACTCCACCTGGCTGCTCCAACCCTGTTCTACCCTCCACCTGGCTGCTCCAACCCTGTTCTACCCTCCACCTGACTGCATCCACCCTGTCCTCCACTCCACCTGGCTGCTCCAACCCTGTTCTACCCTCCACCTGACTGCATCCACCCTGTCCTCCACTCCACCTGGCTGCTCCAACCCTGTTCTACCCTCCACCTGGCTGCTCCAACCCTGTTCTACCCTCCACCTGGCTGCTCCAACCCTGTTCTACCCTCCACCTGGCTGCTCCAACCCTGTTCTACCCTCCACCTGGCTGCTCCAACTCTGTTCTACCCTCCACCTGGCTGCTCCAACCCTGTTCTACCCTCCACCTGACTGCATCCACCCTGTCCTCCACTCCACCTGGCTGCTCCAACTCTGTTCTACCCTCCACCTGGCTGCTCCAACCCTGTTCTACCCTCCACCTGGCTGCTCCAACTCTGTTCTACCCTCCACCTGGCTGCTCCAACCCTGTTCTACCCTCCACCTGGCTGCTCCAACCCTGTTCTACCCTCCACCTGGCTGCTCCAACCCTGTTCTACCCTCCACCTGGCTGCTCCAACCCTGTTCTACCCTCCACCTGGCTGCTCCAACCCTGTTCTACCCTCCACCTGGCTGCTCCAACTCTGTTCTACCCTCCACCTGACTGCATCCACCCTGTCCTCCACTCCACCTGGCTGCTCCAACTCTGTTCTATCCTCCACCTGGCTGCTCCAACCCTGTTCTACCCTCCACCTGGCTGCTCCAACTCTGTTCTACCCTCCACCTGGCTCCTCCCACTCTGTTCTACCCTCCACCTGGCTGCTCCAACTCTATTCTACCTTCCATCTGACTACTCCCACTCTATTCTACCCTTCCACCTGACTGCATCCACTCTGTTCTTCCTTCCAACTGGCTGCATCCTCTCTGTTCTTCCTTCCACCTGGCTGCTCCAACTCTATTCTACCCTCCACCTGGCTGCTCCCACCCTGTCCTCCCCTCAACCTGGCTGCATCCACTCTATCCTTCCTTCCACCTTGCTGCTCCCACTCTGTCCTCCCCTCCACCTGGCTGCTCCCACTCTGTCCTCCCCTCCACCTGGCTGCATCCACCCTGTCCTCCCTTCTACCTGGCTGCTCCCACTCTGTTCTACCCTTCACCTGACTACTCCAACTCTATTCTACCCTCCACCTGGCTGCTCCAACTCTATTCTACCCTCCACCTGGCTGCTCCAACTCTATTCTACCCTCCACCTGGCTGCTCCAACTCTATTCTACCCTCCACCAGGCTGCTCCAACTCTATTCTACCCTCCACCTGGCTGCGCCAACTCTATTCTACCCTCCACCTGGCTGCTCCCACCCTGTCCTCCCCTCCACCTGGCTGCATCCACCCTGTCCTCCCCTCCACCTGGCTGCAGCCACCCTGTCCTCCCCTCGGCTGCAGCCACCCTGTCCTCCCCTCGGCTGCATCCACCCTGTCCTCCCCTCCACCTGGCTGCATCCACCCTGTCCTCCCCTCCACCTGGCTGCATCCACCCTGTCCTCCCCTTCATCTGGCTGCTCCCACTCTGTCCTACCCTCCACCTGACTGCTCCTTCTCTGTCCTATCCTCTCCCCTCCCTTTGTGTTGGGGGTCTGTGTGATGGGGGGTCTGTTATTGGGGGCTTTGTAATGGAGAGAAGTTTGTGTTGGGGGGACCTAATACGGGGGAATTTTTGATGGGGGTGATCTGTAATGGAGAGGAATCGGTGATGGGGGGGCGGGGGCTGGGGTTCCGTAATGAAGGGAGTCTGTAAAATACTAATAAGTTTATGTTGATTAAAATTGTTCTTTATTTTAAATATTGTATTGTTTTTTCCTGTTTTTTTTGTACTTCAAATAAGATGTGTGCATAGGTTCATATTTTTTTTAAACTATAGTCCGGCCCCCCAACAGTTTTAGGGACCGTGAACTGGCCCCCTGTTTAAAAAGTTTGAGGACCCCTGCTCTAAATGATCAGTGTTGATACAGTTTTCGTAACATGCAAATAGCCATGAACATTGTGCTTTCATCAGGAGCGGTGCGTCCATAGGGACGCCGGAGCGCCGCCCCCTCTGGCTCGCTTGCTCACAGCCAGTGGCCGGCTCTCTCACAGCCACTAAAATATACAGATTCATGCATTGTATGAATCTGTATATTTTCACTGCTCAGGCTTATCCAAGGAATGCACTGCCGGTACGTCCCGAGGATAAGCTTCAGGAAGCCGGCTACAGCCGCTGGCTCTGATAGGCACTTCCACACAGCCAGCCAGCTGCCGTTATTCAGCTGACCGGCGCTCAATGTCCTGCCAGCTGAATAACGGCAGCTGGTTAGCTGTGTGGAAGTGCCTATCAGAGCCAGCGGCTTTCCGAGTACAGCCCTGAGGCTGTAGGCGGCTTCCTGAAGCTTATCCTCGGGACGTACCGGCGGTGCGTTCCTTGGATAAGACTGACAGGCGTCTTAGCCAATCAGGTAATCTGATTCTGGTAATCAGTAACCTGATTGGCTGAAGCGTCATCGAGGGCGGGACAAGGGACATCGAGGGACGTAGAAGCCAGAAAGGTAAGTGCCAGGGGGGGACATTTTACTGTGGGCACGGTGGCTTCAATTGCGGGGCACAGTGGCGAGAATTGGGAGCACAGTGGCGACAATTAGGGGCACAGTGGCGACAATTGGGGGCACAGTGGTGACAATTGGGGGCACAGTGGCGATAATTGATGGCACAGTGGCTGTGTTTGATGGCATAGTGGTGACAATTTATGGCACAGTGGCTGCGTTTGATGGCATGGCACAGTGGTGACAATTGATGGCACAGTGGCTGCGTTTGATGGCATGGCACAGTGGCTGCATTTGATAGGCACAGTGAGGCTGCAATTGTTTTTTTGTTTTTTTTTTTCCGTTTGCGCCCCCCCCAAAAAAAATTTGAGCACCAGCCGCCACTGGCTCCGATATGTTTATTGAGGAATGTTTTCTGTATAGTGTGTAGAGTTTATGTGGTGAGTGTACACTTGACTGTACAGGGTGTGCATAACACAGGGTTAAATGGAAAAGTCATAAATGAACTTCTCATTATGTGGGACATACACAGAGTGATGGGGGATGTTTATGTAGATAGATAGTGATTAGTGTACTGTGCCTGCTTAGGAGATATCTGTCCCGATGTCTGTCAGCTAGGGGGAGGGGTGCTGCAAACTCTGCCAGCTCCTACACACACTTGCCTGCTATTTCAACCCTCCTTGTCACCACACTTAACCCTTCACATGTTGCCACAAACATTTCCTCCGAGTCCTGACATGAAACCTTGTATTGTGTGCATTGCAGCAGCTTACCTGCACAAAACTTTCCCCACTCAGCTCAGCTCCCTCTCTGCATACAGCGTGCAGTAGTCAGCAGTAGCTATTCCCCCCTCCGGGTTCTCCCATCGCACGGCACTGAAGGGGGGATATGACTGAGGGGAACACGGAGCGAGTGTGCAGGAGAACACTGAGGGGTGAGACAGAAGGAAGACTCAGAACTTCTAAATGCATAAACTGCCAGGCAGTGTATGTATTTGGAAGCAGTGACACTGCTACTGACAAACCCTGGGATTGAGCTCTAACGGAACACCTTCTCAAAGTGTGACTGTCCCTGCTCACGGGCCCCCTACTGGCCACGGGCCCTCAGTCGGTGCCCGACTGCCCTAATGGTCAGTCCGCCCCTGAAAAGAACACCAATACACTAGACCTTCTCAACTGCAACTAGACCTCTGCAAACATGCCTAAGATTCACACGGAGTGAAGTTTGGTGGAGGCAAAACCACGGTCTGGGGTAACATCTAGTATGGAGGTGTGTGAGGGATCTGCAGGGTGGAAGGCAACATCAATAGTCTAAAATACCAAGAAATCTTAGCTACCTCTTATACTCCCAACCATCAAACAGACATGAACATCATTGAGCATATGTGGTGTAGGATGAAAGAGGAAGCATGGAAGACGAAACCAAAGAATATTGATAAACTCTGGGAGGCATGCAAAACTGTTTTCTTTGCTATCCCTGATGACTTCAACAATAAATTGTATGAATCCTTGCCAAACCGCATGGATGCTGTCCTTCAAGCTCATGGAAGTCATACAAGATATTAAATTTGGATCTCGCAGCACCACTACTTAATTTGCTGACATATTTTTGGATTTTCAGTAAAGTTGTTCAATTTCTGTATTGGCGACAACACTTTTGTCTTGCCAAAATTTGAACTTTCTGTCTTGATTAAATTATAAATCTTTTTTCAGTGAAACTAAATTTATTTCAGTGCATTAAACATAATTTGGGAGGGCTTTAGCTTTTCATATGAGCGGTTTCTAACACCAATTGATTAATTAAAAGTCAGGTTAATAGCAGGAGTTTCTACAAAATAGAGAAGCGACAAGACTTTTGTCAGAGACTGTACAAGGCATTGGGTTTAGCAGAGGCATTGTCCGACTATAATCATATAGTGAATACAAAGGAGCCTATTGGGAATGAAAGACAGGATGGGACTCAAATAGCGTAATACTGCTTCCCTTCCTGTCTTTCATTCCCAATGGGTCACCATGGTGGAGAGGAGGATGCAGCTAAACAAGTCTCCTGATTCATCCCTATTTTAACCACTTCAGCCCGAAGAATTGGCTGCTCAATGACCAGGCCATTTTTTGCGATACAGCACTGCTTCGCTTTAACTGACAATTGTGTGGTTGTGCAATGTAGTAGTTGTAGGTAAGGATCTCACCCAAATAATAAAATAAATAATTAATTTATTCACTATTTACTTAAAGTGTTTTGAGCTGCTCCCCAAAATTCAGAATCTGAATACAAACGAAAAAGCAAAGACAGGGGGCGCTATATTACCATTAGTGCAAAATATATATAGTCAAAAATAAATATACAAGTTGTTCTAATAAAATTCCAAAATAGATACCAAAACTGTGCAGTATCTGGCATCCACCCAAAATTGGATGTTTGACCAGTAATTCAACAAAGCAAAAATCATCACATGCATAGAAATAAATCCGTATGTGAAAAAAATAATTTAAAATTAAATTAAATAAAACAAAGTGTCCATAGATGAGAAAAGTTGTGTTGTAAGTGTTCAAATTCCTTGCAATTAACGCTGTGCAAAAGGGCAGGGAGGGTTTCCACCTTCACCGATTGAAGACACCAAAAAGTGCATATAAGGATGGCTCCTTACCAAAAGTAGTTGACCTTTCTCGTTAGAAAAGAGGTCAAATAACGCTTGTTGTCACCACGGACAGATATGCAACAAATGATGTTCCCTTGGTTCAGCTTGTTTAAGCGCCATAAGACATGGTAAAAGAAGAGAGATACCACCATAGCATAATGACGTTTTATTAAAAAGGTATAAAATACACACAGTGCCGAGTGGCTCCTTACTTTGGGTGGTGCTCACGTCCCGGCACTGAGGCTATAGGCTTTAGGTCAGATAGAGATGTGTCCTTGCTGGGGAGGCTTGGCGTGCGCTCCACCTCTCACTACTGAGAACCAGCTGGACCGGAATATGCTGTGCGTGCTCACGTACCGCCTCGATGTACGTTTTGATTATGTTGTCATCAGGAAGCGTACCTGATGCACACACAAGACCCAAATAAATAGGTCCCATAACAGCATGTGCTAGGAATTTTGGCCAAAAACCGCCTCAGTCCCGGTTACCGCGGCAACTTATACACAACCTCTCAAGCAGTGCGTACATTGCTGAACAACATAATTGTGTCAAAGGTTTAACGAACATAAAAATCTACCAAAATAGGGCGTGGCTTGGCGCGCGGCGGACATGGTCGCTCAGTGAGAGAGCTCCGGAGCACACACGGCCTGCATCGAGAAAATTCCCCGACCCATAGCTCTCAGATGCCGGGCAAGCGACTCTATAGCACCCCGCACTCCCGCTCGAAGAGAGGAGCGTCCACTACGCCGGCTAAAACCATCACGGACCTGTTTAAACCTTCGGCTGGGGCCCGCAGCACTATGGGGAAAGCCAAGATGGCGCCTGAGCCACGACACAAGGAGGATTACAGCGGGGACTCCCAATCCCTCCCGGAGGACTCAGGTAGGGAGGTGACCCGCTCCAACCATCCCCTCACGCTGGCAGACATGTCGGTAATAGCTGCAGACATTAAGTCTGCGTTCTCCGCTGCTATCACGGACATCAAGTCCAATCTCCTAGCCCTGAATGAGCGCATGGCAGGAGCTGAATCCGCCGGTTAACAGAGGGATAGAGCCATCCATCGTTTGGAAAAAGCCTCCTCTTCCCATAACTACCATTTCATTGAAATAAATAGGCATTTGGAGGACTTGGACAATAGGGGAAGGAGAAAGAACATACATGTGAGGGGTATCCCTGAGTCTGTGGAGTCGGCCCAGATAATGCCTGTACTGCAACGTGTATTTAATAGCCTGCTTGAGAGACAGGAGGGTGTTGTGATTGACTTTGTTAGAGCGCACAGGGCCCTTAGGCCAAAGGGCCCAGACTCTGCTCCTCCTCGGGACATTATTTGTTGCCTGCAGAGTTTTCCACTTAAAGAGGATATAATGAGAAAGGCGAGGGGGAATGATCACATTGTGTTCAATGGGGCCACCATTATGTTGTTCCAGGATCTATCTCAAATTACATTAAAGAACCGGAGAGCCCTGCGTCCCCTGCTGGACAAGCTGAGAGAACGCAAATTGAGATATACCTGGAAGTTTCCCTTTGCCTTGTCAGTGACCTCTGGTGGCCACCAATACACACTGCGAGACCCGGACGGGTTACAAGACTTTTGTACAGCACTGGATCTGGACTATGTTCCACTCCCCGAGTGGTATGCCGAGTTTCAGGACCCACGGCAAGAGGGTTTGCCCATCAGATCCCCTTTCTCTACCCCAGAGAAAAGGCTCCACAAGAGATTGAAACCACACCGCTCAGATGGCTCTAAGGCGGGCACTCCACAAACGTCCAGGGAGGATCAAAGAGATCGCGGGGACGACTGATCAAAGCTGCCCTCCACGTCACCTCATACCCAGCAATTCAGCAATTTTTTTCTTTTTTGTTCTCCAGATTTTCTTTTTTTTCCTTCCCTCCTTCCTTCTGGTCCGATGAGTGCCTACTGAGAACGTGATGTACACACTGGCTCCCCTATGGTTGCCTTTCCTGCTTTCACTATGATGCCTTGAAAGTTGACTGAGAACGCTTACCTGACCTGGGCACACGGGCCGCTGGACATTGCTCCCTCCTTCCTGCGGAAACGCCGTTTGACTTTGTTTTCCCTATCTGTCCTGCGGATGGGGATCATCTCCATTATCGTTATTTGGGAGGCTGCTCCTTGCTGCACAGAAGACTGTGCGCTGGATCCAAGATTTGCAGCTGTCCTTGACAGGTGTCGTTTACAGTGACTCAAATCTGCAGGAGAGGGAGTATAATCGCCAATGCCCGATTGTGTGCTATATGCAAGGCCTGGGGACGGCACGGGCGGGGTGGAGGAGGAATGGGGAGGGGAAGGGAAGTGAAAAGTTTTTGCACAAAGGCACGAGAATATGTTTGATGCTGGGGGAGGTGGTGTCTGTGGTGGTCCATTTGGGGTACATTGTGTTGCCTGAGTTGCCCACTTGATGGGAATTTCTTCTTTTCTTTTTTTTTTTTTTAACACCCCCTTTTTTGGGGTCGGGGAAATTATGTCAGCTATGTATAGTAGTTGACGGTGCTACGTTAGCCTTCATTTGCAGGCTGTGTGTGTTTTTTGATGTTAATATATACAGTGTCTAAAGTTTTCTATATTTTTCTAAGAATATATCGGTAAGGTTGACAGTCTATCGTCTCGTCGACTGCCTCCCTCTACCCCCCCACACAGTGCCTCCACACTCATTGAGTGGCTGTGGACGCACTAACAAACTCCGCCCGGGGAGGGACTTTCTACCCGGGTAGGGAAATCTGTTGCTCTCCTTGTTCTGCTCTACTACATCTCTCGTCTCTATCTTTATTTATTTATTTCTCTCTTGCTCTCACCCTGGTTGGTCCTACAACCTCTCTTTCTTTCATGGTATAGTCAGTTCTGATTTGCAACTGTATCTGAACCTTTGTAACAATACCCATGTTCTGTGATTCTCTACTGCAGGTGTGCTCTTGTCCATCTCGCTCTGGGTCCTGACCATGGCATACTCTGATCTTGGACGTAACCCGTTCGTTGTGTCCCACAATGTGAAGGGACTGAACATTCCTGAGAGGCGCTCCACTCTGCTGAGGGAGCTCAGGAAAGGTAAGCCTCAGTTTGTGTTTCCAAGAAACTCATTTTAAAACACATCATGTCCCTCGATTGACAGACTCCTGTTACACGGAGGCACACCATGCTACCAGTAACGACTCCAAGGCTAGGGGGGGTGTCCATCCTGATAAACAAAAACACACCCTTCCTTCTCCAGGAAAGGCTTATTGACCCAGGGGGTAGATACGTATTCCTAAAAGGTCTGTTCAACAATTCACCTGTGACCCTGGCAAATGCCTATTTTCCCAATAAGGCTCATGTGTCTTTTTGCCGGAGGATGGTCCAAGACTTGTTGGGCTTCTCCTCTGGTTGTTTGATTTTGGGGGGAGACTTCAATGTCCCTCTCAACCCGCTGTCAGACATGTCGGATGGGAAGACTTGCATTACATATAGGACTCTCAGGCGCATTAAAACCCTACTCCAATCCTTGGGCGTATGGATGTTCCTAAACCCAGATGGACGGGATTTTACCTTCTTCTCCCCCCCACACAACCGACACTCACGAATCGATTACCTTTTTATCTCCCAGAGGGATCTGACGAGGGTCACAGGGGCACACATAGGTATACAATCCTTTTCGGACCATCTCCCTGGGAAACTTTGCATCCCCACCCAACCCTCCGACATGGAGACTGAATGCTTCCCTCTTAACAGACCCTGACCTTCTGACAGAACTAACTGCTTCCCTAGACAAATTCTTTAAATGTAACGCGACGGCGGACACCGATCCCCTGATGGTGTGGGAAGCCCATAAATGCACGATACGCGGTGATTTAATACGGATGGGGGCCCGACGCAAAAGGGATAGAGAAAAAAACATTAGACAATTGACAGAGCGGATAAAGTCTCTTGAGACTCTACACAAACAGTCTTTGTCTATTCAGACGGCGGCTGAATTACTGGACAAGAGGAGAGCCTTACAGCAGCTCTTTGATGAAAGGTCGAGACGGTTCCTTTTCTTCAAGAAGCGGATCTATTACGAATCCGGCAACAAATCGGGGAAGCTTCTAGCCAGGGCCCTGAGGGAGCAAACAAATAAAAACTTTATTCACGGTATTCGGCAGCAGGATGGCACACTGGATGTCACTACCGAAGCGATTGCGGGACACTTGATTTTTATTCGAAGTTGTACAACTTGCCGTCTCAACATAGGATGGAGGGCATGGAGGGTGATAGGTCCCACATAATACAAAGAAAAAAGATGAGTTGCGCTAGGAGTCGCAACTTAATGCGAAAATAATATAAATAAATAAATGCATAAATGAATAAAGTGCTAGTGCAAAAAATAGCAAAAAAAAGGGATGATGCCCAAACAGTCATGGGAAAAACCTTTCGGAGTAAATACAACAATCTGCTATTTGGGACCAAACGCTTAGAAAACTTTGTTAGTCCATTAGAATTGCATACTAATCAATTGTTAGGCAGTCCAAAATGAGAGGGGAAATCAACAGCAGAACCCCAAAACATATGAATGTCCAAATAGATGGTCAAAAAACAGTTGCAGAGTAATAAAATGATCCAAATATTGAACAGCCTCTGGTCTCTGGTCAGAAGAAACATATACTCCCACCGAGAGGTAAGTAAGGGTGTGCTCTTACCAGATCCACGATCATAAAAAGCGTGTCGATCCACTCAGGTCATGGAGAAAACTCGGTCACAGCTGACAGGCAGAATATCCTCTCCAATGTGTTTAACGGCTCCACGTCCATCCGGCGAACCAGGGGAAGAAATAGGCTCAGAATGTGAAGTACCGTCAAATATTTATTAAAAATTGTGCAACATATACACAGCGGTACATATAATTTAAAATTGCCAATTTTAAATTATATGTACCGCTGTGTATATGTTGCACAATTTTTAATAAATATTTGACGGTACTTCACATTCTGAGCCTATTTCTTCCCCTGGTTCGCCGGATGGACGTGGAGCCGTTAAACACATTGGAGAGGATATTCTGCCTGTCAGCTGTGACCGAGTTTTCTCCATGACCTGAGTGGATCGACACGCTTTTATGATCGTGGATCTGGTAAGAGCACACCCTTACTTACCTCTCGGTGGGAGTATATGTTTCTTCTGACCAGAGACCAGAGGCTGTTCAATATTTGGATCATTTTATTACTCTGCAACTGTTTTTTGACCATCTATTTGGACATTCATATGTTTTGGGGTTCTGCTGTTGATTTCCCCTCTCATTTTGGACTGCCTAACAATTGATTAGTATGCAATTCTAATGGACTAACAAAGTTTTCTAAGCGTTTGGTCCCAAATAGCAGATTGTTGTATTTACTCCGAAAGGTTTTTCCCATGACTGTTTGGGCATCATCCCTTTTTTTTGCTATTTTTTGCACTAGCACTTTATTCATTTATTCATTTATGCATTTATTTATTTATATTATTTTCGCATTAAGTTGCGACTCCTAGCGCAACTCATCTTTTTTCTTTTTACTTTTTGCGTGTATATCACATGTTTAGCGTTGCTGCTGGAATTACTCACTATTTATTTATTCACTTATCCATTTGAAATTCATTTATATTCATTCTCCTAGCGCGAGGAAAACCCCCCCCCTCTTTCCACATAATACAAGATTACCTAATTAAAAGTGGCTTACCCACCATTTCAGAGTCAAATATTGCTCTCTTGGAGAGCCCGATCACGTCTGACGAGATAGCCTCTGCCATTATACAACTAAAATCAAGGAAAAGCCCAGGTCCTGATGGCTTCACCTCCATCTACTACAAAACTTTCCAACAGATCCTGGTGAACCCCCTCAGAGCAGCCCTGGATTCCCTATCTGAACCTAGAACAGTCACGCCCGATTTTCTCTCAGCTCACATTACGGTGCTGCACAAGGAAGGCAAGGACCCTGCTGAATGTTCCAGTTACTGCCCCATATTGCTTCTAAATCTCGACGCGAAGATTCATGCGAAGGTATTGGCGACCAGGCTGAGTCCCATTCTTTCGGACCTGGTTGGCCCTATGCAGGGACGCAAAGCGCGGGACAACGTAATTAAAAACTTACTACTTACGCAGGCGGCGCGGAATGGGAACATTGAGGGCCTTCTCCTGTCTACAGACGCGGAGAAGGCTGACCGCGTTGCATGGGACTATATGCTGGCCGTGTGCGCAAAGGTGGGCCTGGGCCCTCATATGTTAGCTAGGATCTCGGCGCTGTACCAATGCCCTACGGCTAAACTAAAGATTAATGGCTCACTGTCTGACGTCTCTGCCAGTCTTACTGCATGAGTTCGCTAAATACGGGTATATATCTAACCTCAAAATTAATTACTCCAAATCGGAAGCCCTGAATGTCTCGCTGCCGGACAACGTTCTGGCTCAGGTGAAGGGGTCATCCTCATTCAGGTGGGAATCTAGTTCTCTGAAATACTTGGGAGTGTGGGTCACGCCCAATCTGGCAGACACGTACAAACAAAACTTCCCCCAGTTCCTCAAAGACGTCGAGGCGGATTTAGAAAGTTGGAGATTGGGCCGATTCTCCTGGTTTGGGCGCGCGGCCATCATCAAGATGGTAATTCTTCCCCGCCTGCTTTATCTCTTTCACACTTTGCCCCTTAAAATTCCTCGGGCCTTTTTCAACCTGCTGAATTCTGCCATTTTGAAGTTTCTCTGGAACTCGCAAAAGCCTAGAATCAAATACTCCTTGCTATTGAAACCTAAGAACTGAGGGGGGATGGGTCTACCTGACTTCACACTGTACTATAGGGCCGCCCACCTGACTAGGGTTATCGACTGGCACTGCCATGGCTCACTGAAGGACTGGGTATCACTGGAAGCGGACCTATGCCTGCTCCTGCTCAAGTACTCTCCATGGATTGCATGGCAAAGTTGCCCGCCTAGCCTTAAATCCCACCCGGGATGCACGTTGGAGATCCTTCACAAGCTAGCCAAAACACCCACGATTACCTCCCAATGTGACTCATTGCCTCGGCCTGTTGCAATAGGAATGAGTTGACCCTCCATAGGGACGGTGCATTGTCATCCATGCCATCTTCCAGGGTGAGAGTAATAGATGCGTGATCCGACCATGTTATTGAGTTGATGGCAGTGGCCGACACCTTAGAAAGGGTAAGTTGGTCAACTAAAAAGAGGTCAATTCTGGAGTATGCCCCATGGGACGGGGAAAAAAAAGTAAAATCCCGTTCTCCAGGGTGGAGACACCTCCATGCGTCAAATAGGTTGTGACTGTGGATTGAGGCTGACAATGACGAGCTTGAGCGCTTGGCACCTGAGGAAGAGTCAATACCCGGATCTGGGGTTGCATTGAAATCCCCGCACATGACAAGCTTACCCTTCTGGTGTGCTGCAACTTTGACCATTAGCTTACGGAAGAAATGTATTTGATGTTTGTTCGGGGAGTAGACATTCACGATAGTGAACGTGGTGGTGTTAAAGCGGTAGTTCCGCGGGAAAACGTTTTTTTTTTAAAGACGTTTTTGTAAAGCTGATGGTACAACGAAAATTGTACTCACCAGTCTCCTAGTCGCAGCCGCCACCAGGACGATTTCCCCCAAAAGAAGATTTTATAAAATCTGATGATGGACATTGCCATCTTAACTGCTGGCACCGTGAATCCCTCCTGTATTATCTTCCGGGATGCGGTGTCTCCTGAGAATACCAGGAGACGCGCCGTGTTTGAAATCTCGCGATATCTCGCGGGTCACGTGACTAGTCACAGCGGGGAGTGTCCTTTTCAGGACGCTGCCGGCTGTTGTCCTAGCAACTATGCAGTGTGACGGCGAGCCGCGCCGTCAACACTGCATAGTTGCTAGGACAACGGCCGGCAGCGTCCTGAAAAGGACACTCCCCGCTGTGACTAGCCAGACTAGTCACGTGACCCGCGGGATTTCAAACACAGCGCGTCTCCTGGGATTCTCAGGACTCGCTCCCAGGAGACATAGCGCTGATCGGGGATTTTTCGAAACCACGCCCACTCCCGCGGGGAAATGTGAGTGACAGCTCACAAAAGGCCCTCATTCCAAGGTAAGGAGGCCTATTAAAAAAAATAAAAAAAACGGATAGATACAGTACAATGGCTGCTGGTTTTAACAAGAAAAACTTGACAATTAGGGTGAACTACCGCTTTAATATCACACACTAAGATAATATAACGGCCTCTAGGATCAAGGACAACCTCGTGTAGAGTAAAGGCGACCGTGTCGCTGATGGCCGTGAGGACCCCCCTTGTTTTGTTAGGCAAATTAGCTTTGAAGATATGAGGAAAGCTTCCATGAGAACAAGGGGGAGGCGACAGTGAGGAAAAGTGTGTTTCTTGAACACATAAAATGTCAGCTCGATTGGAAGTAGCCTCTTTCCACATAGACTTCCTCTTAACGGGATGGTTTAGTCCATTGGAGTTGATTGAAAGAAATGTTACCCCCATTGCAGCAGTAATAGGACAGTCGGTGTTGAATTACGACAGGAATTAATTTTTGAGAGGAGGGCTCCCTCCAGTGGCCATTCTGAGTATGGCATGCAGAAAATTACTTGTACCAAGAAGAGGTTAGCAAAATACTCACAATTAGTTGAAAAGGTAAAGGTGTTCTGTACGAAGTTGGGTAAGCTGAAGATGCCAGTTTCTTCTCCGACACTTTGCGGAGGGAGTCTCCTCTTCCGTAGACGGTGATTGCAGTACTGAAGCAACACTTGGTGGTGAGGTGTAGAAAAAAAGGAGGAACACAAGAAAAAAAAAGGATAAACATGAAAACATAAAAAAAAACAGTCAAGCAATTGGCACGTAACCAACATGAACTGGGCATGAGCCCTTTGATCCCTAGAAGGAATACCTGAAAGCAGCGGGGAGCTGCACAGGTTAAAATGGGGAGTCCAGGCCTAAAGGCTCTCCGCACACTCCTGCTAGGAGAGAACAAGTAGGCAAGTGCCCCATCCAGATTTAGTTGTGTGACTTGGCGTTCCTAGCGGTGACTGTTTTCCACGCAGGATCAGACCGTGACCTGGATCTGGAGGTGGGTTTTGGAACATCTGCATCCTCCGGGAGAATCCCCCACTCTTCCAGCAGAGAGATGCCTTTATCCATCAAATCCACAGTGTGTGTGTGGCCATTTTTGGTGACGGACAATTTAGCAGGGTAACCCCATCTTTAAACGATCTTATGGTTTCTAAGCGCCTTAGTGATGGTATTCAAATTTCTCCTTTTTTGCAGAGTATACTGGGATAAGTCTGCAAAAAACTGCAGATTCTGATACTGCAAGGGAATTTGCTCTCTTTTGCGCATAACCACCATTAGTTGCTCTTTGGCGTGGAAAAAGTGGAATCGCAGGATAACATCCCTGGGAACCTGATCAGGCAGGAAGGCTGGTTTGGGCAGTCTATGTATTCTGTCCACGGTAAGCTCAAGATCAGAAAGATCTGGGAGACGTTCCTTGAACAGGGCAGAGGCGAAATAGCGCAGATCCAATTGCAAAACAGACTCAGGGACCCCCCGCACCTTCATGTTGTTGCGTCCGTTTCTGTCCTAAATATCTGCGAGTTTCGCTTTAATCCATTCCGTATCCCCTTCCCTCTCCTCATGTGAGTCGACCAGGTCATTGATAGTGACAGCGTACTCCCCCATTTTGTGCTCAATGTGCTCCACTCTGGCCTCTACTGCCTGTATATCAGTGTGAAATATATGCATACACTGCATCATGTCTGATTGCAATGAGCTCCTTAAGGATAGCAACATATCCTTTAATACAGTGTCTATTACAGGTTGATGAGTTGTGGGGAAATATTCGATGGAGTCTGGCAGCTCTCGGGTGTCATCACCTGAATCATGTACAGGGATAACTGCCTGCGTGGATCCCTCCCTGTCCAGCCTGAACTTAGCTTTGGCCGGGCTGCCTGATGCTGTGGAGGGAGAGGGAGTTTGCAGAGTGTCAGGGGAGCCCCTGTCCTGGGGGCCGCATGGCATCTCAGGGTGATTAGTATGCACTGAGTGTGCTGGCGTGGACGCTGCCTCGGCGCCATCTTGCCTACCTCCACGCTGGTGAGGGGAGAATAAATCCGTCAGCCGCTGGGGTTTCCTCTGCTCCTTCCTCTTTCTAGACATGTTCCCAGGGGTACAGACAGATATCTCACCGCTCCAGGTGAGCCCCGTGAGCAATCAAGGGTTGTTGAACCACCAAGGTGCTGGCAATGCTAATGATAGCAAATAAATGGACGAGAACTGGACAGCCGCACTCCAAAATCACTTAAAAAAGTTGTCTTTTTATTTTTCAACTGCACAGTCACTGCAAACCAACAAGATACAATATGGCCGACGCGTTTCGCACTTACAGTCAGTGCTTAGTCATGGCTAGAGAAGGTTCACACTATAATGACATATATACTAAAACACACTATCATGTGAAAAAAGGTCCACCTATGGCGGTACAAAATCAATTAAACAATTAAACATAAATCAAAACCAGCTGGAAGGGGTAGAGCCTCCCTCAAAATTAACTCCTCAAAACAATGCATGTAACGCACATATAAGAAAATGCATGAGAACACCTGTATATGTTAAAATACCTCTATAAAATCTTGATAGGAGCCGTAGCCCATGTGTAACCATATCTAGAATCTGCAACAATGGATGCATCTTGAAACATAAAATAACCTGCCCTTATAAAAAATAACAATGCAGAATATCCATAATGACCACAGGAAAAGGTTAAACCTTAGTGTTCCGGATATGGTGTGTTCCCTATAGTATATCGGGCTCTAGCTGGCCATAATACAGATATTGGCAGCAAACCTGTCATTAAAACAAGTGGTAGAAAAGTCTGTGGTCTAATGCCACAATATACAATCGAGCTCGCTGCATTTAGTGGTATTAGTGATATGTTCTGTGTAGTGCAATAGTGTTGATATTGTATACGGACATCTGTGCATGTGGTGATCTAGTAAAAAGGTCTGTGATCTAGTGCCATAATATACAATTGTGTTCACTGCATTTAATAGTATCAATAATATGCTCTGTATAGTGCAATAATATTAATTTCTATACGGACATCTGTGCATGTAATGACATGACAGATCAAACTATAAAAACCTGAACTACGCAAGTGCATATGTAT
Organism: Rana temporaria; assembly: GCF_905171775.1. Lineage (NCBI taxonomy): Eukaryota > Metazoa > Chordata > Amphibia > Anura > Ranidae > Rana > Rana temporaria. The sequence goes on along the minus strand of NC_053495.1, from coordinate 81,206,170 downwards.
TCTACTGGACCATGGCCCAATCTGCAGGCTGCACTTGATGTAAATGGAGATATATAGATATCTTCCGCAACTGCAAGGAAGCGCATGTGTCCCAGAGTGATCTAAAGCAACATGCAAACTAATGGCCATAACGTGGATCATGATCCTGCATGAAAGTCTGTTGACCAACACCAAAACGTGTAAGTGAACAGCAAAAACGTTCTAATGACTAAAATAATACAAAACCCCAATATAATGAAAGTTCTTAAAGAGGGTTCAAAAAGGGCATGTATGGCCATAATGCAAATATTGGCAGTGAACCTATCATTAGAACTAATGGTGTTCCCAGGGGTCTCCAGAGCTGGAACACCGGGTGTGGTGGCCGAATATCGGGTCCGGAGGGTTGCTATGAGCCACTGGTTCTCTGCAGGCTACGGAGCTCCGGGGCTAAGCCACCATTCAGCTCCGCCACAAGCCCCACGATTACCTCCCAACCGGGTCCCCTAACTCCCTTGAAGGACAACCCAGACTTTGAGCCTGGTCTAAACAACCCACACTTCAGATCACCTGCCACCCTGCAGCCTATCTTGGCAGGGGATTGCTTTAAAGATGGGGTAGTGAAGGAATGGACTACGCTCAAGAGGGATCTGAACATACCACATCTACCTCTCTGGGCATACTTCCAATTACGTAGTTACTTGGGGGGGGCCTCAGAAGGGATGCATGTCGTAGAACCCCCACAGCCTTGGAGTTGATCTGCCTTGAGGGCACACGTTGTGTGAAGCCTACTTCCCAGGCCTATGTTTGGCTACAGAATGCTGAACATGGGGTTGCCGATGCACTCAGAGCGAGATGGTCAAGGGAGCTGGATATGGAGATCACACCCAAACAATGGAGGTACGCCTGTATTATGATACATAAGTGTTCGATAAGTACTACTATGCAAGAAACAGCATACAAAATTATGACCCACTGGTATAATACCCCAGCTAAAATGCATGGATGGAACCCACAAATTGCAGACTCTTGTTGGAGATGTGGAAGTGAAAAGGGTACACTAGTCCACATTTGGTGGCAGTGTTCATATATTGCACAATACTGGGAAAAAGTTATTAGGCTAATTAGACAAATCACTGATACGAGCTTTACCCTGAATGCAGCCGCCTGCTTACTTCATGTCACAAATTTCTCTTTAAAGAGATATAAGAACTCCCTGGCGAGACACTTATTGAATGCAGCAAAATCTCTAATTCCACTATATTGGAAATAGCAAAGGGTTCCTTCCATAGCTGAATGGCTTAGGAGGGTCTCAGATGTACATGCCATAGAGGAGACCCTGGCTCAGGCGTCAGAGCGAGTGGAAAAACTGCATAAAATATGGCAACCCTGGGTCGCTTTCAGGTACTCCTCTGCATACGCTATTGGCGTATCGCAGACATCTGCCTGAGAGGCTCCTGGGAAACTGCTCCAGTCTGGGCACGGATACGTTACTTTGACTGTTACCATGTCTTCTTACTACCTTGCCTTTCTTTTTCTTCTTCTTCTTCTTCCTTACCTTTTACTGGCTATAATTGTTGCCTATAGCAACGGCTGCTTGTTGGAAATAATTTGCCATGACCACCCTATATATATGTTCTCCTGGGATGATACGTTTATGGAGGTTTTGTTTGGAGAAGGTTAAGGGTTAGGGCCTTCTGCTCTGAAGTGTCAAACGACAATGTCGCTCGCCTCTAGGCACCCTCAGTGTCTGATGAACAAGGTTCTATTTGGAAATCTCTCTGGCCAATTTGCATAGGTCATATTTGCTTTTCCTGTTGTATGTCATATGGCTTACTATACCGTGTTCACACCATATTACTGCTCTGCGAGCAGCTGTACTGCTATTTGATTCACTTTGTCCTGCTTTTGTTTATTACAATAAACTTGAAATGTTAAAAAAAAAAATATATATATACCAAAATTAAACATAATAGAATGCCCCACCAATTGACAGCCTAACATGCCATTATTAGTATTAAGTTAAAAAATTAGCGAGTATAATACCCAGAATTAGGCATAATGGGCTAAATACTAAAACCAAAATTTTAATTATATATATTACAATTAGAATTTAATTTCTCAAAAACGTATTGTTTCATTTACAATAAATGTGTTAACAATGTTTTAAAATTAAACACAAAACCCCCATAATCATACCCAAATAATTTATTAGATTTCACCCCATAACTCTCATTCATTGGTCAGGAAACGGTTTAAGTCAAGCTCTATATTGAGACCCAACGGTCGCATAGTCCTTAATCGATGCAGCCACTGGGTCTCATTTTGTGATACTGCCCTGGTGAGGTTGGTTCCTCTCCAATGGCTAGTGATCCTATCAATCCCATAAAACGTGAGCTTACAAGGATCTATGTTATGGAACAAGTCAAAATGCTTGGAAACACTATGATATGGGTAGCCTTTGATAATATTTGCTACATGCTCATTTATCCTTACTTCGAGCTCCCTGGTAGTCCTACCCACATATTGAAATGTACACGGGCATTCCAAAACATATGTGACGTACTTAGAATGGCATGTAATAAGTGGCTTAATAGAAAAGTCTTGCTTTGTTACACTAGAGCTAAATTTGCTCGCTTTCCTACTTTTTCTATTAGTGTTTTTGCATGATATACAACGAGTGCAGTAATAAAAACCAGAGCCATCCAAAGGTCTTTCGGGGGGATCCGGCTCATTGCCCGCTATCATATTTCTAAGGCCAGGGGCCTTTCTGTAAATAAAAGTTGGTTTAGGAGGTAAAATTTTGGCAAAATCATTGTCTTTCAACAATATAGGCCAAAATTGTTTAAAGATCTTTTCGACATTTTTGTATTGTCTGTGATAGCCAGACAAAAAAGATAGTTCACCCTGACTGCAAAGCAAAGCAACGTCTCCCTGTCCATAGCCCTCTTCCTTAGTACTTAGTAACTTGGTTTGAGAGTACCCTTTAGCAATGAACCTATCAATCAGCATGTTTGCTTGCTGTTCAAAATCAGTAATGTCATTACAATTACGATGGATGCGCATAAACTGTCATTTAGGGACAGCTCCCAACCATTGTGGATGATGACAGCTGGTAATCGGCACATACCCGTTCTGATCCGTAGATTTAAAAAATGTTTTAGTACAAATCTGGTTGCCTTTCTTCATAATAGTCAGATCCAGATAATTGATGGAGGTTAAACCAAATTCAGCTGTGAAGCTGAGACCATAACTATTGATGTTCATTTGAGATATAAATATTTCCAATGCTGCTTGAGATCCCTCCCTCAGCAAAATAATGTCATCAATGTAGCGTTTGTAATATGCCACTGATCTATCATGTTCCCTAAATATAGTCTCCTCCTCCCATTTATTAAGGACCAAGTTAGCGACGCTGGGGGCATAGCGAGCCCCCATTGCAACCCCTTTTATTTGTTTGTAGAACTTACCCTGTGCCCAAAAATAGTTGTTTCCCATAGCTTGTATGAGGCCTTTAACTAAAATTAGGATTTGGGCCTCTGGTATAGTAGATTTTTCACGAAATGCCTCTGTGATCGCCACAATCGTATCATGTTGTGCGATATTGGTGTACAAAGATTCTACATGGAGAATCTATTGTCACCAACCACATTTGGTCTGTAACAACCACAGAAGCCAGAGATTTTATAAGCTCTCTACCATCTTTTAGATATGCTTTGCCCAATATGACCATGGGTTGTAAAAATATATCTAAATACTCCCCCACCCTAGAGTACAGGGAGTCGATCCCACTTAATATGGGTCAACCGGGGGGGGGGGGGCTTAGTCCTATTTTTATTGATTTTAGGGATAATGTATAGCACCGGAGTATGTGGTACTTTAGGTACTAGATATAATGCTTCTTTTTGTGTCAAGATAGTTTGAACCACTCCATCATCAACCCAACATGAAAGTTCTTGCCCCATTAGACAATAGACCCGTGGATTATCAATACCCACAATACCAGCAGGTTCAACAATATTATGCCCCCAGACCCCCACATGGCCACTTTAGGGGTAACCATAGAGGCAGACCTGCACAACAGCAATCCAATTACCAAACGGGGGGGGGGGGGATGGAAGGAGCCCTACAAAATTCCACCAGCTACACCCCAGGTCCCCATAGAAAAAATAGGCCAAGAGGCAAAAGAGGGGGAGCCAGAAAGAAAAAGGCCCCAGGACAACTAGGGGAAGGGATATTTAACTTAGCAGGGGTTGAACTCTCGGAGGCCGAACTCATAGTCCTTTCAAAAGGCTTGAAATATGCCCCAAACAAAAACATTGATAAATTTGACCTATTTGTGTATATTGAAAAATACGTGAGGAAACTTAATATTAAAAAACATTTTTGTCAACAAACTACCAACCCACCTCAACAAAACCCTACTGTTTACCAACACAGTGGCTTAAAGAATAACTCCATATTTAACCCTAACAAGGGAACACACCACCATGTGGAAGTGTTCAAAAATATGGTACAGGAGAAAATTAAAGATCTAGAAGTTAAAAAAATATACCAGCAACAACAATTTGGTGACAGAGGGGATTAAAAAATGAGAGAAAAACAAAAATATAGAAGTACGTCCGGCAGACAAGGGGGGAAGGGTGGTGTTACTCACAAAGGAAGACTATTATGGAGAAATCCAACGTCTCCTGAGTGACGCCACCACCTACCTACCCCTTCTGGGGGACCCAATGATGAAACTGAAGGAAGAACTTTCACGTTGGGTTGATGATGGAGTGGTTCAAACTATCTTGACACAAAAATAAGCATTGTATCTAGTACCTAAAGTACCACGTACTCTGGTGCTATACATTATCCCTAAAATCCATAAAAATAGGACTAAACCCCCCGGTCGACCCATAGGGTGGGGGAGTATTTAGATATATTTTTACAACCCATGGTCATATTGGGCAAAGCATATCTAAAGATAGTAGAGAGCTTATACAGTCTCTGGCTTCTGTGGTTGTTACAGACCAAACAAGGTTGGTGACAATAGATGTAGAATCTTTGTACACCAATATCGCACAACATGATACTAGTGTGGTGATCACAGAGGCATTTCGTGAAAAATCCACTATACCAAAGGCCCAAATCCTATTTTTAGTTAAAGGCCTCATACAAGCTATGGGAAACAACTATTTTTAGGCACAGGGTAAGTTCTACAAACAAATAAAAAGGGGTTGCAATGGCGGCTCGCTATGCCCCCAGCGTCGCTAACTTGGTCCTTAATAAATGGGAGGAGGAGACTATATTTAGGGAACAGGATAGATCAGTGGCATATTACAAACGCTACACTGATGACATTATTTTGCTGTGGGAGGGATCTCAAGCAGCATTGAAAATATTTCTATCTCAAATGAACATCAATAGTTATGGTCTCAGCTTCACAGCTGAATTTGGTTTAACCTCCATCAATTATCTGGATCTGACTATTATGAAGAAAGGCAACAAGATTTGTACTAAAACATTTTTTAAATCTACGGATCAGAACGGGTACGTGCCGATTACCAGCTGTCATCATCCACAATGGTTGGGAGCTGTCCCTAAATGACAGTTTATGCGCATCCGCCGTAGTTACTAAGTACTAAGGAAGAGGACTAAGGACAGGGAGACTTTGCTTGAATCCAGAGTAAGACCACCCAGTCAGGGTGAACTATCTTTTTTGTCTGGCTATCACAGACAATACAAAAATGTCGAAAAGATCTTTAAACACTTTTGGCCTATATTGTTGAAAGACAATGATTTTGCCAAAATTTTACCTCCTAAACCAACTTTTATTTACAGAAAGGCCCCTGGCCTTAGAAATATGATAGCGGGCAATGAGCCGGATCCCCCCGAAAGACCTTTGGATGGCTCTGGTTTTTATTACTGCACTCGTTGCATATCTTGCAAAAACACTAATAGAAAAAGTAGGAAAGCAAGCAAATTTAGCTCTAGTGTAACAAAGCAAGAATTTTCTATTAAGCCACTTATTACATGCCATTCTAAGTACGTCACATATGTTTTGGAATGCCCGTGTACATTTCAATATGTGGGTAGGACTACCAGGGAGCTCAAAGTAAGGATAAATGAGCATGTAGCAAATATTATCAAAGGCTACCCATATCATAGTGTTTCCAAGCATTTTGTCTTGTTCCATAACAGAGATCCTTGTAAGCTCACGTTTTATGGGATTGATAGGATCACTAGCCATTGGAGAGGAACCAACCTCACCAGGGCAGTATCACAAAATGAGACCCAGTGGCTGCATCGATTAAGGACTATGCGACCGTTGGGTCCCAATATAGAGCTTGACCTAAACTGTTTCCTGACCAATGAATGAGAGTTATGGGGTGAAATCTAATAAATTATTTGGGTATGATTATGGGGGTTTCATGTTTAATTTTAAAACATTTTTAACACATTTAAAGTAAATGAACCAATTAGTTTTTGAGAATTTAAATTTCAATTGTAATATATATATATATATATAATTAACATTTTGGTTTTAGTATTTAGCCCATTATGCATAATTCTGGGTATTATACTCGCTAATTTTTTAACTTAATTATACTAATAATGTCATGTTAGGATGTCAATTGGTGGGGCATTCTATTATGTTTAATTTTGGTATATTTTTATTAAACCTTTTACACAATTATGTTGTTCAGCAATGTACGCACTGCTTGAGAGGTTGTGTATAAGTTGCCGTGGTAACAGGGACTGAGGCTGTTATTGGCCAAAATTCCTAGCACATGCTGTTATGAGACCTATTTATTTGGGTCTTGTGCGTGCATCAGATACGCTTCCTGATGACGACATAATCAAAACGTACGTCGAGGCGGTACGTGAGCATGCACAGCATCTTCCGGTCCAGCTGGTTCTCAGTAGTAAGAGGTGGAGCGCACGCCAAGCCTCCCCAGCAAGGACGCATCTCTATCTGACCTATAGCCTCAGTGCCGGGACTGGGGCACCACCCAAAGTAAGGAGCTACTGGGCACTGTGTGTATTTTATACCTTTTTAATAAAACATTATTATGCTATGGCGTTATCTCTCTTCTTTTACCATGTCTTATGACGCTCAAACAAGCTGAACCAAGGGAACTTAATTTGTTGCATATCTGTCCGTGGTGACAACAAGCGTTATTTGACCTCTTTTCTAACGAGAAAGGTCAACTACTTTTGGTAAGGAGCTATCCTTATATGCACTTTTTGGTGTCTTCAATCGGTGAAGGTGGAAACCCTCCCTGTCCTTTTGCACAGCGTTAATTGCAAGGAATTTGAACACTTACAACACAACTTTTCTCATCTATGGACACTTTGTTTTATTTAATTTAATTTTAAATTAATTTTTCACATACAGATATTTTTCTATGCATGTTATGATTTTTGCTTTGTTGAATTACTGGTTAAACATCCAATTTTGGGTGGATCCCAATTACTGCACAATTTTGGTATCTATTTTGGAATTTTATTAGAACAACTTGTATATTTATTTTTGACTATATATATTTTGCACTAATGGCAATATAGCGCCCCATGTCTTTGCTTTTTCGTGTGCAATGTAGTACCCAAACAAAACTGTCCTTTTTTTCACACATATATAACTTTCTTTTGGTGGTATTTAATCACCTCTGCGGTTTTAATTTTTTGCGCTATAAACAAAAAAAAGAGCGACAATTTTGAAAACAAATAACACAATATTTTGTACTTTTTGCTGTAATAAATAGCCCCATTTAAAAAAAAAAAAAAAAAGCAACACTTTTCCTCAGTTTAGACCGATATGTATTCTACATATTTTTGGTAATTAAAATCCCAAAAAGAGAATATTGATTGCTTTGCACAAAAGTTATAGCGTCCACAAAATAGGGGGTAGATTTATAGTATTTTTTATTATTATTTGTTTTACTAGTGGCTGTGATCTGCGACATTATGGCAGACATATCGGACACTTGACACATTTTTGGGACCATTGGCATTTATACAGATTAGTGCTATAAAAATGCACCGATTACTGTTTAAATGTCACTGGAAGGAAAGGGGTTAACACTAGGGGGTGATCAAGGGGTTAACTGTGTTCCCTAATGTGTGTTCAAACTGTGGGGGGATGGGACTCACTATAGGAGTTGACAGATTGTGGTTCCCAACTTATAGATGCTCACGATCTCCTCTCAGAACAGAACAGGAATGTGTTTACACACACGTCCCTGTTCTGCCTGTCGTGCCTGCACTCGCTCGTGGTCGGCAGTCATCGCGACCACCGGTCACTAGCATCGGCACCCCCGCTTAAAAGGGACCAATGTACTGCTACAACGATCTTCGGTAACAAGCCGATCTTCCGCAGAGTAAAATGATGGCAGCTGGTCGGCAAGCGGTTAAACAAACCACATGATTTCTCAACCAAGTGCTTCCAGACCTTTTTTTATAATTAAAGAGGTCATGGCTATCTGGTGAGCAGGTCTTTCTATTCAAGCACATTGGGTGTGTTTTTGAATCCATTGTCAAGTGGTGGAGGATTGATATTGCATGCTATTGGCTAATTGAAGTTATTTCACTAAAGATTTATGGACTTTAAAGCGGTGGTTCACCCTGTTTTACAACATCCTGTCTATGCAAATGCGCTGCAAAGAGAATGACCAAACATTTTTTTTTTTTAGTCCTCCTTACCCGTTTGCAGGTCGTATTTACGACCTGTCAATCAAAATCCCCCGTGGGGAATGGGCGTGTAAGTCCATTCTCCCCCGTCCTGTCACTCAAATTTAGGAACTCCTCTGTCGACGTGCTGTGCTCTAATCGCGCGACATCGCCGGCCGTTGTTATGGCAACCATGTAGTGTTGACGGCGAAGCTCGCCATCAACACTGCACATGCGCGGGATCGAGCGGTGAATGCTGGGAGGCCAGCATTCGCCCTATCCCGGAAGAAGACCCTGTCGGCTTCACTATGCCCACAGGTAAGATGGAAACGTCCATCGCCTCGGGATCAAATATATAATTTACCGAATTACAGCGCATAGGATGGCTTAACGAGTGGGACACCCTGTTAGTGCGGGAGTAAAGGTAAGAGCTGTGGATTAGAGAAAAAATAAAAAAAACGATATCCCACAGAACCACCGCTTTAAGACATTTGTGATTTTATGGTTTCAAAGGTTTTCAACCACTTGTTCATGTTTTATATGTGGTTTTAATTGCAGTGTTAATTTTGTCAACAAAAACATGTGTCATAATTTTCATCAGTGGCTTTTTTACAGTGACAAAAACTAAACTAAAAGTACAGCACATTTTCGTCAACTGACAAAAACTATGATGAAAATAGAATTTGTGTCACTCATTGTAAGCTGGATGTGTGGGAAATGGTAGATAAATAAAAGTTGATAATCACAGGATGTTGGGGCGGGGGGTTCTTTTTTATTATTATTAATACACACTCAATTTGTGCCCCTTAGGTATATATGTTTTCTTTTTTGTTTTGGGGCACATGATTCACAAAGAGGTGAGGGAGGTTTTTTTTTTTCTCTTCTTCCTTCCCGTACATTTTTTCATTAAGAAGTGTGGAAGGGTGGGGGGTGAGAAGGAAGTCCTCATGTCAAATATACAGTAGTTTGAATAATGATGATAGCACTTTATATCAATAATGGATAATGATAGACTGTTTATATTTGAGAAAGTTAAATGTTAGGGATAAATGGCTTATTGAAAGGATGTTCACAAAAGTTATAGAATATTGAAGAGCCCGTCACACGATTGGATGGAAGGGAGACTGTTTTTTGTCATTTTGGCGAGGGTTGAGTTTGGGATATGTTGGGTACTGATTATGGGATAGATACTATGGTCAGTGAATAAGGGGTTAGACAAAGTGCCTCTCCACTCCTGTCCAGGTATGGATTGAGTTATTGATTGAGGGAGGAGATGGAGAGGGATAGGGTGGGAAGGGAGGAGGGAGGTGGGATGGAAGTAAGAATGAGAGGTGTAAATGTACAGAGCTGTGGTTCAGTATTCCAAGAAATGTTCCCCCCCAAACTGAAAGGCATAGGATGCAACTGCATAGGCCTCAGGCAGAATGACAGGTAAAATGAATAGCTATTCAGTAATATAATGGAATGTCAGAGGACTAAACTCTAAAGCCTCGTACACACGATCGGATATCTGATGGAATCTAATCCGATGGATTTTTTCGTCGGATATTCGATGAAGCTGACTTTCATCAGTCTTGCCTACATACCATCAGTCAAAAATCTGACCGTGCCAAAACACGGTGATGTAAAACACTACAATGTGCTGAGAAAAATTAAGTTCAATGCTTCCGAGCATGCGTCGACTTGATTCTGGAGCATGCGTGGATCTTTGACTGATCGACTTCCACACAGACGATCGTTTTTTTAGCCATAGGGAAAATTTAAAACATGTTCTATGTTTTTTCACCGATGGAAAACAAACGGATGGGGGCCCACACACGATCGGTTTGTCCGATGAAAACAGTCCATCGGTCTGTTTTCATCGGACACACCGATCGTGTGTACAGGGCTTAAGTTTAAACATGCTCTAATGTTCCAATATATAAGAAAATATAGCCCTCAATTAATTATACTCCAGGAGACACACCTAATGGGGAAAAAATTAACAACGTTAAAAAAGCCTGGATACAAAAAGTATACCATGCCACTTACTCATCCTATGCCAGATGGGTAACAGTCCTAGTAAATAAATCATTTAAAGTAGAAAAAGCCTATATAGATCTACTAAAGAAATATGTAATTCTATTGTATACGATTGGGCAACAAAGCTGTATTATAGTGGCAGCATATATTCCACCCCCTTTCTCTGTTGGAATCCTGAATGAGATAACATAGAAAATCATCCAGTATCTCCCAGCAAAGCTGCTGCTTATTGGAGACTTTAATTCTGTACAGACCAGGACCCCAGAAGCAGCACTCAACAACGACAGGATTAACAGAGATATGGAGATGGAGAAACCCAGAACAAAGAATGTACTCCTGCTATTCTACTTCTTATAAAACAGCATCTAGAATAGATCTGGAATTTGCGGATTCTGCAATGTTAATAGACATTGCAGATGCTGCATATTTACCGAGTGGACTCTCAGACCACTCTCCTCTATTCTTGTCATTACACACTCCTACTCCCAAAAATGCATCATTGTGGAGGTTATCTCCACAATGGGTGCTATATCCAGAGATAGCGGAAAAGATAGCGGAAAAGATGATAGCTACAATAAAGGAATACTGGGAAAATAATGAGGGATCGTCCTCGGTGGATATGGTTTGGCATGCATTCAAGGCATATTTATGAGGGCAATATATTTTGAATATTGCAGCGGTGAATAAAAAACAGAAGGTTAGAGTACAAGAGCTACAAACACAGATTGAATGTAGGAAGGAAAAATATGGTCAAGACTCTAGTACTATCAACTTCGATCTAATGATGGCCACACAAAGGGAATTACAAATACATATGGAGGAAAGGTTGGAACTTCAGTATATAGCTAGAGACCAAACATTTTTGAACAAGGGGACATATGTGGGAGATTTTTAGCGAGATTGGCACAACAAGAATATCAACCTACAACCAGAAACACCAGAGGGAAAGAGAGTAAAGGAACCTGAGGAAATTTTAAAGGCCTTTAGGGAGTACTATGGTAGGTTATATGCCTCCCCCCCCCCCCCGGGTGGCCCTCGGGTGGCTGTCGGATGGGGAGAGGGGGGCATTGGTAGGCACAATTACAAATGAAGAGATTATGAAGGTCATACATACATTTCCAGGGGACAAGGCACCAGGCCCAGATGGAATCCCTGTTGAATTTTATAAAAAAATATAGAGCTCTATTAGCCCCAAAATTGGCAGAGGTATTTACAAGCGGGCTACTGAAGGGGACATTACCGGATTCAATGAGGCAGGCACATATAATCTTAATATATAAAGAAGGGAATAATCCAAAAATATGCTCCTCATATAGGCCGATTAGTTTTTTAAAATCTATATTTAATAGTGCTAACAAAAATATTAACATTAAGATTACAGCCATTATTAAAAACCATTATAGATTCAGACCAGACAGGATTTATGCCACAGGGAATGACGAATGTCAATTTATGTTGATTATATATGAATATACATACCCACCATAACTGTGAAGGATCTAGGACGATGGCCTCCTTAGAATATAGAGAAGGCCTTCGATACAATCGAATGGCCTTTTCTATGGGAAATAAAATGGGATTTCTATTAATATTTATTAACTGAATACAAACAATATATAGAAAACCCATGTCAGCAGTTAAACTAGGAGGAAAACTGTCAGCCTTTTTTCAACTGTATAGGGGCACAAGACAGGGCTGCCCTCTCTCTCTGGCGCTCTTTGCAGAAGCAATAGAGTCAGTGGCAGAGGCTCTGAGGACTTCACAAAATATTCAGGGACTCTGTGCGGTGGAGCTGGAAGAGAGGTTAGCCCTGTGTGCCAATGATATGTTGCCGTTTTTGGTTTCAATGGTGTTTATTAAAGAATTTTCAAGTTTACAAGATTCTACGTTACATTCACAAAATTTGTTTAACAATATGACAGTAACCCCACAGGAGCAACATACTGCGGTCCAAGTAGCAAAACCAGACATTATAAGGCACAGCCTCACAGGCAGGCCCAGCAATAAACAAACTTGGCAAGTTCGAATTTGCGTCCTCTGGGGTCAGATATCCCCCGGGACAAGCGCCACCCCCGCAGGGGCCCCCCTAACACTAGGCCCCCCCCCACCCAGATGAGTAGGGGAGAGAAGCCAATCCCCCAGGCCAGGCAGGCCCAGAGCCCGGTCAAAGCTAACAGCAAACCCTTCTAATAATACTTACTAGTTTATTAGGTAAGAAAAGGTGTAGGTGGACAGGCAAGAAATAAAGGAAAGTCAAGAAAAAGATAATAGAGTACCTGAGAGAAAGGGAGGGGGGCGGGATCTGGGGGTCATTATTGTTAAAGGGGTCTTCCAGATTCTGATAAGCCCCCCACCCGCAGACCCCCACAACCACCAGGCAAGGGTTGTGGGAATGAGGCCCTTGTCCCCATCAACATGGGGACATGGTGCTTTGAGGGGTCACAGACCCCCCAAAGCATCCTCCCAATGTTGAGGGCATGTGGCCTGGTACGTTTCAGGAGGGGGGAACTCTCTTGTCCCTCCCCTCTTTTCCTGCGGCCTGCCAGGTTGCGTGCTCGAATAAAGGGTCTGGTGTGGATTTTTAGGGGGAAACTCCACGCCATTTTTTTAATTTGGGGTGGAGTTCCCCTTAAAATCCATACCAGACCTGAAGGGTCTGGACATGATATTTGGGGGGAACCCCACGTCATTTTTTTATTTGACGCATGGTTTCCCTTAATATCCATACCAGACCTAAAGGGCCTGGTAATTGAATTTGGGGGGACCCCACGCTTTTTTTTTAAATGAATGACTTTTCTCTGTATTGCCGGGAGCCGACAATTTATTATAGCCGCAAGTGATTTTAAATGACTGTTTTTCCTTCAGAAATTACACTTTGTACAGGGACAGTTCTAAGCACAGGAAACAAGCGCTACTTCACAGGCATACTATACACCCCCCAGATACCGAATTAAATTATTTCACTTGTATTGTTACACTTTAAGCATTATTAAAATCACTGCTCCCGAACAAAATGCAGTTTTTAAAACTTTTTTTGCATTGATACATGTCCCCTGGGGCAGGACCCAGGTCCCCAAACACTTTTTAGGACAATAACTTGCATATCAGCCTTTAAAATTAGCACTTTAGATTTCAAACATTTGAGTCCCATAGACTTTAACGGGGTTCTAAAGTTCACACAAACTTTTGGTCTGTTCGCAGATTCTGGTGCGAACAGAACGGGGGGGGGGTGTTCGGCTCATCCCTAGCGATCTGACTCTGTCAATGATAACAGTAAAAGTATGGAAAGTCGGTACGGTAAAGGAGGGCAATTTGAAAACAAATATATCTCCAAATACTCTATTATGGAGAAATCCAGACCCTACACATTTAGCCTCCATCCAAGATCCAGGAGCATGGACACAATATGGAGTCAAAAAAATATCACAAGTAATAGATGGGGAAAAATATCCTCATTTGTAAAAATTAGAAGAAAACTGGAAGGTGCCTGAGAATTATATTTTCAGATACAAGCAGTTGGTAAATGCTCTGTCAGCCCAGTTCCCTGAGGGTACCACACAACTAACAGAATCAAGACTAGAGCAAATGGTAAGAAAAAGAAGGAAAACAAAAAAAAGATGATTTCAATTTTATACACCTATCTATTAAATATAGAATTGTCAGACATGAATAAATTATGTGAATGTTGGACAAGAGATGTTCCAAAATTAACAGTAGAACATTGGGGGGAGATATATGGATTTCCATTTAAGATTTTAGTTTTACTCCGAGATAAACCAATTCAATTTAAAAAAAACACATACCACTGTTTACCAACAGTTTGTGCTATATTTTTACCTCTGTACCTTTAGACACAACAAGTACCTACCACATGCCCAGGAGGCTGGTTAGGTCCAAAACGTTGTACATTCCTTACCACACAATCAGTAGTTGGATCGAATCTTTGAGATTCAATTGACCCACCTTTATGGTCCTGATGAAGCGTCTTGTACGCGAAACATGTCGAGAGTAAAAGCAAGATCCACTATTATGCATATTGGATTTAGCTTCAAACACTAAGGCCCCATACTCACGAGCAAACATGTCTGCTGAAACTGGCCCGCAGGCCAGTTTCAGCAGACATGTTTGGTCGTGTGTGGGCGCGAGCGGGCCGAATTCCAGCAAACATTTGCCCGCCGGGCCTTTTCCCAGCAGACAAATATTCCTGGACTTGTTTTAAAACAGCCCGCTGGAATTCAGCCCGCTCGGACATGTACGGTCGTCAGTACAGACCTACCGTACATGTCCAGCCGCCCGCCGTGCCTCGCATGCGTCGAATGACTTCGACGCATGCGTGGAAGCATTTTAAAGGCGGGCCGCCCACGTCGCCGCGTCATTGTCGCGGCGACACCGCGTCATCGACGCGGCGACACCGCGGACACGCCCCGCGTATTGTTTACGCGCGGACTTCTGTACGATGGTGTGTACAACCATCGTACAGAAGCCCTCTGGCAGACATGTATGGTGAAAACGGTCCGACGGACCGCTTTCACCATACATGTTTGTCCGTGTGTACCCGGCCTAAGAGTTCTATACCTTTTTGACGTTATATGCTTTTATGCCATGAATGTACCTGTATAAGTATAAATCTATCTCTCATTTTGTGTTAGATGTACTGATACCATATGCTGATACTGTTTCATGAAATTATGTACAAACGTTTTTTTATTTATGCATTTTTTACAAAATAAATATTTATAGAGCTTTTACATTAATTACCTGTACCGCCAAAAGTCCAAATTTATTAGTCCATTAATTTCCATTGTCACTGTCTTGGGACGTTGGTACACTAAAATTAGTGCATTCACAGTGATTAGTCGCCCTGTGATTTTATGCAAGTCTGGCAAGACCCATTTTAATATGTGGGGGTACCTGACACTATAAAAACCTGACGGTTAACCTAAAAAAATAACTGGCTACCTAGCGTCACCAGTGACACTATTACGGCGATCAGAAAAACTATCGCTTAGTGACAATGGCGACAGGGGGTAAAAGGGTTACCTGGAGGGCGATCAAGGGGCTAAACCTTTATTAGGGGGCTACCCAAGCTAACTGCCCTGACACTTTTTACAGTCACAAATGACACTAAATGCAGTGATCAGAAAATAAATGACCAATGCAATCAGTGGCACTAGGGGTGCAGTGGGGTGATCCAGGGCGGTTATCTTGGGGGTGGGGGGTCGGTTGTGTGCCTGTTTACTGGTGTTAGTGTAGTGTTGGTGCAACTTACTTGTGATGTCTTCTCTCCTCGAGCTCCGGTCAAAAATACAGCCTCAAGGAGAGTGTCATCGCTTCCTCCTGCCTGTGGTTACAGTTCACAGGCAGGGGAAGCATCTTATTTGTCACAATCGATGGCTGCCCCTTCATCACGGATCGCTCCTGAAGCGATAGCGACCGCCACAGGGACCGGGGGGGCTCGATCGAGCCCCCCACCCGCGGCAAGGCAGAGACGTACCTGTACGCCAATCTGCCTGCCCATGCCATTCTGTTGACGTATATCATGTGGCAGTCGGGAAGTGGTTAATTACTTAATTACTTAGTGGGTTATATAGTCACCATCAGGTGATTGGATACTGGCAAAACCCTAATTACAAGGCGAGTTAATCCTCTATATAACCCCTCCTATATGGAGAGTACCTCTGTTTTGTAGCAAAGCAATAAATATCCCAACATATATATACATAAATCTCAAAGAGGGGCGGGGAGCTCTGTGTCCCGTGATGTACTTCAAGAAAAGGAGACTCAAATAAAGACAAACCAGACTGCCATTGGACGTGAGGACCTATACTGCTGCCTGCAGTACACTGTGCCCAAAGGCGGTAGCCTCATGCCCTCTTACTTCCACTTGATAGAATCTATAGAATGTATGGACCGAAGAACAAGTTGCAGTCTTGAAGATCTGAGCCATAGAGGCCTGGTGATGCACTGCCCATGAAGCACCTACTGCTCTAGTCGAGTGCTCTTTCACATGCAAATTAGGAATTTTCTTTTTTAAATCATAATCCAGAACAATAACCTGTCAAATCCATCTAGCGATAGTGGGTTTCTACGCTGCCTGGCCCATTCTGGGACCCTCTGGCAGTACCAGTAACAGAAGATCAATCTTTTGTATCTGAGCTGTCGCTTCCAGATAGATTTTTACTGCTCTTTACTGCTCTTTCCTCCGTGGACTGCGGATCTGAAAAAAAGGATGGTAGGACCACATCTTGGTTCAGATGGAATGATGGAAACAGATGGAAACAACAGGATTTTGCTTATGGTCCAGAAACCGTTGTGGTAGCAACAACCCGAACTGCAATCCTAACTGAACACAGTCCCACCTGGATCCATGCTGCTCGAATGAAACTGGTATGCAGGGGCCCTGAGTCAGAGGAACCAGAGTCAAGAAAGGAGGTGCTAACAGGGGCAGACAGCCCTGACCCTGTAGAAAATGACAATCCTGTTATCACCGGATTATGGCAAACTGTGGCTACTGATAGGACTGATTTCATTTTCAGTGTTTTGCCTTGTCTGGCTTATAGCTAACTGCATATATCACCCAGAAGAGTTAGGGGTAATACAGGGAATATGTGGGAAGCAACATGATACGTCTAACTGCTATGTGTGTGGTAAGGCCAGGCCTCAACTGTGCCAATACACATACCAGTGGACCAGGAGAAATGCTGTTTGAGCCTGTTCACACACACAGTTCTAAATTATAGTAAATGTGATATGTGGAAACAAGAGTACCCCATCATATCAAATAATTCCAATCCAGGGGATGGAATCACCATATATCCAGGAAATTACACCTGCTACATAACACAACGAGGGGCAGAGACCTTAAGTCTTTTCCTTCAGGGTTCTGCTTCGAATATAGAAAAACAATCATAACCAATCAGACCCGATCATTGGGAGACATTTACTGGATGTGTGGTGATATGAAGATCCGAACTAAGCTAGATACTCCTTGGAAGGGAGAGTGTGCATTGGCTAAAGTTATTATGCCCCTACACATCCTTTCTGAAGGACATGCCGAGTCTCATCCAGACTCCCCTTCAAGAAGGAAAAGAGGAGCCCCTATAGGTAGCTTTGACCCACATGTATACATAGATGCAATAGGGGTGCCAAGAAGGGTCCCAGATGAATACAAAACAAGAGGCCAAGTTGTGGCAGGCTTTGAATCCCTGTTTCCCCTGGTAACTATAAATAAAAATGTAGACTGGATTAACTACATTTATTACAATCAACATAGATTTGTCAATTACACAAGGGATGCTCTAAAGGGAATGGCAGACCAGTTAGAGGCCACCTCTCAGATGACATTCCAGGATAGAATGGCCCTATATATGATCCTTGATTAAAAAGGGGGAACATGTAAATTCATTGACCAGGTAGAAGGCTGTTGCACTTATATCCCGGACAATACTGGCCCTAAGGGTAAGGTTGCATTAGCCATAAAAAAAACTGGAAGATCTGTCAGTTGAGTTAAAAAAGAACTCTGGTATAGACAACCCCTGGGACCAATACTTTGGGTGGTTCACCAGTTGGAAACAAGCTCTTATCCAGCTAGGGACCATTATAGTGGTTATACTTACAGTTATAGGTATCATAGTGTGCTGCATTTTCCCTTGTCTAAGGAAGATGCTCAGCAAAGGAATTGATAATCTTTCTATGTACCCCTCCTTACTCCCTGATCAAATATTCCCTTTTGATCACACTCCATCGAGCTACGCTGAATATATTAAGAGATACCGACAATGAAGGGAGAAGAATCCCATTATCTAAGGTGGGTGGTAAAAGCCCTCAGTAACCCTGATCTCACTTCTGCAAGAGAAACCAGGAAGGCTACTTTTCCCATGTTAATATCTCAGGTGTAGAAGAAATCATATTCATGATTTAAGAGGGGAACTGTAAGGGTTTAAGGTTCTGAAGCTAGGGTTATTCCTTAACTGTTACATATGATTGTAAGGGGTTAAGGGTTTCAGAGTGAATGCTATTTCACTCATTTTAGTAGAATTCTAAAAGGCCTCACATACATAATTTATTGTAGTTTTTTATATCTGAACAAAAGATTATACATGTGAAACATTCCTTATTAATTGCTAGAAATGTATCTTTACTTTTTGTTATTGTTCTTACATGTGTTGTTTTTATATAGTCTATTACATGTGAGACATTCCTTATTAATTGCTAGAACTGTATTATATGTTGTATCTATATTCTCCCTATCTTGTACTAGGAATGTTTCCTCATTTTTCAATTATATTATGCAGCTGTTGTTTTTCACTTACTCTGCCTTTTTAATGAATAAGAAGTCGGTTAATAACAAGTAAGCCATAATAGCTTATCTTTACAGAACACATAGTATTTGTATTAACCAATCACATATTGCCAACATACCAATTCTTTTTTTCTTACTCAACTTAATGTATTTTGTCTCCTCCCCTTTTTGTAATGCATATAATTGTCTTAATATTATCAGTAAAGTCAGAGAATGATTTCAGATACATTGTGTAACTGTCTTTACTATTCCTGTACTGAAATCTCTCTCAACGGGGGGCCACCCGAACAAACAGACTGGGACTGCCTAAAGTCAATCAGCGCCAGTCTGCACCCCTACATACATAAAATATAAGCAGTTAGCACATACCCTGAGAAGAGATCCAGCGGACAGTATTTGCTAATCCTCTTCCATTTTCCTTTGGAAACCTAAAATATGAAGAAAATAATTTTCAAATGTCACTTCATATTTTTAGTAAGACATAGGTTAGGTAAACCAAGCTTAAAATGTGTCAAAAATAAAGGGTGAACATCACATTAAAGCAGTTAAAAAACAAAACAAAAAAAAAAAACCTGTGTTATAGACACTTTCTTGTACAGTTATAACTATGCAGATACCATAACTAATGTTGCTTAGTTTCAGAAATGATCTGTCTTAATGTTTTTTCAATGGTAAAAAAGTTTTGGCATGTAACCATGCATCTCTTCTTCCTGATAGTGGGGATGGAGTTAGAGGACACTGTGCAGAAACACACTGCCTGTATTCCATAGTCTGTTCATCCTAAGGCGAGAGAAAGGCTGTGCTTGAGCAGGAGTGTTCAAAAGTCAGGCTGTGGGGGCGTGTCCGAACGGGAAACAGAGAGGACGTGTGGAAGCTGAGCTCCGTCTTGGGTAGAGCGAATCCACAGCCATCCTCGCCTAACATCGCGCTAAATTTCAACCTCTAAGCTGCACATACCTTGGGAGGCTTCCTGCGGTGGGCCCGGTGTGTTCTCGAGGCACGATTGCCAAGGATTCCGAGTCGGGGCCGGAGCCTCCGCTCCACACCGCCGCCATCTTGAGGCCTTCGCCACCTTCGGAGCCTGCGGTCTGTCCATCGGAGGGGAGCGCGGCTTACACCATCAGCTGAGACACCCATAGAGATCACAGCCAGCCCGCTCTACTGGGATTCTCCCCTGGGGTCCCGGCCGTGGAGCGTGGCGTTTAGTGGCGGCATCTTGCGGCCTACACCGCCGCGGGAGCATGCGGAGCCTGCATTCTGCCCATCGGGGGAAAGAGCTACCTCCACCATCAAACGAGGCACCCCCGGTGACTATAACCTGCCCGCTCTGCTGGAGAAAGACCCCGAGGTTTCAGCCGTGGATTGCGGACCCGGCAGTGCCATCTTGCGGCCTACTACCCGGACACTCCTACCAACCGGTCGCAGTGAGTAACTAGGCTCTGGCCTACCCTTGAATTAGTGACTTTCCGGGCTGTCTCTAAGCTTTCCAGCAGGTGTGGGGATACAACTGCGTCCTGGGGGGGTGACACCAGGCACTCACGGACCCTAAGCTCATTCAGCCGGGCTCCACCTCTCAGGAGAGTCTGAGGCTTCGGCCTCCTCCTGAAGGACGGCTACCATTTTGCAACCCTGAGCATTCTCAGCATTCTTAGACAACTGCTTTACTCTTACTCCCTGAATAGTACCCTATTGGAACGGTCCTTGACTGCTGGGCTCAGCTCCTGAACTATTTGCATCCAGACAAGTTTTAATGTAGTCCACCAGTCTAAAGAGCGGAGGGGGAGCGCTATTACTATGCAACCACTAGCTCTGACACCGCTGACCCACTCCAGATGTAAAACCCGCTGACAATTACAGCACTACTGCTTCAGGGATGACCCTATCGAAGCGTGACTGACCGCAGACTGGGATGGATGCTTGATGAAGAAGCTCCACACCGGCGGGATAATTAGCAACACAAAGCAACAGACCAGGTGAAGCGCACGATCAGTGACCAGTTCCCATACCCTTAGGTGACACCCAGACCATGACAAGGAAGAGGAAGGAAGACAGAAAGCCGCACAAACTGACATAATTCTTCCCGCTCAGTCAGCATGGAGATAGGTGGAATGGTGCCGGTGTGTCCTCTACACCGGCACGCCCGTTTCGCTCTCCTCCCCTCTCCTCTGCCTCACACAGCAGGCACAGTGGATCCCAGGATAGCCGGCAATCATGCCCGGACACACCACAAACGGCCAGTCCAGCAAAGGCTAGGTTCAGAATGGAGGAGCCGCAGTATAGTCCAGTGCCAGGACCTGAAGTTGATTCGGGGGATGACACGAGAGAATTACCTGCCCAGATCGAAAAATTCCCCACCACAAACCAGCCTGTCATGGATACCATGCTGAAGGACATGCTGCTCTCCCTCAGAAGCACCATCCAGGCAGACATGATGTCCTGCATGAATAAGTTTCACAAAAACATACAAGCAGTGGAATCAAGGGTGGAACATGTTGAAACCAAGATGGGCGAATACACCACTACAATCAACGACCTAGTAGACGCCCAAGAACAGGGAGAAGATGAATTGGAAGGTGTCAAAGCTAAGTTAGCTGATTTGGAGGACAGGAGTAGGAGAAACAACTTAAAAATAAGGGGAGTCCCTGAATCAGTGCAGCAAAGCGAGCTCAAAGCTTACGCCACCACTATGTTACATAGTTAGTCAGGTTGAAAAAAGACACAAGTCCATCCAGTTCAACCACAAAAAACAAAATAAAAAAACACAGTAAAATCCTATACACCCAACTTCATACCCACAGTTGATCCAGAGGAAGGCAAAAAACCCCAGCGGAGCATGATCCAATTTGCTACAGCAGGGGAAAAAATTCCTTCCTGATCCCCCGAGAGGCAATCGGATTTACCCTGGATCAACTTTACCTACAAATCTTAGTACTCAGTTATATTCTGTACATTTAGGAAAGAATCCAGACCTTTCTTAAAGCAATCTACTGATCTGGCCAGAACCACCTCTGGAGGGAGTCTGTTCCACATTTTCACAGCTCTTACTGTGAAAAAACCTTTCCGTATTTGGAGGTGAAATCTCTTTTCCTCTAGACGTAAAGAGTGCCCCCTTGTCCTCAGTGATGACCGTAAAGTGAATAACTCAACACCAAGTTCACTGTATGGACCTCTTATATATTTGTACATGTTGATCATATCCCCCCTTATTCTCCTCTTCTCAAGAGTGAATAAATCTAGTTCCTCTAATCTTTCCTCATAGCTGAGCTCCTCCATGCCTCTTATCAATTTGGTTGCTCTTCTCTGCACTTTCTCCAGTTCTCCTATATCCTTTTTGAGAACTGGTGCCCAAAACTGAACTGCATATTCCAGATGAGGTCTTACTAATGATTTGTACAGGGGCAAAATTATATCTCTGTCTCTGGAGTCCATACCTCTCTTAATACAAGAAAGGACTTTGCTCGCTTTGGAAACCGCAGCTTGGCATTGCATGCCATTATTGAGCTTATGATCAACTAAAACCCCCAGATCTTTCTCCACTACAGACCCCCCCAGTTGTACTCCCCCTAGTATGTATGATGCATGCATATTCTTAGACCCCAAGTGCATAACTTTACATTTATCTACATTAAACCTCATCTGCCACTTAGTCGCCCAATCAGACAGAGCATTGAGGTCGGCTTGTAAATTGGAGACATCCTGTAAGGACGTTATTCCACTGCATAGCTTGGTGTCATCTGCAAAGACAGAAATGTTACTTTTGATCTCAGACCCAATATCATTTATAAATATATTGAAAAGTAAGGGTCCCAGCACTGAACCTTGGGGTACACCACTGATAACATTGGACCATTCAGAGTAAGAATCATTAACCACGACTCTCTGAATTCTGGCTTTCAGCCAGTTTTCTATCCATTTACAAACTGATATATCCAATCCTGTAGACCTTACCTTACACATGAGCTGTGTGTGCGGAACTGTATCGAACGCTTTTGCAAAATCCAAATATATCACGTCCACAGCCACGCCTCTGTCCAGGGTTTTACTTACCTCTTCATAAAAGGAAATCAGGTTTGTCTGACAACTTCTGTCTTTCATGAATCCATGTTGACTGCTGCTTAAATAGTTTTTTTCCAGCAAGAACTCATCCATGTGGTCTTTTATTAAACGTTCCAGTATCTTCCCAACTATAGAAGTTAAACTAACAGGTCTATAGTTACTTGGTAAAGACTTTGTTCCCTTTTTAAATATGGGCACCACATTGGCCCTGCGCCAATCCAGTGGTACTATTCCTGTCTTTAATGAGTCCCTAAATATTAGATACAGTGGCTTTGAAATGACAGAGCTCAACTCACCTAGGATCCGTGGATGGATGCCATCAGGTCCAGGTGCTTTATCCACCTTTATTCTGTCTAAATATTTCTGGACCATATCACTTTTGAGCCATTGTGGATTTGGGGCTGTGTCACTCCCACCCCCATTTTGGACATGAGCTCCCCCATGCTCCATTGTATACACAGAGCTGAAGAAAACATTTAATAAATTTGCCTTCTCTTTGTCCCCAGTCACCCACTCTAGATTATTTTGTAAGGGGCCTACATGCTCAGACTTCACCTTTTTACTATTAATATATTTAAAGAATTTTTTGGGGTTTGTCCTACTATCTTTTGCAATCTGTCGTTCGTTTTGAATTTTTGCATCCTTGATTTCCTTTTTGCATATCCTGTTATATTCTTTGTAACATTTAAACAACACTAGTGTTCCTTCATTTTTATATTTTTTAAAAGCTACTTTCTTATTGTTTATAGCTTTTTTAACTTTGACCGTGAGCCACATAGGTTTTATTTTTAGCCTTTTAAACTTATTGCCCATGGGAACATACTTTGCAGTGAGGTTCCACACAGTCTTTTTGAAGAATTCCCATTTCTGTTCTGTGTTCATATGTGCCAATAGTCCCTCCCAGTCCAAGTCCTGGAGAGCAGCCCTCATCCTTGGAAAATTTGCTCTCTTAAAATTTAGTGTTTTAATATTTCCTGTATGTATTTCTTGCTTATAGTTAACATTAAATGAAATCATGTTATGATCACTGCTACCCAGGTGTTCCTTTATCTGAACATTAGTAATAAGCTCTGCATGGTTTGAGATTATCAGGTCCAACAGAGCATCATTCCTAGTTGGGGCCTCAATAAACTGCACCATAAAATTGTCCTGCAATAGGTTTTTAAATTTTTGTCCTTTAACTGTCCCAGAAGTGCCATTAATCCAGTCAATTTCTGGGTAGTTAAAATCCCCCATTATTATCACCGTCCCAGACCTTGCAGCCCTTTCCATCTGTGCAAGGAGCTGAGTCTCCACCTCCTCATTAACATTGGGTGGTTTATAACAAACTCCAATGATTAATTTTGAACTACGCACATCTGTATGCAGTTCCACCCATAATGCTTCAGCCTCATCACACGCTCCATCAACCAGGTTCTCTTTCACGCTTGCTTTGAGGTCACTTCTCACATAGAGACAGACCCCTCCACCTTTCCTTTTTACCCTGTCTTTCCGAAAGAGAGCATAGCCAGGAATATTAATAGCCCAGTCATGTGAGGATTGAAGCCAAGTTTCAGCAATACCGATTACATCATAGCTCTCCTCATGCATCAGAGCTTCCAGCTCACCTGTTTTGCTTGGCAGACTTCTGGCATTGGTGAACAAACACTTAAATGTATTGTTACATTTTTCTCTGGTGTTTTTCATATAATTTATAGTAGTACAAATGGCACTATTATTTCCAATGGCTGTTTGCAACATGGGAACTTTCTTGTCACCTGCCATAACCCTCCCCCCATCTATCCCCATTCCACTCTCCATTAATGTCTGACCACTAACTGACCTGTCTGCTCGATGTAATTCTAATTCACCCTCCCCCCTCAATCCTAGTTTAAATACTCCTCCAGCATTCCCATAAACCTCTCCCCCAGCACAGCAGACCCCCTTCCATTCAAGTGCAAACCGTCTTTAGCATATAGGCTGCACCCCAATGAAAAGTCAGCCCAGTGCTCTAGAAACCCAAATCCCTCCTTCCTACACCAGGTCTTTAGCCATGCATTCAGCTCTCTAATCTCCCCCTGCCTTTCCTGTGTTGCGCATGGCACAGGCAATATTTCAGAGAATATCACCTTGGAGGTCCTTCCCTTCATCTTGCAGCCTAGTTCTTTAAATTGATTCTATTTTCTTTTTCAACTCATTTTGTTTTGTTCTCATGTCTTGTTTTTTTCCGTCTGCCGGAGCGCACCCAGAGGGCCGGCTGGCCATTCATTCAGATTCGTCTGGGGTCTCAACTATTGAACACTTACCGCGCTACCTACCACCTGAATTCTTCTGGGAATCTCCAGAGAGTGCCACCAGCACCGACGAAACCCAAAGCCGTAAGATCCTCTCCACAACCGTGAGTAATATGATTACCTTCACTATATGCTTATGCAAACACTGGGACTGTTCTATTCACACATTCAAAGATTTTGCTCAACTTACATCCCCTCTCTCCCCAATGTGGAGTTTACATATCAATGATAATACCCAGATGTTATGGGAGTGACGTTTCTCTCCATTAATACTAAGGGACTGAACCACCCAGTAAAGCGTAAGGAAATGTGGGCCGAAGCCCTGCAACATGGAGGGGACATCCTGTGCGCCCAAGAAACACATTTCTGCATCTCAGCACAACCCCATTGCTCCCACAAAAATGTTCCACATGTTTTCACGGCAAACGCCGACGTAAAGAAGCGGGGAGTCCTCACGGCAATACGTGATTCAGTATCCTTTCAACTACATGAGCAAATCAGTGATAGCAATGGACGGTTCCTGATCATAGTTTGTGACATTAACTCAGTTACATATACGTTGGTCAACGTATACTCCCCTAACCGTCACCAACTACGCTTCTTTAACAGGCTTATGAAGAAAGTTGAGCGCATCAGGAAAGGCGCCTTGCTCATCTGTGGGAACTTTAACCTGGTCCCTGACCGATCTATGGACTCTACTTACACTCCCTCCAGGTTGGGCCCCTCGCTTCAGCAAACAATAAGACAACACAGTCTATTTGATGCTTGGAGGTGCCACCATGCTGATGAAAAGGACTTCACCTTTTTTTCGTCCCTGCATAGATCTTATTCGAGGATCGACTTATTTCTAGTTGACTTCGGCCTGTTAAATAGAACTACCAAAACGGCCATCAATGCTATCACATGGTCAGACCACACGTCCATTTCTCTTTCAATATCTGACACTTTCTCAGTGGGTGCATGTCCAGTATGGAGGGCTAATCCCTCACTCCTACAATTACCTGACTCGAAAGCCTCCTTGGAGGACCATCTGAAGGAATTATTTGAGGTTAATGTGAACTCTGTTAGTGACTGTTCGGTTTTGTGGAATGCTCATAAAGCCTTCATGAGGGGAATATTTATTAAGATAGGAGCAGGGGTAAAGAGACGGAGGCAAACACGCATCAAAGATTTGACCAGTGAAATTAAAGTTTTGGAGGACCAGAACAAAAAGGCCCCATCCCCTTTGGTCTCTAACAAACTTACGAAATTGCGATGTGACCTTAGACTGTGCCTTCTGGATGACTTTGAAAAGTCATCTAGACGACTTAAAGCCCAATTTTACGCCAATAGTAACAAGGCAGGCAAAATCTTAGCTCGTCGACTCCACGGCTATAGATACAAATCTAAGATACCCTATATCATCCACCCCACATCTAAAATTAAACATTACCATCCTAGGGACATAGCGGATGCTTTTAGCAGCTACTATGCCTCCCTCTACAATCTCGAGCGGGACCCCCACACCTATCAACCTAAACCAGCCCTGATAGATGATTTTCTGTCTAAACTGTCACTCCCCCGTCTAACATTTGACCAACTCCAGATGCTGAATTCCCCATTTACCACACAAGAAGTCTATAGAGCCATAGATTCTCTACCATCTAACAAATCCCCAGGTCCAGATGGGTTCGTAGGGGAATATTACAAAACATTTAAAATGATATTGTCTCCCTACCTGGTTGAAGTGTTCAATGGTGCGGTTGCCTCAGCCTCTTTCCCCTCAGAAATGTTAAAAGCATTGATTATCACTTTACCCAAGCCAGGGAAGGAACCAACGGAACCACAACTTTTTCGGCCCATTTCGCTTCTCAATATAGGCCTAAAATTGTATGCTAAACTCATTGCACTGCGTTTGAATACAGTTCTCCCGGACCTCGTGCATCCTGACCAATCTGGCTTCACATTGGGACGCCAGACTTCAGACGCCACTAGGCGCTTAATCAACATAATCCACTGCTTAAATAAAACGAGAACGCCTTCTCTGCTCCTCGCTAAGCAACGTGTCCTTAGAAGCCATTACAGAAACTGGACTCCATTTTACATTTTTATAAATAGTCACACAATGCACATAGAAAACTTTTCCAACAGTTTGAATACAGTTCTCCCGGACCTTGTGCATCCTGACCAGTCTGGCTTCACGTTGGGACGCCAGACTTCAGACGCCACTAGGCGCTTAATCAACATAATCCACTGCTTAAATAAAACGAGAACGCCTTCTCTGCTGCTCGCTTTGGATGCAGAGAAGGCGTTCGATAGGGTTCACTGGGGCTACTTGGCCAAGGTGCTGGGTGTTCTTGGCTTTACAAGATCAATTTTATCGGCCATTATGGCGTTGTATACCTGTCCGACGGCACAGGTGTTCACGTCTGGAGTTTTATCTTCACCATTCCAAATCACAAATGGCACACACCAGGGCTGTCCGCTTTCACCACTGATCTTCAATTTAGTGATGGAACCCCTGGCGTGTTACATTTGCTAACACCCACAGATCTCTGGTTTTAAAACCCTCAGAGACGCACATAATCAGCCTCTTTGCGGACGACGTAATATTGATATTGTCGGATGTGGAGAGATCCCTGGCTTCGGTACATCAAGTATTGCAAATGTTCGGTCAAATGTCTTACTACAAGGTCAATGAACACAAATCCTACATTTTGGGCTTAAACATAAGCGATGGCTTACAGGAAAAGCTAGCCAACTCCTTTCCATATGCTTGGGACAAGGTGGGGATAACATATTTAGGCATCACCCTTACCCCAACAACTGCCACCTTGGTCAGAGCCAACTACACGCCCTTCCTGGACAGGCTTAGGGGTAAATTACAAGAGCTGGCAAAAACGGAACTGTCCTGGTCGGGTAGATTAGCGGTATTTAAGATGGTAGTACTGCCGCAAATGATATATATGTTTAGAACGCTCCCTATCCCGGTGCCAAAATCTTTTTTTAATGCCGCACAGTCACTTCTCAGCAAATATTTATGGCAAGGTCGGAAGGCCCGTTGTGCATTTTCCAAGCTAGTCAAGTCTAGACGAGCGGGTGGAGTGGGTATGGTGGTGCTAAGGGACTACTACATAGCAACCCTTCTGGCCCAAATTAAAGCATGGTTCCCAAATTCAGGGCACAGGAGATGGTCGGAGTTGGAGAGTTATCAGATACCAGGTCATGATCTATACACCTTCCTCTTAATGTCTCGTTGCGTCAACTTGCAACGGGATGAGTTCTCCCCGACGATTTTGGCGTCGCTTCAGGGGTGGGAGGTATTTACCTCTCTGAGTTTTCACCAACAAGTGTGTTCGAAGGTACCTATCCCGATCCAATGTCTGACCAGCGCAATTCCTAATGTGAATTTGGACGAATGGGTGGCCAAATGGATAAGAGACGTAACGGACATAATGGTAGGCCCGGCATTGAAATCATTCCGTGCTCTTCAATTAGAATTTGGCCTATCGGCTAAAGATGTCCACTATTATTTGCAGTTTAGTCACCTTTTAAGAACTCATCCGATAAAGACCATCTCCTTGCCATGGCAGGTCACCTTGTTCTACACTAGCCCAACAGTCAAGACTAGGAGTATTTCTATGTTCTATAAGTTACTTAATGATAAATAGGTCTTTACCAAAACTTCAGCAGTACTCGAGTGGGAGAGACAGTGGGGTACAGCATACTCTGCAGAACAGTGGCAAAAGGCTTTTAACATAACATATACAGCTACAAAATGCGTGAACCTGTGGGAACTCAACCAGAACATCTTACTAAAATGGTACCTAACCCCCTCTAGAATAGCGAAGTTCGCCCCGCAGGCCCCAAACTGTTGTTGGAGGCTGTGTGGGAATTTAGGATCTCTGTTTCATATTCTCTGGGGTTGTCCATTGGTGGCAAAATATTGGAAGGATGTTTTTCAGGTTATACTCGATGTCCTGGGCCTGCCACTACCAATGGAGCCAGGTATGGCACTGCTTTCGTTGGGCATAGAAACTCTCCCCCCTGACAAAAGAATAATAGCTACCCACATCCTCCTCAGTGCGAGACTAGTACTTGCCCGCCACTGGAAACAAGCAAACCCCCCTCCCTTGCTGGAAGTGATCAAAACCACACACACCCATGCCACGTACGAAATACTATTCGCCTCCTCGCAAAATTCCCTACATAAAATACGCCCCCTATGGCAATTATGGTTTGATTGGTATGAGCGGTTCAAATTTCCCTAAACTTCCCTGAACTTACATTTCGCACAAAATAGAATTTTGACTACTTAATCCTTCAATGAGTTGGCTACTGCCTCCATTGGTGTAGTAAAGGCCGGACGGAAGGTTGCGCCTGTTTGATTGTTTATTTTCCTTTTGTACTTTGGTACCTTATGTTTTCTTTTCTTTGTTATGTTATTTTCTATGATGTCTTGGCTCATTAGACCTTCTAAGAGTATCTGAACGCCTCATTTGAGATTACATTACTAAGTACTGAATGTATTTCTTGCTGTTGCATCAGCTATGGGCTTCGACCCTTGTTATCTGTTACAATACTAAATTGTTTTTCAATAAAAACGTATTGAAAGTAAAAAGTCAGGCTGTGATTTGGAGAGCATGTGAGCTAAAAGGTAGGTTGTGATTGGTTGGGGGGCATAGTGGCTTTACAAACTAACCAATGTAGGCATGCTGTGTATCTGCAGTCTGTCCTGTACCTTTGAATGGCCAGCTGAAAAAATGCAAAGGGACCACAAAAGCACATATAAGCTTGTGTGCTTTGTGTGGTCAGTTTAGAACTGGAGAAGGCAACTTTAAAGAGCTCCACGTGAACAACAGAAAAGTCAAAGATCACCGGGCACGGTGTTGCCTCTTTACACCTGACTTAAACCTCTAATTGTTGTGCCAACTTGTCACAAACATGTGCATTGCATGGCAAACATGGGGTTAAATCAGGTGGTTAAGAGGCAACATATAACCTCCTCACTACCTGTCAAACACACAGATTGCTTTTCGGAGGAGCAGCAGTGCCTGCTGCACTTGTACAGTAGTACTAATTAGGGGTGCAACAGATCGTCACCGATCCGTGATCCGAACGGGCCACCCCGTTCGGATCGGCACACCACACGATCCACGGAGCGCTCCGGAGCCTTGGCCGTAGGAAAGTCCCCGGCTTCGGCCTAGCTCCGGAGCGGCCGCCATCTTGCTCCACCCCAGTGGAGACTGTGTGCTTGCCAGTGACCCTTCACAGCATGGGACTGAATTCCCCATGAGCAGCCGACAGAAGCGACCAATGTCACCGGCTCACCGTGATTACACAGTAAGTGTCTGGAAGGGGGAACGGCCAGCCTCTGCTCTACAGATAAGATAATGTTAGGTGAGGGATCGGGAACAAGTGCACTGTATAGAGAGGTGAGAAACTAAGCCAGCAGTGTGTGTTCAGCTTGTTACTTCCTCTCACTCACTCACTTTCTCCTCTCCCTAACCTGCCTGCTTGGAATGTCGTGCTGGAACAATCACACGGGGCTGTCTGTGTGTGTGCTACACTGAGACACTTCCCCAACTGTATACACAGCATGTCACAGTACACAGTCCCTTTGCTTCACACACTGTGTATTGCATTGTCCAGGTCCCTGTTTAACCACTTCAGCCTCGGAAGATTTACCCCCCTTCCTGACCAGAGCATTTTTTTGCGATATGGTACTGTGTCACTCATATATTTAGGCCAATATGTACTCTGATAAATGTTTTTTGGTAAAAAACAAATCTTGTTTTTTTTTTTTGTGTGAATAGCTGCGTTTAATGGCACCTTACATGCTTGCTAATGTGACAGATCATCTCTGATATTAATATTTAACTTAATGTGAAAATCAGAGGTGTTCTGTCACATTAGCAAGCATGTAAGGTTTGCTGCGGATTTTAAAATGTAACATGTAAACAGTCCGTCAGATTTACATATTATGTATTTAAGCTCCGTTTTGTGTTGAAAATAACTGAAATCTAAAACTCTGTTGGGTGTAACAAGATTAGTATTTTTTTTTTCGTTTTTGCTGATCCGAAAATGATCTGATCCATGACTCCTGATCCGAGGATCGATCCGATCCGTGGGTTTTCTGATCCGTTGCACCCCTAGTACTAATAAGTTTACATACCTGGCAGAATTTATTATTTCTTGGCCATTTTTAAGAGAATATGAACGATAACACAAAAGCGTTTTTCACTCATGGTTAGTTTGGCTAAAGCCATTTATCAATCAACTGTGTTTACTCTTTTTTATATTAATAATGGCAACATAAACTACACAAATGAAATTGATCAACAGTTTACATACCCTGGTGATTTGGTCTGATAACATGCACACAAGTTGACACAAAGGGGTTTGAATGGTTATTAAAAGGTAACCATCCTCACCTTTGATCTGTTTGTAATTAGTGTAGGTGTATAAAAGGTCAATGAGTTTCTGCATTCCTGACAGACCCTTGCACCTTTCATCCAGTGCTGCACTGACTTTCGGGATTCTGATTCATGGGGAAAGCAAAATAATTGTCAACTAGTCTGTGGGACAAGGTAGTTGAATTGTATAAAACAGGAAAGGGATATAAAATGCCACATACGTATCCCAATGCGCCAAACAGCACAGAGACAAGTCTTAAACTGTCAGGTCACCTGAGGCCAGGTGACAGATGCACACAGTTGGGTCAGAAGTGCACCGCTATGATAGTGGACCTTACGGCTGACTGCTGCGGTTGGAACCCTGGGTGGTGCAGGAAGGCAGGTGCACTGGGGCGCCACGACGGATCCCACAGGGAGCTAGAACGTAAGATTCCCAAGGGAGTGGAGTCTAAGCCAGCAGGTATTAGCCAGAGCCTCTAGTGGTGAGGATGGACTTTGCTGCAGCCGCCATAGGTCGCGGCCCCTAGGGTCTCCCAACTCACGCTAGGCTATAGGCGGATAAGCTAAAGGTCGGGGGCGACAAGCAGACAAGGATAAACGGTGAACAAGCCAACAGGCAAGGGTCACAAGCAAGCGGGGATGGTCGGGAACATGCCAAGATCGGTAACAGAGACAAACGTAGGGCACACGGCAAACAGGAAACCAAACACACAATATTGCACGGCAAGGCAGGCTTGAAGAATACTGTGTTAAATAGTGGTTCCTGTTGAGGCTAGGGTGGAGCCACACTGAGGGAAGATCACTTAACCATGCAAGTGTGAGAAAGCAAGCCCTAAGGCTGATACACAGACAAGGTAAGAGACAGACAGGTCATGAACGTATTACTGCAAGGTCATGACAGTAATCTTCTGCCACAAAGTCATTTGGAGTGATGAGACCAAAATTGGTGCTTTTTGGCCACAACCATAAACTCTACATTTGGAGAGTAGTCAACAAGGCCTATGATGAAAGGTACACCATTCCTACTGTGAGACAAGGAGGTGGATCGCTGATGTTTTGGGGACGTGTTGGCTACAAAGGCACATGAAATTTGGTCAAAATTGTTGGCAAATAATGCAGTATGTAATCAAAAAATACTGGACAAACTTGGACATTCCAACATGACAATCTAAAACACAAGGCAAAGTCAACCTGTCATTGGCTACAGCAGAATAAAGTAAAGGTTCTGGAGTGGTCATTGGCTACAGCAGAATAAAGTAAAGGTTCTGGAGTGGTCATCTCGGTTTCCTGACCTAAATATCATTAAGCCACTCTGGGGAGATCTCAAATGTGTCATTCATGCAAGACAGCCCAAGAATTTACAGGAACTGGAGGCTTTTTACCAAGAGGAATGGGCAGATTTACCATCTGAGAAGATAAAGAGCCTCATCCACAAATGTGACAAAAGACTTTAAGCTGTCATTGATGTTAAAGGGGGCAATACACAGTATTAAGAACTGGGGTATGTAAACTTTCGATCAGGGTCATTTGGGTAGTTTGTTCTTATTATGATATAAAACAAGTAAACACAGTTGATTGATAATAAATGGATTCGGCCAACACACTAACCATGAGTGAAAGAAACAAGTTTTTGTATTATTATTTATATTCCCTGAAAAATGGCCAAGAAATCATAAATTCATATGTGAACTTATGAGCACAACTGTAAATGAGTGGCAGACTGTCGATGTGGGTTTGACAGTTTACCAGTTTCTATGTCCCTATGAGAGCCAGCAGCAGCAGTCACCTAAAAATGAATCCTATTGCTATAACAGCGATGGAGTGCATGTATTGCACAAAAACCCCTCCTGAACTGTAAGGTGGACAATTGTGTTTTTTTTTACATCAATATCATTAAAAATCAAAAGATAAGGGGGGTGCATGCGCGGCGCGAAGCTGGACGGTCACAACTGTAAAGAGCTTAGAGCACAGCGGGGACTTCAGCGCCTTCCCCGGGGCTATTTACTGCGATACACACACCCAATCCTACCTGCACCCCTAGGGAAACGAGCGGTTCATGCCATCCTTCAAGTCTTGGCGCGGGAACCAGCGCAAAAGACCCTCACAAACTACCTCCTTAGAGTCCGGGAAAGGGCTGGGAAGCCTCAAGATGTCGCCGGGTCACAACGTGGTCAGACATCTGCACACAGCCCGGCGGCCTCCCATGCACACTTGTCCGTCGAAAGTGAGTACAATCTGCAGCTCACTAAGGCAGACCTTAAGGACAGCCTAGCAGCCATGTATACGAAGCTGGCTAAAAAATTTCAGACTGAGCTCCACAAATCAACTTACACTCTGCAGCAGGAGATGGCTGTTTTGGGCGGCAGAATGGATCTTTTGGAAACAAAGCACAATGAGCTGCAACTAGCTTATTCTGACCTCCGCAGGGATCATGAATCTCTCACTGAATCTGTGTCCCAGCTCCAGTCCCATTTAGAGGACTTGGACAACAGAAACAGGAGGAGCAATTTGAGGATCAGAGGGGTCCCAGAGCTTATCCCTGCCATACACAAGATGTTCCAGTCCCTGCTTCTCCTGTGGATGCTTTTGCTTGTGATAGGATCCATAGAGCCCTTCACCGTAAACCTCCAGAGGATAAACCACCCAGGGACATAGTCCTATGCCTTAAGGACTACCTGGTGAAGGAAGAGATCCTAAGGGCTTCCCAAAATACCCCCAACATTGTGCTGGATGGTACCAGGATTCAAATTTTTCCGGATATTTCCCCGGCCACTTTGGATAAGCGACTCAGATTTAAAGTGGAGGTTCACCCTATACAACATTCCTAACACTGCATCCAGCCCAGTTGTGCATATAAAATGACACTGACCTTTTTTTTTTTTTTTTCGTAGATAGCGTTTAGCCGTGGAATTCACCGCGGCTTCCGGGTAGGGAATCCCGCGGGAGTGGGCGTTCCTATCGACATGCCAATTGATTGACATGCTAAACGACGGCGCACACAGCGCGTCACGACTTCCCGAAGGAAGCTCTGGTCGGCTCGGCTCTATTCGGTGCCTGCGCACCGGCGCCAAATATAGCCGAGCCGACCCGAGCTTCCTTTGGGAAGTTGTGACGCGCTGTGTGCGCCGTCGTTTAGCATGTCAATCAATTGGCATGTCCATAGGAATGCCCACTCCCGCGGGATTCCCTACCCGGAAGCCGTGGTGAATTCCACGGCTAAACGCTATCTACGGAAAAAAAAAAGTCAGTGTCATTTTATATGCACAACTGGGCTGGGTGCAGTGTTAGAAATGTTTTTATAGGGTGAACCTCCACTTTAAGGAGATCACCACACCTCTCCAAGAGGCTAGAATCAGGTACAGATGGGGATTTCCTTTTAAACTCCAGGTCCCACACCAGGGGACCACATACACAGTGGTCACCATCCAAGAGGGGAAGGAACTCCTCGTAAAACTTGGGCCCATGGCAAAAGAGGATCTTCCTAGGATGCCCTCCACCCCCCGCCCGTCTGCCATCTGGTCCACCCCATCCCCACAGAGAGACCGCAGGAGATAAAGGCAGGATCTCAGGGAGCGCTTGAATTGATCGGATACTTCTCCCCGCTTATCCCGAACCCACCACATGTTTTCCCTCTTCTGGATGAGGATATTTCCCTGACGGCTGAGGAGAACTGACATTAATTACGGGGGAGGTGTTCACGGCTTTGAATTCTTCCTGCATCAGGGTCTCCTCCCTCCCCCCTGGCAATCAGCTTACTCCTCTTTGCACCATGTTTCACCCTGACTGTTTCCCGCTGTGCTGACGTACAGCGGTGCCCGTTTGGTTGTCCCCCACTCGTGTGGATACCCTCTAGAGCAGACCTGGGCAAACTACGGCCCGCGGGCCGTATACGGCCCGGCGGACCTTTTAATCCGGCCCACCCCCGCCACCGCAGCCTACTGTTATCACCGCGGCGGGGAACATAACAGACAGCGTTCGTTTGAACAGCTGTTTTCCCCGCCGCGCATAGACACTCCCCCTTGGACGGATCTGTCCAATCGCGAGCAAGGGGGAGTCACATAGACACTCCCCCTTGCTCGCGATTGGACAGATCCGTCCAAGGGGGAGTGTCTATGCGCAGCGGGGAAAACAGCTGTTCAAACGAACGCTGTCTGTTATGTTCCCCGCACATAGACACTCCCCCTTGGACGGATCTGTCCAATCGCGAGCAAGGGGGAGTGTCTATGTGACTCCCCCTTGCTCGCGATTGGACAGATCCGTCCAAGGGGAAGTGTCTATGCCATAGACACTCCCCCTTGGACGGATCTGTCCAATCGCGAGCAAGGGGGAGTGTCTATGTGACTCCCCCTTGCTCGCGATTGGACAGATCCGTCCAAGGGGGAATGTTTATGCGCGGCGGGGAAAACAGCTGTTCAAACGAACGCTGTCTGTTATGTTCCCCGCCGCTGTGATAACAGTAGGCAGGGCCGGGAGGGGTCACTGTGCCCATCACACACAGCCACTTGTGCCAACACATGCAGCCACTTGTGCCAACACACGCAGCCACTTGTGCCAACACACGCAGCCACTTCGCCACCATAAATTGTCGCCACTGTGCCAATCACACGCAGCCACTGTGCCAATCACACGTAGCCACTGTGCCAATCACACGCAGCCACTGTGCCAATCACACGCAGCCACTGTTCCCATCAAACGCAGCCACTGTGCCAATCACACGCAGCCACTGTGCAATCAATTGTTGCCACTGTTCCCAAACACAGCCACTGTGCCAATCACATGCAGCCACTGTGCCAATCACATGCAGCCACTGTGCCAATCACACGCAGCCACTGTGCCAATCAAACGCAGCCACTGTGCCAATCACACGCAGCCACTGTGCCAATAACACGCAGCCACTGTGCCAATAACACGCAGCCACTCTGCCCATCAAACGCAGCCACTGTGCCAATCACACGCAGCCACTCTGCCCATCAAACGCAGCCACTGTGCCAATCACACGCAGCCACTGTGCCAATCACACGCAGCCACTGTGCCAATCACACGCAGCCACTGTGCCCATCAAACGCAGCCACTGTGCCAACACACGCAGTCACTGTGCCATCAATTGTTGCCACTGTGCCCATCACACGCAGCCACTGTGCCATCAATTGTCGCCACTGTGCCCATCAAACGCAACCACTGTGCCATCACACGCAGCCACTGTGCCATCACATGCAGCCACTGTTTAATCAATTGTTATTGATTAAACAGTGGCTGCCTGTCCCCAGCCTCTGTCCCCCTCCTGTGTCATGTCCCCAGCGTCTGTCCCCCTCCTGTGTCATGTCCCCAGCCTCTGTCCCCCTCCTGTGTCATGTCCCCAGCGTCTTTCCCCCTCCTGTGTCATGTCCCCAGCGTCTGTCCCCCTCCTGTGTCATGTCCCCAGCGTCTGTCCCCCTCCTGTGTCATGTCCCCAGCGTCTGTTCCCCTCCTGTGTCATGTCCCCAGCGTCTGTCTCCCTCCTGTGTCATGTCCCCAGCGTCTGTCCCCCTCCTGTGTCATGTCCCCAGCGTCTGTCCCCCTCCTGTGTCATGTCCCCAGCGTCTGTCCCCCTCCTGTGTCATGTCCCCAGCCTCTGTCCCCCTCCTGTGTCATGTCCCCAGCCTCGGTCCCCTACCTGTGTCATGTCCCCAGCCTCTGTCCCCCCTCCTGTGCCATGTCCCCAGCCTCTGTCCCCCTCCTGTGCCATGTCCCCAGCCTCTGTCCCCCTCCTGTGCCATGTCCCCAGCCTCTGTCCCCCTCCTGTGTCATGTCCCCAGCCTCTGTCCCCCTCCTGTGTCATGTCCCCAGCCTATGTCCCCCTCCTGTGTCATGTCCCCAGCCTCTGTCCCCCTCATGTGTCATGTCCCCAGCCTCTGTCCCCCTCCTGTGTCATGTCCACAGCCTCTGTCCCCCTCCTGTGTCATGTCCACAGCCTCTGTCCCCCTCCTGTGTCATGTCCCCAGCCTCTGTCCCCCTCCTGTGTCATGTCCCCAGCCTCTGTCCCCCTCCTGTGCCATGTCCCCAGCCTCTGTCCCCCTCCTGTGCCATGTCCCCAGCCTCTGTCCCCCTCCTGTGGCATGTCCCCAGCCTCTGTCCCCCTCCTGTGTCATGTCCCCAGCCTCTGTCCCCCTCCTGTGCCATGTCCCCAGTGTCTGTCCCCCTCCTGTGTCATGTCCC
Source organism: Rana temporaria (assembly GCF_905171775.1). Classification (NCBI taxonomy): domain Eukaryota; kingdom Metazoa; phylum Chordata; class Amphibia; order Anura; family Ranidae; genus Rana; species Rana temporaria. Next base: position 81,168,296 of record NC_053495.1, on the reverse strand, counting down.
CAGCGTCTGTCCCCCTCCTGTGTCATGTCCCCAGCCTCTGTCCCCCTCCTGTGTCATGTCCCCAGCCTCTGTCCCCCTCCTGTGTCATGTCCCCAGCCTCTGTCCCCCTCCTGTGTCATGTCCCCAGCCTCTGTCCCCCTCCTGTGCCATGTCCCCAGCCTCTGTCCCCCTCCTGTGTCATGTCCCCAGCCTCTGTCCCCCTCCTGTGCCATGTCCCCAGCCTCTGTCCCCCTCCTGTGTCATGTCCCCAGCCTCTGTCCCCCTCCTGTGTCATGTCCCCAGCCTCTGTCCCCCTCCTGTGTCATGTCCCCAGCCTCTGTCCCCCTACTGTGCCATGTCCCCAGCCTCTGTCCCCCTCCTGTGCCATGTCCCCAGCCTCTGTCCCCCTCCTGTGCCATGTCCCCCGCCTCTGTCCCCCTCCTGTGCCATGTCCCCAGCCTCTGTCCCCCTCCTGTGCCATGTCCCCAGCCTCTGTCCCCCTCCTGTGCCATATCCCCAGCCTCTGTCCCCCTCCTGTGCCATGTCCCCAGCCTCTGTCCCCCAGTTTTTAAATGATATTTACTGCTTTTTATAAAGAAATACAATTGATTTTATGCAGTATTAAGTTTAGCCTTTTGGCCCGGCCCTCCAAAATATTTTTAGTTTCTCATGTGGCCCCATCGAAAAAATAATTGCCCACCCCTGCTCTAGAGGAATAGAAGTTTGAAGATGCTCTAAGTTTGCCTCATTCTTTTTTTTTTCTTTCTTCTCATTTTTGTCCTCCAACAGGTTGCCAAGAGTGTTGGACAGTTCAGTCCTATTGGTCAGGAAGTTTAACGCCTGACAGGTTACTACCTTTGCCTATTGTCGGGATGGTCTTTCCCCTCCCGGCAAAAAACAAACGAACAAAAGCTGGACAGCCGCACTCCAAAATTTTCTTTAAAAGAGATGTCTTTATTTTCAACTGTGCATACAGTCACTGCAAGCCCACAAAAATCAGTATGGCCAACGTTTCGCACTGGCGTCAGTGCTTAGTCATGGCTAGCAAGGTTCACACTACAAATGAAATATATACACAAAACATACAATCATGTGATGAAAAGCCCTGCCTACAGCAGGGAGGAATCAATTAAGTTAATCAAGCAGTAAATCAAACGGCACTTTAAACAGCTGAAATATGGGTCAAACCTCCCTCAAGTGTGTCCCTTTGTAGAAAAGGGAGAAAGTGTGAAAAACACATATTGATTTGTGAAAAACCTGTGTATAAATGAAAATCAAAATGAAATGACAATGGAGATGAAAAAATATAAAAATAGAAATACCCATAAAATTACTTATAAAGTTTCTCAAAATCAGACCACAACATGTATGTATAGGTATAGTCTCAATTAAAAAATAAGAAATAATTATAATAACATTTTTTCTATTATGTGTATACATGTACATATATATATATATATATATATATATATAGGAGCGCTCTCATCCGTGGTCATTTAGTGACTCAAAAGTGCATAAGTTATTAGAATAAATTAATTAGTGAAGCCAAAATAGACCTATTTTAGGGAATAAACTGTGAAATAGCAAAATCAAATAATAAATTGATGGGAGAATCGCTACATGAATGGACATTAAGTTAAAGTTCAATAGTGAGTAAGACCTTATAATGAATGAGTCAGTGAAAACAAAATCATATGGATATGATGTGCGTGAACATCATGCAGGTAATGACAACATCTGTTAAGATGCCTTACCATGTTTATCACGATCACATTTATTGGGTAAGGCATCTTAACAGATGTTGTCATTACCTGCATGATGTTCACGCACATCATATCCATATGATTTTGTTTTCACTGACTCATTCATTATAAGGTCTTACTCACTATTGAACTTTAACTTAATGTCCATTCATGTAGCGATTCTCCCATCAATTTATTATTTGATTTTGGTATTTCACAGTTTATTCCCTAAAATAGGTCTATTTTGGCTTCACTAATTAATTTATTCTAATAACTTATGCACTTTTGAGTCACTAAATGACCACGGATGAGAGCGCTCCTATATATATATATATATATATATATATATATATATATGTACATGTATACACATAATAGAAAAAATGTTATAATTATTTCTTATTTTTTAATTGAGACTATACCTATACATACATGTTGTGGTCTGATTTTGAGAAACTTTATAAGTAATTTTATGGGTATTTCTATTTTTATATTTTTTCATCTCCATTGTCATTTCATTTTGATTTTCATTTATACACAGGTTTTTCACAAATCAATATGTGTTTTTCACGCTTTCTCCCTTTTCTACAAAGGGACACACTTGAGGGAGGTTTGACCCATATTTCAGCTGTTTAAAGTGCCGTTTGATTTACTGCTTGATTAACTTAATTGATTCCTCCCTGCTGTAGGCAGGGCTTTTCATCACATGATTGTATGTTTTGTGTATATATTTCATTTGTAGTGTGAACCTTGCTAGCCATGACTAAGCACTGACGCCAGTGCGAAACGTTGGCCATACTGATTGTTGTGGGCTTGCAGTGACTGTATGCACAGTTGAAAATAAAGACATCTCTTTTAAAGAAAATTTTGGAGTGCGGCTGTCCAGCTTTTGTTCTTTTGTTTTTTGCCATTACCGCATTGCCAGCACCCTGGTGGTTCAACAACCCCTGATCATCACGAGGCTCACCTGGAGCGGTGAGAATTCTGTCTGTGTGTCTTTCCCCTCCCGACCCCACTAATTTACATTACATTTGTTTTCTTTTACAGTTTTATTGCTTTAGGTTGCGGGACTCTTTTTGCAGATGTCACAAATAGTGATGTGTTTGGTATGCTTGCTTGGCTTATGCTAGACCCTTTTACAAATTGATATATGCTTGTCTACAGACCTTCCCGATTGTCCCCACCATACAGGGGTGTGGGACTCCGGTAGCCTACTCCTTGGGACTCCCCCCAATTATATATGGACATATCTGTCTTACAAATTTAAAATGGGCATTAAATTAATCTCCCATAACGTTAGGGGGTTTAATTCCCCTCAAAAGAGAAAACAAACATTTTCCTCCTACAAACGCCTGCGGGCAGACATTCTATTACAGGAGACTCACTTCTCCGAAAATAACCACCCAACATATTTTGATAGATCTTTTGGCCCAGGATGTTTTACAACATTTGGGGCTAGGTCTCGAGGAGTGGCAATTTCATTAAAAAAAGTTTGATGTTTGATGTTGAGAATATCTATAAAGATCCAGCTAGTAGATTTATTGTTATGCAGGGCTCCTTACAAGGGAATAGGGTCACGATAGCTAATGTTTATGCCCCTAATGATTCCCAAGCGACCTTTAAGATTTTTAGACAAATACAGTTCTCTGCACTTGTTGCTGGGAGGGGAATTCAATTTGGTGGCACACTCTGCTCTTGACAGAAGTAGGGTTGGCAGCGCCTCCAATGCATTCCCCAAAACTTTAAAGACACAGTTGCACTCACACAATCTAGTGGACTCTTGGAGGGCTCACAATGTAGGTGCCTGTGAGTATACTTTTTACTCTCACCCCCATGACAGCTACTCCAGATTGGAATACCTGTTTTGCTCTCCTATACACCTTGCAAATTCCACCTATGCAGCCATTCCCCCCTGCCCATGGGCGGACCACCACGTGGTCTCCTTGGACATTTCCCTCATAGGCCTTAGACCTTCCGCAGCGGGTTGGAGGCTGAATGAGTCTCTACTCACTGACTCCATTATAGTCTCACAGCTTACAAAACATATGACAGAATATTTTGCCATCAATAACACAAACAACGTCTCCCCTCACTCCTTTGGGCTGCCCATAAGGCGGTAATGAGAGGACACCTTATCCAATTAGCGGCAGAGAGGAAAAACAAAGATTGATTGATATTACTAGACTCACCACTGAACTAGATAAGTTTTTTTTTATCATTCCAAGTTTATTGTAACAAACAAAAGCAGTACAGAGTAAGTCAGATAGCAGTACAGCTGCTCGCATAGCAGTATTATGATATGGGCATGGTATAGTAAGCCATAAAACACGTAAAAAAAAAAGAGTAAAGAAAAAACAAAAACAAAGCAAATACGACCTATATAAACATCCATAGACCTAGTACCTCAGAATAACACGTATCTATGGTGATCATAGCAAACTATTTCCAACAAGCAGCCGCTGCTATAAGCAGTAAACATAGCCAGTAAAGGTAGGAGGAAAAAGAAAAGAAGAGGGGAGGTAGAGAGAAGACATGGTAATAGTCAATGTAACATATCCGTGCCCAGACCAAGACAGTTCCCCAGGAACCTCTCAGGCAGTCGTCTGCGCCACACCAGCATCGTATGCAGAGGAATACCTGAAAGCGACCCAGGGTTGCCAAATTTTGTGGAGTATTTCTACTCGGTCAGAAGCCTGGGCTAGGGTCTCTTCCATGGCATGCACATCCGAGACCCTCCTAAGCCATTCAGCTACGGAAGGAACCCTTTGCGATTTCCAGTATAGCAGAATTAGGGATTTTGCTGCATTCAATATGTGTCTCGCCAAGGAGTTTTTATATCTTTTCAGAGAGAAATTTGTGACATGAAGTAAGCAGTTGGCTGCATTCAGGGAAAGGCTCGTATCAGTGATTTGTCTAATTAGCCGAATGACTTTTTCCCAGTACCGTGCAATATATGAACAGTGCCACCATATGTGGACCAGAGTGCCCTTTTCACTTCCACATCTCCAGCAAGAGTCCGCAATTTGAGGGTTCCAACCATGCATCTTGGCTGGGGTATTATACCAGTGAGTCATAATTTTGTATGCCGTTTCTTGCATAGCAGTACTTATCGAACACTTATGTATCATGATACAGGCGTACCTCCATTGTTTAGGTGTGATCTCCATGTCCAGCTCCTTTGACCATCTCGCTCTGAGTGCATCGGCGACCCCGTGTTCGGCATTCTGTAGCCAGACGTAGGCCTGAGAAGTAGGTTTCACACATCTCGTGCCCTCAAGGCAGATCAACTCCAAGGCCGTAGGCGTCCTACGGCATGCCTCCCTTCTGAGGGCCCCCCCCCAAGTAGCTACGTAACTGGAAGTAGGCCCAGAGAGGCAACTGTGATATGTCCAGGTCCCTCTTGAGCGTATCCCATTCCTTCACCACCCCATCTTTAAAGCAATCCCCGGCCAAGACAGGCCGCAGGGTGGCAGGTGATCTGAAGTGTGAGTTGTTTAGGCCTGGCTCAAAGTCTGGGTTATCTTTCAGGGGAGTCAGGGGGCCCGGTTGGGAGGTGATTGTGGGCATTTTGGCTAGCTTGTGAAGGATCTCCAAAGTGCCCCCCGTAACGGGGTGCGATTTGAGACTAGGCGGGCAACTCTCCCATGGAATCCACGGAGAGTACTTGAGTGGGAGCGGGCACAAATCTGTCTCCAGTGACACCCAGTCCTTCAGTGAACCATGGCAGTGCCAATCGATAATCCTAGTTAGGTGGGCGGCCTTGTAATACAACGTGAAGTCAGGTAGACCCATCCCCCCGCGGTCCTTAGGTTTCAATAGCAAGGAGTATTTAATTCTAGGTTTTTGTGAGTTCCAAAGAAACTTCAAAATAGATTTCAATGAGTTGAAAAAGGTCCGAGGGATTTTGAGGGGTAGAGTGTGGAAGAGATAGAGCAGACGGGGGAGAATTACCATCTTGATGATGGCCGCGCGCCCGAACCAGGAGAAACGACCTGATCTCCATCTTTCTAAGTCCGCTTCAACGTTTTTGAGGAACTGGGGGAAGTTTTGTTTATACGTGTCCGCCAGGTCGGGCGTTAGCCACACTCCCAGGTATTTCAGAGCTTTAGATTCCCACCTGAATGAGGACGACTCCCTCACCTGCGCCATAACTGTGTCTGGTAGTGAGACATTCAGAGCTTCCGACTTGGAGTAATTTATTTTGAGGTTGGATAAGTATCCATATTTAGCGAACTCATGCAGCAAGACTGGCAGAGACGTCACAGGATTGGTGAGGAAGAAAAGAAGGTCATCCGCATAAGCGGCGACCTTGTATTCCTTATCCAAAATCTTGAAGCCCCGAATGTCTGTATTATTCCTAACCATCCTAATGAAAGGCTCCAGAGAAAGTATGAACAGGAGGGGGGATAACGGACATCCCTGCCTAGTGCCATTCGCAATCGAGACTTTGTCTGACAGTGAGCCATTAATCTTCAGTTTAGCTGTAGGGCATTGGTACAGCGCTGAAATCCTAGCTAGCATATGGGGGCCCAGACCCACCTTTGTGCACACGGCCAGCATATAATCCCACGCAACGCGGTCAAAGGCCTTCTCCGCATCCGTAGACAGGAGAAGGCCCTCAATGTTCCCGACCCGTGCTGCCTGTGTAAGTAGTAGGGCTTTAATTATGTTGTCCCGCGCTTCGCGTCCCGGAATAAAGCCCACCTGGTCCGGGCCAATCAGATCCGAGAGTATGGGACTCGGCCTGGTCGCCAGCACCTTTGCGTGTATCTTTGCGTCGAGATTTAGAAGCGATATGGGGCGGTAGCTGGAGCACTCAGCAGGGTCTTTACCCTCTTTGTGCAGCACCGTGATGTGAGCTGATAGAAAATCAGGCGTGACAGTTCTAGGATCAGATAGAGAATCCAGGGCAATATTTGACTCCGAAATAGAGGGTAAGCCGCTTTTAATTAGGTAATCTTGTATTATCTGGGGTCTATCGCCCTCCATTCTATGTTGAGATGGTAAGTTATACAACTTCGAATAAAAATCGTGGAAGTGCCCGCAATCGATTCGGTAGTGACATCTAGCGTGCCATCATGCTGCCGAATACCGTGAATGAAATTTTTATTTGTTTGCTCCCTCAGAGCCCTGGCCAGGAGCTTCCCTGATTTATTGCCAGATTCATAATAGATCCGCTTCCTGAAGAAAAGGAACCGCCTCGACTTTTCATCAAAAAGCTGTTGCAAGGCTCTCCTCTTTTCCAGCAATTCGGCAGCCGTCTGAATAGACAAAGACTGTTTATGGAGAGTTTTAAGGGACTTTATCCGCTCAGTCAATTCTCTAATGTTTTTTTCTCTATCTCTTTTGCGACAGGCCCCCATCCGTATTAAATCACCACGTATCGTACATTTATGCGCTTCCCATACCATCAGGGGGTCGGCATCCGGCGTCGTGTTGCGTTTAAAAAATTTGTTCAAGGACGCAGTCAGGTCTGTCAGAAGGTCAGGGTCTGTTAAGAGGGAGGCATTCAGTCTCCACGTTGGAGGGCCGGGTGGGGATGCAAGGTCTCCTAGGGAGAGCGATACTGGGGCATGGTCCGAAAAGGATTGTATCCCTATGCGCGCCCCCTTGACCCTCGTCAAATCCCGCTGAGAGACAAAAAGGTAGTCGATGTGCGAGTGTCGGTCGTGTGGAGGGGAGAAGAAGGTAAAATCCCGTCCTTCTGGGTTTAGAAACCTCCATACATCAATTAGTTGTAAGGATTGGAGTAGGGTCTTAATGCGCCTGAGAGTCCTGTATGTAATGCAAGTCCTCCCATTCGATGTGTCCGACAACGGGTTGAGAGGGACATTGAAGTCTCCCCCAAGGATCAGGCAACCAGAGGAGAAGCCCATTAACTCCTGAACCATCCGCTGGCAGAAAGACACATGTCCTTTGTTGGGAAAATAAGCATTAGCCAGGGTCACATGCAAATTATTGTACAGACCTTTTAAAAATACAAATCTACCCCCTGGGTCAATATGCCTTTCCTGGAGAACGAAGGGTGCGTTTTTGTTTATCAGGATGGATACACCCCTAGCCTTGGAGTCATCACTAGTGGCATGGTGAGCCTCTGTGTAGCAGGAGTCTGTCAATCGGGGGACATGATGTGTTTTAAAATGAGTTTCCTGAAGAAACACAAACTGAGGCCTACCTTTCCTAAGCTCCCTCAGCAGAGTGGAGCGCCTCTCAGGAATGTTCAGTCCATTCACATTGTGGGACACAACAAGCAGGTTTCGTCCAAGGTCGGAGTATGCCATGTTCAGGACTCAGAGCAAGATGGGTAGGAGCACTCCTGCAATAAAGAATCACATAACACAGGTACTGTTATGAGAGTTCAGGCACAATTGCAAAATGAAACCGACTATACCAGGAAAAAAGGGGAGGTCGTAGAGCCAACCAGAGCAAGAAAGAGCGAGAAAGATAGAGATAAGAATAAGATGAGGAGTAGAGTAAGACAGAGAGAACAGCAGATTTCCCCTCCTCGGTAGGGAGTCCTTCCCCGGGGTGGAGTTTGTCAGTGCGTCCACAGCCACTCAGTGGGTGCGGAGGCACTGGGTGGGGGGGTAGAGGGAGGCAGTCGACGAGACGATAGACTGTCAACCCTACCGGTATATTCTTAAACAAATATTATTAACTTTAGACACAGTATGTATTAACAGCAAACACACACACACAGCCTGCAATTGAAGGCTAATGAAGCAACGCCAACTACTATGCATAGTTGACGTAATTTCCCCGGCCCCAAAAAAGAGGGCCAAAAAAGAAAAAACACTCCCAACTAGTGGGCAACCTAGGTAGTATAATGCACCCCAGAGAGACCACCACACTCCCCTCCTCCCCCAGCATCTAACCTATCTCCAGGCCTCTCTAGCAAAAACTTTTCTCTTCCCCTTACCTTCCCGCCCTGGTTGCCCCCATGCCTTGCATATATCAGTCAGACAGACAATGGCAATCATACTCTCCCTCCTGTAGATTTGAGTCACTTTAACGACACCTGCCAGGGACAGCTGTAGGGTTTGAATCCAGTGAACGACCTGCTGTGCTGCAGAGAGCGGCCCCTCAGAGCACAGTAATACATTTGGTCCCCCTTAGCAAAACAGGCAGAGAGGACAAAGCTAAACGGTGTCTACTCAAAAAGGAGGGGGCATTGTCTGACGGCCGTGTGTCCAGTTCAAGCAAGTGTTCCAGGTCAACGTTCAAGGCACCACAGTGAGAGCAGTAAAGGCAACCGTAAGGTAGTCAGTATGGACATCACATCATCATCAATAGGCGCTCCCCGGGCAACAGGAAGGAGGGAAGGCAAAAAAAAAAAAACAGAAAAAAGAAAAGGAGCACAACAAAAAAGGGAAAAACAAATTGAGAACCAGGTAAGTGCTGAGTTGCTGGGTATGGGGTGACGCGGTGGGTCAAACTCCGGTGAAGGACAGCTTCGATCAGTCATCCCCACGTTCTCTGCGATCCTCCCTGGATGTGCGCGGAGTGCCCGCCTTGGAGAAATCTAGGCGATGTGGTTTCATTCTCTTGTGGAGTCTTTTCTCTGGAGTAGAGAAAGGGGATCTAAGGGGCGAGCCCTCTTGCCGTGGGCCCTGCAACTCAGCATACCAGTCGGGGAGCGGGACATAGTCCAAATCCAAAGCTGTACAAAAATCTTGCAGCCCATCTGGATCTCGCAGTGTGTATTGGTGGCCACCAGAGGTCACTGACAAGGCAAAAGGAAACTTCCAGGTATATCTCAGATCACACTCTCTCAGCTTGTCCAGCAGGGGGCGCAGAGCTCTCCGATTCCTTAACGTAATTTGAGAGGTCCTGGAACAGCATAATGGTGGCCCCGTTGAATACGATGTGATCATTCCCCCTCGCCTTTCTCATTATGTCCTCCTTAAGTGGGAAGCTCTGCAGGCAGCAGATAATATCTCGAGGGGGAGCAGAGTCCGGATCTTTCGGCCTGAGGGCTCTGTGAGCTCTGACAAAGTCAATCACAACGTCCTCCTGTCTCTCAAGCAGGCTATTAAATACACGTTGCAGGGCAGGCATTTTCTGGGCCGATTCCACAGACTCAGGGATACCTCTCACACGTATGTTCTTTCTCCTTCCCCTATTGTCCAAGTCCTCCAAATGCCTATTTATCTCTATAAAGTGGTAGTTATGAGATGAGGAGGCTTTTTCTAGGCGATGAATGGCTCTATCCCTTTGTTTCCCGGCGGATTCAGCTCCCGCCACGCGCTCATTCAGGGCTAGGAGGTTGGATTTAATGTCTGTGATAGCAGCTGAAAAGGCAGACTTGATGTCTGCAGCTATCACCGACATGTCTGCCAGCGTGAGGGGATGGTTGGAGCGGGTCACCTCCCTACCTGAGTCCTCCGGGAGGGATTGCGAGTCCTCGCTATAGTCCTCCTCATGTTGTGGTTCCGGCGCCATCTTGGCTTTCCCCATTGTGCTGCGGGCTCCAGCCGATGGTTTTAACAGGTCCGTAATGATCTTGGCCGGCGCGGCGGATGCTCCTTTCTTCGAGCGGGAGTGCGGGGTGCTATAGAGCCGCTTGCCCGGCATCTGAGAGCTGTGGGTCGGGGAAATTGTGCGTTGCAGGCCGTGTGTGCTCCGGAGCTCTCTCACAGTGCGACCATGTCGGACGCGCGCCAAGCCACGCCCCCCTGAACTAGATAAGTTATACCATTTACACATGCACACCCACACAGATTGGAGCTTGATAAAATTCTCTCCGACCAGACTGAAAGATCCCTGAGATGGTCTAAGGCCAGGTTCCTGTTGCACAGTAATTCGGCCTTGACCATGTTCGCCAGAAAGCTTAATCAATTCAACCCCCTCACACTTACAAATTGAGAAATCCCAGTGGCAACTTAGTCTCCCACCCATCGGAGGTTTTACAAATGTTTTCAAAGTTTTATACAAAGCTTTTTTCCCCTCCTTCCTCACCCCCTGACCCTGCACTTAAGTCTTGGTTAGATGAGCTGCCTCTTCCCACACACCAGAACACCTACAAGAGCTGAATGTCGCTTGCTCAGAGTCCGAAATACTTGAAGTTATTAAATCATCAAAGCCTTCCAAATCCCTGTGCCATGATGGGTACTCATGGCACATACTATAAAAAATGTAAAGAAAATATAATTCCACACCTAAAATCCCTTTTTAACCATATTCTTAAAGGCAATGTTTTTGCCGGATGACATGCTTCTTGCAAACATGTCCCTGATCCCAAAGCCCAACAAGGATCACTCCCTACCCCAAACCTATAGACCAATTTTGGTCATTAATACTGATCTGAAGATCTTTGGCCGTATTCTAGCCGACAGACTCTCAAATATCATTACCTCCCTCATTTCCCCCGATCAGACAGGCTTTATCCCAACCAGACAGATCACGGAAAACATCAGGCTTGCCTCCAACGTAATTTCAGATGCTGATTTACACACTCGCAGGGTACTGCTCCTAAGCCTGGATATCCACAAGGCTTTCGATAGCGTTCTGTGGCCGTACCTTGAACTAACCCTAGCTAAATTTTGCTTTTTTGGGGCCTTTGTCCACGGGTTCAGGTCACTTTACAATTACCCATCCACTTGGATTAAACTCCCAGGCTGTAATTCTGATTACTTCACGCTAGGTAGGGGAACGCAACAAGGGTGCCCCTTATCACCACTTTTATTTGCCCTTACTATCGAACCCATGGCCCGTTCAATCAGCCTAGACCCCAACATTAAGGGATACACTAAAGGTGATCAGGAGTTTAAACTTAGCTTATATGCCGATGATGTCCTCTAATTCTTGGCTGACCCAATAGTCTCGATTCCCAATCTTCTCTCCACCTTACACATCTTTCAGGACATCTCGGGTATAGGACTTAAACTCTCTAAGTGTTCCGCCCTCCCCATAAACCTCCCTCATCACACTATTACCTCTCTCCAATCTAATTTTAATTTCTCTATTGAACCACAGACTTTCATATTTGGGGATTAGGTTAGCTCCTTCACTCCACAAAATTTACCTGGCCAATTACCGCCTGCCTTTATACGCATTAGACAATTGCTACATACATGGAGCCCATACCACATCACCTTTTTAGGCAGAATCCAGGCAGTAAAAATGTCTGTTCTCCCCAAGCTTCTATTTTTATTTAGAGCCCTTCCCAACGATGTGTCTTGTCGAACAATCGAGCTATTACATTGTGATGTGAATAAATTTGTCTGGCACAATAAAACCCCATCTAGGTAAACAAATGGTTTATAGACCAAGGGCCTTGGGCGGTCTGGGTTTGCCTAACCTCTGACTTCATTATATCTCCACTAGACTACTGCAATTAGCACAATGGCATACCCCCCGAGCGGTACCCCCTGGCTCTGCTTCAAATTAATTTCTATAGCCCCCTATTATCTCCCGGGCCTGCTGTGGGCCAAATCAATTTGCCCCAAAGTTATTTCCACCTCAAACATGGTAGTGGGCCAATCCCTGTATCTCTGGTCCTTATATAATAATAAGTTCTCCTTACTCCCTTCCAACCCCAGACTAGCCTACTATATTGGCGACCCCTCATTTCCAGCAGTTTTCCCTGATCCAAGGGTTTTTGCCTTTTGGATCTCGAAATAACTTGGTGACCCTGGACTCTCTTCAGAAGGATGGGGTGATATATGCATTCCAATCCTTACAATCCTCCCACTCCCTCCCCAAGTCAGAATTTTACAAATATTTGCAAATCAGAATGTTTAACTCACAATACTCTGGTACCACTACTAGCCCTGTTACTACATTTGAGGTGAAGCTTCACACCAGGTGGTATTTTACTCCTGCTAAATTGCATAAAATCTTCCCTGCGGTTTCCGAGTTTTGCTTTAGGGGTTGTCCGGAGAAAGGGACTCACTTACAGATCTTTTGGAGCTGTACAGCCCTGAAGGACCTTTGGCATAGGGTAACCGATAAGGTGGTAGAGATCACAGGGGTTCGAACCCCACTAACACATCAGATGTGCTTGTTATTCGCAGAGGTACCCAGTTCCACCCCCTCTGGTCAGAAACTATCACACACACTCTTCAGTGCGGTCCATTGGTCCATTGCCCTGTTTTGGCGAACACCTGGAGTCCCCGTATGGCCGCCATTCAGATCATGGAGAGGGTCTTCCACACCATTATGGATACTATGCCCGTTTATGATTTAAAATGGAGGCCCTGGTCTCTCTGATCATTAGTTCATTATCATGGTCACTTCACCCCTGCACCCTCTCACTTACTTCCATTTAGGCTGGCACCTTTGAAAATGGCTTCCTGAAACCTGCTCTGTTTTTCCTTTTTTTGGATTTTGTAATTTTTTTTTCGTTTCTTTGTTCTCTTCTTTATTATTTCTTTGTGTTTTATTGCATTTTCTTCACTCCTGAGCAGTAGTGTCACAATAATGTGGAGAGGTCTACAACACCCTCTGTTTGCGGTTTTCCCCTCTTTGGCTGATTCCACATGATTTCCACATGTAAGTGGACCAAAATGGTCCGATTTCTGTTATCACACTTTGTTACATGTTTTATGTTCGTGCATATCCTTTACTGGATGCTCATTGTTCATGCTATGATTTTCTCAATAAAAGTGTTTGTATTAAAAAAAATAAAAAAATCAAAAGATAAAATATAAGGGTGAACATATAGATACAATCTCTCATAACTCTCACAGTATTTTAAGTAAAAGGGACACTGAGGTACTACAATCTTTGGCATGCAAACACTCTATTACAATTAAGCCCTCTGATAAGTGGGGCAACATTGTAATTATGGAGAATTGTAAATATATTCAGATGTGTAACAAAACACTTTGATACCAAAATCTCTAATATACATGTTTACAAAAAAGTTGTATCTTGTATTTTTTTTTTTTTTGTGTATGAAGCATACTACCGTAACAACATACCTAAAAACACCTGGGAATTTATTAGGACTAGTTTCCCTTGGAAGGCTACATCCTATGCTCTCCCAAAAATGCATAAAAACAACCTCAGGGGGCGTGGCTTAACTGGCGGCCAGGATGGACGCACACTAGGAGAGCTCCGTGAACAGACACAGCCGACAGCCTTTCCTATTGCTCACCGGACCCCAGAAATGGGTAGAGTGAACCACCAGACCCTGCATACCAGACTCCGCAGAAGTTCAGTCGCCTCTTCTTCCCGGAGCATCTCTGAACTCTTCAAGGCCTCGGGGACCAACGTGGCAAGTTCCAAGATGGCACGGTCCCAGCCGGACGAGGACAACTTTAGCGAGGACTCGCAGTACACAGCCGAAGACTCAGGTAGGAGCCGATCCCGCTCCAACAAGCCGCTCACGTTTGCTGATGTCAGTGTTTGCAGCTGACATTAAGGCCACGTTCTCGGCGGCGATAACGGACCTAAAGTCCAACCTGCTTGTGCTGTTAGACAAGATGGAGGCTGTGGAAGTGAAGGGGAAACAGAGAGACAAGGCATTGTACAGATTGGAGAGGGTGGTGGATACACATGCTTCCCACTTTATTGAAATGAACCGCCATTTGGAGGACTTGGATAACTGTGGACGCAGGTGTAACATAAGAGTAAGGGGGATTCCTGAGTCAGTAGAGAATGAACAGATTATCCCGGCTCTGTAAAGGGTATTCAATAGCTTGCTGGAGAGACAAGAGGATGCTATGATTGACTTTGTCAGAGCCCACAGGGCTCTCAGAGCCAGAGTATGCACCTCCTAGGGACATTATGTGTTGTCTCCAGAGCTTTCCACTAAAGGAGGATATAATGCGAAAGGCGCGCAGTAATGAACAGATCATTTTTAATGATGTGCATATTATGTTGTTCCAGGACCTTTCGCAAATCACTGAGAAACCGTAGGGCCATGCGCCCCCTGCTGGAACAACTTAGGAGGAGAGACATAAAATACACCTGACGTTTCCCCTTTGCCTTGGTTGTCACTCTTGCAGGGAAACAACACATCCTGCACACAGCGACCAATTTACCAGGCTTCTGTGATGCCCTTAACCTGAAGATGATGGATCTTCCTGAGTGGTACCAGGAGTTCATTTTGCCACCGCTGCCTAGAAGCCCTCCAGATTCACCATTCTCTACGCCAGATAAACACCGGCCCAATAAACCAAAGCATGGCCGTGGAGGAGGCTCACAAGCCGGAACCCCCTGCACAGTGTCATACCCCTGCCAGGGGACAAGTGATGGACTGATTGATTTTTTCTCTGATGTCTGGGTCCTCCTGATGGTATCTCAACACCTTGCCTACAGACCTCGAACCTAGAACTTGTTGCTGCTTAGGGTGGATCTAAGGGATTACCTTCCTGCTGGTACCGTGCACAATTCTATTTGTTCTGACCGTACCCCTGCCTTATCCCACTGCTGAAATGGATTGACTTTTTCACGTACTCCTCTGGACAGTTAGGCTGTACTTGGTCTTGCTATTTTTGCTTTTAATTTTTCCATTTTTTTTTTCATTCCATTCTCCGCTCTTCGTTTTTTGAGGTTTCAGATAAACTTTCTGATTTAAGCGCAGTACGGCGTTTAACCCTTTTTGCTTTTCAGATCGGCATAAATGGATCCTTAAAGAGCATTATGCCCACTCAGGGTCCTAATTTTTTATTTTTTTTTTTGCTGAAAGAGGCTGTCTCTTTCCAATGCTAGTGTTAGAGTTTTTTGTTTCCAAGTTATTTGAGTGCTGCTTCCTGTTTGTTCTGGTCGCGGATAACCCACGTTACCCACAGAGTGCGTCCGGAGGGAGATTTTCTGCCCTGGACGTACTACCTTATTACTTTAGTAGGAGTATTCTTTAACTAAAGTGTACTAAAATCTCTCTGAATAGCGTCAGACCTCTTTCCGTATGCTAATCTACTGCTCTACTTCTCTTTTTCTGGTTTTCTTTCTTCCTCTGTTCTGGTTCTATCTCCCTCCCAGGCCCTTCTTGGTCCTCCCCCCTCACCTCACTCCCCCCTTGTAGCTTATACGGGCGAGCCCCCTTATTTTGTGGCAAGCTAACCGATTGTACTGTTGTTTATAACTTTTAATTGTTTCTCTCAGTTTATTCCAGGCTCGCTGCGAGTGGTTTTTCACTGCCGCTCTGATGGCTTTCACGTCACTGGGGAAGGCCCCAACGGTCATAACTATTAACGCTAAAGGTCTGAACATACCAGAAAAGAGGGTATCATGTCTTAGGGAACTTCAAAAGGGTAAGCCACATTTTGTTTTCCTTCAGGAGACCTACTTTCGGACAGGACACACACAGAAATTGACCAACACCTATTTCAAGGCAGCCTACCACTCGACAAATGACAGCGCTAAAACCAAGGGGGTGACTACTCTGATAGGTAGGAATGCACCCTTCACCCTCCAGGATAGTCTGATAGACCCTGAGGGACATTTTGTTTTTTTGAAAGGCACTTATAATGGTAAACTACTAACTTTGGTGAATGTTTACTTTCCCAATTTGGCTCATGTAACATTCTGCCAACAAATTACCAGAGAATTGATGGGCTTTGCCTCCAGAGTACTAATTTTAGGAGGAGACTTCAACGTCCCTCTGAATCCAGGGGTAGACTCCTCGTCCGGGACCTCGTGCATACCCTATCGCGCCCTTAAAAGACTGAAAGTTTTGCTTAATTCCCTGCATTTAGTCGATGCTTGGAGATTTCTCCATCCTGATACAAAAGACGTCACCTTCCACTCTGTCCCACATAATAGATACTCCAACATAGATTACCTATTTGTCACACAGCGGGACCTGCACTCTGTGACGGGAGCCAGGATTGGCATCCAGTCATTGTCCGATCATGCACCAGTATCCCTTACACTAGACTTGGGGATGCATGTTCCCAGATCAAACACCTGGAAGCTTAATGCTTCTCTGTTAACAGACCATGACATTTTACCTGTCATCACCACCTCATTGACTGAATACTTCCGATTTAACGCTACCCCTGATATGGATCCATAATTTTAAACTTGTTACACCAAAGTGGGCTTCCCAAATTGAAAGACTTACAACTAACCCCTCTAGAAGACCCTGTCATGATTGAGGAGACACTATCAGCAATTTTAGACTTCAAATCAGGTAAAAGCCCAGGCCCGGACGGGTTTTTGTCACTTTACTACAAGACATTCAAAGACATACTTTTCGGCTCCCTTGACAAAGGTCCTGAATTCCTTGTCGACTCCTAAGCCTGTCCCGACTTTCTGTCTGCACACATCTCACTGAAACCAGGAAAAGACCCTGCCGAATGTTCTAGTTATAGGCCCATCTCCTTGCTGAACCTTGACCTAAAAATTCGAGCAAAAATAATGGCAAACAAGCTGAGGCCTTTGCTCTCCTCCCTGATAGGCCCTGAACAAGTGGGATTCATGCCCAATAGAGAAGCTAGAGACAATGTGATCAAAGCCTTGCTCCTGACTCACGGGGCCCATAGCCGCGGTTTCAAGGGCCTTTTCCTGTCCACGGACGCAGAGAAGGCCTTCGACAGGGTCGCCTGGGACTATATGTTCGCCACGTGCAGGCATGTGGGACTGGGTCCTCGTATGATGTCATGGATAACAACGCTGTATGACAAACCGACAGCTAGACTCAAAATAAATGGTACCCTATCCGAGGAAGTCAAGATTTCTAACGGAACTAGACATGTCACCCCTTTTGTTTATTTTGTCATTGGAGCCGTTCATCAGGTTGGTCAATGACGACAAATCAGTATATGGCTTTAAAATATCGGGTACATAATATAAAAATTGCAGCCTATGCTGACGATCATCTGTTTTTTCTGACCAAACCTCACATCACTGTTCCCAACCTGATTCCTCTTATATGGGTATGTGTCGAACCTTAAAATCAATTTCACTAAATCTGTAGCCAAGAACATCTCTCGCTGAAGGAGGATACATTGGTGCGGGCTCGCGCCAACTGCCCTTTCAAATGGGTTAATGATGCACTTAAGTACCTAGGAGTGTGGCTGACACCCAAACTGACGTCTACCTATGAACACAATTTCCCGGCCCTTTTACGCACCATAAAAAAGGATTTACAAACCTGGAACTCTAAATACTTTTCCTGGTTCGGGAGGGCGGCCATCTTAAAGATGGTTGTTCTTCCGAGGCTTTTGTACCTCCTCAGAAATTTGCCAATCAAAATCCCCCAAACTTGTTTTAGAACTCTCCAATCCACTCTCATATGGTTCCTATGGGGGGGTAATGAATGAATGAATGACTTGTATAGCGCAACTCATGCGAACTGAATCGCCTCTGGGCGCTTTTTCCAGCCAGAGTCTGCTTGGCTGGTGCAGTCATTTTACCCTGTAGGATCGTGACACGCATTGGGTAATAGATCCCGGATAAAATTCCCCCTTCTGACCAGACCAAAGGAGAGGAGGGGATGGGACTACCTAATTTCCACAATTACTATTTAGCATCACACCATACCAGAATAATTGACTGGCATTGCCATAACACCTCAAAAGCTTGGGTGGGACTGGAAGAGTCACTGACTGGGACCTCCCTATGATTTGCCCCCTGGATCCCTTGGCACTGTCAAAAATACACTATTAAAAAACACCCATTGACGGGCACTACCCTATCATTATTTGATTCCATCAATGCCAAAACAGACCTGACCTCCATCGTTGGTCCGCTTTCCCAATAACAATAACCCTGACTTTCCTCCTGGGGTGGGTAATCGCTTGTTCCAGTCATTAGACCCCGTATCTCCACTGACAATGAAGGACTGTTTCCATAAGGGCTCATTTAAGAGTTTAACGGCACTCAAATTTGATTGTGGACTTCCGGATCTTTCCTGGTGGCAATATTTCCAATTACGTAATTATGCTACTAGAGGCTCACGGAAACCCTCCATTAGGAAGTCACTCCTAAGGCTGTGTGAGTAGGAGAGCAGTGCCAGAAGGTCTTCTGTGGAGGTGAGGAGAGGATTGATTTTGTCTGTGTGAAACAAAATCAAAAGACTATTGGTTTGTGCTGTATGACCAGCACTGTCTACCCAGCAGTAGGCTGTGTTAGACTTCATAGATAGGTTCCTGTGTGGAAGGTAGACGCCCAGAGTGGCTAGGATTTATTTTATGTTTGATTTTGTTTATGCTGTTTGGATGCTTGCAATTGTTTTCCAGCAAGATGGAAAAATAAACCAGAAACTTTGTTTTCAACCGTCTTTGACTGCCAGTCTGTAGAAATTCAGTGGGTGGTGAACCCATCCAAGGGGTCACACACCCCGCTACAGAGCTAACCCCTCACAATAGTCAACCCCAGATCGACACTCCTGAACCTTTTAAAAGTTTGTAGAAAGTACGGGCATATATATTTAATTTCAAAATCAATGTTAATAAGACAGAGATCCTAAACGTGAGCATTAGCAACTTAGAAAAACGGCAATTGAAGGTGAGTTTTTGCTTTCCCTGGCGGAAGGAACTCAAATACTTAGGAATTAAATTAGCTAACTCAAATAAGAAACTATATGAAAATGATATCCCACTACTTGACAAAATTAAAAACAAAATAAAAAGGGTTATAAATAGACCAAGCTCCTGGATCGACCAAATCAATATCTTAAAAATGGTCCTGCTCCCAAAGATCCTTTATAAATTTCAGATGTTACCAATTGTACTGCCGCAACATTACTTGAGAGCACTTAAAAAGATGATAATGAACTATATATGTAAAAATAGGAAACATAGGATATCATATTTTGTTCTTTAACAGGAAAAAAAACACGGGGGCCTAGATATCCCGGACATTAGGAAATATTATGAAGCGGCAGTATTGTCTAGGGTCATAGAGTGGGCCAGGGACAATAAAGAAAAAAAAATGGGTGAAGTTATAAAATGCACTGGCCAAAGTAAAACTTGGGAACATAATATGGAACCCACCACAGTTTAGAGCACTTGAAGAGAACACTTACGAGGTAACACGCAACACACTTAAAATTTGGGACACATTACACAAACAAATTGACAATGATAACTCACCTTGTATAGGGTTAAAAGAAAATGATTATTATGCACCCAGAAAAAAAAAAAAATAGTAGGTGGTATTTGGATTAAAAAAGATAAAGCGCCTGATCCCCCTCATCCCTCCCCCCCCACATTTCTCTCTCTTTTCTCTCCCCCTAAGCTCTGACCGCTTCCTATTCTACCCCCTCTTAGATTCTTCTCTATTTCATTCTCTCCTTCCTTGATAAATGGAAAAGGGAGGGCTAGGGCGCATGCGACCGACGTTACCACAAGTTGGCTCTGATCCGATTCCCACATCCAGGGGAGGTTCCGCTTCATTGCTGCGACTTTAAGGCGGTTGGGGCGCCGGTGTTATCTCCTGGGGTGCTCGGGTCATCCTACAGACATGTTGAGTTGGATACCCCCTCCTATGTGATGTAGGAGGGACAGTTATGTTGATGTGTTGGATATACTACAATGTACCATGTTTTGTACCGTTGATTGGAGTGTGTATTCAGAAATGTATTCAGATATGACATGTATTGAGTCGGGCCGTGTGGGCCCTGCCCTTGTTATAAATAAAAAATTAAAAAAAAAAAAAAAAAAAAAAAAGATAAAGCACAGTTAAGGGATATAATGAAGAATGGAAAATTAAAAACACTACATGAATTAAGACATAATGAGGACTTAATGATAATTAATGAATGGAGATATCAACAGCTGGTCTACTTTGTTCAAAGACTACCACAGCCAACAAGGTCCGGGGAACAGCTCACAGCTCTGGAAAGACTATGCACTACAGAAAAAACTAAAGGCATTATATCAAGGCTCTATAAGATATTGTTGGCAATGGACGGGCTGGAGATCCCTCTGTTCATTAACAAATGGGAACGGGAGCTAGGAACACAGAAAGACAATTTCACAATAAGTAGAATGTTGAAGCTGACCCACTCTTCGGCCGTAGATAGTAGAACAGCAGAAATGAAGTACAAGTGTATAGCAGGATGGTATGCAACGACAGATAAAACAAGTAAATTCAAAGAGGGGCAGTCGGCAGACTGTTGGCGAGGGCTGTAGGTCCCTAGGGACAATGGCTCACCTACGGTGGAACTGCCCAAAAGTGAAAAAATACTGGGAAAAAATCCTCAGGCACATAAAAGATATAACTGGGAAGGAGATTAAATATGACCCATGGATTGTACTGTTCCACGGAGGCAAGGAAGCGGCAAAATCGTATAGAGAATCTCTGGTTCCACACTTGCTAACGCAGCCAAAAGGCTAATCCCCAAGAACTGGCAGGAGGTTGAGTGCCCTTCAATATGGGAGTGGATAGACTCGGTAGAAGAGACATATTGTATGGAAGGATTAAAGAATAGTATTGAAGAGGGAAACAACGTTCTAAAGGAGAAATGGTCACTTTGGTCGGTATTCAAGAAAACATGGAGTTATGCGGAAAACCTAATGCCGCGTACACATGGTCGTTTTTTTTGTGATGAAAAAAACAACGTTTTTCAAACTTCATTTTAAAAAACGACGTTGCCTACACACCATTGTTTTTTCAAAATGATCTAGCAAAGCGTGGTTACATTCAGCACGTACGGCGGCACTCTGTTCCATTCAAGCTTGTGTCATAACTTGCTTCTGAGCAAGTGCGGGTTTAAAAACAACGTTTTAAACGTTGTTTTAGCCTGCACGCGGTCATTTTTTTCGACGTTCTGAAAAATGACATAAAAAAATAAAGCATGTACAAACTTTTTTTTGTCATTTTTTAGAAGACATTAAAACAATGTTTTCCCCACACACGGTCACTTTAAATGACGTTTTTAAAAATGCTGTTTTTTTTTCATCACAAAAAAACGACCGTGTGTACGCGGCATAAGGGTTAAGGACTGATAGGGACCAGTGGAGGTGGGCCAAGGAATTAGCGCGGTAAGAACAGAAACTGTGAGGTAGACGGGGGAGGGGGGAATAGGGGGAGGGGGGAAAGGGGAAAAAGTCTGGGAATGTGATATTTTTAGTATGTTTTTTTTTTTCTTTATGTAAATGAATGTATAGGGATATATCCCTGTTAAGACTTTATCTTGAACCATGATAACAAATAAAAAAAAGAGATGCAAGGTAAACCACAAATGATGCAAAACCATAGATGAGACGTTATAAGCAACCCAAATGTAAGCGAGTTGTGTTGTTCCCAATTGGTGGAGTCTGATATGGAAAAAAAAAATAGAGACTGGCCCTCATTACCTGAACTAAACTCATCCAGGATCGTTATGGTCTTGATTTCTGGAGTGGAGCTCAGTTGCAACATTTCCTTAACACTCTCCCACCTCCAGACAGATTCCAACGAACATTGACACCCTTAGAAAAATGATGTTAGGGGGCAGGGCCTTGCTGTCTCAATCTTGCAAATGTATGCACTGCTGGTTGCCCCCCAAGAGGATTATGTCCCCCCATATATAAGGAAGTGGGAAACAACATTAGACAGGACGTTCACCCAGGCACAACATAGGCAGATAGTAAATCTTGCATTGATATCTTCAATATCCACAAGAAACCAAAAAACTAATTTTAAAATAATGGCAAGATGGTACCGTACACCCTCATTACTTAATAAATTATCTCCGGAGATCCTGGACAAATGTTGGAGGTGTCAGGAGAAAAGAGGGACTCTACTCCATGTTATTTGGTCCTGCCCGAAACTGAAGTACTTCTGGAGAGAGATTTGGCAGATAGCACAGAAATTCACTGAGTAAAATCTCCCAGAAGATCCAGCCTTATTGTTGTTACATGTCTCAAACATACCGGGGGAAAATATATAGTAAATACATTTTGCACCATTTTGTTAAAGCTGCTAGATCATATATTGTATGGCAGTGGAGAGATACAAGCCCTCCCACAATTCTTACATGGGTTACACAAAAAGGTTAATAGGCTGGAGGATTTGTTATTATCGGCTCAATCGAAAAGAGACATATTTAAAAACTTGGGGCCAATGGAATACATTAACATTTTCAGGGGAAGATAGTTCCCTCTTTGCTCCTGCGAGTACTTGAAAAAGCGAGTGGGGGGCCTTTGGGGTGCCCTCATTTGCCTGGATGATGGTATAGTAAACTCACATTTACCTTGATGCAAGTTTCCTTCAACTCTGTCTCCCCCTCCCCTATCGGTGTTTCTTTTTTTCCCTTTTCTCTTTTTATCCCTTTGTTTATGATTTTCCATATGGGGCTTTTTTCTTTCTCCTTTTGCCTCTTCAGATATGTAGAGGTTTTTCTTCTTAGCAAATTATGTTGTCAGGGCATACAAGAGAAGCAGGTCCAACGGAAGATAGAATGGGGATGATCTCAAATAACTAGTTATTGTTTTTTTTTTTTTTTCTTGTGGATGTATTTAAGATAGGAGTAATGCTGTTAATTGGATTTTGAATGGATTTGTTGGAACGTATATGATGGATTAATAAAATTGTTTATTTCTCTGTATGTATGACAACTAAAATAAAGAAATGAAAAAAAAAAAAAAAAGAAAGAAAAGGGGATGATCAGGGTTTTGGCTGTGGGAGGCGTGCCACAACTCACTCCTTCATGCGCCAGGCGCCTCCCATATTACAGCCTGTGTTCCAGCCTGAAGAGCAGGTCTGTGGCCTTGTGTGCTACGGCAGCATGGTGTCACATGTCATTCTGCCCATCTTGGGGCGAAGGACCCAAGGACAACAACGCTCCACATTTCCATGGACAAAGTGAGCGTCATCGCGCCATTGCCCAGCTGAAATCTATCGTCATCAGGGCGATTGGATTTCCTCTACCGATATGTAGGATATTTATAGAGTGCCCAAGCCAGCCATCAATCGCTGCTTGATGCATGCTGACTGAGGAAACAATTATTTTTTCTGACTTGCAGGTCAGAAAACTACTCCTCACTGGCTGATGCTATGAGGTTCTTGTTCCTCCTTATGAAAAAGCTTTATGCTTATAACTGCCTTCTCATTATAGAGCTTTTTCAACCACATTTTTACCTCCAGATTACCATCACTAGTCTTTTTTTATTTTCAGATCACTACCTTGGCTGGCTGGCACTAATAGGGGCCATTTGCCCCATTGGGAGTCCTTGTGTATGTTGGTTTTTGGCAAAAGGGGGGTCTCCCTGCTCACTGACTGCGGGGCTCATTTGCATGACTAACACATTCAGCGGGAATGTATTTGTTCCTTACACACTATGTGCCTTTGTATGACCTCTGTAAGTATGTTTAACAGCTTGTGTGATATGGAATACTAATGTAATATACGTGTACTAATACAGTTATATTTGCTACTGTATTTAAGTTAACAAATACACTACGTATTTACATTGTAGAAGAATCCCTGAGGAAGAACTTACAAAGTCTGAAACATGTTGGGTTTCATTCCAACTATTCATGGGAGCTGACCTGGAATTAGATATGGCTAGGCCTATGGATGCTATGCTTTGTGCATAGGCTAGTGGCATGTAATTTATTAACAATTGTTCAATATTGTATTTTTATGTCCATCTTTATATTTTACTTTTGATTTTTTAAAATATTGATGTCAAAATAAAAATACTTTTGTATCTTATTAAATGAGATTGGAAACAAAAAACTGTGCTAATAACACCCTAAAAAGACCCACTATAGGCAGCAGCTAGCGTGCGATACACAAAAATACACAAAGACAGAAAAGCTGTGCCACAAATATTACAAGTTTCTTGACAAGATTCTTAGAGGATAAGGTATGTTAAAGTCCATATGCATGTATCTTGCACCATGAATCGCTCTTATTAGTATACAAGTCCGTAGGAAGGCATGGTATAACACTTAATCATAGGGCTCTCCTTGATTAGATCACTGTAGCTAGTGTCCCAAAACCCACACCACCAAGTGACATGTATGGCAAAATAGGTGAACCCTCCACCGGAATAAGAGGCTGCTTACCAGAGGGCAAGCAAAACGAACATTTGGCTATAGCCCAGCCGCGGCCTTTAACTCCTCGGGGACCCGGGATGAAGAGGGTATCCTCCCGGTCCTACAGTCCATGGGGTGTTTTTGTGCAATACATTCACTCCATTGCTGTTTCATTTCCATTTAGGATTTTGGCAGACCATGTTCTATTACACTCCATTCCCTTCTTGTTTTTTCATTGTTATAACATTTTTTTTGGACCGTTATAGTTGCGTAGTTGATAAGGTTGTGGAAAAAGACACAGGTCTATCCAGTCTGACCTACAATGTCAGGTCACCTGAGGCCAGGTGACATATGCACACACAGTTTGGTTCGGAAGTGCACCTTTAAGGACCCTACAGCTGACTGCTGCAGATGGAGCTATGGGTGGTTCAGGAAAGCAGGTCCTCTGGAGCACCAACACAGATTACACTGTAAGCTAGAGCATGAGATTCCCCAGGGCGTGGAATCTGAGAGCCAGCAGGTGTTCACCAGGGACCCTAAAGGTGGGGATGGACTTTGCTGCATCTGGCTCCAGGTCAAGGCCCCCAGGGTCACCCAGCTCACAGTAGGCTACTGGAGGATAGAGAGAAAGCAGCAGACTGGAACAAGGGATGGTGAGAATATAAGCAAAAAGGTCAGGGACCAAGCAGACAGGGATAGTCAAAGAACACACCAAAGGTCAGGATATGAAGCAGACAAGGATAGTCAAGAATAAGCCACAGTGGGTAAACAGAATCAGACTGGGAGCACACGACAAGAAGTACCCAGGAAGACAAACACACTATATTGATCAGCGAGGCTGGCTTGCAGTGCACAGGTTATTATAGTGTTCCCAGTTAGAAGCTGGGTGGAGCCATGCTTGAGGGAAGATTACTTAGGCAGCCAAGTGAACAGGCAGCTGGCCTTCAAGCTGAACAAACAGAGAGGTAAGCAGACAGACATGCAAAATTACTGCAGATCCATGACAGTATCTCCCTTTTACGAGGCCTCCCCCTTCCCCACTTGGGCCCAGGCTTGGAGGGAAACCTCAGATGAAACCTCAACAGATGAGGTGCAAAAACATCAGATGCAGTGATCCCAGACCTCTCCTCAGAACCAAACCCCTACCAATGCACAAGGTACTGAAGAATGCTTTTACAGAGCCAAGAATCCCGAATTTGACTAACCTTGTACTTCTGATTATCCTCAGAAACCCGGGGGCCGCGGTAGGGAGAGTACGAGAGAACTTATTGAGGACCAAATTCATCAGAAGGGAAACATGGAAGGAGTTTGAGATTTTGAGGCTTTTTAGGAATCTGAAGTTTGCATCAAACCAGATTCAGCTTAGAAGTTATGGAGTATGGGGGGGCGGAGCCGGCGAGCGCAGCAGATGGCCGCATAGGAACACAGCTCCTGGCAAAACGAGTGTTCCGGAGCTCGTACAGTGGCTATAGGGCACCAAAGAGCGGCGGTTTTGGACTCCACGAGTCGGGGAACACCTGCAGACCATGCCACGCAAAACGGAAAGAACGAGCTGTCCCGGGTAAGATGACAGATTTCTTTACTCTCGCTGACCGCCATAGCAGCCAATATGGCGCCGGAAGCAGCCAGTCTCTTTCTACTGTGCTTAAGCACAAGGCTCGTACAGGCTTGTCACCGGGCATGACTCCCCCTGCACAATGCAGTCAGAGACAAGCAACCTCTCAATCCTCATCTACTGCGAATAGCCCTGCTAAATCAAAGCAGAAGCTGTCACAGCAACCATCGCCTAATGTTTCTGACGGGGACATGTGCTCAGGGCTGGGTGACACTCTGGAGTTTCAGGACGCCATTGCAGCTTTTCCCACAAACAATCTGCCAGTAATGGACTCCACTCTTAAGGACATGTTAGTATCCCTTAGAGGGGCTATTCATACAGACATGCTGCAACTTATGAAACATTGCAAAGCTGAAGTGCAGGAAGTCAGGGATAGAGTAACCCACTTTGAAAAGAAAATGGGGGAATTTTCTGAGTCTTATAACACTATGGTGGATGCACATAATGATCATGAGGAGGACATTGTATGGCTTAAATCGAAGGTAGCAAATCTTGAAGATCGTTCCAGGAGGAAAAATATTAAAAACCAGGGGATCCCTGAAACGGTGATCTGACAGCCTTTTTGACCAATGTCTTAAGAGAAGCTCTCCCTGACTTACCTTTAGAGGATTTGGAAATAGACCGCATACACAGACTGCCCAAACCTAAGCACATTCCTGAGCATCTGCCTAGAGATACCATCGCTAGGATTCATTATTTTAGAGTTAAAGAGAAGCTGATGTCTGTGGCAAGGAAGGCGGAAAATATTCCCGACTGTATGCAAGGAATATCGTTTTTTGCTGACTTATCTGCTCATACAATGCAAAGCAGGCACAGCCTGTTAACTATAACAAAGCCACTCAGGAATCATAAGATCCTCTATCGCTGGAATTATCCTGCTGCATTGGTGATAACTAAAGATGATCGGGACTTTCTGGTTTCTTCAGTGGAGGCGGGCATCCGCTTGTTGGAAAAGTGGAAGATATTTCCATCAGAGGAGGAGGAAGTCCAGTCCTTGCATGAGATGCCCAGTAAATTAAGTTAATGTGGGGTTCCTTATCTCTACATTGCCCCTTTTGGTCTCACTAGATATGATGTATCCGGACGCTCTGTGCCGGCACACAGGTTTCACCTTTATTTGTGTTACCCCCGGATTCAGCAGGTGACATCTCTGCTCAGATTTCATAAGGAATCACATATTTTTATTGTGCGCTATTTTTTCATTTTTTTTTTTTTTTTTACGGTTTCTTTTTATTGTTTTGGAGATACTGTCTCAAGTTTTTTTTTATTCCTGAAAAGTTGTCCATTCCCAGAGTTGGCAAGATCTCACACTCTGCTCCTGAGGTCATACATATCCTTGTGTTCACTAGCAGGGGTGGGGAAGGAATCTTTGTGAGTTCGAGTTCCGGAGCCCTTGTTGAAATCCTACTGAGAACCTTAACGAGTGGAAGGCTGGCTAGTGTTTGCACTCACATCTCTAAGTAAGAGTTTGTACTTCCATTTCTTTGCAGTGTCATTTACTTCTTAATACCGATCTCCTATAATGGCATTTAAGATAACTTCCCTGAACGTGAACGGGCTTAATAGCCCACAGAAAAGGCATATGCTGTGGAAGGAAGCTCGATCTCAGAACTGCAATGTATTTTGCATCCAAGAAACTCACCTCAAGGCACAGGGCCATCCCAATTTGTTGCATAGTATGTTCCCTCATTCATACTTGGCTTGTGCACCATCCAAAAAGAGAGGAGTGGCCATTTTTGTGAAAAATTCAGTCGCTTACAAGTTAATTTCCAGTCATTGTGATAAGGATGGAAGATTTATTGTTCTCTCATGCGAGATCAACAATACAACATACACCATAATAAACGTTTATGCTCCTAATATAAGACAAGTAAGCTTTCTATCCAGACTTTGGAAAAAAAATAAAAAGCACTGCATGGGATTTGTAATCCTATGTGGCGACTTGAACGCAATTTCTGACAGTTAATTGGACATTTCAAAGATACCCAATAGACGGGGTGTTAGAACAACGTTGTCGTCCTTTACCAGCTTTAACTGTTTGTTTGATGTCTGGAGATGCCAGCATTGTCCATTTATCCTACTCGGGGATAGACATGTTTTTGGTGGACACATTTTTACTCCAAAAGATCTCACTTTCGGAAATTGGTAATATAACATGGACTGACCATGCCCCGGTATCTATTACGGTGGGGAGTCATGGTATCATGACCTGTGCTAATAGATGGAAGTTTGATTCACAGTTGTTGTTAGATCCTGAGATTTCTATGGATATTGAGAAGTCACTGATATAATTTTTTGATACTAACAATAGTGAAGGGGTTGACCCGTTTTTATTATGGAATACCCATAAAGTGTACATTAGAGGAATTCTGATGAAGCACAGTGCAGTGTTAAGAAGGAAGAGGAAGCAGCACTTGGAGGCTATATTGAAGAACATTGCAGACCTGGAGGCCCAAAACAAAATAAATCCACCCATAGTCCAGAGCAACAAGCTATTTGAGGCTTGTGACGTGCTTCGGAGCTTGCTTCTTTCCCAGCACATTCGTAATATTAATAGACTCAAAGCAAATTTCTACACACATGGCAACAAGGCAGGTAAATTACTGGCACACCAACTTCAGGATAAAGTGCTAAAACAAAAAATTCCCTATCTATTTCATCCTGAGACTGGATCCAAATTGACTAACGCCAAAGAAATAGCTGACGCTTTTAGTAGTTATTATCGAAGCCTATACAATTTGAGGGAGGACCCAGGTACTTTTCAGCCAACCCTGGATGTCATAGAGGGTTTCCTCTCTGATATTTCTCTATCTAAACTTTCCCAGTCTGAACTGACTAAATCAAATTGACCAATTTCAGCCTTGGAAATTGGTTAGACTATTTCTAAACTTCCTTCTAACAAGTCTCCTGGCCCTGTGGGTTACTCATCGGAATATTACAAAAAATATACTGGTATTTTAGCTCCGATTTTACAGAGAGTTTTCCAAGTTGCTGCTGCTTCCTCTTCATTCCCATCTGAAATGTTGCAGGCTACCATTATTTCCTTGCCCAAACCGGGGAAGGAGCCAGACAGAGCACAGAATTGTAGGCCAATATCTCTCCTAAACGTTGACTTAAAGGTATATGCCAAAATTTTGGCCAATCGGTTGGGGTGTCTGCTCCGCACATTAATTAAGTCGGATCAGGTGGGTTTTGTGGCGGGTAGACAGGCCACTGATGCAACTAGATGTTATGCATGTGGGGTTAGAAGGGAGGAGGCCCTTGGTGCTCATGTCATTGGACGCTGAGAAGGCCTTTGACAGGGTCCATTGGGGCTATTTGTCCCAGGGTCTGTCTAAATTTGGTCTGACAGGACAAATAGGGTCAACCATTTCTGCTTTGTATTCTAATCCGTCAGGTATGGTATTCAATGATGGCATTTTCTCAGACCAATTTCCAATCACTAATGGCACAAGACAGGGGTGCCCCTTGTCGCCCCTGATCTTTGCCTTGGTGATGAAACCTCTAGCAGAAAAAAATCAGGACCCATTCCCAAATTGTAGTGTGGGAACAGAGAGTCATACTATCACATTATTTGCGGATGACTTGATTCTGTCACTTTCTGAACCGGCTCAGTCTCTGGTAAAGGTTAAATAAATTGTGGATGGGTTTAATGCAGTATCTTATTATAAGGTCAATGCATCAAAGTGGAGCATTTTAGGTCTGGGAGTGAGTCATCAAGTGAAGTCCCAACTTCAGGAGCGGTTTCCATTTCCCTGGGCAAGTAACTGACTAATCCCCTCTCACATTTGTATAGTGCTAACTTTCTGCCTCTATTGTCTAGCTTCTCCCAAGAAATGAATAGATTTAAAAAATGTTATCTGTCCTGGTCTGGCAGACTGGCAGCATATAAGATGTTTTTTTTTTTTTCACAATCCAATGTTTATTCAAGCAAAAGTAGGATCGTACAGAAATAAAATTAGGTATAACAGTGTACATGAATGTAGTACAAAAAGTATAACAGCATGTAATAATAAAGTGAGATAACAATATTAATACATATTATTTGGAGAATAAAAGCATTTTTTGAGAAGAGTTAAAGAACGGAGAGTTGAGGAGGGGAAGGGGGGGTGTTGGGAATTGGGGGAAGGAAAGAGGGGGGGGTGGGGTGGGTAGGGTGTGGAAGGGGGCAGGGAAGGGTTACTTTGAGCAGCCATAACAGATAGTTAGCAGTAGTCTTACCGGGGGAAGAGACTTAATGGTGAGAGAGCGACTCAAACTCTTTTGAGCAGGTGAAAGTTACCCAGGGGGACCAGCTATCCATGAAGGCGGAACTTCGTTCATTTTTCATTGCAACCAGTTCTTCCATGTTGTGTATGTATGTAACTTTTTCCAACCAATCTCTGACGCCTGGGACTCTGTTTGTTTTCCAGTATAGAGGAATCAGTGATTTCGCTGCGGTGATTAAATGCCTTGTTAAGGACTTTTTATATCTTTGTATAGGGAAGGAGTTTATGTTGAGCAGGCAAGCAGCGGCATCTAGGACGATAGTGGTTTCTGTTATATGCCTGATCCAAGTTGAGATTTCTTCCCAGAAGCCTTTGATCAGGGGGCAGTCCCACCAAATATGCACAAAGGTGCCTATGTCTGAATTACATCGCCAGCAGGCGTCAGAGATCTTTGTGGACCATCTGTGAGCCTTCACAGGTGTAATATACCATTGAGTAAGTACCTTGTACGCAGTCTCTTGGTGTTTAGTGCTTAATGAGCACTTATGTGCAAATATGTGCAAATATGCAAGCCTTTTCCCATTGGTGGTCACTAAATTGTCTGCTTAGGTCTCTTTCCCATCTTTCTTTATGTTTCTGAGTTCCTTTAGAATCATGTGTGATCAGCCATTTGTATGCCAGAGAGGTGGTTTTGAGCACCTGGGCCCTCTTATAACAAATGGCTTCCATTGGTGTCATAATTTGAAAAAAAGAGGTCTTGTGTTTACTATTTATTAAGAAGTCCTTAAGTTGCATATAGAACCAAGGGTTTGGAGCTGAGTCGCCGTAATCATTCTGAAAGGAGGAGAGGGATTTAACTGTTTCCTGAGATACAGTGGGTGATTAGGAGTTTTTTGGAGGGGTTAGGGAGAGGTAGACATTTTTGGTTCTGCCCCGGGAGAAAGTCAGGATTCTCCCCAATTGGTGTCAGGGGGCCCGGGATGGTGGCTAGGTCAAACTCTGCAGCAATCTTGTGCCAGATGGCTAACGTAGTGGCTATAAGGGGGTTGGTGGCGTTTTTGTAGGACTTGGAGTGGAGGGTCCATGGATAGTAAAGTAGTGATTGTGAGGATTGGTCTAGTTCCAGTTGTACCCAATCTTTATTGTGGCCGTTGCAGTGCCAATCCATTACCCTAGTAAGGTGGGAGGCAAGATGGTATTTCTTGTAATCTGGTAGGCCTAAACCTCCTCTATTTTTGGGGAGTTTGAGGATGTTCATTGAGATCCTAGATTTTTTGTTAGACCATAGGAATCCCCTTTGAGCTGATAGGAGTGTAGAGAAGAAGGAGTTTGGGATGTGGATTGGGAGGGCATTGAAGAGGTAGAGTAGTCTCGGCAGTACCACCATTTTCAGTATGGCAGCCCTTCCGAACCAAGAGAAAAACTTGGAGTTCCATCTCTTCAGATCTCCCAGGATTGTATAAGATGTTATTACTTCCCAAACTGCTGTATTTCTTCAGGGCACTTCCGATTATTGTACCTTCCATTTTTTTATGTGAGGATGCAGTGTTTTATATCCCAATTTATTTGGGAGGGGAAAAGGGCTAGATGTTCTCTCAGTGTCTTAATGAAGCATAGAAGAGTAGGGGGCATGGGGGTTCCCAATGTCAAGGATTACCACATGGCAGCAATTCTGGACCAGGCTAAGTCATGGTTTAGGTCGCGGACCATATCCCTTGGGCCAGAGCAGAACAATGCCAAGTAGGTAGCGGTGAGATTAAAAACCTTCTGCTGTCTCCAATTCTAGGTAAACGTTCGCCCATCTGGAAGATTCCAACTGTTGCGGCCATTTTAGCAGCTTGGGATTACTTTAAAACTAATGCAACCCCTCACACAGCCTGTAAAAGAGTATCTATCCCAGTATTGTCTCTTTCCTTTCATTCCCCGGACCTTAATGTATGTACATCATTGGGGAGAATATGGCATCCATAATATATCGGACCTTTTCTCGCAGGACATGATTAAACCATTCACGGTTTTGCAGTCTACCTTTTCTATTCTACAAGGGAATTTATGACATATGCTAGGGTCGCTAGCATACTTTCATCTGTCCAGGAGAAATTGTTATTTGGAGGTCTATCCTCCGATATGTTTGTCATGATCTTAAATCCCAATAAAAAAAAATAAAAAAAAATAAAGAAGTTATGAAGTATGGGAAAATCTCGGGGGCAAACTTTAAAGAAGGAACCCGGAGCTTGATGTTTTTGGTGGAAAGCCAGACTGTGTCCCCTGGTTGTAGAGAAGGTGGTTTACATCCAACGATCGGCAAAACCTTTGAATTTGTCAGCAGCTGCCGGAGGGAATTAATGAATGTCACCCCAAATAGAATTGAAAGTCATAGGAAGAGGGAGCTGAGGGTGTCTTCAATAAACTGTAAAAAAAGGGTGTCTTCTATGAACAAGTGTTCACATGAGTAGTGTGAGTAAATTCCAATTGTCATAATGAGCAGAGACTAAGGTGCAGAGAAAGGCCTCCAACTCCTGATTAATCCCCTCAGTCTGTCCATTGGATTTAGGGAGATATGAAGATGAAAAATCCATGACAATATTGAAGGATTTACAAAAGGCTCTCAAAAAACGATAAGTAAATTCAACAGACCTGTCGGAAACAATATGAGAAGGAACCCCATGGATTTCTCAAATGAAAATGGGAACCAAAGCAGGAGCAGAAGGGAGACCAGGAAGAGAAAAAAAAATAGCCATCTTGGAGAACTGATTGATTACTACCCTAATGACCATATTGTTCTCAGACAGTGGGAGATTAGTGATAAAAGGAAAGGGCATGGGCATGAGAAGACCAGCAGGAGCTTGTGTGGAAGATTTAGACTGAGCACAGACATGACAAGCCTTAACGTAGTCTGACATCCGAGCGAAGAGAAGGCCACCAGTAATGGTGGCTGATGAGCAGGAAGGATCGGAGGAACCCAGCATGACCTGCCACCTTGGAATCATGTCCCCAACGAAGGATCTTAGCTCTTAGCTCAGTGGGGACAAAGGTCTTGCCAGGAAGAATCTTTGACTCCAGGGTGGTGGAATGGGCAAGAATGCACAAGGTCGGAATGATCGGCTCAGGTTCAGGGGTGGGCTCCTCATCCAAAGTTTTAAATGACCTAGAGAGTGCATCAGCTGGACTGTTGCAGAAACCAGGTTTGTACGTAATTGTGAAATTAAAATGGGAAAAGAAAAGGCTCCACCTGGCCCATCTGAGATTCAGTCGTTTAAAATTCTGTAAGTACTGCAAATTTTTATGATCCGTGAAAAGAAATCGTTATGAAGTGAGGGGAACCCTCCAAGAGGTGACTCCACTTCTGTAACACTGATTTAATTGCAAGAAGTTACCGATCACCAATAGTGTATTTTTTCTTTGAGAATTGTTTTTGGAGAAAATGCACATGTTTCTTCTCAAACGATTTAAGAAGCACTGCTCCCAACCCTATCAAAGAGGTGTCCACTTTAATAAAGAATGGGTCGCCAGGATTAGGTCTCCTCAAAAGAGGTCCAGAAACAAAGGCCTGTTTCAATTCATGAAACGCAGAGACAGCTTCAGATGACCACTCCTTGGCATTCACACCCGTCTTGGTCAAGGCGATCATAGGTGCAGCAATGGAAGAGTAATTCCTATTGAACTGCCTATAATAATTTGTGAATCCAAGAAAGTGATGTGTGGCTTGGAGGCTGGCTGAGACCTTTCCATGATCCATACTGTGACAGAACCCATTGTCACTGTGTGTTTTGGCAGGAGGCCAGCCCACAGACTATGGCCCAGAAAAGACTGAGACTTGGGGACAAGCTGGCATTGAGATAATGTAATGCAATGTAATGCTACATCCCTTCTCCCCAATCCCCCCTTGTGATGCCGTGTTTAATTGTGTTGGGTCTGTACTGGAGACATCGCTCAGCAGGGGATGTGTAAGGAGGGGCTGCTTGCTTATAATCCCTTTATGTGTGAACTGTAGTTTATATTTCTATGTACAAGTGTTGAGTACCCATTGGTTCTTCCTTGTCCCCTACCCCTATCTATGACAAGGCTAAGGGGAGTGTCTTTAACTGTGTGTAAAGGTGTATGTTTTGTATTTAATAAACAGTTTATGCTCTGCATGTTTAACCCTCAACACCCGTGTGGCTTGTCTCGTGATTGAGGGATTAAGGGCTGGTTATGGTGAATCTGCAGGCTGCGGGTGCGTTTGGAGGACAGGAGGCACAGGTCTGGCGGAGATACCCACCTGGGGTATCCAAATCCATCACAGTGGTGGCAGCAGTGGGATGTCTCCTGCAATCCGGGACATCCAAACCACCACCAGGATTCAGGATCCGGGCATGCCGCCGAGGAGCGATACAGGGACCGGCCAGCATGAGAGAGGAGTTCGGGAGGAGGCTGCAAGGCATGCACAAGCAAAATTGTGTTCCAGCGACAGAGGTGCCAGATCCCAGGGCCCAGCTCTCCTGAGAGAAGTGTTACAGGCAAAACCTTGTTCTTCCGTACCGGGGCTCGGGTACCATCCACTTTTGTCTTTGTTTTTAGAATGGATCCAATAGCATAGCCTCCTGAACTGTCCAGGCCATTCATGGAGCATAACACTTTAACCATCACCAACACCTTTAGACACTGGCGAAAAAAAAGGAGGTACTTCCTGTATGGAAGGGGTTATATAGAGGGGGACCTCCTGTCTTGATTATGCCAGTGTCCATCACCTGAAGGTGGGCGTATAACCCATATAGTAATTGCTATAGTACTTTGTGCCCCATGATGTACGATAAAGAAATATTGTTTTGAAAGATATTGAAGAATTCTTCCTGAAAAAGAGAGTCAATCCGGATTATATTAAAGAAGGTATTAAATCTTTAGAATATAGAAAAAACAATTGTCCGACCTGCGGACAAAGGTGGTGGAGTAGTGGTGATGGATAAATCATTTTACCACAATCAACTGATGGATTATTGGGAGACCAATCCACTTACAAGAGGATGGTATCTGACCCAACAGAACCCTACAAAGCTCAACTAAATTCACCGGTTGAGTGGGGCTATAGAACCAATGTGTATAAAAGAAGAAAATATATTTTGTCCCTAGTGCTTGTAGAATTCCGGTAAGCTATAATCCATAAGGATATACAATCACCTCCAGTACGACCAATCGGTAATGGAATAGGGTCAATAACAGCAAAATTGGGAGAATATCTAGACATGTTCCTTCAACCTAGTGTTAAAGTCACAAGGGCTAAAGGATATGTCAGATTTGTTGCAGTTACTGGAAGAGGTTAAATTAAATCCTTCCTCTATGGCCTACATGGTGACTGCTGATGTATCCATGTTGTACACCATCATACAACACAAGGATGCATCATTAGCACTAAATTGGGCATTAAGTAGAAAGGATGATATCCCACAGATGCAAAAATTATTTTTGGGACAGGTACTGGACTCCTATATGTTGCACAATTATTTTTGGTACAATGGCCAATTCTTCTTGCAGCAGGTTGGCGTGGATATGAGAGAAATATTTGCTCCCAGCCTAGCCAACCTGTTCATGGCTGAATGGGAAGATAGGCATGTCTTTAGTAGACAGAGACCCCAACTAAAATTATGCCGCAGATTCATAGACAACCTCCTGTTCATTTGGGAGGGGTCGGAGGAGTCTCAACTTTTTGGACGTAACCATTGAGAAGAATTTAAATGAATTAACCACCAGGGTGTACTTTAAACCAACAGATCGGAATAGTTATTTTTCCATCAGGAGTGGACATCACCCTGCTTGGATAAAAATATCCCAAAGGGACAGATGCTTAGAGTACAACGCAATTGTATTAAACAAGAGGATTATTACAGTGGGGCAAAAAAGTATTTAGTCAGCCACCAATTGTGCAAGTTCTCCCACTTAAAAAGATGAGTGGCCTGTAATTGTCATCATAGGTATACCTCAACTATGAGATACAAAATGTGGAAACAAATCCAGACAATCACATTGTCGGATTTGGAAAGAATCGATTTGCAAATTATGGTGGAAAAAAGTATTAGGTCAATATCAAAAGTTCATCTCAATATTTTGTTATATATCCTTTGTTGGCAATGACAGAGGTCAAACGTTTTCTGTAAGTCTTCACAAGGTTGTCACACACTGTTTCTGGTATGTTGGCTCATTCATCCATGCAGATGTCCTCTAGAGCAGTGATGTTTTTGGGCTGTCGCTGGGCAACACAGACTTTCAACTCCCTCCAAAGGTTTTCTATGGGGTTGAGATCTGGAGACTGGCTAGGTCACTTCAGGACCTTGAAATGATTCTTATGAAGCCACTCCTTTGTTGCCCGGGGCGGTGTGTTCATTGTCATGCTGAAAGACCCAGCCATGTTTCATTTTCAATGCCCTTGCTGATGGGAGGAGGTTTGCACTCAAAATTTTAATGATACATGGCCCCATTCATTCATGTACACAAATCAGTCGTCACGTTCCCTTTGCAGAGAAACAGCCCCAAAGTATGATGTTGCCACCCCCATGCTTCACAGTAGGTATGGTGTTCTTTGGTTGCAACTCAGCATTCTCTCTCCTCCAAACACGATGAGTTGTGTTTCTACAAAACATTTCTACTTTTGTTTCATCTGACTATATGACATTCTCCCAATTCTCTTCTGAATCATCCAAATGCTCGCTAGCAAACCTCTGACGGGCCCGGACGTGTACTGGCTTAAGCAGGAGTACACGTATGGCACTGCAGCATCTGAGTCCCTGGTGGCGTAGTGTGTTACTGATGGTAGCCTTTGTTATGTTGGTCCCAGCTCTCTGCAGGTCATTCACTAGGTCCACCCGTGTGGTTCTGGGATTTTTGCTCACCGTTCTTGTGATCATTTTGACCCCACGGGGTGAGGTCTTGCGTGGAGCCCCAGATTGAGGGAGATTATCAGTGGTCTTGTATGTCTTCCATTTTCTAATTATTGCTCCCACATTTGATTTCTTCACACCAAGCTGCTTGCCTATTGCAGATTCAGACTTCCCAGCCTGGTGCAGGTCTACAATTTTGTTTAGTGGAGTTTGGAGTGTGACTGCTTGATTTTGTGGACAGGTGTCTTTTACACTGATAAGTTCAAACAGGTGCCATTAACACAGGTAATGAGTGGAGGACAGAGGAGCCTCTTAGAGCCGGTTCACACTGGGGCGACTCGTCAGGTGACTCAGCCGCCTGACAAAGTTGCGTCGCATTGTATCCAATAGAACCGTTCTAATAGGAGCGACACAAGTCGCTCCGACTTAGAACAAATTTATTGTACGACTTTGGGGGGTGACTCGGGGCGACTTGCATTGACTTTCTATACAGAAATCATTTTGCAAGTCGCCTTCAGGACGCCTTGCCGAGTCACCCCCGAAGTTGTGCCGCCCCAGTGTGAACCGGCTCTTAAGGAAGAAGATACAGGTCTGAGAGCCAGAAATCTTGCTTGTTTGTAGGTGACCAAATACTTATCTTTCACCATAATTTGCAAAAAAAATCTTTCCAAATAAGACAATGTGATTGTCTGGATTTGTTTCCACATTTTGTCTCCCACAGTTGAGGTATACCTATGATGACAATTACAGACCTCTCTCATCTTTTTTTTGTTTTTAACAGATATGTTTTTATTTATCAAAATACACAACAACACTGTACATTATACCGTGGTACATAACTCATGACACACAAGTGCAAGCATACAGACAGGCAAAATATTGTTCCATACAAAATATAACATTAGGCTACTAGTCCAGGGAACATAACTTCAGGTAATTACAGCAGGAGTAGTCAAGCACATCAGAATCAAGTATTCAGCAGGGGAGGGGGGGGGGGGAGTCCCCCAGAGGGAGAGGGGGAACAACAGGGTAAGAGGTACAGGGAGGGCATGGGGGGAGGGGAGAGGCAGAGACACTCCAAGGGACAGAAGAGGGAGGGTCAGATCTCAAAAATTTATTTTACCCCCACAAATAGAACAGTTAACATCACTAGACTCCGTATCACCAGCGGTAAAGTACCTAATCAGTAATTGGACACCTCTCAACCCACTTCCCCCAGATGTTATCAAATTTCTTGGGACACGTATGGCTCATATAGGTTAATTTATATAGGGGGAGCACCCGGTCAACCATTAGCCTTCACTGTGAGACCGTTGGGGGATCGGGAAACTTCCATTTACACAAAATCGTCTTTCTGGCATAAAAGGCCGAATAGAACACAAACAGCTGTCGGTGCCTATTGGGCGTTACTGTGTCACAAACTCCCAGCAGTAGGACTCTAGGATCAACGGCCACCCGCAGCCCACCAATATCATTAATTTTGGCCACCACACCTCTCCAGAAATCCTGTATTATGGGGCAGGTCCAAACTACATGCATAAAGGTTCCCACCTCGACCAGGCACTTGGGACATTGATCTGAACACAATGGGTAGATCCTAGCCAATCTTTGGGGGGTATAGTAAGCCTTGTGTAGGAACTTAAGTTATATATACCTGTCTCTGGCGGAAATCATCAACGGGAGGTACTGTTGAATTCCCTCATCCCAGTCGTCCGAGTCTAGGCTTGGAATGTCACTCTGCCAGCTGTGGAAAAGTTGGGATGTCTGGTTGGTGTCAGAGGAGGATATTCTAAGGTACAAGGACAAGAGAATTCGATCTGCATATTGAAATGACAAATATGACTCAATACTGTGGGTCGCGACCGTCTGGGCTCGAGGAAACTGCGCCTGGAGGGCATGGCGCAGCTGCAGAAACCTGAACATCCAGGAGGGTTTCCCCATAGTGGAGCATGAGGGGACACCACCTGAGCAGGACACACAACCCTATACATCTGATCCCAGACTCTGACCGTGGTTTTCATGGACGTGGTCATATCTGCATGGGCTTTCAGCCCTCTGTAGACAAGGTTACTCAGTGTAGTATAGGAACCTAAAATAGCCACCTCCAGGTTAACCGCATGGTTCGACTCAGTCTGTGCAAACCACCATCGTACGGTCACTAGGACCGCCGCCCAGTAGCACTGAAGGAAACAGGGTAGGGAAAGTCCCCCCCCTCATCACCGGCATCTGAAGCTTAGAACCCCAAATGGGACAGGGGTTAAATCCGTTCACAATATTCCATTCCACCCAAGACAGCTTATCGACACTCCACAATCAGGCAAACAAACACGACCCATAAGAATTCCCCCCCAAACACGAGACACACAGCTCTGTTCTGGTTTCAAATGAGACAACTTTTAGCTTTTAAGCAGCTTTTAAGCAGTTACAGCATGTTACAGTACTCAAAGGAACAAAACCACACCCCACCCATACATCACACAATGAGCTTCAATCACATTATTTTAGATAATTACATAGAGGAGTTAAATATCACCCAGATGGTATGTCTCCGACAGCAAGTCATTCACCTGCACAATACACCTTGCACAGACGTCTGACCTTTAGAGTCACAACACATCTATCATCAATAGCACACAATGAAATGTCTTTCAGAAGCCTGACTCAATTAACAACTCACTAGCCAGGGCTAATCATTGAAAATAGTTATTATTGACCGGTAGGGTCAGAATATTCTTTACAGACATTAAAGAATATATTGTAGATTACTGTCCGTGTTAAAACAATCCAACATATTTCCCTCTGTTTTCTGGCTCAATCTGTGCCCAAAAGTGACTCATGTTACATGGCTCCCTCCTTGTGGAACACTCCGGCAGACCCGGCTTGATCCCTTTCGGGTCAACTTGGGGATGTCCGGAACTAGGAGGCCGGGATGACATCTGTTTGCCGGGATAACCCATCAGCATTGCCATCAGGCTTAACAGGTCGATAGCTGATGGTGAAAATGAATAATGGAATTCAGTTCTGGAACAGTCACTTGCTTTGCTCTCTCAATGGCTCCCAAAACCTGTTGTTGATGCTCTTGGGCACAACCTGAGCGCAAATCCCATTTAACCTTTTGACAATTTCAGCCTGTTTGTGCATTTCAATGTTCAAGCCACAGGACATCTCATAATACATGACGTAGTGTCGTTGCATCTCCGATTTCTCACTAGCCAACTTGTCACATTCCCATTTTAGACTGTGATATTGTGCCGGATTTACAGTACATGTCGGGGAAGGCAGTCTTACCTGGGTCTCAGCAGCAAGCGAGTTGGTTCCAGCAACACGGGTCGGGGCACAGGAAGTCACTGTGTGGGCTTCAGTGGGGCACATCGGGGCGTACGCAGAAACAAGGGGGGCCAAATCATTCCCCAGTAGTACATCTACTGGCAAATCCTTCATCACCCCCACATTCACATGTCCCGAACCAACCCCCCAATCCAGGTGAACCCGGGCAACGGGTAGCCGGAAGACGATTCCTCCCGCTACTCTTACGGCTACAGTGTCTCCGGTGTGCTGGCTCTCTGGGATGAGTTTCTTCTGTAGCAGTGTCATCGTGGCCCCAGTATCGCGTAGTCCATTGGCTACCTTTCCATTGACCCAGACAGTCTGCCTGTGTTGCTGCCTGTTGTCCTGGTAAGCTGCTTGTATCGGATCTGCCTCGTGCAGAACGCCCCAATGTTATTCCTCCTCAACTCAGTGGGCCGCAGGCATGGGTGTGCGGGGGTTTCCCATTTCTGGCTGTCTCCATGACTGTGACTGCCTGGGTGGATTCAATGCACAGTCTAGCTTTCTGTGTCCTAGCTGTTTACACCCAAAACACCTGATGGGTTGTGAGTAGTCCTGGGAGTTGAACCTGGGCTGCTGAGGATAAGTGGCCGCTGGAGGTGGTGTTGTAGGACAGTCCGACTGGGGTTTGTAGGCAATAGCCGGCGGGGGTGCCGCTGATCGATAATCCACCCGAACTGCTGTCGTGACCACAGAGTTGTCCAGTTTGCAGGTGTCTGTGTATTTGTCCGCCAGGCGAGCTGCTTCAGACAAGGAGAAAGGGTTTCTGTCCCGAACCCACTCTCCCGGGACAGTTTGTCAAAGAAGTGCTCCAGCAGGAACACCTGCAGCACCTCTTAACCGGATTCTGCTTGGCATCCATCGACCCAGTGGGATGCTGTGCGGTGTAGGTGGCATGCCCACTCGGTATACGAGTCTATGGTCTGCTTGCTCATCTCTCAGAACCGCCTCCGGTATGCCTATGGTGTGACAGCATACCTGGCCAAAAGTGCTTCTTTTACCAGTCCATAGTTCATAATATCCTTGTCTGGGATGGCCCTGAACACTTCACTGGCCCGGCCGGACAATTTCTCAGACAAAATGGTAACCCATTCCTCTGTGGGCACCCGGTGTAGGGCACATTGCCATTCAAAATCAGCAAGGTACTCATTGATCTCCCCTTCAGTTTCAATGAAGTTCTTAAAAGCAGCAAAATGTATCTTTCTCATTTCAGTTGGTGCTGCTGTGACTTCTGCTGCTGCAGAACCTTTTTGCCGTAGCCAATTTGCGTCCACAGCAGCTATAACTCGGTCTATGATTTCCGTTGGAGGGTTAGGACCATAGTGTGCCAGTCTTAGTTTGACAGCCCGATGAAAACTTGCCTCCTCCGGGGTCCTGTCTGTTACGCTGGGCCTTTCCGTTAAGTTGGGTCTTTCAGCTCCATCCATTTGGACAAGTTCTGTGATCACGTCCATCTTCTTATGGTTGCTGGCTGGTCTGCCACGGTTCTCCAGTAGTCCTTGTAGCTGTCCTTTAAGCGATGGAATTATCCCACGGCTGTGCCATCACTGTAACGGAACCCCAAATGGGACAGGGGTTAAATCTGTTCACGATATTCCATTCCACCCAAGACAGCTTATCGACACTCCACAATCAGGCAAGCAAACACAACCCATAAGAACCCCCCCCCCCCCCAGACACACAGCTCTGTTCTGGTTTCAAATGAGACAACTTTAATGGTTCACTCTCAGCTTTTAAGCAGTTACAGCATTATCAGGGCACCAATCCTGCCCTGGTCTCCAGAACGGTGCAATCATGGCTGTTGGCGCGCACGGGCGCGCACGGACCCGCGGTCCGTCTGACCAATCAGAGCCCTGAAGCAGGCTATTTAAACCTCTCTCATTCCCCTGGCTGGTTGCTGGCTTGTCACAGCAATCGTTGGTGTATTCCTGGATTGTGAAAACTTACCTTGTTTGTTCCTGATTACCTGACCTTGGCTCTGTTTCCCGGATTGCTGTTTCCTCCTAACCTTGGACCTCGGCTTGTTTACTGGACTGCTTGATCTCACCTGCCCTTGACCTATTGGCTTGAACTTTGGACTATCCTGCTCTCCGTGCCCCCTTGACCACAGCCTGTCTTCCGGATTACCCTCTGCTACTTCCGTTCCCGGACCTCCAGGATCTTCCCGGTGTGCTTCCCGGCTACTTCCAGCGGTCTGCTTCCTGATTGGCCCTGTTCCACGCACCCGGCCACCACCTTCCTGTCGGTACTGGTGCGTCTTTCCCCCTGTCCTCACTCCAGGGGGCGGACCGCACCAGGTCACAAAGGGAGCCGCCCTCAGCATCTTGGCCTTGGTAAGTGTACTTCTGTTACCTTCTGATAGTACAAGCCAGCCAGATGTCCGAGGCCGACAGGGCGCGCTCGCCTTTTGAGACTTTATGCTAACAGGTCTCAGCCCTGACCGAAGCTGTGCAAAAACTACAGGAAGGGGGGCGCATGCGCGAGGCTCACGATGGTGGACGCGTTCCCTTAGAGCTCCGCACTTCCCGCCACTGTATCGGGACTTGTATAGCAGCCTGAACCACGCAGCGACCCTGATTTTTTGGACAGTCTGCCCCCGATAGCCGCCTGCTTCACCCGGGATGGTTCTGACCGGCCACCGCGGTAAACCGAAGCCCAAGTCGATTAAGGAAGCTCTTGCCCGCGCCTCATCCAAGATGGCGGCGAAGGCCCTGGCCAAGCAACAGGCCGCCTCTCCGGTCCGGTACGTGCACGCAGACAGCGATGAGGATGGGGGGCGATGGATCTCATGCTGGCAGCCCCCCTACTCTTCCGTCATCGGGTATGTCGCAAAATGATTTCCTTAAGCACATGGAGTCCATGCTCCACAAGGCCCTAAAGACTACCTCTGACCAGATAACTAATAGGCTGTCACGGGAAATTAGAGAGCTGGGCCAGCGCACTGCGGACCTAGAGACTAGGATGGATGACATGGAATTGACTCTCCAAGAGCAGGCCCAGGAGCAGGCGGCTCTCCGTGAAGAAAACGACACCCTTATCTCACGCTTGGAGGACGCGGAGAACCGCTCTCGCAGGTCTAATTTACGTATCCGGGGTATACCCGAGAGTGTTGACGATCTGCAATCTTTCTCAACGGCCCTATTTCAGGAACTTTCTGCATCCTCTATACCGGTTGAACGGTTAGAATTCGATAGAATTCATAGAGCCCTGACCCGTCGCCAGCAAGACGGCCCCCCTCGAGACATAATTGTTAAATTACACTTCTTTTGCACGAAGGAACAATTATTATCTGCTGCTCGTAATAAGGACGCTCTCCTGTTCCAGGGCCACGCTTACCAATTCTTTTCTGATCTGGCCCCACTTACGATCGCAAAAAGACGGGCCATGAAACCTCAGTTACAGGTGCTCATGCATCACCAGCTGAAATATACTTGGTGATTCCCCTTTGCACTACAATTCTCCTATCGTGGCCAACAGCATTCTTGTACCTCGCCAGAATCTCTCCAGCGTCT
Source organism: Rana temporaria (assembly GCF_905171775.1). NCBI lineage: Eukaryota > Metazoa > Chordata > Amphibia > Anura > Ranidae > Rana > Rana temporaria. The sequence goes on along the minus strand of NC_053495.1, from coordinate 81,124,199 downwards.
CTTAGAGTCATTCCACCTAGCTGATCCAGCACAACCGCCAGAGACTGCCTCCTCCCGCACCCCGGCTCGCAACGCTGCTCACCCGTACACGACCAACTCACAGAGGCCCCAGCCGGGTCCATCTTCCGTTCGTAAGGGAACCCCTGCTCGTATACCTAAAGATGGATTGTCGAATCGTCAGCTGTACTCACCCCACTGAGTATGCTTATCCTAACCTTTATTTGCAGGTTTCCAGATTCCTTCCTAGTGCCGTGGTGAATATTCTCCTTTAAGCTGATCGAACTGCCTGAGGCTTCCGATCTTACCTGTCCAATCCATGGACGGTCCCCCACTCACGGCATGTGGGGACAGACTGCCCTAGTTCTCCCCTCCTATGTGGAGGAGGTAGTAGCAACTCTCTCTTTGCCAACGAGGGTTGCTCAGGTTCAGTATTTTGTCAATCTAATTTGTGTTGCTTAATATGTTTACCAAGTTTAGCTGTATTCCTTTTAACAGCATAAGTTTAGACGTTTTGTTTTTATTTGTTCTCCTTTTCCCCAATTTGTCTAGTATGGGTAACTCTATATGTCCTGTTGCCCTGGCCTCGGCCTGGGCCCATTTGGGTGCTGGCGGATGCTGGGCTATGAAACCCATAAATTACAAAGGAGGTTACCCGATATGCCCTATACAACACTAAGGGGTAGTTATTCTCCTGTATAACTGCACGAGGTCTTTCGTATTACATTTCTGAGGCTCTCCCCCCCTACCTTTCCCGGCCTAACCTTTTTTCCCCCCACGCCCTTCCTTCCCCTCCCACCCCTTCCCCCCTTTCCCACCCTCTCCTATCCACCGTCCTGATCCCAGGGATCCTTCCCTTTCATTTCCTAGCTCCCCCCATCCTTTTCCCCCTTCTCCCCTCTTTTCCTATTCCCCTTCCCTTTCTCTCATCCCTTTTCCTCTAATCCCACCTTCCTTTTGCCTCTCCCATATCCCTATCTTGTGCATTACTTCTATACTTGGCCACTGCACCATACGCCCATGTGGCCTCATATGTTATTCGCTGATGCCCGATGGTTAGTGGCAGGGTTAACAAGCATATTGTTACTTTTTGTCTTATTGTTTTTTTTTTTTATTATTATTATTTTTATTATTCCTTTTTGATATTGTATTTTAATTTAACTTTCAAACGCTGGCTTCCATGGGAGCTGACAATTGTTGTATATTGTTTCTAAATATTAGATCTATATATCCCATTAGTGGCGGGGAGCTGCCACTGCTCCCCTTACTGCGGTTCACCCACCCACGGGCTAGCTGGCTGGCGCGTGTGTTGGTGCACTATTTTGTCGGGCAATAGAGTCTGACTCATTTCTCTCTCGGTGTTCGATTGATTGCCCTACATGATTACCCTCTTCTCTTCTTCCTCTTTTCTTCTCCCCTTTGTTTTCTCCTTCTCTCTTCTCTTTCCAGGTCGGCTGGGTTGCATGGCCCTGGAGGTATCGCTTAATTTCTCCATTCCCGTACCCAGATGGCCCCCTTGAACATACTCTCTCTAAACGTCAAAGGCCTCAACTCGCCCAATAAAAGAGTTAAAGCTTTCCAAACGTTTGCAACCTTAAAGGCAAGTATAGTAGCCCTACAAGAGACCCACTTCTCTGCTCGTTCCACCCCAAAAAATTTTAGTTCCCGTTATCCCCAAGTGTTTACTGCTTCGGCGCCAACTAAACACTGCTCTTCACCACACTCTCCCCTTCACGGTTACATCTGAGCTTAGGGACCCTGAGGGTCGCTACATTATAGTAGTAGGCCTGCTCCAAGATGTGGAGACTACTCTGGTCTCTTATTACGCTCCGAACACTAATCCAATCCCCTTTTTCTCACATTTGCTTCAAGTCCTGCGTTCTCACAGTAAAGGCACGCTGTTTTTATGTGGGGACTCCAACATGGTGCTACAGCCACACATAGACAAATCTCCTTATGCTCCTGACCAGTTTTCCCCCTCCGTCCGTTTTCGAAAACTCCTGCAACAAACCTCCTTGCTTGACTCATGGCGGGAATGCAACCCGACTAAAAAACTACACATTTTATTCGTACCCACATAAATCCTTCTCCAGGATTGATCATATCTTTATCTTGGTTGTTTCCTCCCCCATATTACTCAACTCTATTGTTCAGCCTATCTCTTGGTCCGACCACTGTGCAGTCATCACCACGGTCTCTTCCTTGGTCCCTAGATCTAAAGATTGTACATGGTGCATAAATGAGGCCCATCTTACTAATCAATCTTACTGTTTTGATATTCAGATAGCCTTAGCTGACTACTTGAAACATAATTCTACCCCTGACATCTCTCCAGTTCTCCTCTGGGAGGCCCATAAACCAGTTATCAGAGGTAAACTTATTTCGGTATCCACCCACCTAAATCGTGACAAGGAGGCCAGGTTAGCTTCCTACGATTCCAATCCTCCCCCTCTGAGCAACATAGGATACAGTTGGAAAAGGCGAGGACGGAGCTGGATCTGGCTCTGGCTGAACTAGCTGATAAATCCATCCGTAGGTCTAACCACACCATATACACAAAAGCCAACAAACCAGATACTTTTCTGGCCATGTGTCTTTGCCGTCCAGAGAGGAATCATGTCCCTATCAGGCTATGTTTAGATAAAAATACCTATTCTAGTAATCCTGTAAAGGTCCTCTCTGAATTTCGGAATAGGCTACAAACACTCTATAAGGCCCAGTCACCCTTTTCTCCTACCACCGCCGACGAGCTGTTTCAGAATGTTCCTCTACCCACTATATCTGATTCTAATTGCGATCTTCTTGATAGACCTATCACTACTGAGGAGGTTCTGGCAGCAATAAAAACCCTTAAACCTCATAAGCGACCGGGTCCTGATGGGCTATCGGGAACATATTTTAAGAACTTTGCTGGCACCCTGGCCCCACTTCTTACTAACTCCTTTAACGCCTTACTTCAACAACATTCCTTTGGTCGAGACACATTGACAGCTATAATTGCCATGATTCCTAAGCCTAATGTTGATAATTCTCTATGGTCCAATTTTAGGCCTATTTCATTACTTAATCTTGATGTTAAACTCTTAGCCAAAATTATAGCCCTACGCCTGAACCCTATCATTGGGGGCCTGATACATAAAGATCAGGTAGGCTTTATACCTTGCCGCCAGGCTAGTGACAACATCAGAAGAGTGGTCCTCCTCCAACATTTAGCCAGAACCCGTAAAATCCCTATGCACCTATTATCCCTGGACATTAGGAAGGCCTTTGATACGGTCTCCTGGCCTTATCTAAATTATATTCTCACCCGTTGGGGTTTTGGCCCCCATTTTTTACAGTGGGTGAATTCCCTCTATAACCATCCTCAAGCCTATGTTAAGTATTCTGGGTTTCGCTCAGAATCTTTTCCAATAGAAAGAGGTACGAGACAGGGGGGGCCCTTATCCCCCTTAATATTCGCTCTGGCGATTGAACCCCTTGCAGCCCTGATCAGGGCTAGTCCTGATGTAAGAGGTCTTGAGGTTGCTTCCATCACCCATAAAATCTGCCTATTCGCGGATTATGCTCTTTTATTTATCACTTCACCTCGTACGACTCTCCCTAATCTTCCCCGCATTTTGGAATCATTTGCGAAGGTTTCTGGCCTTGAGGTAAACAACTCTAAATCTAAGGCTCTTAATGTGTCTCTACCTCCTCTGGAAGTTGCACACTTACAGGAATACTTCCCCTTTCCTTGGTCCTCCACGTCTCTGCCATATTTAGGTATAAAACTGACGACTGATCCTGCCTCCCTCTATAGTTCTAACTATCTCCCAATGTTATCGCACCTATCGTCTCTCCTAGAAGCTTGGAAACCACTCTGTCTCTTGGCTCGGTTGGGTGGCAGCTGTTAAGATGTCCCTACTTCCAAAACTTTTGTACTTATATTAGAGTTCTCCCGGTCTCTGTCCCCTCCTACTTTCATCGCGCTGTCCAATCTCGGGTCTTTAAGTATATTTGGGGTCCCATTAAACCTAGAGTTTCCAGGACCATTCTCCTTCGTAGCAAACTCAGTGGGGGTCTGGGTATTCCCAGTTTTGTCCGTTACTACCAGGCCGCTCAGCTGGCCCAACTGACGTTACTTCATTCCTCATCAGAAATTCCATTGTGGGTTAGCTTGGAGGCCGTAGATGTTTTTCCATTGCGGGTATCCAACCTTCTCTGGTTGCCCCCCTCAGTTTGTGGCCCTATACTGAATCCAGTTACCCGCCACTCTCTCAAACTCTGGGATAGCCTACGTGGACGTTACCGGTTGGTTTCCCCTCACGCCCCTCTACTTTCCTTTATAGGCCATCCCCTCTTCTACCCCACTTTCACCGAACCTGACTCTTTTCGACTCTGGCTCCAGGCCGGATTACACCGGATAGATGATTTGGTTACTGCTACGTCTCTTAAGTCTTTCCCGGACCTACAGGCTCAGGCCGACTTTCCCCCCAGGGAATGTTTTCGATACCTGCAGATAGCCCATTTTATTTGTTCTATAGTAGGTGACTGCTCTTCTCTGGGTGGCATGTCCTTTTATGAAAATATTTGCAATTCGGATCCTCATGCCCCTGGTATTATATCGCAAATTTATGGCCACTTCACAACTTCTTCAACTGACCTTCTCCTCTATGCTGCACAGTGGTCTAAAGATTTTCAGATAACGCTTGATACTTCAGACTGGGTTGATATCTGGTCCCGTACCACATCCTCCTTCCAGAATGTTGTGGCTCTGGAAGCCAGTTATAAGGTCCTTATGAGGTGGTACATGGTCCTAGCCATGATTTTTAAATTCCTGCCCTCTTATTCACCTCTCTGTTTCCGGGGTTGTGGTATGACTGGTACTCATGAGCATATTTGGTGGTCCTGTCCGGTTGTGAAACAGTTCTGGATAATTATATTTCAAATGGCTTCCACCCTACTTAACCACTTGAGATCCGCGCTATAGACGAAATACGTCCGCAGCGCGGCTCTCAAGTGCCAAGTGGCCGTTTAAACACGGCCTTCTATGTGCATTACCCGCGCGCGCCACTGGGTGGCGCGCGGCGGGTAAAAACTGTCCCGACGCATCGCCGAAGACCCGATGCGTGTACCTGGCGGCCGCGATGTCCGCCGGGTACACGCGATCATCGGTGACACGGCGGTGACAGCAGGGACGTGGAGCTCTGTGTGTAAACACAGAGCTCCACGTCCTGTCAGGGAGAGAGGAGACCGATCTGTGTCTCTTGTACATAGAGACACAGCATCGGTCCCCTCCCCCAGTCACCCCCCTCCCCCCACACAGTTATAACACACCCAGGCTACACAGTTAACCCCTTCCTCACCCCCTAGTGTTAACCCCTTCACTGCCAGTCACATTTATACAGTAATTCGTGCATTTTTATAGCACTGATCGCTGTATAAATGTGAATGGCGCCAAATTTGTGTCAAAAGTGTCCGATACGTCCGCCGCAATATCCCAGTCCCAATAAAAATCGCAGATCGCCGCCATTACTAGTAAAAAAAAAAAATAATAAAAAAAATCATAATTCTGTTCCCCATTTTGTAGGCGCTATAACTTTTGCGCAAACCAGTCGCTTATTGCGATTTTTTTTTTTTTTTTTTTACAAAAATACGTCGAAAAATACGTATCGGCCTTAACTGAGAAAAAAAAGTTTTTTAAAAAAAAAATTGGGATATTTATTATAACAACAAGTAAAAAAAATATATATTTTTTTTAAATTGTTGCTCTTTTTTTGTTTATAGCGCAAAAAATAAAAACCGCAGAGGTGATCAAATACCACCAAAAGAAAGCTCTATTTGTGGGGAAAAAAGGACGCCAATTTTGTTTGGGAGCCACGTCACACGACCGCGCAATTGTCAGTTAAAGCGACGCAGTGATTTCGCCTGGGAACGAAGGGGGTTTATGTGCCCAGTAAGCAAGTGGTTAATGACAATCTTCTCCCAGACCCATCCCTGGCCCTTTTAAATCATGTGCAAAGAGATTACACGAGGGCCCAGATTAGACTCTTATTACAACTAACTACGGCGGCTAAACAGTCCATAGCTAGGGCCTGGAAAACCCCTATTTTACATGTAGCTGAAGTTAAAAATAGGATGACACAGGTGATGGTCCATAGCAAAATAGAGGCCACCATTTTAGACCGAATGGCCCATCATGACAAAACTTGGTCACCCTGGGTGGAGCATTTCCTTCCCCCAGGATTTGACAGGTCCTTGCTGATTTCGTAGCTGTTGTTTTGTCCCTTCTAAGTATTGTGCCCTTCTGGGGTCTGTGTGGCCCTGCGAACATTTTCTCCACTCACTTCTCTGTCCTCCAGCTCCCTTGCTCTTCTCCTCCTCTCCTCTCCCTCTTTCCTTTTTCTCTCTTCTCCTTTCTATACCTTCTCTGCTTTGTGTTTCCTTTGAAATGCCCTATATGACTTCTCTCAGGTGATCCCACGGGCTTCTGCCTGGAGATGGCCTGTTGTTGGTCTCCTTTTGTTTTACAGAGTGCTTTCCTAACTGGTACATTGATATTGGGTTGGGTTTCCTCCCTTCCCCGATCGTTGAGTTCTATTTTTACTGATGTTGTATTATCAGCCCATTTGTTAAATTATAATGAATCTGATCATTCTTTCATTTGCAATTTGTTGTTCAGATTTGATCACTGTGCTGTTATTTCTACGGTTTAATTGTTCCTACTGGGACTGTACCACAATGTACCCTTTACTATGTCATTTTGAAAGATGTTTGTTATCGAACTCTGTGATTTGTATTGCTTAATAAAAAATGTGAACAGAAAAACTACAGGAAGGCTATCTGCAGATGGATGGTCGCCTTCAACAGATGAATGTCACACCCGGACCTTCGGCCGCCCCTGCGGCACCAGTTACAGGACCTTTTACCTCTCAGCCCTCTTCAGGTCCTCCAGTGGTTGTAACGCATCCCGAACCACGTGTACCAACTCCTGAGCGATTCGCTGGCGACCGCAAGAAATTTTGAGCCTTTAAAAATGCTTGTTCTTTGTACCTGGCTCTGCAACCCAGAACCTTCTGTTCGGAAGCCGTGAAGGTCGGCTTTGTGATTTCCATCCTTGCAGACGAACCACAAGCTTTGGCGCACAGCCTGATGGAACAAAGGAGTCCAATATTGGATACTATAGATACTTTCTTCGAACATTTATCTAAATTATACGACGATCCTCTCCGCTCGGCCACGGCTGAAATTACCCTTCATCAACTGGGTCAAGGTAGGAGACCCGTAGAGGACTATGTTGCGGAATTTCAAAAATGGTCTGCTGATACAGGGTGGAATGAGGCTGCCCTGAAATACCAGTTCCGCCAAGGTTTGTCAGAGTCCCTCAAGGACGAATTAGCCAGAGGCGATCCACCTGCCACTTTGGAAGCTCTAATTCAGTCGGCCACCCAGCTCGACAGACGCCTTCAGGAACGACGGCAGGAACGGTTCCAAGCATCCCGTCCCAATTGGACCCTGCCAAGGTTCTCTCCAGCTCCTCCACCTCTCCCGGTTCCATCCGTCTCTTCTCTTCCAGATCCGGAACCTATGCAGCTCGGTTTAGTCAGGGCACCTCTTACTCCTGAGGAGAAACAACGTAGACGGCAGTCCAACCTCTGCCTGTATTGTGGCGGGGCAGGCCACTTTCTCTGCACTTGTCCCAGAAGACCTAGTAAGTCAAGATCTCCACCTACTGTCAGTTGTCACATTGCCAACTTACCACAGACTTATGTTGTTCTTTCTTTCCCTACAGCTCCCGCAGGGGGCAATCCGGCTGCCGGCCATCGTTGATTCCGGGGCTTGCAGCTGCTTCTTGGATTCTGCCCTGGCCCAGAAGCTGCATGTCCCCCATCGACCTAAAGACTTTCATCTACAGATCCACCTGGCAGACGGTTCGTTACCCCGCTCCGGATTAGTCACCCTGGAAACCCTGCCTGTTCATGCCATTTCTGACACCGGTCACCAAGAGTATCTGTGCCTGGACCTTATTCCATCTCCTTTGTTCCCCATCATTTTGGGTCTACCATGGCTACAAGTGCACCAACCTTCCATAGACTGGCTCAAGAAGGACATCACATTTTCTTCTTCCTACTGTGCTCAGCATTGTCTTCTACCCATCAAAGCTCCCTGCTCTACCCTGATATCTGCACCTGTGGACCTTCAACACGTTCCTGCCGCATACTCGGATTTTAGGGATGTGTTCGACAAACAACAAGCTGACCACCTTTCTCCTCATCGGCCATACGATTGCCCCATTGACTTACTACCTGGTGCTAAAATCCCTTTTGGTCGGATCTTCCCGCTCTCTGAGACTGAATTAGTGGCCCTCAAGGCTTATATCGACGAGAATTTAGAGAAGCGATTCATCCGCCCTTCTTCCCCAGCCGGGGCTGGAATCTTTTTTGTTGAAAAGAAGGACGGTTCTCTCAGGCCTTGCATCGATTACAGAGAGCTAAATAAAATCACCATTAAAAACAGGTATCCATTACCTCTCATTCCGGAACTTTTTCAACGCTTTCGGTCAGCCCGGGTCTTTTCCAAACTCGATCTCCGGGGGGCTTACAACCTCATCCGGATCAGGCCCGGGGACGAGTGGAAGACCGCTTTCAGATCAAGGTTCGGACACTTCGAATACCTAGTGATGCCCTTCGGCCTCTGCAACGCCCCTGCCACATTCCAACACCTAGTAAACGATATTTTCTGCCAACACCAGGATGACTTCTTGGCCGTCTATTTGGATGACATCCTCATCTTCTCAGTATCACTTGAGTTACACCGTCTCCATGTCAAGAAGGTCCTAGCTATCCTCAGAGAACACAAGCTTTATCTTAAAGCTGAAAAATGTGAATTTGAAAAAAACACAGTTCAGTTCTTGGGGTTCATCATTTCCACCGAGGGAATATCAATGGATCCGCAAAAGGTCAAGGCAGTTCAAGACTGGCCAGCGCCAGTTGACAAAAATGGGGTACATCGCTTCATTGGCTTTGCCAATTTTTACCGCAGAATAATTGTCGGCTTTTCAGCCATTGTCTCCCCTATCACCGGACTAACTCGCCAAGGGCACCGTTTCCATTGGTCTCAGGAAGCCCAGGAAGCGTTCGAAAAGTTGAAAATCCTGTTCTCTTCGGCCCCTGTCCTTAGGCACCCAGACCCGAGCTTGCCCTTTATCTTGGAGGTTGACGGCTCAGAAACCGCCACTGGTGCTATCCTGTCACAAAGACAAGGACCCAAGTCCCTGCTACACCCTGTAGCCTACGCCTCACGGAAACTAAGCTCCACAGAAAAAATTATGATGTTGGGGAACGGGAACTGCTGGCCATCAAGTTTTCCCTAGAAGAGTGGAGGTATCTCCTGGAAGGTGCTCTTCATCCCATTTTGATCTTCACAGATCATAAAAATTTAGAATATTTACGATCTGCCAAGCGCCTAAGACCGAGACAAGCCCGTTGGGCTTTGTTCTTCGCCCGCTTCAGTTTCCACACAACTTTCAGACCTGGATCTAAAAATGGGAAAGCTGACGCCCTATCTAGGATGTTCACCGAAACGGCCGACCAGTCAGAACCCAGTACCATCTTGACCCCCCAGAACTTTTTTCTAGTTTCCCAGTTGGATCTACTTTCTCTAAAGACGGCTTCCAGCCAAATTACCGACCAACCCTCACTCTCTCTGGCAAAACGAGACGGTTTGCTGTGGTCGCGAGGCAAAGTTTTTGTACCCGAGGAAACGAGACAGCTAGTGTTAAGCATATTCCATGACCATAAATTAGCAGGCCACTTTGGAGCACGGAAAACCGCGGAGCTGGTTAGCAGCTCCTTCTGGTGGCCGAAGTGGAGGTCGGACTGTAAGAACTATTTGTCTTCATGTTCCCGGTGTCGGCGCTACAAGGGTCCAAACACCAAATCCTGGGGTTTACTCAGACCCCTTCCTGTTCCTGAGCGCCCCTGGGTGGACATTTCCATGGATTTTATTGTAGACCTGCCACCCTCCGGAGGCTTTACTACAATTTCAGTGGTGGTCGATCGGTTGTCTAAACTTGCACACTTTCTACCCATGATTGGCACACCCTCTGCAGCAGAAACCGCCAAAATTTTCTTTAAAGAGATTGTGAGACTACATGGGGCACCCAAAAGCATTGTATCCGATAGAGGTGTGCAATTTACATCTAAATTTTGGAAAGAGCTCTGCAAGTCACTGGAAATTAAGACCTGCCTGTCAACGGCCTACCACCCGCAGTCCAACGGTCAGACAGAGAGGACCAACCAAACGTTGGAACAATATCTCTGTTGCTTCTGCTCCTCATCCCAAGATGACTGGTCGTCTTTGCTACCATCCGCAGAATTTGCGTATAATAACTCAATTCATTCATCTACCAACCAAACTCCATTTTGGGCTAACTATGGTTACCACCCTTCCTTTCTTCCGGACTCTATTCCCGAGGTTCCGGTGCCAGCTGTCCAAGAGCACATAGTCTCTCTGCAACAAAATTTTCAAAGAATTCAAGAAGGCATGTGACAAGCTCAGGAGAATTGCAAAACAATTTATGACAAGGGGAAGGAGTGTCCAGCTTTTAAGGTCGGGGAGAAGGTATGGTTATCGGCCACGAACCTCAGGTTGCCCATCCCTTCTCGGAAACTAGGCCCCAGGTTCATTGGTCCATACGAAATTAAACTGGTGATCAACCCCGTGGCTTTTGAGTTAACATTGCCGGATTCCTAAAAAATTCACCCAGTCTTCCACGCATCTCTGCTTAAACCCGTTATACCAAATTCTTTTCCAGGAAGGGAAGAACTCCCACCTCCTCCAGTAGAAATTGAAGGTGAAAAAGAATTTGAGGTGGAATCTATCCTAGGTTGCCGGAAGAGGGGAAGGCAACTCCAGTATCTCGTTAAATGGAAGGGGTACCCGCCTGAGGACAGTTCATGGGAACCTTCCAGAAACCTGCACGCTCCTCGCTTGATTCGAATTTTTCATCGGGACCATCCGGAATTGGACAGTTTGGGCGTCCGGAGTCCGCCCCTAGGGGGGGGGCACTATCAGGGCACCAATCCTGCCCTGGTCTCCAAAACGTCGCAATTGCGGCTGTTGGCGCTGCACGCGTGCACACTGTTGGCGCGCACGGACCCGCGGTCCATCTGACCAATCAGAGCCCTGAAGCGGGCTATTTAAACCTATCTCCTTCCCCTGGCTGGTTGCTGGCTTGTCACAGCAACCATTGGTGTATTCCTGGATTGTGAAAACTTACCTTGTTTGCTCCTGATTACCTGACCTTGGCTCTGTTTCCCGGATTGCTGCTTCCTCCTAACCTTGGACCTCGGCTTGTTTACTGGACTGCTTGATCTCACCTGCCCTTGACCTATTGGCTTGAACTTTGGACTATCCTGCTCTCCGTGCCCCCTTGACCACAGCCTGTCTTCCGGATTACCCTCTGCTACTTCCGTTCCCGGTTCCCGGACCTCCAAGATCTTCCCGGTGTGCTTCCCGGCTACTTCCAGCGGTCTGCTTCCTGATTGGCCCTGTTCCACGCACCCGGCCACCACCTTCCTGTCGGTACCAGTGCCTCCTGGTGCGTCTTTCCCCCTGTCCTCACTCCAGGGGGCGGACCGCGCCAGGTCACAAAGGGAGCCGCCCTCAGCATCTTGGCCTTGGTAAGTGTACTTATGTTACCTTCTGATAAGCATGTTACGGTACTTAAAGGAACAAAACCACACCCCACCCATACACACGATGAGCTTCAATCACATTATTTTAGATAATTACATAGATGAGTTAATTATCCCCCAGATGTTACGTCTCCAACAATAAGTCATTTACCTGCACAATACACATTGCACAGATGTCTGACCTTCAGAGTCACAACACATCTATCATCAATAGCCCACAATGAAAGGTCTTTCAGAAGCCTGACTCAATTAACAACTCACTAGCCAGGGCTAATCATTGAAAAAGGTCATTATTGAGCGGTAGGGTCAGAATATTCTTTACAGACATTAAAGAATATATTGTAGATTATTGTCCATGTTAAAACAATCCAACATATTTCCATTTATTTCCTGGCTCAATCTGTGCCCAAAAGTGACTCCTGTTACATGGCTATTCTAGGGGGGCCGCCCGCCCAGATGAAACTGCTAATCACTCGATCTACTTTAACAAAAAAAGCATTAGGGATATCGACCGGTGTGTTCCGGAAAACAAAGACATTTAGGGAGAAAGGTCATTTAAATAAGATTAACTCTTCCTACCAGGGAAAGGGGCAGTATTTTCCAATGTTGACACTTGGGTGTCAGTTGTTGTAGGATTGGGTATACATTGTCTACCAGAGAGGAGGAGGGATCGGCCTGAACTTCAATACCTAGGTACCGAAATCTAGGAACCTACGACAGCTGGGAACCAGTGCAGGTGGGAGGCTGGGGAGAGGGGGATAAAGAGAAGAGAAGGGATTTTGACCAGTTGATCTTGATGCCCGAGAACACCCCAAAGTGGTCTATCAGTATCAGAGCTGCGTCAAGGGACTCCAGGGCATCAGGCAGATACAACAGGGCGTCATCTGAATACAGAGAAATCCTCTCACAAACAGGTCCTACTCGAATACCAGGTATCAATGGTGACGCCCTAATCAGGAGAGCCAGAGGCTCCATGGACAATGCAAAAAGGGCCGGGGACAACGGGCAACCCCGCCTAGTACCTCGACCGAGGGGAAAGGATGAAGAGAGGACTCCGTTAGTTCAAACCCTGGCCACCGGAGATTTATACAGTAGCTGTATCCAGGAGACAAAATTCAGGCCAAAGCCAAATTTGGTCAAAACCTGCCACAGGAAAGGCCACTCGACCGTGTCGAAAGCTTTTTCCGCATCAAGGGACGCCACCACTCCGGAGGGGGCGACGCCCCTTGACCTCTCAATGTTGGTGTATAGGTGCCGGACATTAATATCCGTGCCCTTCCCAGGCATAAAGCCTGACTGGTCTTCGTGGACCAGGGACAAGATTTAGACGATTAGCAAGAACCTTAGTGAAAATCTTTGCGTCCACATTAAGGAGGGAGATAGGGCGGTAAGACCCATAGAGCTCCGGATCCTTACCCGGTTTGGGCACGACAACAATAATTGCCTCTGACATAGAATGTGGAATTTGATCAGCCTCCGACACGGTCAGGAAGGAAGGAGGAGTGTAGACGGGACGCCAAAACTTCCCCATGTTCCTTGTAGAACTCCGCCGGGAGTTCGTCTGGCCCCGGCGTCTTTGCCGTCTGTAAGGAAGCCACCGCAGTCTGCACTTCTTTCAAAGTAAAAGGGGCGTCCAGTCTATTGCGAGCGTCAGGGGTGAGCTCCGGGAGGTCAACCCTTTCTAGAAAAGCGAGCAAGTCTTCCCGAGTGACATACACTACAGAGGAGTATAGTCTAGCATAGAAAGTGCGAAACTGGCCATTGATGTCCACTGGGTCTGAAAGCAGGGAGTCATCATCTATGTGTCTGATACGAGCAATGTGAGTCATCGAGGCGCGCTCCCTAGCAAGCCAGGTCAACAATCTACCCGTGCGCTCCCCCTGTTCGAAAATTCTCTGGGACTGGGACAGTAGGATTTTCTGAGAGGATGTGGCTCGGAGGACAGCCATCTCTTTGTGAAGCACCTGCAGGCGACCATAGACCTCTCTATCCCCTGTACTGACATATTGCGTCTCTAAGCTCTGTGCGCGGTCCTCCGCCTCCCTAATGGACAAGGAAGACTCCTTGCGCACTTTACCAAGGAGCAGCTGATACTGACCACGGATGTGAGCTTTAAAAGCATCCCATACGACTGCGGGTGCAACCGTACCTTCATTCCGTAGCCAAAAATCAGCCAGCTCCGAGGCCATGGCCGTAGAGACTCGCTCATCAGAGACCCAGAAGCTGTACAGTCTCCATAGGGGGGACCTGCATCCAGACCAATATCCAGCTGCAAGCATACTGGAGCATGGTCAGAAACACCCCTCGGCAGGATGGAAACCGCCAGCGTGCGGGGTAGTATTTGATCGCTAAAATATATATTTGGTCGATACGGGAAAATGTGGCGTAGGAAGCCAAGTGGCATGTGAATTGTCTTTCCCGCGGATGCTTCCACCTCCACACATCATGTAGCCTATATGTCTCAGCCCATCTTGACAAGGGAGAGTCCACTGCTGGGTCAGGAGAGAACTTGTCTAGGCTAGGAACAGGGGGCATATTAAAATCCCCAGCCAGGTAAATGTATCTCGGTGTCCACCCATTTAAAATGCGATAAAAAGCTCCAACTGGCCAAACTGGAACATGAGTACCATCAATGTTTCCTCCAATTTCAGTCTTCCTCTACCGAGCCCCATAGGATAGCTATGGAGAAATCAAAAACGGAATTGGACCTGTTGTTGGCTGAGTCAGCTGATAAGGCTATCTGCAGGTCTAATCATACTATTTATACTAAGGCTAATAAACCAGATATGTTCCTGGCAATGCGCCTCCGTCGTCCGGATCGGACCCATGTGCCCATCAGGCTTCAAATAGACAAAAACTCGTACACCAGCAATCCAGTCAAAGTTTTGGCTGTATTCCGGCGGAGATTGGAAGAACTATATAAAGCTCAATCCTCCTTCTCCCCCTCCGATGCTGAATCACTATTTTGTGATATCCCTTTGCCCACCTTGTTTGACTCTAATCGTGAGTGTATGGAAAAGCCCATCACGGTCGAGGAGGTCATCCTAGCTATCAAAACCATTAAACCCCATAAACTGCCGGGTCCGGATGTGCTCTCGAGCACTTACTTTAAAAAAAATTGCTGCTACTCTAGCCCCGCTTCTTTCTAAATCCTTAATGCCTTACTTCAACACTTCTTACTTCTTACTTCAATGGTCGAGACACATTGACTGCAATCATAGCCATGATACCCAAGCCCAATTCGGATAATACTCTATGGTCCAACTTTAGGCCCATCTCCTTACTCAATTTGGACATCAAACTGTTAGCAAAGATTATGGCCTTGCGCCTCAACCCCATTATTGGTGGGCTAATACACAAGGACCAGGTGGGTTTCATACCCCTGTCAGGCTAGTGACAACATTTGACAGGTTGTTTTACTCCAACATGTAGCCAGAACCCGTAAAATCTATTTGCACCTGTTATCCCTAGATATCAGGAAAGCATTTGATATGGTCTCCTGGCCTTATCTAAATTTCATACTTAACCGCTGGGGTTTTGGCCCACATTTTCTACAATGGGTGAGTTCCCTGTACAGGCATATATCAAATATTCTGGATTTTGTTCAGATAGTTTACAGATAGGTAGGGGCACTAGCCAGGGGTGCCCCCTTTCCCCCCTACCTTTCACCTTAGCGATTGAACCCCTAGCTGCCCTAATTAGGGCTAGCCCAGATGTTAAAGGACTAGAAATAGCTTCCACCTCCCATAAAATCTGCTTGTTCGCAGACGATGCACTTTTATTTGTTACTTCTCCCCGTATAACCCTTCCGAATTTATTACAAATCCTGGGAAAATTTGCCAAGATTTCTGGACTGGAAGTTAACCAATCTAATTCGAGGCCCAGGAGGTGGTTCCCCTTCAGGAATACTTTCCCTTTACCTTGTCCACTTCCTGTCTACCATACCTAGGTATAAAGTTAACTAGTGACCCAGCTTCTCTCTACAGGTCTAATTACCTCCCTATTCGATACCTGGAAGCCATTGTGAGTTTCATGGTTAGGACAAGTTGCTGCTGTCAAAATGTCCCTGCTTCCTAAGCGGTTATACCTCTACAGAGTCCTACCGATATCTGTCCCATCCTATTTCCATCGGATTGTCCAGTCTCAGGTTTTTAAATACATATGGGGTCCCGTAAAACCTAGGGTATCTAGATCCATCCTTCTTCGCAATAGACTTAGTGGAGGCCTCAGGCTTCCTAATTTTCTTCGCTATTATCAAGCTGCTCAGCTGGCCCAAATCACCTTACTTTATGCATCCACTGAGATTCCAATATGGGTCAGCTTAGAAGCTGTAGATCTTTCTCCTTTGCTAGTATCCAACTTATTGTGGTTACCCCCATCAATGTGCACCCCTACTCTAAACCCAATTACACGTCATTCGCTCAAAATATGGGATAGCTTACATGGTCCTTTCCAATTAGTTTCTTCTCACGCCCCGTTACTTTCCTTTTTTGGTCACCCACTTGTTTACCCTGCTTTCACTGAGCCGGAATCTTTTCGGCTCTGGTCTCAAGCAGGATTGCACCGGATCTGTGATTTAGTTAACAAAACCACCCTCAAAACCTTCCTGGAACTCCAGTCCCAGGCTAAATTGCCCCCCACTGAATACTTCCATTACCTCCAAATAGCTCATTTTGCCCGTGTAGTGATTGGTGTCCGCCCTGATTTGGATGGTATGTCTTTCTACGAAAACATTTGTAACTCTGACCCACATGCCCCTGGTATTATTTTGCGCATTTATAAAATCAGTTCACTGCCCCACCAGCTGGTCTTCCCTTATACGCTGCACAGTGGTCCAAAGACCTACAGGTAACGTTGGACACGGATGATTGGGCGAATATATGGGCCTGCACTAAATCCTCCACTCAAAATGTGATAGCCCTAGAGGCTAACTATAAGGTGCTCATGCGGTGGTACCTAGTTCCCGCTAGGATATCCAAAATGTTGCCATCCTACCCACCTGTATGTTTCCGAGGCTGTAGGGAGAGAGGCACTCACGCACATATCTGGTGGTCTTGCCCTATTGCATAACAATTTTGGATAACAATTTTTAACATGGCCTCCATGTTACTTCATGATACTCTCCTCCCTGATCCATCCTTGGCCCTCCTAAACCATGTCCATTAAGATTATACCAGGGCCCAGGTCTGTCTTCTCCAATTAACTACAGCTGCTAAACAAACTATAGCTAGGGCCTGGAAGACTCCTAAACTTCATATAGCCGAAGTGAAAAATAGAGTAACCCAGGCTATGATTCACAGTAAAATTGAAGCAACAATTCTAGATTGAGTCCCCCAACATAATATCTGGAACCTTTGGGCGGAGAATTTTCTCCCTCCTGATTTTGACGCCACTCTACTTACACCATGAGTATTGAGTTGATCTCCCGATTTGAAGCTATGACCTGCCGGGGGTCCGTGCGATCCCGCCGACATTCCTTTACTTTTCTTTTCCTCTTTTTGCTCCTTGCTTCTCCTTTTCCACCTCTCCCTTCATGCTCTGCTTTGTCTGGCCTTTCCTTTTTTCCTATTTAAAATATCCTACCTCTGAGCTCTATGGCAGTACTGAGGTTTACTGACAATATTTAGCATACGGTTGCTAGTTCCTGAACCTACAGAGTATATGTTTTTGTTCTATAATGCTCTTGGATTGGAGCTTTTTTTCTTTGTAATCTTGCGTTTATATGTCCCTTGAAACTACGTCCCCAGTTGTTTCCATCATAAAGACCTACCCAACTTTGTACTGTAGGATTTCTGGATATCTATGATTAGATGATTTTGTTGCTACAATTTTATCCACTTTATCCAAGATGTACCGCTGTATTTCTTTTATTGTTCCAACCGAAATTGTCTGTTACATTACTCTGTGTTCTTTGTTCTCAATAAAAAATGTGAACAGAAAAAAAATACTGTGCCACTATGGGAGCCAATTTAGACAGTAAGGACATGGCAGCTGGGGGTGGCATATAAATTCCTACAATAACCAGGTGGAGATCCAGCAGTTCAAACTGTAGGGACTTGTGAATAAGGACACTAACCCCTCTGACATACGAGGAGTATACCGAGTGATATGATAGTCCTACCCAAGGTTTCTTGAGCGACAGAACCCTACTACCCATTAGGTGGGTTTCCTGAAGTATACATATGTGTGGAGGGTGCCATATAAAGAAGTTAAATACTAGAGTGCACTTAATTTTAGAGTTTAAACCCCGGACGTTCCAGGAAATTAGTGTTATAGGGGCCATTGGATAAGAGCTGGAACCTGTAGTGTACGCCCAATCTCCACCTGCATCGCATCAGGCACCGATGCTCCAGTAGAGAGCAAGGGTACAGTCAGCCCGGGAGACCTAGCTCCCAAGAGACAGTAAAAGCGCAGTACCTGTGAAAGTATATCAAGAGCATGTACCAAAGGTAAGGTTACTAAACATAATAATTGGGGCAAAAACCACCCAACCATAACAGAAAACCCAAATATTCTCCCCACCCCGCGTCACCCCCCGAACCCGGGTGCGCCTCCATACCAAAAACAAACATGGCTACTGCCAGTAGGGGTCCCGTACCGTGGTGAACCAGGGCAGGCAGCAAACAGGCGCCGACCCAGTCCATTCCGAGGAGAGACCTCCGGTCCAATTACAAGAGCAAAATTAAATCAAAAATGTGTCAATAGAGGATAAAGTATCCCTGCAGATAGAACTTCTCCCAGGGTTCCTGGGGGCACAAACGTGTTGGTCCTTACTGTACTTCAGATTGACAGTATCTCCACGAGCCTTAAAGCGGGAGTTCACCCGAATTTTTTTTTTTTTTAACATTAGATTGAGGCTAATTTTACTAAGCAGAATCGGGTGTTTTTTTTTTTTTAAATCAATGCAGTACTTACCGTTTTAGAGATTCTCTGTGGCTTCCGGGTATGATCTTCGGGACTGGGTGTTCCTATTTGATTGACAGGCTTCCGACGGTCGCATACAGCGTGTCACCATTTGTCGAAAGAAGCCGAACTTCGGTGCGGCTCTATATGGCGCCTGCGCACAGAGGTTCGGCTACTTTCGGGAACTTGTGACGCGCTGTATGCGACCGTTGGAAGGCTGTCAATCAAATAGGAACGCCCAGTCCCGCAGCCCATACCCGGAAGCGGTGGGAGAACATTGATCTCTAAAACGGTAAGTACTGCATTGATTTAAAAAAAAAAACAACACCCGATTCTGCTTAGTAAAATTAGCCTCAATCTAATGTTAAAAATTTATTTTTTGGGTGAACCTCCACTTTAACATTCAGAAGGTAAATGAAAAATAGGCAAAATAAAAAGATTCATACAGGGGGGGCGGGGGGGAAGTCCTGGGCAACCCCAGCGGAGCACCCATGTCCCCCTACAAGGGCTGCAGGCCCCAGGAATAGTCACACGCCCCAGGGGATCAGGCAAGGGGACCTGCAGCTACTCCGCAGCGCAAAAGAGCACAGCGGCCAGGATCCATATACCTCCATATACCAGGTCCCCGCTGCATCCAGCACCACCAGGGTTAGTATAGATGGAAACATCCGGCAGTCAATCAACAGTGGTGCTTCACTTAGGCGGTGGGTCCACTTGACTGCTAGCCCCCACAAAGGCAATTCACACACCATACCTTTGCCTACTAGCAAGATAAAGACTTCTGAAGCAAACGTGGACTCAGGAGTGAAAGGCTCAGCATCAGGGGAAAAACACAAATAAAAAAGCCAAAAAAATACTCAAAGGAAGTGTAGAAGAGGAACATCAGGCCCTGGGAAGGCTATCCTGCAAGTTGGAGGCATCCTCCGGGGACGTAAAGAATTTCACGGACTCGCCGTCTTGCACACGTAGCCTCGCAGGGAAAAGCATACTGTATTTGATTTTCCTGTTACGAAGGTTGAGCTTGACATGGTCGAATGATCTCCTCTGTCGCTGGGTATCCACAGAATAGTCTGGAAAGATCATAAGTTTAGTGGCTTCAAAACGCAGGGCATCAATCTTCCTGGCTTCCCTAAGCACCATGTCTCTGTCTCTAAAGTTAAGCAGCTTCAGGATGAATGTGTGTGGTGGGCTGCCAGCAGGTGGCCTAGTTGCCGGCATCCTATGTGCCCGCTCCACTACAAAGTGTGCCGAGAATGCGGCCTGGGGTAAAAGTGAGCGGAACAGCCGCTCCGTAAAGGTTGTCGCATCAGTCCCCTCAGCCCCCTCCGGGAGCCCCACTATACGAAGCTTGTTCCTCCGACTTCTGTTTTCAGTGTCCTCAGCGCGGGATTCCAGGCTTTTGACTCTCACCTTCAGCGTGTGCAGCGAGGCTGCATGGTCCCGCAGCATGTCTTCCGCATCGCTCATCCTGTGCTCCACCGTGGTGACTCTGGAGCGGATCGTGTCCACATCCTTGCGGATTAGGCCCAGTTCCAGCTGTACTGAGTCTATCTTGCCTGTCAGCGTGGATTTACAATCCGAGATGGCACTCATGAGGGCTGCAAAGTTGCTCTGCTCCAACAGGGCAGGATCCTGGTCACTTTCCTCTGTCTGCGACGCCATGCTGGAGGTCTGAGCAGGAGCAGGTGAGGCCGGGGCTCCGCCGGAGATTTTAGGGCGTTTGGCAGTGCCGCGGGAGTTCGAATAGTTCTTCCCCTTGCACATTCCAAGCCGGGTCACCCAAAACAGCACCTCCAGTGTAAGGCAGGATCGTTATAGCAGGAAAAATGGGTGATTTTTGCTCTATCAGGCCGGAGCTCCCCTAATGTGCTGCCGCTCCGGTTGCCATCTTGGACACGCCCCCCACCTCTCTCATCTTTAAGTGGGAGAACTTGCACAATGGCCGATTAAAGCGGAGGTTCACCCATAGCGAACACATTTTCCCCTTAACTTCATGCTCGTTTTGTCTAGGGGAATCGGCTATTTGTTTTAAAATATGATCCGTACTTACCCGTTTACGAGATGCATCTTCTCCGCCGTTTCCGGGTATGGGCTGCGGGACTGGGCGTTCCTTCTTGATTGACAGTCTTCCGAGAGGCTTCCGACGGTTGCATCCATCGAGTCACGATTTTCCGAAAGAAGCCGCACCAACGTTCGGCTTCTTTCGGCTACGAGTGACGCGATGGATTCGACCGTCGGAAGCCTCTCGGAAGACTGTCAATCAAGAAGGAACGCCCGCTCCTGAAGACCCATACCCGGAAGCGACGGAGAATATGCATCTCGAAAACGGGTAAGTACGGATCATATTTTAAAAAAAATAGCCGATTCCCCTAGACAAAACGAGCATGAAGCTAAGGGGAAAATAGAAAAAAAAAAAAAAAACTAATTGGGTGAACTCCTGCTTTAAGTATATGTGCTTGTACATACAGTGGGGCAAAAAAGTATTTAAAGAAAAATTCATACAAAAGGGATATAGAGAATATATTCTGAATGAAACAATCCAGGAAGTAGCAAATTTACCAAGGGATCAATGTTTGAAGAAAAAAGACGTTCAAACATCAAATGATCAACATCAATGAGGATTTATATAACATTTCCATTATCAGTATAAGGAGATTGAAACAATTTAAAAAAAAAATATTGGTACATTTTATGTAGAGATAGACATTTGGGGGGAGTTCTACCAGACCAATCAAAATGTATTTACAGGAGAGCACCAAACTTTGTTGGCCAGGTGGATCCAAAATCTTTCTTACCACCTGGTCACCAAACGATTAAAATTTATCTGAGCCCAGGTTCACACTGGGTACGATTTCCTTTGATTTGAGATGCGATTTCACATGTGAAATCACATCTCAAATCTGCGGCATTTGCCGGCAATTGTCGGCAATGACACTGTCCTAATCGGTGCGACGCCGCATCTGCGGCGCTGCACCGATTTCAAAAAGTAGTTCCTGTACTACTTTTTGCGATTTCGGGCCGCGATTTACATAGACATCTGTGCAGAAACCTGCATAGATGTTTCTTAAATCGCGGCCGAAATCGGGACTGCCAGCGGGAGTGAAGCCGTGCGAGTTCAGCTGAACTCGCACGGCTTCACTCCCGCAGCCCAGTGTGAACCAGGGCTAAAAATGTTTTACTCATGCAGGAATGCATATGTTTTAGAACTGTAGAAGTAATTAATAGAGGCATATCCAGTATTACGAATATTGACCATGAAACATTTGAGCTGGGGCATGGCTGACCAGCGCGGATGATGGCTGCCTGATCTCTTCGCTCGTATGCCAGGGAGAGGAACGGAGCGACTAACACCCACCATAACCGACAACTACAGCCCGGATACCTGCCTGAAGATGTAGAGACCACAGCGGGACCTAACGCGGAAACGGCAGACGGAGCATCAGCCTCAGAAGCTGACTGCCTTCTTCGGAGCGCCGCGCCAGGTCAGTACCTCACAAAATGGCGCCGCCGGACACGCGCTGACAGGGGCCTACTCTGATCTCCCTGAGGAGACAGCGGACACTCGGAGCCTCGCGAGCCATGCCGGGTCACCCACTGCTAAAACGGGGGCAAACCCAGTCACAGGGAGCCCGGCGAAAGCGCGGATGCGCATTAACTCGGGGCCGACTCCCACTTCCCCGCAAATTGAGCCCCAGGCCTGTAGCTACCTTCCATCGAACCAGGCCCTGAACTCCTCCATGGCTGCTTTTCCCACATCAGGCCAGCCAGTGATGGATACGACCCTTAAGGACATGTTGCTCTCCCTCCAGTCCTCCCTAATGTCTGATTTGTCCTCCATCTTCACTAAACTCTCAGCTGACATGCACGTTGTGGAGGACAGGGTGACTCACTTAGAGAACAGCATGGAGGACTGCACTGCTACAGTAAATGACTTAGTTGATTCTTATGGGGATATACAGACAGAGCAGAAATGGGTCAGAGCCAAGTTAGCTGATTTGGAAGATCGTTCCAGACGAAATAACTTAAAACTGCGGGGGGTCCCAGAATCCATCATCCCTGCTGACCTTCCTAAATATGCTAAAGAAATTATGCACCTAATGCTCCCTGATGCATCTCCCAGAGACCTGATAGTAGATCGGATCCACAGAATTGCTAAACCTGCTCATCTCGCTGAGACGGTCCCTAGAGATGTACTGATGAGGGTCCATTTTTTTCATGTAAAAGAAAAGCTCCTGTCGGTCGCAAGGACCAATCCACCGCTGCAAGGCCCGTTTGAAAATGTCTTATTTTTCCCGGATCTCTCAAAATACACCTTGCAACTTAGACGCCAACTCAACCCAATCACCAAGGGTCTTTCTAACCACAAGATCCTATATAAATGGCGCTACCCTGCCACACTGCTAGTGACCAAGAATGGTACCACTCAGGTAATACAAGATCTACAGAAAGGAATGCGCTTACTCCACGCCTGGGGAATCATCCTGGATCCACCACGTGACCTTGCACCCCCAAAGGAGCAACGCAGGTCTTGCACGCTGCGCCATGACCATGACCTGGGCGAAGATATTTCAGACCAAGTGGTGTAAATGCCGCCGGGTGTACTTATCTACTTGTTAAATGCTCTCCCTGGCATTCAGCTGCCTGCATGTTTTATTTTTCTCTTGTTATCTCCGTTATTTTTTCTCTTTTTTGCCCGTTAAGGTAACAGCCAAGTGACACTTGTTCCCCCAACCAGTGGTTTAGTGGGATTATTAGATCCTGTACTCCACCACCTGCCTTAAATCGGTGGCACCACCACCGTTGGTCATTACTGACAGAACTATTTTTTTTATGTTCACCAGTTTTTCTTGTTTGTTCAAACGATAACGTTAGTGTTTCAGTTACAGCATATACAGCTCCAACGTAAGGTACCACGTATTGGGAAGCTTCATCTGAAACCAAAGCGACTTCCCCGCGCTACTACCACGGTCTTCATCTCCAACTCTTCTACGCCGAGGGTGCAGGGACCTGCACTCCTGGGATCTCCATCCGACAGCGGCCTCCAGAGTGATATCTGGTTGATGAGTACTGATACTCTCATCTTCTTCAAACTGTAAGTGACCTCCATCTCATTTTTTTTTTTTTTTTTTGGCTCACATCCAGTCTCGATGGCGCTCAAGATACTGTCCCTTAACGCCAATGGGTTGAACCACCCGGCAAAAAGACATTCCCTATGGAAAACGGCAATAGACCTGAAATGTGACATTGTATGTGTCCAGGAAACACATTTTCTATCCACAGGGGCACCTGTATGTACTAATAGGAACTTTCCTCACGTATTTTCGGCCCCTTTCACCTCCAAGAAGAGGGGGGTATATATAGCGGTTAGAGATACGGTTAAATTCCTTCTGACACATGTTGAATTAGACCCAGATGGCAGGTTTACTGTACTTGTATGCAAAGTGAATGGCATTGATTACACCTTGACTAACATTTACGCACCCAACGTCAAACAGATCGGATTCCTCCGTAAAGTGATGAAAGTCATCTTACCCATTAAACAAGGGCGCCTTATCTTATGCGGAGATTTCAATCTGGTCCCGGATGTCCTCCTGGACTCCACCACCGCCTCTAAACGCAGAGCATCTCCTCTAAAAAATTTCATGGCCTCACAAGATCTGTTTGACGTATGGAGATGCTACCATGGCTCTGAACGTGACTACACATTCTTTTCTCCTCTACACAGAACCTATTCACGCATTGACCTGTTTCTTACGGACAAATGGCAATCTATCAGCGCATCTGTGATCCACACCACGACCTGGTCGGACCATGCCCCCATAACACTCACGATATCTCAATCACAAAACGCACGTCCTACTTTTGTTTGGAGGGCTAATAACTACATATTGCAACACCCTTCTTTCTCTCCGGAAATATCTGATCACCTAAAAGAATACTTTGACACTAACACAGGCTCTGTGCCCGACCCAGGCGTGGTGTGGAACGCGCATAAGGCGTTTGTAAGAGGCATTTTGATTAAGCTTAACTCAGCTCATAAAAAATCTAGATTATTGAAGATAGATGCTCTTGTGACGCAACTAAACACCTTGGAACGACTCGACAAATCCAATCCAGACCCCAACAACTCCGCACAGATGTTGTCCCTACGACAAGAACTCAGACTCCTCCTCTTACAATCATTTGAACGCACCCAACGGAGATTGAAGGCGTTCTACTCCACATCAAACAAAGCGGGTAGAGTCTTAGCCCAACGCATTAAAGGGCGGAGGTTGAAAAATAGAATAGACCACATTTTTCACCCACATACGAAAGAGCGACTTAAAAACCCCCAGGAAATAGCCGACGCATTCAGCACGTATTACAGTGACCTGTACAACCTACACGCTGACCCTGACACGCACCAACCTTCCTCTGCTGACATTGACGACTTCCTCAGCCACGTTAGACTCCCGTCCCTCACCACTGCCCAACTGTCCAAACTGAACGATCCCTTTACCGATGCGGAAATATTAATATCTCACTGGGGAATATTATAAACAATTTGCTCACCTCCTAGCACCAGCACTAACAGCCCTATTTAACCATGCGGCCACTACCTCCAATCTCCCAACGGAATCCCTACAAGCACTCATAGTAACCCTGCCCAAGCCGGGAAAAGAACCAACGACACCCCAAAATTTTCGTCCCATCTCCCTTCTCAATTTAGACCTAAAAATTTATGCGAAAGCGATCGCCACAAGACTCCTTACTATCATGCCCACGTTGATCCACAGAGACCAATCGGGGTTCACTACAGGACGGCAGGCGTCCGATGCCACGAGAAGGGTGATCGACATCCTACACCATGCTGAATCTAGCGGAACGCCTTCTCTGCTTCTGGCTTTAGATGCAGAGAAGGCGTTCGACAGAATCCACTGGGGATATCTCCGGAGGGTTCTCCAGAAATTCGGATTTCAAGGTCAAATAACGAATGCAATACTCGCCTTATACTCTTCCCCGTCGGTGCGAGTCTTCTCAACTGACATGCTTTCTCAACCCTTTAAAATAACGAACGGCACTAGACAAGGCTGCCCCCTCTCCCCGCTGATTTTTAACCTACTTATTGAACCCCTTGCGGAACATATTAGGCAAAATTCAAACATTTCAGGATTCAACATCGGTACCACTTCCCACAAAATCAGCCTCTTTGCGGATGACGTCATCCTTATGCTGACTAACCCGACTACGTCACTAGCAGAAACGCAAAAGATCCTTCACTGGTTCAGCAAAATCTCATACTATAGAGTCAACGCCACTAAATCATATATCCTTGACTTAGGCCTAGACGCCACAACTAGAAACCTTCTCCAAGCCCAATTTCCCTATGCATGGGCAGACCACGAAATAACCTACTTGGGAGTCCAACTAACGAGATCCACAAAACACCTCTTCAAGAGCAACTTCAAACCCTTCCTAGCTGCACTCCAAACAGATACTCAGTCACTGGCCAAACACGAATTATCCTGGATAGGTAGGCTAGCAGCATTCAAAATGCTCCACCTTCCCCAACTATTGTATTTATTTCGGACAATCCCCATACCCATCCCATTATCATACTTTCATGCTCTCCAAACTACCCTGAATAAATTACTGTGGCAAGGCAAGACACCTAGGTGCGCCAAACACATTCTCACTAAACACAAACTTGCAGGAGGCGCGGGATCCATAGACTTCAAAGAATATCACTGGGCTACGTTACTCGCTCAACTTAAGGACTGGTTCCAACCCAGCCCCCTTACTCTTTGGGGGCAGTTGGAATCCACGATGGTTAGACATCACACTCTCCGAAACTGGTTACTGGGAGTCCCACATGGGTCTCTAGTATCCGAATCGCTTCCCCCTACGATGAGGGCTGCGGCCCTAGCGTGGCAGTTTTTAGTTACACAGGGTGAACTACACCCCGAGCCGTTCCAACCTCCTCTTCCATTGACCATACTGGAACACTGCACGACCGACCTTAGGCTGTCACACTGGACATCCTCTGGTGTACACTTTATACAAGACATCTTCAAAGATGATTCATTGCTCTCATTCCCGCAGCTACAGGACAAATTTAAACTTAAACAGGCGGAGCTCTTCACATACATTCGGATTAAACACTGTCTATCTCAGTTGCCAAAACCATGCTACTCCATACCTCCTAAACTTTGGTCATACTTGACCGATACCTCCTCCAAGTTGAAGGGAATTTCCGTATTCTATAACTCTTTTCGGCAAAAACAGGCCTTCACCAAAGCCAAACCCCACACTCTGTGGGACTTGGATACAGGTCAGACACTCACTGACGATCATTGGCGTTCAGCACTCAGATCTGTATACAAGTCCACCCGCAGTGCAACATTGTGGGAACTCACAATAAAAATCTATCTTCGGTGGTACCTCACGCCCACTAAAATAGCTAAGTTTGGGAAGGACATTCCCGACTCCTGCTGGAGATGCACCAAACCCAAGGGTGATATCCTCCACATCTTCTGGACTTGCCCGTCCATCGAGACATACTGGACCAAAATCTTTCGCATCCTGTCAGACATTACAGGGTCCGTCATAACACCCTCGCCAGCAATGGCGCTACTCAATATGCATGTAGACAGATTCCCCAACGACTTGAGATTGGTAGTCACCAACATTTTACTTGCAGCTCGTCTGAGCATAACTAGACTCTGGAAAAATACTCAACCCCCGACGATTGTAAATACAATTGACTTGGTTAATCTACACTACAACTATGAGTTGACGATGGCCTCCAGTGCTGGAAAATACGCTGAGATTCACACCAGATGGCTTCCATGGTCAAGTTGGACCGGGGCAGCAGCAGTTCTGTGAACCCAGCATATATTAAGGATGGGCCCATCCTTCTGGTCACTATGTCTTCTATAATTTAACGTAGATTTTGGTACTAGCTTGTTTTTTGTTTTCTGTCTTCTGTGTTCTTTTCGATCACTCGCAGCGAGACCAAGACACCGCTCTCTGCCAAATGCGTTGTATACATTATGTGCACTGAATAACTGCAACTAATTGTAACCTGATACTCGTCTTAACCACTACATACTTACTCGTGACGAAAAACTGGATTGTATTCAAATTGATGTAATACTGTATATGTGAAAACCCAATAAAAATTATTGTTAAAAAAAAACAAACATTTGAGCTAAATTAATTTATTACATGCAATTCCTCACATGTGGTGTACCTATTGTGGTACCCCTGAGGATTATTTTATGTGGGGAGAACAAAACGACGTTTTGAAAATGCTTATTGCTGAACATTTAGCTAATATTAAACAGGGCTTTAGATATCATAGTGTCTCCCTACACTTTAAAGAAAAACATGATCAAGACCCCACATTATTGCAGTTTTGTGGGATACACTGGGTGTTTCCATACTGAAGGGGTTCAAAGGGAAACTTGGTGGATGTTAAAATGTATTTTCCCCAGAGGCTTAAATAATTTTTAATTGATCTGTAATATATATTAATCATGTCCAATATGCTCTGATAAAGCTAAATATAAAAATGTTTTCTTGTACAATTTTATATTTTTATACTTTTACATATCTTGTATATAATTTATGGAATAGATATATTTCCCCATAGAGTGCAATAATATCTATGAAAGAGGGAGAAGGATGAGGAAAATCAGATGACTTACTGAGACGACCTACCAGTGGATGTCTATATGTAAAAAAGTTATGTTTTTCTTTGAATTGGATCCTAATTTTAAGAGGTGGTTAATTAACATTGTATATAAAATTTTAGTAATTTGTTTATTTAAGCATTAATGTACCTTATTGGATTTTATTAGTTTATTATTTGGCATTGTCAATAAGCTTTTAGGAATCTGCACTTGAATGAGGAAAATATGTGGTGTTTGTATTAGCTGTTGATATGCTAAATTATTTCTAGTGGTGACAATGCTAAAGAAACCATTATACATTGTGTGGATGTGTATGATGTTCTGTGAACTGCTTAGAATCGACCTAGGTCGGGGTATTGTGAGCACGAGGTAAACAAATGCGCAGTTTGGGGACTTCCGCCAGTGATTGACGTGGGGGGTATAAGAGGAGTGGTTGCCGTGCAATCATCTGCAACGTTTGATGCTGTGCACCGAACCAGGGAGTGGAGGTCCGAGCTTGAGGAGTGGGTGAGAAGTCCACATACCTCGGCACCACTGTAGGCATTCAATAGAAGATTTGCTGTGTTTTATTCTGTCTGCTTTGAAGTATATTGATGTGAGCGTAATGGTTGCACATTGTTTTATTAACCACTTCAGCCCCGGACCATTTGGCTGCCAAATGACCAGGCCACTTTTTGTGATTTGGCACTGTGGTCGCTTTAACTGACAATTACGCAGTCGTGCGACATGGCTCCCAAACAAGAATGAAATCTTTTTTTCCCCCACAAATAGAGCATTCTTTTGGTGTTATTTGATCAACTCTGTGGTTTTTATTTTTTGCACTATAAACAAAAATAGAGCGACAATTTTGAAAAAAAATATATATATATATATATATTTATTTTACCTTTTGCTCTAATAAATATGCCCAAAAAATCCTTTCCTCAGTTTAGGCCGATACGTATTCCTACATATTTTTGGTAAAAAAAAAAATCACAATAAGCGTTTGATTGATTTGCGCAAAAGTTATAGCGTCTACAGAATAGGGGATATTTTTATGCCAATTTTATTATTTTCTTTTTTTACTAGTAATGGTGGCGATCGGCAATTTTTATTGTGACTGCAACATTATGGCAGACACATCGGACACTTCTGGTGCTACTTTGGGACCACATTTATACAGGGATCAGTGCTATAAAAATGCACTGATTACTGTGTGAATGTGACTGGCAGTGAAGGGGTTAACCACTAGAGGGGGGGGGGGGCTAGGAAAGGGTTAAGTGTGTCATATGTATGTGTCCTGTGTGGGGGCTGGGCTTATACTGTGACAACACTGTTTGCTGCTCCTGATTACAGTGTCATGTCACTAGGCAGAAACGGGAGATGCTTGTTTACACAGACATCCCCCAATCTGCAGCTCCGTGACACAGGATTGGGGGAGACCGGCGGACACAGTCCCTGGGTCCTGCGGGCACGATCATGGCGCCCACACGGCAGCAAATTTAAAGGGATGTATATATACACCCATTTGAAATGTCCGTGCCATTCTGACGAATAAATGTTTGTGCGTCGGTCGGCAAGTGGTTAAACTGGTTTTACGTTATTACACTATTGGAGCACTTTTTATCATTTATATGTGGAAAGATCTGTGTTTATGTTCATGGCTGGATATCGGAGATTTAACCCTTTTTGTTTGGTTTAAAGCTTTTGAGCCAAGCACGAGAGTGTAAGGCATTTAAAGTGGGTGAGCACATTTCCTGAAGGGAGCGGAATTACTTGCACATACAGTATTGGTGAGGTGGATGAACAGAGAAATACTGCATTGAATTAATCTATTGGATTATACTCATGGACTTTTTTTTTTTTATAAGACCAATTGTTTTTCACTTGTCACAGGGTGATAATGTTACACAAATTTTTGCATATTAACTTTTGCATATGAATATATTTTAAATATCACTGTACTATTGTGATTTTAGCGCCACTATTTTTACACTATCTAGGTTTGATAGGGGTCAAAATACTACTCGCATCTCTATAATTAAAGTGGTAGCTTTATTGGTAATTATTCACCTATTCTAGGGGCGCAGTGGTGGGACTTCAAGTGTGGGCATGTGAGACTTGCGGACCATCAGTTACAGATAAAGGAACTAGTGTTGTATCTCTGGAGAATAATCTGGGAAACAGGAGATAGCCATACGCAAGATTTTGCTTGTTCCTAGCAGCCGCTATTTTTTTTTCCGCAATCCCTGTAGTTCAGAAGCCAGAAAAGGAAAGGTCTCAGTGGCGTCCCAGGCACTGGAGTTGGAGGAACATGATGTGCTGTCTCTACCACAAAGGCTGATAGGAGGTCAAAGAGATCTAGAAGTGTGGTCAAAAATGATTATGCAAAGTCTGCCTGCTTGGTCCCTGGCACCTGCTTTGGGAAACCCAGAGTCCTTAGGTTGTTGCTGTGACAGTGGTTCTCTGGTTCAGTCGCTTTCTCCTGGAGTGCTTTAACCTGCCTCCGAAGTGCAGACATATCAGTGGAATCCTCCCTGACCGTGTCCTCCCCTTGAGTGATCCCCTCTTCTGCCTCATACCTGAGCGTTTTGTAACTTGAAGCTCCAAAAGGCTGGAGAGGAAAAAAATCTATTATTCTCTATGGAGATGGTTCACATTTCCACTCCATGTCAGCTGAAGCCAAACACCTGAAGCTCATAAAAGTTCTGGAGCCTTTTGTGTACCTCTAATTGGGCAGGTTTGAGCATTTTTGGCATGTTTTTATTCTCACAGAAATTAAAAGAAATGTGCCATGTGCACGTTTTTGTGCAGATTCACACCTGTTTGCACAATTTTCTGCTCAAATGAAACATTTAAAAGATTAATCATAATAATATATGTAAAATAAATACACAAACTAAAAATCATCATAAATGAGTAAAACAAAGGAATAATATGTAATGCATGCATAACAATGAACCCCTAACCTTAAAAATTATTATTATTGGAGCGCATGCGCGGCGCTGAACAGGATGGCGGCTTGAAGTCATAGCTCCGTGCACCGCGGGACTTAAAACGCTCTACGGGGGCTATACACTTCTTCACACACAATTTAATTCCCCCCCCCCGGCACCCGAGACTTCCGTGCATGTCTTCGTCCAAGAACAAGAAGAAGAAGCACTCCGGGAGCCGTTCTCAGACCTCGGTGACACATTATCTCCTCCGCGACAGAGAACAGAGCAGCATGGCTCAAAATGGCGCTGAGGCCCGGCCACTCTCCTGCTCCGTCCTAGGCTTCTGAGACCCCTGGATTCTTCAATCCGCTCGGTGGTGGTGGTGAGTCCTCCCCTGCCCTGTCCAAGGCTGATTTGGATTCTAGTCTAGAGGCCATGTATGCCAGACTTGCCACGGAATTCCAAACGGAGCTTCACAAAACCTCCCATACCCTATCACAGAAGATAGCTGCCCTGGGCTCCAGAACGGACCTTTTAGAAAATAAACACGACAAATTGTCGTTAGCCTATAATGACCTGAGCAGAGAACATGAATCCCTACAAGAAGCCTTCTCCCTTATGCAGTCCCAAATCGAGGACCTTGACAATAGAAACAGGCACCATAATTTGAGGCTGAGGGGAGTCCCTGAGACGGTCACTGATCTGATTCCAGCTGCCATAAAGATATTCCAGACAAGGAAGCCTCTGTGTTCACATGTGATCGTATTCACAGGGCTCTGAGACCAAAACCTCCAGCTGACAAGCCCACCAGGGACATAGTGTTATGCATGAAGGACTTCCTTATTAAAGAAGAGGTACTCAGGTCTGCTCGCAATACCCCCAGAATTGTCCTTGACAATAATGTCATTCAGGTCTACCCTGACATCTCTCCTACCACTTTGCACATACGTCAAGCCATGAAAGAAATCACAGGCCCCCTCCAGGATGACAGGATTCGCTACCGCTGGGGATTTCCATTTAAGCTGCAAATTCCACACAATGGCTCCACGTATACAGCCACTAACATCGCAGAGGGCCAGGAAATTCTCGTGAAGCTTGGTCTCTTGGATGCTACAGCTCTACGCCGACCCCCTCTGACCCCTAGGCCCTCACAGATTTGGCACACACCTCCCACCAGGCGAGATAGACGGAGGATTCGATATGAGGAGGCTTCACCCTGAATTGGTTAGCTGCATAAGTGCTCTTTCTTTTGTTGTTCTATTTTACGAAGAGGAGACTCCTTCACTATCTTGGACGACGATGAAATTTTTTTTTTTTTTCCCCCTAACCTTTGAAGTCTCACCTTGCTCTGCTGCTTGTCCCTTGGTGCCGCGCAATGTGGCTCACCCCAGCGATGCTGCGCTCTGCTATCCTCACCCCTACAGGCGAGGGTATTGGTTGCCCCTTTTTTAGTTTGGGCCTTGAGTTTTGTTTTGCGCTCATGCTGGGTTCGAGGCCCCTGTGCCTCGGTGAACTGTTTTACTTATCAGGACTCAGAAGATTTCCTGATCCAATGTCTTTTCTTATTTTCATACTTTTTTTTTACCTTCTATTTTCTTGTGTTTTTTTTTATTGGTACTTATATTATGGGTCTTGTTTTTTTTTTTTTGCCATTGCATATAACTATGGTTCCAGGTATCGCTATAGGGTAAAGTATAGAACTGTCTTTATCTTGAGGGGCCCCTCAGATCCAGGGGGGAGGCTGTTAATGGTTGAACCGGGGGGGGGGGGGCTGCTCCCCTTCACGGGAGGTTTTCCCCACCTGGGTTTAGTTTGGCTTTCTTCCCCTGTTTAACCAATGATTGATATAATTTCACATAATGTGAAGGGCTTTAATTCCCCTTCTAAGAGGAAGAAGGCCTTTTCTCAATATAAACAACTTAAGGCTCAGATACTGCTTTTGCAGGAGACACATTTTGCCCACTCCTCTCACCCGAATTACTTCAATAGGGCCTTTTCACAGTCCTTTTATACGCTTCACTCTTCCAAAAGTAGGGGCACAGCCATATTTTTGCATAATTAATTTCCCATGGATGTGCAGAGGGTATATAGGGACAAGGAAAGCCGTTTTGTTATTATAAAGGGGATTGTCTGTAATAAGGAACTTACTATTGCTAGCGTTTATGCCCCAAATGAATCCCCAGCCTCCTTTTTTGCTTTTTTTTTTTTTTACACCTTATCCAAGTTCCTTTCTCCCCATATGCTAATTGGGGGAGATTTTAATCTGGTAGCCAATCCATTGATGGACAGATCCTCTGGCACGGTGAGCTCGGGGGCCTTCCCCAGGTCCTTAACCAGGGGCCTGCGGGAACTCCAAGTGGACTCCTGGCGAGCTCACAATGTGGGAATCCGGGAGTACACATTTTATTTCCACCCACATGACAGCTATTCCAGGTTGGATTATGTTTTTTCCACCCCAGCTCTCCTAGCTAACTCACGAGACTCGTCTTTACATAGCTGTGTCTAGTCTGATCATAATATTGTTTCCTTCTCCACTAATTTTATTTCGCAGACCCCCTCTTCTTACACCTGGAGAATTAACGAGGCTCTTATTTCCGATCATGTGGTGGAGTCTGAGATGTCACAGGCCATTGATGGGTATTTTACCCTTAATGCTCTTCCTGAGACCCCCGTGGCCACGGTTTGGGTTGCACACAAAGCTGTCCTGAGGGGAAAATTTATTAGCCTGGCGGCGGCTCGTAACAAACAAAATAGGTGGAACATCCTCAGACTTACTTGTGAGCTGGATCGATTATATAAGAACACCTCTGCTCTAACATTAGAATCTACTAGGCGTACAATTGAGCAGAAACGATTGGCGTTGGATGCTCTGCTCTCAACAAAAGTGGAGAAAGCACTGAGATGGTCCAGAGCTCGGTTCCTTTTACATAGCAATGCAGCATCCACGATGTTCGCTAGGAAGCTTAATCAGTACCTCCGCCCCCTGCATGTATAAAAAATTAGGTCCCCCTTGGGGCATTTGACTTTGCATCCCCAGGAGGTATTAGGTATTTTTAGAGACTATTATTCCTCCCTACTGGGTGCTCCTCTATCGCAGCCCTCTGTGTGACGTTACACTCTGTAGTTGAGCAGATGAAACAGGAATGGTCGTGGGGGTGCACCCTGTGGTGGTGGGCACGTTGGAACCCTGTGGGCTCTCTCAACCGCGAGCATAGTGGAAAAAGAGTCCTTCCCAAACTTGTAAGCCAACCATGCTTCGATGAACGCCACAGGATTCTTCCACCCTCTCCAGGATGCCCACTGCACGTATGTTATTTCTGCAGAGGCAATTTCCCATGTCCTCCAGCCTAGACGCATTGGCAGTCACCATGGAGTGAGTATACTTGACATCCCTCTGTAATGATTGCCAATCATCCTCCAGTGTGCTAATGTGCCCTTCCAGAGCAGTTGTGCAGTCGCGCAACTTTTGCATATCCTGCCGCACAAAAGATATTTCCATTCTTATACTTTTCACCTCCCCTGCTAGGTTAGCAATGGAGGAGTTGCAGACAGTGACCACAGCCAGTATATCTCTGAGCATGGGCATTGAATCGGGAGTATCAACAGTGTTCTGTAAGCCGGGTGCCGCCATATTGGATAACTGTGTGGGGCTGTGTGACACATGGGACAGAGCTGGTGGATGAGCCAGGATCGGAGGAGTGTCATCCAGATCCCTATCCCCCTCCAAAGCATGTTCGCTAGGTCCCGGGGTAGGTGGATTGTCCTTTCCCCATTTAAAGAAGAGACGCTGGGCCGCTTCCTTAGCAGAATGGGGTGGGAGGCCGCCATCTTGGACCGGAGTGTCCGGCGGTATTCGGGAGCCATGTCCCCATCTAGCCATGTTGTAGCACAGGAATAATACTGGCCTGTCAGACAATCCGTGCTATTGCATCGCCATCCTGCAACCTACAGCCTCGGGACAGGCACCACTGCATTCCGCGGAAGCTACTGAATGTCATTCAGTAGCTTCCGCGGAATGCAGTGGTGCCTGTCCCGAGGCTGTAGGTTGCAGGATGGCGATGCAATAGCACGGATTCTGCAGGATACCCGGCGGAGCAAACATCTACACGTCCTCTTGCATGTCCCGCTAGGCCACGCCCCCCAGTTCTAAGATCTTGATCTTGGATCCAAGTGTCAGAAGAGAAATAAAATGAATGGTCCATTACCTAAAAACAGTGCCAAATAACTAGTCTTCTCAGAGTGGGAAGAATTATATATTGGGCAGCAAAGTGGTGTAGTGGATAGCACGTTCACCTAGCAGCAAAAAGGGTTGCAGGTTCCAATCTAGACCACTATCTGCATTGAGTTTGCATGTTCTCCCTGTACCTGCGTAGGTTTCCTCTGGGTACTCGAGTTTGTTCCCACATTCCAAAGACATGCTGGTAGATTTATTGGATCCTGTCTAAATTGGCCCTAGTTTATGTATAAATGGGTGTTAGGGACCTTAGAGTGTAAGCTCATTTAGGGTAGGGAATGATGTGAAAGTATGATGTATATGTAATAGTGCTGCGTAAGTTGATGGTGCTATAGTACCTAAAATTATAATAAATATAGGTGCACACTAGGGGCAGCCCTAGCAAGTTTTTGTCAGCATCATATCACCTGAAGGTAGCCTTCAAATAACCTGTGGTCTATGAATACAAGTCCTGTCTCTTGTGCAGTACGATAGAGACCAAATTTGTTGTTAGGGAAAACAAATCCCAGCCAAAGGAGTTTACCTAGCAGCCAAACTGACTACAAGATGATTTAAGTACAATTATTAGTGCAAAGTCTAAGTGAATTAGAGTGCCACATGGCCACATAGGCTATCAAGATTAGAACATGTAGTGACACCCATCTGTGTTTCAAATGCAGAATTTTTCAGACACTTACCTTTAAATGTTGGTGCATACAAAATCGACACATCTTCTTCTTAATCTCCTTAGTGGTGTAAGCAGAAGATGGGATAAAACCACATTTCGGCTGGAAAGAAAGAAATTTGACTCATACACAAAAGTAAGAACACAGGATTTCACAAATGCTTGTAATCATTTGTATTCCAAATATTTTTTTTTACATATATAATAATCCAGGGATGAAAACAATGTACCTTTATAGTGTAAAGAGAATAACTAACACATGTCATATTTACCTCCTCTTCTGGGGTCCCCCACTTGCACTTATGGCGCATCCCCCTTTGTGAGTGCTCCTATAGCAAGCCACTTGCAATGGAGGCACTCATGCAGACTCGATCCTGAGCTAGACTGTGTGTCCACTGACAAACAACGCAGCTCGGCCCCATTCCCCCCCTCTCTCCTTACAGGCTGTGATTGACAGCAGCAGGAGCCAACGGTTACCCGCTTCCTCCATGTTCAGTGAGGAGAGGGGGAGAGAGAGGGAGGGAAAGATAGAGAGAGGGAGAGATGAACATAGAAGTTTGTTTATATCATAATACAAAGAATGCATGAAGGTAAAAAAAGAAATAAAAAAAAAAAATACTTTCTTCCTTTCAAACAATTTAAAGTATAAGAATTGTGATTACAAATGTATTTTTCAAGACTACTTGTATACAACTCATGGAACATAATCTGTTTTATTAGCACATTCACATGAATGGTTAAACTAGAAAGCAAGGATACTACTCAAACCTCCACAATAGCCATGCATGAGGAGTAGATGGCTTTTTATGAGATTGTGCAAGTACCTACTGCATTGACTTGTGTGTTTTCAGGTTGTTTTGCAGAGTACACTGTAGAAACCAACTGAATACATGTCCAAGCCTGTAAAAGGTCTGTCACCCTGAGCCCTAAACCAACCTGCTTAGAGCCAGTTCACACCAGGGCAGCACGACTTGCCGAGCGGCTAGGCAATCTGCCCACGACTTCAGAGGCGACTTGCAAATAGACTTCTGTATTAAAGTCAATGCAAGTCGCCCTGAAGTCGTCCCAAAGCAGTACAGGAACCTTTTTCTAAGTTGGAGCGACTTGAGTCGCTTCTATTAGAACGGTTCCATAGTACAGAGCGGAATGTGATTTGCGAGTCGCCCCTGTGTGAACCAGCTCTTACTGTATGTTTTAAAAAGCTGGTTGGTTTTCTTGTTCTTACTTTCTATATGTTTATTGCAATGCAAAACATTAGCACAAAAGAGAGGTTAGCTCTTTAGTATTGGTCCAAGTTTAATTTGCCTACATAATGTAGATTAAAGTCAATAATATCTTGGGTAACACAGAAAACCTGAAACCAGTTCTAAATACATTAAATAATGTGTACTTGTGAGGTTTTAAGAAAATCCAGAGGCCTTATTTAAATGTCTGTTTGGGGCTGCTCACTTGTACTGCTGTCAAATTGGGACACGAGTCTGAAGCCACTGCATCAATATAGACACAAATGAACTGTAGCACACAGCACCTGGCAGCTTAAGCTGCATAAACAAGGTGCTTGTTCACAAACTATGGGTGCCTGCACTCATTTGAATGAGGCCTTGGAGCTCTAAGACACCCAATTCCACAAATGGTATCCAAAAATCAATGAAGGTCACATTAAGCCCTGGTTTACACTGATGTGATGCAGGAAACACAAAGATTTGCTGCGTTTCCCCGCATTGCACTGCTTGGCAATTGCACAGAGTCTATGCAATCTGCTGAGCTTGTAAATGTTAGAATAATGACACCCCTAAACAGATCGCAAAACGCAGTGCCATTGCCAGAATTGCATTGCATGGGTGTTCACACCCAGACAATGCAATTCAGGTGCAGGTGAAAAAAGGCTCCTGCACCATTTTGGTGCCGATGCATTGCGATTTGAGCCATACAAAATGTATGGCTCAAATCGCACCGCACAGACATTGCATGTGATGTGCACAGGAATGCGGTGCAATTCATGTGCGAATCACATGCAGCGTTTACCACACACCAGGCTTAGAGATCATTTTTGAAAACATTTAAGAATTGTATGTAATCCTAGGATATGCATATACTGAGACAGATGAAGTGTTTATAAACCTTAGACATGAAATATGAACAAAGCATATGCCTTTATAAGAAAAAAGCTGTGCTAGTTGAAGTCCTAAATTCCTTATTCCAATAATTCCAAAGGCAAAATGAATTCATCCAGTAGTAGACACCACAATGATTGATTCACAAAAGTGCACCGCCACCTTATAGAAAACTTGCTTACCAGAGAGCAAGCAAACCAGGCATGTGGTTGTAGCCCAGCCAAGGCATTTGCTTGCACAGAAGATCTCAAGGAACCCTGGATGGATGGTTGCAATGACTCACACACCGATGACACAATAAGCTCTGTATCGTAATATTCAGCAATAAACCCAAAAAGAGAAACTGACCATAGCATAATATTGTCTAATTCCTCATTATATTGCTCATTAAAAAATATAATTGCACTGATGCCCTGTACACAGGATCGGATTTCTGATGGAATCAAATCTGATGGATTTTTTTGTCAGATATCCGATGAAGCTGACTTTCATCAGTCTTGCATACACACTATCAGACTAAATTCCGACTGTGCCAAAACGTGGTGACGTAAAACACCATGACAAACTGAAAAAAATGAAGTTTAATGCTTCCGAGCATGTGTCGACTTGGTTCTGAGCAAGCGTGGATTTTTCTCCACACAGACGATCGGAATTTCCTATTGTTTTATCCATAGGAAAAATGTAAAACATGTTCTATTTTTTACACCGATGGAAAAAAGACCGATGGGGCCCACACACGATCGGTTTGTCCGATAAAAACAGTCCATCAGACAAACCTATCGCGTGTACACAGCTTTTCATTTCCAAAGTTTAAAAATCATGCACAAATTGTAAAGCCGGCCAGCTACAAAGCAAACTTCCAGCCTCCTAACGAGACAGCGTGGTGACGTGAGCACATACCCTCCTCCAGAAGCGTTTTGCCATACTT
Source organism: Rana temporaria (assembly GCF_905171775.1). Taxonomy (NCBI): domain Eukaryota; kingdom Metazoa; phylum Chordata; class Amphibia; order Anura; family Ranidae; genus Rana; species Rana temporaria. The sequence goes on along the minus strand of NC_053495.1, from coordinate 81,085,092 downwards.
CCCATTTGACCATGTCACGTATGATGGAGGGTATGTGCTGAAGTCACCACGCTGACTTTTGTGAATCAATCACTGTGGTGTCTACTACTGGATGAATTAATTTTGCCTTTGGAATTATTGGAAGTGTATGCTCTTCAATCAATTCACTCAAATAATTTTGGACTTTAACTAGCGCAGCTTTTTTCCTAATTATCTATGTAATGTGTATATCCCACATTTAGCTGCGGTTTTGGATTGGTCCACCCATTTTATTATTTTTCTATTTTTTTAAATGTTTCTTTAATAGCACAGTTTTTGTTTTCCCTTGTAGATGCCTCTGTAGCCAGAGTCAGCAACCCATCAATCTTGACCTACCTGTCAATCATGGGAAGCGGGACAGATCTCGATCAGGGCTGTGGTGATGCTTTCACCTGTCTCTGCCAGCATTGCTTTTCACTTGCAGAGAGGAGCGAGAGGCAAAGCTGTGCTGAACTGAGGGTGGCACCGGGAGCTGCTTTAGGCTCCCGCCGCCCATCCAGCACTGTGCTGCCTTTCAACTCATGTACAAGTGCTGTAGGGTAGGAGCGAGCTACCTACAGTTGTGTTTTGGGAGCGACAGGAGAAATGGCTATAGAGGGGCAGAGGAATACTTCTGGGGGGTAAGAAACAGAGGCTAGTGCTATGCAAAGGGGGGGGGCAGAGGGGTGGACACTACTGTGGGGGATTTGCAGAGGAAATTGCTATGGTGGGGAGGCTACTGGGGGGCACAGAACATTGCTATGGGGTGGCAGAGGGCAGTACAGGGGGAGGGGGCAGGGGGCTGCAGAGGACACCGCTATGAGGGCATTACAGAGGGGGACAGAGGACACTGTGTGGGGGGTTGCAGAGGACACTGCTATGGGGAGGGCAGAGGGCACTACAGTGGATGGAGGGTGGCAGAGGACACTGATTCGGGGGGCACAGGACACTACTGTAGGGGGGTTAGAAGACACTACTATGTGTGGGAGGGTCAAAGAACATGAGTGTGTTTGTGTGTGTGTAGGGGGGGCAGAGAACAACAATGGGGGAGGCATAGCACATTACTAGGGGGGGTGATGTGAAAGGCGGCAGAGTACACCTTTGTGGGGGAGGGGATGGCAGAGGACACTACTGTGGTGGGGAGCTGATTTGAAGCGGGGGCAGAAGACACTACTGTGAGACACTGGGCTAGATTCAGGTAGCTGTGCCCCTTCTTACGGTGGCACAGCGCATCATATTTACGCTATGCCGCCGCAACTTACAGGAGCAAGTGCAGTATTCACAAAGCACTTGCTCCGTAATTTGCGGCGGCGTAGCGTAAATGGGGCCGGTGTAAGCCTGCGTAATTCAAATGTGGAAGGGGGGGCGTGTTGTATGCTAATATGTGATGACCTGACGTGATTGACGTGTTTTACGAACGGCGCATGCGCCGTCCGTGTACATATCCCAGTGTGCATTGCTTCAAATGACGTCGCAAGGACGTCATTGGTTTCGACGTGAACGTAAATTACGTCCAGCCCTATTCGCAAACGACTTACGCAAACGACGCAAAAAATTCAAATTTCAAAGCGGGAACGACATCCATACTTAACATTGGCTGTGCCACCTAATAGCAGGAGCAATGTTACGCCGAAAAAGCCTTACGCAAACGACGTAAAAAACTACCGCCGGGCGCACGTACGTTTGTGAATAGGCGTATCTAGGTAATTTGCACATTCTACGCCGAAAACAACGGAAGCGACCCTAGCGGCCAACGTAATATTGCACACAATTATATGCCACCGCATTCAAGTTACGTCGGTGGAGGAAGCCTATGCCTTTGAGAATCGGCGTAACGATACGCCGGCGCAGATTTGAAAATTATGGTGGCGTATCTGGAGATACATAAAACAAAACATGATAATTGAGCGCACTCCCCATCAATGTCTACAAAGTCACTACCTGGGATATATAGGATGGGATTGGGTAGGGGAAGGGAAGGGAACTGGAGAGGAATGGGTAAAAGTCCCAGAGAAAAGTGCTTTTGAGGAAATACTATAGTCCAACAAATTGTCCACAGCACTATATGACTATAGCCTTGCTTTAGATGGCAGCCAGCTGACAGATGAAGTATGATCTGTAGAAGGACAAAGAAAGACAAAATGCAGCGCCTTCTAAGCGTAGCAAGTGAGTTTAATCGAGGCAAATTGTTAAAAACATGTGAAAAACCTACTCACATTACAGACGTAGGTACAAGCAAAAAGTAAGAGTGTCATCCGCGGAATCCCCGGGGACAGCACGATGTCCTAGTGCAGGCGGCGTGGAGATGTCCTTCCCTGTGCAGCAGCGGCGGCAGGAACCGAGGCGCCCTCGGAACTCACAGGCTGAGGTCAGGTTTCCACTGTGGGCTGCAGTCGGCGTCACTTCCGGGCGCGTGAGGTGCGCGCGTTCGAGACTTTCAAGTCTCTTCTTCAGGCTGATACGCGCCGGCATATCGTTACGCCGATTCTCAAAGGCATAGGCTTCCTCCACCGACATAACTTGAATGCGGTGGCATATAATTGTGTGCAATATTACGTTGGCCGCTAGGGTCGCTTCCGTTGTTTTTGGCGTAGAATGTGCAAATTACCTAGATACGCCGATTCACAAACGTACGTGCGCCCGGCGGTAGTTTTTTACGTCATTTGAAGCCTGAAGAAGAGACTTGAAAGTCTCGAACACGCGCACCTCCCGCGCCCGGAAGTGACGCCGACTGCAGCCCACAGTGGAAACCTGACCTCAGCCTGTGAGTTCCGAGGGCGCCTCGGTTCCTGCCGCCGCTGCTGCACAGGGAAGGACATCTCCACGCCGCCTGCACTAGGACATCGTGCTGTCCCTGGGGATTCCGCGGATGACACTCTTACTTTTTGCTTGTACCTACGTCTGTAATGTGAGTAGGTTTTTCACATGTTTTTAACAATTTGCCTCGATTAAACTCACTTGCTACGCTTAGAAGGCGCTGCATTTTGTCTTTCTGTATCTGGAGATACGCCGCCGTAAAAGCTACCTGAATCTAGCCCACTGTGTTTTTATTAAAATATTTATTTTAAAGGGTGGCACCAATGCCCCAACCCTCCTATCGTCGGAGATCTTTGGTTTCCAAGTAGATTTTTTTTCTGACAGATCAGAGAAGCTTTATAAACTGGACTTTGAACATATGTAAATAAGAGAAGACTGTAGATGAACAGGTACAACTAATGTATGAAGATTTATTTCATCTCTGTGTTTCATCTGAGGTTAAAGGGTTTGTAAAGACAAAAAAAAATCCTCTTAAATTTAAGTCTGATAATAGCCGATAAAGTAAAAAGTAATGTTTTGCATTATAACTAGTTTGAGACCTCTTGAAATTGAGCTGTTTTATTCACCTCCAGCACTCCTGAATCATTATTCTCACTGACTTCCTGGTTTGCGCATTCATTCTTGCCACATCACAGCCTAATGGGAACTACAGATCCCATTAGGCTTAGCCTCCATGCCTGTGAGGGATAAGAGCATCTTCACGCAGGGCTGTAGTCATAGGGAGGAGGTGATTACATTCTGCTTTCCACCATGCAAAACAGCTCAGATGCTGGTGGAAAGCAAGACGAGGAGTGACAGGAAATGGCATTTTCAAACCTGGATTACTGTATTTTGGAGGTCAAAAAAAAAAAATGAGGTAAGTGATATTTAAATGCTCTTGCTTACAGCAATCAATTGATCTAATAAAAAACGAACCTTTAGTGTTCCTTTAATCTCTTCAATGGGTTTACAGGGATTGCAACCACCTTAAAGTATAACTAAAGGAAAAACGTTTCCCTGGTGCCTATCCATGGCAGCATACCTGTGACAAGCTCTGCCTTGGCTCCTCCCTCAGTACCACTGAATATTATAAAAGAAAAGGGATTTGTGCACTCCCAGCATTCTCCTCATACCTCATGATCAGTAAATGCTGGTCGAGTGTCCCTCACCTTTGCAGTTGGCAGCTTCCAGCTGGGTTCAAGCCTCTCTCAGGTGCAGTACCTATTCTTGGGCAGCTAAATGCGCTAATAAGATAGGGAGTCCCTTCTGTGGGCCTTTTGGGACAGCAGTTGTCTCTCAACTAAGAGCTTATATCTGCATTTATATACTGGTATTTGCTCAAGTCTGCAGCAAAGAAAGCAGCTATATCTATTTTTCACTTGGCCTTATCCTTCAATTTCTCACTTTCCTTTCCTTGCGTTCCTCTCTCTTTTTCACTTTCTTCCTCCCCCACCACATTCCCCTCCTTGTGATGTTGTACCTTAATTTCTGGTTGCCATAGTGAGCAGCTCACACTGGCTTAGCATCTTCCTGCCCACTCTACACATGCACGGAAGTCAGGAGTCAGTTTGGTGGGCCGGGCTGAGTCGGATGGGCCACATAGGTCCTATTGCTCCCGGCAAAGCATGTGTGGTCTGGCCTTGCTGTGGAAGTTGTGGCAGTCATCTTAAATAGGAGCAAATTTAAATTGTTTTGCTTGTTTGTCAAAATCATTTTTGGAGGGTTATATGTTCCACAAATGTCTCTCCCCCTATCCATTGTTCATTACTGGGCGCTTGTAGCATGGCATCCTGTTGTCATCTGAGGAGGTTGCCTAAGCGGGAAGTTTTTTGCCAACAGTAAATGTAATTTCTTTGTTTTTCTTGCTCCAGCTGAAATACCAGTCTCCAACTCCTTTATCTTTATCTAGCTGCTTTGGTTTGTCTTCTGCCTAAAATAAGCAGCACACCACCTGAACAAGACCCTCTCCAACATTTAAGATTGGGACCGTCATCCAGGTGAGCAAAAAAAACAAAAACGTTCAGCCTTGTATGCCAGAAGTAGTCCAATCGGTCATCAAGGCGACGTAAACAAACCTATGAAGGCCCCAACCAGGGCACACTATCCAGATCAGGATACCATGCAAGTGGCAAGGGTTCATTTAAGAATAGACATAGTTCTTTACATTCACCAACTCTCAAAACTCTCAAAACCCTAAATGCCGAGCATGCAGGGTCATCTAATTACCAGCAAATTGGTAATAACTCCTGTAAAACTTCCGGAGCATTACAGAGGCCAAAAGGCATGACCTGTTCTGGAATTAAAGGCAGTTTTCCACTTGTCGCCCTCTTTAATCCTCACAAGATTGTTTGCCCCTCTCAAATCAAGCTTTGTGAAAACTGTTGCTCCCTTGAGGCAGTCAAATAATTCCGTAATCAACGGAATCGGATAGGCATTCTTAATGGCAAGACAATTGAGACCCCTATAGTCGATGCACGGTCTCAGTTCACCACTCTTAACAAAAAAGGCACCAGCAGGAGATGAGGATTTGCGGATGAAACCTTAAGAAAGTGCGTCTATAACATACTCCTCCATGGCCTTATCCTCCAAGACCGACAAAGGGTGAACCCGGCCGCGAGGGGGTATGGCACCAGGTTGAAGGTCAATTGTGCAATCCTATGACCGGTGTGGAGGCAAAGTACCGGCTTGACCGTTGTCAAAGACATCACTAAAATTGTTGTACTCCTCCGGCAGGGAGGAGAGTGAAGAGGTGCACAGAACCTTGGCTACCTCCTGGAAGCATATCTTACTGCATTGTGGAGACCAGGACAGAACCTCAGCACGGAGCCAATCAAAAGAGGGGTTGTGCCTCTGTAACCAAGGAGAACCAATAACCAGCGGAAACTTGTGAGGAAATAACTTGGAATTGTATTATCCCATGGTGAAGAGCAGGCTGTAGAGGTCTCCCGTCAAGATCCTCAATAGCAAGTGGAGTGTCACACAGCTGCATCGGAATCAAGTGCTTCGATACAAAGGCAGCATCAATGAACAGGCCTGCAGCCCAGGAGTCGATTAGAACCTGTATCTCGACGGACGACTCCGCCCACGACAGGGGCTTATCCTTCTGGGAAACTGGAGACGAAACAACGCTACCACAGGAGGTCTGTCCTTGACAGGACCTCAAGGTTCGGGTGTTCCCTGGACGGGTAGGACAAGACTTCAAAAAGTGTCCAGCCTGGCCACAATCTCTCCCTCCTCCTAAGGGCTATCTCGTCCACAGAGACGCGTAAAGCGCAAGTGCATGGGTTTATCTTCACAGACCTGTTAGGTACCAGGAGGCATGGGAGGTGAGGGAGGCAAGGGTGGGACTGCAAAGCTCGGAGACAAATGTACATGGGGCTTCCACAAGCACTCCTTAAGAGAGAGTCTCTCAGGCACATGCACGACAGCTCCCAAGATGGCCACCGGCATCTAGAGCTCCGCTCCACCATGATCCAAATCTGACCACTGGAGCTAACTGAGCGCTCCCCCCAAACCTCTCACTGATTATTGTATCGGGAATACCCCCCAGAACACACGGATGTCCTCACCGCTGGCCAGGAGGGATCTATCTAGCCAGATGTCGTCGGCGGCTCCCGGCCCCCTCAGCTATGCCAAGATAGTGGCAGCTCCACGAGGCCCGCTCGCCTCAGAACTGACAGAGGAATCCATAGCAGACCGGGACCTTCTCCCCCCGCGATCCCCAGGTACTGACAGACAATCACCTTTTGGCTCGACCACCTCTCCTACCTCCACGGAGTCCTTACTGGGCAGGGTGGGTGCTGGCTTCCCCACTACTGCCATTATGTATCCACACAGGCCTGCTTCTGTCAGTTGGTGAGGCACTGAAGAGGCACCCATCCCTACTGACTTTCCTTCCATGGATAACTGTTTTTTTCCCAAATGCTTTCTAAAAGCCGTGCACTGAACGCTGCAGATTACATCCTCCATCCATGCGGACTTGCAGCAATTAGGGATGAGGATGGACACTATGGAGCAGAAAGCTGATCAAGCTGTGGTACGGATTAAATCAGATTTCCGCCAGGCTACAAGATGTACAAGACCAATTGGAAACAGTGTTTGCGAATATCGACGACCTCGAGAATAGATCGAGACGTTATAACTTCAGAATCAGGGGGCTCCAGGAATCTGAGAAAGAGGTGCAATCCGCCATGAAATTCCTCATAAAAAGCCTTATCCCTGATATTGCTGAGCACCGCCTGGAGCTGGAAAGAGCCCACAGAGCCCTTCAATCTCCCCGCTCAGATGGTCTGCCCAGAGACATCATTGTGAAACCGCACTACTATTCAGTCAAGGAGGAGGTGATGAGGTCTATGAACTCTGACAATTATATACAATAAAGCGCATGTGGTAAATCCTGTAAAGGAAAAAGAGAGCCTTCTGAGCAATAAGTCCTGTAAGCTAGATGAGCTTGTACCATGAGTGACAGTTTGTTTTACCGGGCAGCCATGCAGGGGGAGCTGAAGCAACACTCCAAGTACATATGATAAAAGAAATAACAAAAAGGAAGCAGGCGCCACTAGGTGAACTGTACAGCTTTTACTCAGTGTTTGAAATAAAAGTACTCACATTAAATTAAGGAATTCAGGCATGTAGTTGTTGTCCTGCGATTCGTCCGGGTCCAACCGATAGATGTGAGTATCCTTGGGTCTCTATCACAGCGCTGGTGTTGTGCTGTGTTTGTAGGTGTAACCTTGCTGGGTCCGTACACTTGATTGTAGGGGTTGTAGGTGCACAGATGTGCCGATGGAGACGCCGGAGCGCACGTTGAAGCGCACGCTTGTGGATGCTATGGTTGCGGGGAGAAAGATGACGTCATCGCCTGGGGACAGCAATGTGCGACGCGTTTCCGTGCATGTGCTGTGGTTCGATGGGAAGACGTACACACAGCGCGCACCTTTGTCAAGCTGGCTGTAGGGGTCACTACAGCACGTTTTTATATGCCTCTCCTAGATTGCCATCTTGTGGCCAAATAGTATAATGTCCTCTATATAGAGGAATTAATACTATAAGAGATCTTATGCCAATGAAAAAAAGGGGGATGGGGAGGGGGACTAGGGAAATGCCGGATGTTTGGAAATAAATGCATAAATAACGCGCCAATGGTTAATTAAAACAATGGTCTATATTGAACGTGAAGATAAATTTATTAATTTTATTGTGGGGGTGATATACTGGAAAAACAGATGATATGAAAAATGAATGAGAAAAAAATATATAATAAATGGGAAAGAAATATATGAAGGAAAAATAAAAGAAAAAGTAGAAAAAATGAAAAAGATTTTTTACATGTGAAAATAAAAATAGAAAAATATATATGAAAATAGAAATAATAATAATAGTAAAAATAAAAATAAAAATAAAAATGAAAATAAAAATTGAAAATAAAAATAAATATAAAAATTAATTGAAAATAAATATAAATATAAAAATAAAAATAAGGTGTTCTTGAAAATGGATTTTTAATGATATTTATCAAAATAGATGATAATATATATTATAGATAACAATATATATACACAAATATGGAATTGTGTGTGTAAATAAAATATACAGGAGGTGTGTAATAAAAATATTAAAATTATAAAAATGAAATAGGGATAAAAACGTATATAATATGGTAGACGGAACAGGACAGAAAAAATAAATAAAAATTATGGATAAAAGGATCTAAAGAATAGTGGAGACTTCTAGCTCTTCATTTAGGCCTCCTGGCTTAAGGGCATCAAGGGTATATATCCAGAAAGTTTCTCTTTCACATAGTCGATGGAATCTTTCTGCTTCAGTTAGTTTGTTGGGTATTTGCTCTATTATCCATACTCTCAGACCGTCAGTCGATTTGTTATGGCATTCTAAAAAATGACGTGGGACGCTATGTTTGTCCCTACCTCCCTCAACTTTTCTTCTGTGTTCTCCAAAACGTTGGCGCAAAGGCCGTATGGTTCTACCAACGTAAAGAAGTTCACAAGGACAGATTAGGGCATAGATCACAAATTCCGACCCGCAGTTGTAGAATTCTTTGAATGTATATGTTTTTCCTTTGGTGGAAAAACTCTTTTGCCCATGTTCAACAAATTTGCAGGTTTTGCAAATGGGTTTTTTGCATTGATACATTCCTAATAAAGAGATCATTGGGACGAATTCTTGTGCGGGTGTTTTCTTCAATTTGCTCGGAGCAATTTTGTTTTTTATGTTTGTAGCTCGACGGTAGGTGGTGGTGGGGACATCTGCTAATATGGTTTTTAGATGCACGTCCTCTAATAGAATGGACCAGTGCCTCTTGAGGATTGCTTCCATGTCTTTGTGACTGGTGTGGAATTTTGTTATGAACCTGGTCTGTTGTATTGGTGCTGTTTTTTGGACGGCTGTTGATGGTTTGGGATCATGATAATAGTTGTACGCTTGGTTGACTAGGGACGCTGGATATTTTTTGTCAAACAATTTTTTCTTCATAAAAACACTCTGTTCAACATAGTCTTTGTGTTGTGTGCAATTTCGCTTGAGGCAGCAGAATTGGCCCTTGGGGATGTTGTCAATCCACTTCTTGTGATGACAGCTTTTGTAGTGGAGCAGTGAGTTGCCTGCAGTTGGTTTGAAATGGGTTTTTGCTTCGATTTTTCCATTGTCATGATATAATTCAAGATCTAGAAATGTTAATTTTTCTTGATCATGTACAAATGTGAATGCTAGACCATGTGGATTGTTGTTGCAGTGATCTACGAAAGTTTTGATTTCTTCCGTGTCACCATCCCAAATAATAATGATATCATCTATGAACCTGCCATAGTATATCAAATGCCTGGAGTGGGGATTATTGGACCAAATGTACCTTTCCTCCCACATCCCCATGGCTAGGTTGGCGTATGATGGAGCAAAATTTGCGCCCATAGCAGTGCCCATGATCTGTAAGTAAAAATCTTCATTGAATAAAAAGTAGTTATGTGTAAGGCAGAATTGGGTGCAATCCATAATAAATTTTGCTTGGGCATTGCTCATGTATGGATTCTCCGCTAAGAAATGGTAAGTGGCAGCTAGGCCAAACTCATGGGGGATCGAGGTGTATAGAGACGATACGTCTAGCGACATCCATGTATATTTGTTCTCCCAAGCATACGTTTTTAATGACTCCAGTAGGTGTGAGCCGTCACGGATATAAGACCGTAAGCCCTGGGCCAGAGGTTGTAGGTGGCAGTCTATGTATTGTGAGAGGCCTGAAGTTAAAGTGTCTATGGCGGCAATGATGGGCCTGCCGGGAGGGTGTGTGGTATTTTTATGGATTTTGGGGATATGATAAAAATAGGGTGTGTTATAAAATTCTTTAATCATAAAGGAAGCCTCTTTTTTAGAGATGATGTTATCTCTTACAGCAGTTTTTACTAGCTCGTCCTTGATGGTACGAAACTGTGGGAGTGGGTCCAGGCTGAGTTTTTTATAAGTAGAAACGTCATTTAACAAGCGTTCAGCTTCCGATATGTAGTCTGCTCGGTCTTGTATGACTATACCACCGCCTTTATCAGCAGTCTTGATGATTATGCTGTCATTTTTTGAAAGCGATTGTAGCGCTCCACTTTCATGGGTTGTGAGGTAACCCAAATGTGAAGGTTGGCGGGGAGGATTGGTGCACATTTTTTTAAAATCTGAGAACACCATATTATAGAATGTTGTCAGATGGGGTCCTTTTGAATGGTAAGGGTAGAAATTTGATATAGGTTTCAGGGTGGTGTGAATGATGGGTGGTGAAAGAGAAACTTTCTGGATATATACCCTTGATGCCCTTAAGCCAGGAGGCCTAAATGAAGAGCTAGAAGTCTCCTATATTCTTTAGATCCTTTTATCCATAATTTTTATTTATTTTTTCCGTCCTGTTCCGTCTACCATATTATATAAGTTTTTATCCCTATTTCATTTTTATAATTTTAATATTTTTATTACACACCTCCTGTATATTTTATTTACACACACAATTCCATATTTGTGTATATATATTGTTATCTATAATATATATTATCATCTATTTTGATAAATATCATTAAAAATCCATTTTCAAGAACACCTTATTTTTATTTTTATATTTATATTTATTTTCAATTAATTTTTATATTTATTTTTATTTTCAATTTATTTTTATTTTCATTTTTATTTTTATTTTTATTTTTACTATTATTATTATTATTTCTATTTTCATATATATTTTTCTATTTTTATTTTCACATGTAAAAAATCTTTTTCATTTTTTCATTTTTTCTACTTTTTCTTTTATTTTTCCTTCATATATTTCTTTCCCATTTATTATATATTTTTTTCTCATTCATTTTTCATATCATCTGTTTTTCCAGTATATCACCCCCACAATAAAATTAATAAATTTATCTTCACGTTCAATATAGACCATTGTTTTAATTAACCATTGGCGCGTTATTTATGCATTTATTTCCAAACATCCGGCATTTCCCTAGTCCCCCTCCCCATCCCCCTTTTTTTCATTGGCATAAGATCTCTTATAGTATTAATTCCTCTATATAGAGGACATTATACTATTTGGCCACAAGATGGCAATCTAGGAGAGGCATATAAAAACGTGCTGTAGTGACCCCTACAGCCAGCTTGACAAAGGTGCGCGCTGTGTGTACGTCTTCCCATCGAACCACAGCACATGCACGGAAACGCGTCGCACATTGCTGTCCCCAGGCGATGACGTCATCTTTCTCCCCGCAACCATAGCATCCACAAGCGTGCGCTTCAACGTGCGCTCCGGCGTCTCCATCGGCACATCTGTGCACCTACAACCCCTACAATCAAGTGTACGGACCCAGCAAGGTTACACCTACAAACACAGCACAACACCAGCGCTGTGATAGAGACCCAAGGATACTCACATCTATCGGTTGGACCCGGACGAATCGCAGGACAACAACTACATGCCTGAATTCCTTAATTTAATGTGAGTACTTTTATTTCAAACACTGAGTAAAAGCTGTACAGTTCACCTAGTGGCGCCTGCTTCCTTTTTGTTATTTCTTTTATCATATGAACTCTGACAATCCCACCTTGCAGGGACACAGAATCCAGATATTCACTGACCTTTCCCCATATACGGTTCAGAAGAGGTGTGCGCTCAAACTGTTACTTCAGGTCCTTTTGGACAAGTAAATCATATATAAATGGTCCTGTCCTCTCCACCTGAACTTTTCCTACAAAAACAAAAGCTTTGGCTTCTCCTCATTCACGGAAGGGAACGCCTCCTGATACATCTTGGGCTGATCTCCCTGGATCCTCCAGCATCACAGGTTGGCAGAGGAACACCTGCATCCACCAAGAGACCACCGCCTGCAAGCCAGCTGCAACAAACCTGGCTGAAACAAAGTTATAAGCGCTCCAAAGAAAACATCCCGCCATGAGGGACAAGCCCCCCTTTCTTTCCTGGATCAGGGCCCTGATCTAAGATGGCTTGTATTTTCCTAAATCATTTGGGGGATCTCCCCCACCTTTCTCCATTGAAAGCCCGAGTAGGAACAGACTCCTCTCTTGCATTGACTTGGCGGTTGTCCGCTCCCGTGTTATAGTTGGTTTGGGGCATTTGACTTGGACTGGGGTGTGATGGGACTTAGTAGCCCCTGCATTCCTGCGGGAGTCTTTATGGCGGGTGTACTATCTGGTTTAAATAGCTTTCTTAGTTTATCATTTCAACCCTAGTTAGGGATTTTATTGCATTTTACCCCTTGGTTGATGAACTGTTAAAGTGGCCGCAATGGCCCCTTTTTCCTGTGTTCTCTAACTTATTCCTAGGCATAGCCGACATAGTGGTCATCTCAGGTTAGACTAAGGAATGCTTTTATCTGACATGGGGTTTCATCCTCAGTTAAAAGATACTGGTATTAGATCACACCCCGGGCGGGACCTGCTTGCACACCTGAGCCTTCTGCCCTTTGAAGGGAGTCGACAGAGGGTGGCGGGGCCTGCGTAGGGCACTCAGTGAGATAGTATAGTTAAGTCTCCTTTTTTCTTAATGGGGCACTCAGTAATTTGGGAATCATAGGCCCTTTGTTGGCCCTAAGTTATGATTGTTATGAGGTGGTGGGGGCTGTGGTGGACCCAGTGCACCTCCATAGGATCAGAAGAACTTTTGGTGGACACTAGCGAGGTAGGGAACTTTTGCCCTCTCTCTCTGATTAACAATGACATTCAAATAATGCCAAAAATTCCAGCAAACAGACCATCACGTTTCATCATATGTTCACAAAGATCAGATGGGCTTCATCCCTGGGAGAAAGGGCCTGGACCAGATTTGATGTGCCATTGACATAAAAGGTTTCTGTCGATAGACCTACACAAGGCTTTTGATTCAATAGACTGGGCATATCTGTTTGATATCCTGGGGAAATGGGGCTTTGGCCCTAACTTTAGGAACCAGACAGGGATGGACACTCTCTCCTTTGCTGTGGCCATCGAGACTCTGGCTATAGCAATGAGATTGAATCCTGGCTTTAAGGGAGTGACCTGTGGGCCTCAGTAACACAAATGTGCGTTATACGCTGATAACCTCCTCTTTGTCACTGCTCTCCTTACTTCTACCCTGATGATACTTAAGACACTGCGGGTCTTCAGTGAGATTTTTGGCTTGCGGGTTAATATGAGCAAATCGTTAGATTTGAATATTTCCGTGCCCCCGGAACTTTTCGTTGGTGGACAGATAAAGGCCTCTACAGGACAGGGCACTTTCTATCTCCCGCGGGCCCGCTTTCCCCATCACACTGCAGGAAGAAACTAGACATGCCCGATTCAGAACTGTTTTGATTCTCTCAAATCTCCCATTTTCTACATTCCATCTGGACAAACAAATCAGTACCCCCAACCATAACACCCTATGAACACTGGTGATCAAATACGGTGGAATAGAGGGGAGGTAATATTGTTGATCTATACAGCTCTGATGACAAGCCAACCTATGCCCGGGCCTGGGAGGAGGACACAAACAGCTTGTGGAACACTGCGGTCTGGTTCTGCTCATCAAATCGAGCATATAAAAGGTATCCTCAATATCTCCCTCATAGAAGCAAGTCTAAACATTATGCTTAGGTGGTATCATGTTCCTTCCAGGCTGGCAAGAATCTATCCTGGGACCTCGCCACTATGTTTCCGAGTTTGTGAGCTGGAGGGCTCTATGCTACACACTTTGTGGTCCTCTCCTCACATCAGATCCTTCTGGCAGAAAGTTTTCCGTACCATTAGCTCCTTGATGGGGGCAGTGGTGACTCCTCATCCTAGTATAGCACTCCTAAACCATTGTATCCCTGACCTATCTATACAATCTCAGGCTCTGTCGTTTTTCATTTTACTGGGGGCCAAAATGACCATAGCAAAGGCCTGCAAGAAACCCACTGTCTCCTTCCCAGGGTTCAGGATAAGTCTCCTGGATTATGATGCAAGAGCAAATTGTAGCTAAATTAACTGACCAAACTGAGAAATGTAGGTCCACTTGGGAACCTTGGGCTACTTTCTGCAACATTTCTCTCATACCTGGGGTGCGTCCTGGAAGCTTGACCACTCCAATCCTTTCTTGATTGAGTCTTCTCGAACCTCTCCTTTTTCTCTCTCCCACGTTTCTCTTTCCTCCTCTCTTCTGGTGCCTTTATTGGTGTATTAGTGTTTTTCTGTGGCTACTGAGTTTATAGTTTATATATTCCAACGTTCACTGTTTTACATTTACACTGGTGTGTGCAACCTTCATCATCCAATCCGGTTGTGTCATTCTGAAAATCATGTGAGAGCTCTGGGGTGCAGTGTGATCCCTTTGGGGCATTCAGGGGGTCGAGAGCCCCGGTGCAGGGTCAGGTGTTGTAATACTACATGCTAAACGGTTTGCCATACACAGTTCTGATATTGTTTGAGTCTAATTACACTGTGGATGAGTTGGATTGCTATGTTAGCTTTTACTATGGGAGAAAGGTATGCTGGACTGTAAACTCAAGATTTGGAATGTATTGTTCACTCGCATTTCATTGCCTTTTATCCTCATGTTATTAAAATAATTCAACAAAAGAGTCTTTCTCTGAGTCTGGAGTCAGAGGATGGCAAATGTGATCAACTTCTCTAACTCAGTGGGTATATTTCAGGGCTGCCATCTCATCCTTAATGCTATCGGAGAGCCCATGAGAAAAAGCAGCCACAAGGGCCTCATTGTTCCAAGCAACATCTGCTGCCAGAGTATGGAATTTATTGGCCAAATTGGCAACCGTCCTCATATTTTGATAGACATAAGGCACTTGGCAGCAGAAGCGGAGTGTGCGGGAACGTCAAATACCCTTTTGAAAGAAGCCACAAATTCTGGGTAACTCAGGACCACAGGTTTTTGTGTCTCCCATAGAGGGTTTGCCCAGGCCAAGGCTCTGTCAGAAAGCAAAGATATCATGAAACCCACTTTGCTTCTGTCCATGGAAAGTGCCTGGGGCAGCATCTCAAAGTATATCTCAACCTGGTTGAGAAACACTCTGCACTGAACTGGATCGCCCCCAAATCGCTGGGGAAGCGGAGCAGAACCAGACCTACCTCTTAAAGAGGTAATACTCAAGGTGGGTGCCTGAACAGAGACTACTGGAGCGGCCACAGTGGGAGACTCTAGACGAGCCTCAGGAGCGTCTTTATTGTCGTGGCAAACTGATCCATGCAGTGATCCAGGTCATCCAATCTGGAAAAAATATTAACAAGTGGATTGGCTGCATCTTCTGAATTCAGACTGAGACAGAAGTACAGTTAAATCACACTTGTTTAATAATAAAAAGGTAAACAGAGTAAGCGTAGGCGAAACATAGCCAGAGTTCAGTAACTGGATTGGGTAGTCGGCCAAGCCAATGTCCAAGAGCCAGCAATAAAAGGTAGACATACAGCAAGCAGGATCTGTAGCCAGAGGGAAACGTAGGTCAAGCAAGTCTTCAACAGGAATGCAGGAGAAAGTCTCTTGTGATGTTAACACAGGCGAAGGCAAAGAGCAAATGAACTGGAAGGCTTTAAGTAGGCAGAGCTGACGAGCAGGATCATCAACAGGTGGATCACTGTGGAGAGATGGGAGCTGGCAATTAGTTGAAAGGTCAGCTGCCAGCACAGAGAAGGAAGGGCTGAGCCCAGCCCTGACAGGTGGACTATCTCAATGATATCCTCATATGTTCAAAGTCCCACACAGATGTATGTCGAGTGCTTCAGACACTAAGAGAACAATCTCGATTGTAAGCTGGAGAAGTGTGATTGCCATCGAGACAGTGCTATGCATCTGTGTGGTTACTTTTCCAAGAAAGTGTCACCTGAGGAATGCATTTACGAGATTGGTGACAGAGAGCTGTTGGCGATCATTTTAGCCCTGAAAGAATGGAGACAACTCCTCGAAGGTACCACTGTGCCGGTTCTTATTCTTACTGACCATAAAAATCCCACATTCTTGTCTGAGGCTAAGTGCCTCTCTGCCAGAAGGGCACAATGGGCTCTCTTCTTTTCAAGTTTTAATTACATTGTCTCAATGTTCCTCCACTTCCAAGATAGAGACGGTTCCGGTTCCTGTGATTCCTCCTGATTGTATTCGCACCAGTTTAACTTCTCCTTTGGGAGACAAAATTATTGCTGCTCAGGTTGATACCCCCCCCCCCTGAGAAACCTTGTGACTGCTGCTTTGTTCCAGAGAGTCTCCATACTGCCATGCTCCAGCCTTACCATTCTCCCAAGGCTGCTGGCCACCCTGGGAAGAATCAACTCTTTTGGGCCATTTCCCAACAATTCTGGTGGCCTAGTCTGTGTGCTGATGTAACCGCCTTCGTAGTTGAATGTTCTGTCTGTGCTCAGAGTAATGCCTCGTACAGACAAGGGGACAGTCCGCTGAAAAAGGTCCGCCGGACTGTTTTCAGCGGACATGTCCCCTCGGAGATTTCTGTCTGATGGTTGTACACACCATCAGACAGAAATCCGCGCGGACAGACAGCGCGGTGACGTTTCTGTGCCGTCGCCGCGACGATGACACGCGTGACGCTGGAAGGTCAATGCTTCCAAGCATGCGTCAAAGTGATTTGACGCATGCGAGGGATGGCGGCCGCTCGGACATGTACGGTGAGTCTGTACAGACGACCGAACATGTCCGACGGACAGGATTCCAGCGGACATGTTTTTTACCATGCTAAGAAACATGTGTCCGCTCGAAAACGGTCGGGTGGACAAATGTCCGCTGGAAACCTGTCCGGTCGGCCGTACACACGACCGAACATGTCTGCTGATCATCGGACCAGTTTCAGCAGACATGTTCGGTTGTCTGTACGAGGCCTAAGACTTCATGACACCTTCCAGTGGGCCTCCTACAACCCATACCCAATGGAGAGGTGCCCTGGACCCACATGTCTATGGATTTCACTGTGGCGTTACCAAACTCCCAGGGCAACACAGTTATCCTTATGGTAGTAGACCAGTTCTCGAAAAGGTCTCACTGTATTCCACGTAAGAAGTTGCCTATGTCTAAGGAACTGGCTTCCATTTTTGCTTGGGAGATCTTCCGCTTGCATGGTCTACCCAAGGTCATAGTCTCTGACAGGGGAAGTCAGTTTGTGTCCCGTTTCTGGCAAGCCTTTTGTGCACAGTTGGGAATTCAGCTTGCCTTCTCCTCTGTGTATCACCCGCAGTCTAATGGGGCTGCAGAATGAGCCAATCAGTCCTTGGCGCAATTCCTGCATTGCTATATTTCTGACCATCACAACTGGTCAGACCTCTTACCTTGGACAGTGTTTGCTCACAATAGCGCTCTGAATTTTGTTTCCCGTTTGTCCCCGTATATGGTGAACTATGGTTTGCAACCTTTCATGTTGCCTAAATTGTTTGTTCCTCAGAGTATTCCTGCGTAACAGGAACATCTCTGTGGTCTTCATTCCACTTAGGTACAAGTCCAGGAGACTTTGCGACAGGCTAACGAGAGGTACAGACTCCATGCTGACCGCAGATGCCTGCCTGCTCCTTCCTACAGGTCGGGGACAGGGTCTGGCTGTCATCTCGCAACCCTTGACTTTGTGTTCCTTCTATGAAGTTCGCACCTGGGTTTATTGGGCCTTTCTGTATCCTTCGCAGGATAAACCCAGGGGCTTACGCATTGAACCTTCCTTCCAGTATGTGTATCTTTATTGTGTTTCATGTCTCCTTATTAAAAACCTCTGGTCTGCAACCGTTTTACCACCTCAGTGCCACATCCTCACCCTATACAGGTTGAGAACCATGAGGAGTATGAAGTACTGTTAACTCCCGTAGGTTCTGTGGGCGCAGACAGTACCTGGTGCATTGGAAGAGGTACGGCTAGGAGGAACGCTCTTGGGTCCCATCCTTGGACGTACATGCCCCTGTCCTCCTCTGTGATTTCCATAGACGTTTTCCCCTCAAGCCTGGTGGTCCTCCGAGGAGGAGGGGGAGGTGAGGAGGGGGTACTGTCAGGGCTGGGCTCAGCCCTTTCTTCTCTGTGCTGGCAGCTCAGCTGTCAGCTAATTGCCAGCTTCCATCTCTCCACAGTGATCCACTTGATGATCCTGCTCATCAGCTCTGCCTACTTAAAGCCTTCCAGTTCATTTGCTCTTTGCCTTCACCTGTGGTGACATCACAAGAAACTTTCTCCTGCGTTCCTGTTGAAGATCTGCTTGACCGATGTTCCCTCTGGCTACAGATCCTGCTTGCTGTACTACTACCTTTATCGCTGGCTCTTGGACATTGGCTTGGCCGACTACCCAATATGGTTACTGAACTCTGTCTATGTTTTGACTATGCTTACTCTAGTTTACATTTTTTTATTAAACAATTGTGATTTAACTGTACGTATGTCTTGCATTAATTTTGAGTATAGCCTCAGATTGATTATTTAAATAAAATGTACCATCATCCAGGGTTTGTTAGAAAAAGGGGGGCCTGGGGAATAGGGTGGTAGCGGCTGCTAGTACCGCAAACCCACACCAACTATCACCCAGACAAAACGTATATGAATGGACTTTCTCAGTACTGATAACACAAATCGATATGGCAAAAAAAAAGGGCTCCTCTGACTCTCCATGGGCTGTAATCCTGGGACATGAGTATTGTTGTGCGGCTATCTTATCCACTTGGCTCCCCTTATCATCCACTGTTATTCAGTGTGCCGGGGTATTCGTCTGGTCAACAGCTGATTACCTCCTTGCCACACCTGATTTGTTTAAATACTGGCCACAACGCTCACCCCCCAGCTGCCCTTAATCAAGTGCTACTACTAGCATTGAGTATTATTTGGAATATAGGAAAAATAGGGGTGGTGGCGCTGTCCTACCTATAGGCTAACCATGCCAGGTGGATGGTACAGAGTGACTTAGTAAATGGTCCAAATCATGAGCATAGGCCAATGAGTGCCTAGGTAAACATCAAATGAACAAAATATATATGTGTATAATAAAATTAAATAAATAAGTGTAAATGATTCTAGAAACAATGTCCTAGTACTATCGTGCAGTGTATCAAATTGTACTGTGCAAACAATCAGTGAGTGACACAATGCACTAAACCAAACAAGCTGTTGGTATTGCTGAAATGAAAGACAACAAAGGTACTAGCCCCAATACAGTGAATAAATGATACACTAGCACACAATACAATGAATGAATAATAAAACCAATCTCTGGTGATTAAGTACAATGCTTATGCTGTGTGTGGTCCCTGAACAATTGATGTGGGAATAACAGGTCCAAAATAGAATATATGTTAAATATCATTGGTTAATACAATCCTGTGCTGTGAGTGACCCCTAAAGGAGTAATAAGGAAATATTGGATATATAACCAATTAGTAGTGATCCAAACCATGTGAAAAATATAATGAAAAGTCCATGTGAGCAATTTGTGTATATGAAAAAAAACCACAAGTATAATATATATATATATATATATATATATATGAAAAAATCAAATATAAAAAATAAAAATATAAACAGTCAATCAGCAGTCCACAAAAAACTTTTTTTGATCATAAAACAACCAAAATGGATTAGTTCATTCAAGGTGCACCTAGGTGAGGTGGGTGATCAAAGTATGCAATTGTGATGGTTCATGCAGTGGTTCCGGTGCTCCCCCTCCTGGGTCCCCACTCACCAGAGGCACTCACCCCTGCAGGGGTAGAGTGCATATAAATGTAGTCTCCAGCTGCTCCTCAGCTCGACTTTTCCCTCCTTAGCCTCTCTGCGTGGCTTCTCACGTCCAGGCGGCAAAGGTCTTTTAGTAGTCCAAAGTCCTCCAGGGAAAAAAACAGTCTTGCATAGCGTGGTACGTTAAAAACAGGGGGGGGGGGTAATTTATTAGCACTGCCACTGATGATAGCGTGCACAATATAAAACGGTACAAAAAAGTATAAGCTTAGAAATAAAAATAAATGGAACCCGAAAAGCTCCGTGCAATTAAAAATGAAATAAAACAAGAAAACAAAAAAGGGGCAGCTATCAGTAGGATAGCGAGCCTCCCAACACTGCACTTGAAGACCAGGATGTGTCGGCACCAGCCTGGGAACGGTGTGCGTTCCACTGACAGTCAGCTGGTTAACCCGGAAGTGCGTGAGGGTGTGCGTGTATCCGCTTTACGCACGTTTTGTGATAATACGTCTTCTGAAGCGTATTATCACGAAACGTGCGTAAAGCGGATACTGTCACTGTCAGTGGAACGCACGCCGTTCCCAGGCTGGTACCGACACATCCTGGTCTTCAAGTGCAGTGTTGGGAGGCTCGCTATCCTACTGATAGCTGCCCCTTTTTTGTTTTCTTGTTTTATTTCATTTTTAATTGCACAGAGCTTTTTGGGTTTCATTTATTTTTACTCCTAAGCTTATACTTTTTTGTACCGTTTTATATTGTGCACGCTATCATCAGTGGCAGTGCTAATAAATTACGCCCCCCCCTGTGGTTTGGATCACTACTAATTGGTTATATATCCAATATTTCCTTATTACTCCTTTAGGGGTCACTCACAGCACAAGATTGTATTAACCAATGATATTTAACATATATTCTATGTTGGACCTGTTATTCCCACATCAATTGTTCAGGGACCACACACAGCATAAGCATTGTACTTAATCACCAGAGATTGGTTTTATTATTCAATCATTGTATCGTGTGCTAGTGTATCATCCATTCACTGTATTGGGGCTAGTACCTTTGTTGTCTTTCATTTCAGCAATACCAACAGCTTGTTTGGTTTAGTGCATTGTGTCACTCACTGATTGTTTGCACAGTACAATTTGATACACTGCACGATAGTACTAGGACATTGTTTCTAGAATCACTTACACTTATTTATTTAATTTTATTATATACATATATATTTTGTTCATTTGATGTTTACCTAGGCACTCATTGGCCTATGCTCATGATTTGGACCATTTACTAAGTCACTCTGTACCATCCACCTGGCACGGTTAGCCTATAGGTAGGACAGCGCCACCACCCCTATTTTTCCTATATTCCATTTTTGTATCCCCTTTGGGGACTACTTATCGGGGGGCTGCAGTCCGTTGTACACTTACATTTTATTTCCATAGAGTACTCGCTCTGTCACTCATTTTAGCCTGCATTAGGTCCTAAGCGCGGTATCCCCCCTTGTTCATTGAGTATTATTTGTTTCCTCCTTGTTCGCCACAGGGAATTTAGTCAGCAGGCTCCACGATGGCCTTTGACTAAATCCTAAAGAAGCGGTTTTCCACAAAACCAGTAGAGGTCTTCCTTTGACTCCTCCTCACAACCTTAGATACCCTATGGTCATCCGTTTAAATTCTACTGCTGTAACTAATGTGAGGTTGATTGTCTTAGCCCTGTTTTTTAAGCTGTATAATTTTATGTATAATAAATGTTTTTTTGTTTTTTTTTACCATATCGATTTGTGTTATCAGTATCAGAAAGTCCATTCATATACATTTTGTCTGGGTGATAGTTGGTGTGGGTTTGCGGTACTAGCAGCTGATACCACCCTATTCCCCAGGCCCCCCTTTTTCTACTTCTGTCTTGGTCTGATTCATGGTTTCTGACAATTTCTCACCATTAAGGAGACTCGCCATCTCAATTTGTCCTTATTATGATTGAAAGTAAAAAATTACACAAATGTTGGGTTGTCCCCAGAAAAGTAAAAGAAGTGGAAATCTTCCAATGGGTACACTAGTTCTTGGTGACCTGGGGGTCCCCAAGGAATTCCCTTGAGCTACAGGGATTTCCTCTCCCTTCCCGTTTGGCTATGGGACAGGAAGTGTAGCAAACCAAAAAAATCTGACAGGGGTTTTTCTTTTTCCCTTCCTTGCTCTATCCAAAATGAAAAAAAAATGTGCCTATAGTTCTACTTTAAGCCAATGCCAAATACAATTATAATCATTGTTTTTATTTTTCATTAGCAGGAACACGTTTTTAAAACAGAGTCAACCCCAGACAATCTGCACCGCCTCTTCTTTCTCCTAAAGTGAACTCTTACATGCAAGCTATAGTTTTCCTAGTCAGCTTTCTTTGTAATTGCCAATTTTCATCAGTGGAAGTTGTAGTTTGATTGGTTATTGATGCGGGTATTGGAAAGATGACCAAGGCAGGAAAAATTCTTAGTATTGAATCCACTTTAATGGTTGGAATCTAAGCTGTAATTAGATGGGCAGCAAAAGACCATGTTCTTCGTAATCGACGATGTTCATCGGTGTCAACAAAGAACATGGTCTTCTGCTACCCACCTAATCCCAGCTTTAATTACAACCATTAAACTGGATCAGATATTCAGGATTTTTTCTGCCTTTGTCATCTTTGCCAATAACAACAACCGATCAAACTACAACTTCCACTGATGAAAATTGGCAATAACAAAGAAAGCTGGCAAGGAAAACTTTAGCTTGCATGTAAGGGTTCGCTCTAGAAGGAAGAGAAGAAAGAAGAGGCGGTGCAAATTGCCTGGGGGTTTACTCTGTTTTAAAATGTTGTCCTGCTAATAAGAAAATTATGATAACGGTGTTTGTGTTGTTTTGTAAACATGCCTAAAAAGAGTACTACTACTCCCATTGGAGAAGTGTAGATGTGAGTGCTCCTGTAGAGATGGTGACCGATGCCTGCACAAGTCTATAGTTGATGCCTGTGAGCTGCTTATAATCTGGCAGCATATACTTGTAATGAGCATTCCATAAGTCTGGTGAATGGGAGCATATGTGATGATGTTTTTTTGTTTATGGCATAGTGATGCATATTGTTTTTTTTTTTTTGCACTTCTGGATCACCACAAGAAATGTATGGACTTTTTGTTATTAATGATTTATGCATGGAATGTTGCATAGTAGTGAGACTGAACTTTATATTATAATTTAGGATTGAAGCTCTGCAATTTTTTTTTTTTATATTACTACTCAGAAGTTTCCTGTATATCCATTTTTATAGCTAGCATCTTTTTATGTATATCAGTGTTAGCGCTGACTATTTTATTTATGACATGTTTGCTAGAATATATATATATATATATATATATATATATATATATATATATATATATATATATATACACATATACATACATATACACACACACACACACACATACACAGTTCACAGGGTGAAGTGCATTGAATAGTCTCCACATATACTGTGCTAGCAGTACCAGGGACCACAATATAAAAAATTGAAAAAGGATTGCTGCACAAGAAAAATGTATTTGAAAAGGTAACAATTACATCACATAAGTATGAACGGTAAAGTTTTGGGCTGACATGGATAACTATTGACATTACTAAACTGTAAAGAGTATACACATATATATAAAAAAACGTATAAGTGTATCAAAAATATATGTAAAAAAAAATCAAAAATAGTGAACACTGTCATAGGAACAAATATAGATCAAAGTCTGTATTTAACACTTTGGGTTGCACTGTGTCTAAACGGTTTATCCAATGCATTTCCCGTTTCCTAAATTCTAGTCCTCCATTACTTCCTTGTTTATCAATTGGAATACCATCTATAACCATATATCTTAATTGTGCCACTGTACGATTATTTTCTAAAAAGTGTCTAGACAAAGTTAACTTATCCAGTTCATCTCAAATTGAATATCTGTGCCTTGCAATCCTGTCTTCGACTTTGTGTTGTTTCCCCTACATAAAGAAGTCCACATGTACATTTAACCTCTTGACCACCGCCCCATTTCAAAAAGAGGTCCTCTTTTTAAAGATGGATATCTCGGTAACGGCAGCAGCTGCTGCCACAATCGAGATATCCATCTCTCCAGTGGCCGGTCCTGTACACGATAACGGCGGTCTTCGCAGATTCGCCGCGAGATCGCCGTTATCTGTGGCGGGAGATGGTCCCCCCCTCCCGCCGCTCTCCCGTGCCCTCCACCGCTCACCGGAGCCGTCGGTAGCGGCGGAGGCGATCGGCTCCGTTCGGCAGCTGACTGGGGAAAAATCGCCCCCACCCGTCCCCATAGCTCTGCTGGGAGGAAGTGACGTCAAAATGTCAGTCCCGCCCAGCGTCTTAAAGAAACATTTTTTTTTTTTGTCATTTGAAAAAATGACAGTTTAATTTTTTTTTTTTTTTTTTGCATTTAAGTCTAAATTTGAGATCTGAGGTCTTTGTGACCCCAAATCTCATATTTAAGAGGACCTGTCATGCTTTTTTCTATTACAAGGGATGTTTACATTCCTTGTAATAGGAATAAAAGTGATCATTTTTTTTTATTTCAGTGTAAAAAATTGTAAACTAAATAAACATAAATAAGAAAACGAAAAAAATTGTTTTAAAGCGCCCCATCCCGACGAGCTCACGCACAGAAGCGAACGCATACGCGAGTAGCGCCCGCATATGAAAACGGTGTTCAAACACCACAAGTGAGGTATTGCCGCGATCGTTCGAGCGAGAGCAATAATTCCAGCCCTAGGCCTCCTCTGCAACTCAAAAAATGCAACCTGTAGAATTTTTTAAACGTTGCCTATCGAGATTTTTAAGGGTAAAAGTTTGACGCCATGCCACGAGCGGGCTAAATTTTTAAGTGTGACATGTTGGGTATCATTTTACTCGGCGTAACATTATCTTTCACATTATATAAAAAAATTGGGCAAAATTTATTGTTGCCTTATTTTTAATTCAAAAAGGTGATTTTTTTCCAAAAAAAGTGTGCTTGCAAGACCGCTGCGCAAATACGGTGTGACAAAAAGTATTGCAATGACTGCCATTTTATTCTCTAAGGTGTTAGAAAAAAATATATATAATGTTTGGGGGTTTTAAGTAATTTTCTAGCAAAAAAAAATGTTTTAGTCTCGTAAACACCGAATCTGAAAAACAAGCCCGGTGGGAAAGAGGTTAATAATATATATCACATAGGATGATTGGCAGGTAAAATAATCCCTGATATTTATATCATATCCTTTATGTGGGCGACAAAAACTTTCCTTTTATCATGCTGGTGCAGTGAATGCAGGAAAGGCAAGGAAAAGAACCATGGTTAGGTGGACCCAAAGACGTAATAGGAGTACTGTACTGGTCTGATTTGACAAGTCTATTGTGTAAAGTTCTTCCTCAACGATATGAGGCTAATGGGGGGGTGGTAAAATTTGGGGACAGTTGGATAATTTTTTTAGTATAGACAAGTTTGATAATAACATTGTTAATTTGGTTAGAGAAAGGGTGGAAATGGGAAATGAATGGCATCCTGTGACTTGTGTTTTTCTCTTTATTACAATGTAAACTTGCAAAATGCATTCTTGGTAGGGCTGTGGAAATTAACGAATAATTCCTAGATTAATCGTAAATTGTTTTGTTGATCAAAATTATTTTGATCGGGTCTCTTTTCTCAATCCGCAGATCCCGTGGTGTGCCGATCCGCGGATTGAGTCCATAGGAAAGGCCGCAGCTTCAGCCTAGCTCCGGAGTGGCGGCCATCTTGGTACACCCGGCGGCAGCCTAGGTGAGCGGCGCTTTGACATCATCATCACCTGCCTCAACTGCTCGTGGATCTGCCTGCTGGTGTAGTGGTAAGCAAGCAGACACTTGTATATACAGTGAGGGAGATGTGCACATTTCAGTGGGGGAGATGTGGATATTACAGTGGGGGGAGATGACGTGGATATTACAGTGGGGGGAGATGACGTGGATATTACAGTGGGGGGAGATGACGACATTACAGTTATAATTAATCAAAATTAGTTGATAAATTAAAAAAAAAAAAAATTGATGAATCGAACACGAAAATGTTAATCAGTAACAGCCCAAGTCCTTGGTGAATCATATCGCTGGGATATCCACGTTGACGCAGTCTGGCTTCCATTTCATCCAACCTTTCTTCTCTAATAATGGATTTATTGGTGATTGTAGATACCCGTTTTAACTGACTCCTGGGTATGGACTTAAACACCCTAGGAGGGTGTAACAACTGATTATGGTCTGTCAATTTTTTATACAAATGGCTGACAATATGACCATCTTGTGTATACGATAATGTATCTAGAAATGGGGTAGCCTCGTTTAAGATGGAAATGTTAAATATTAAACCTGGAACTAAACAGTTCAGGTACGAATTCAATAGTAGTAATGTATCAAGCAGAGGCGGGCTGGGTGACAGGAATGCATCTTCCCTCCGGACCGCTCTAATGTCCTGTACAAGGGCCGCTGAGCTGGCCGAGAGTGGCAGCTCGGGTGGCAGGCACGGTCGGATTCAGTACTGCAGTGATGAGCTCTGTTCTGGGCTGACAGTCTGTGTGTTACAGAGTTCAGCCCAGCCCCTCCCTCCACATGAAGCTCTATCAGAGGCTGGGTGGATCTGCTATTTCTTTCCCTGCCCACACTCCTGGCAGCCCGTGTGTTGTCTGTGAAAATGTGTGGGCGTGAAAGTTAAAACAGAGCAGTTTCCTTGGCATCCACAGCCTTAAAAAAAAAAAAAAAAAACACAAGTGAGCCTCCTGGGACTGTCCATTGCCAAGTGACAAGTGAGCTTCTCCTCCTCTCTCTCTCCCTCTCTGAATATTACTAGCAGCCTGTTATTACTAGCACTGCAGCCTGTGACAGTTTATTGTCCGCCTATGTTTTTTTTTTTTATGTGGGTTCACACTGGCATGCTGTAGTATGGCCGCAATGCTGGTGTACAGGCACTGTCTTCCTGCATGTTACCCCCGGTCCCATAGACTTATATTAGGTTGTACATTTTTGCTGCATGTTCTAAAAGTGCACAAAAAGTCCTGTATGCTGTATCTTTGGTGCAATTCCAGAAAATGCAGAAAAAACGCACAACCTAAAAGAAGTCGGAGGGACTGTGGCTATGGAAAACCGCCATCCCACCAGTGCAGTGGTGGCCTGTCCATTAAGGGTGCATGGGTGCTGCCCCCTCCATCATGCCACCCCATATATGTAAAATTGATAGATTCCTGCCTTTCATGAATCTATCCATGGCCACCGTGTCCACCCCCTATTTAGGTGTCTGTGTCCGGAGGGGGCGTCACAGTGGCTGCATATGATTGGCACAATGTATGTGTTTGATGGGGCACAGGGGGCTGCGTTTGATGGGGCACAGCGGCTGCAGTGAGGAGGGGCACAGCGGCTGCAGTGAGGAGGTGATATCCAATTTCCTCTCTGCCTGTTTTAACCTCCTAAATGCCAGTCCCTCCAGGCAATTCACTTTGAACTCCACCATATTTCCATTATTCTCTATAGATATTTGATGTTCTCTCACCTTATTCTTTGCACATCTAATACATAAATGAGAGTTCTGGAGATAAGGTGGAATTCAAAGTGAATTTATACACCTAAGTGGAGCACCCATTTTCAGAAGATTTGAGGATATTATTAAACCCAGAGACTGGTGTAGACCACCATAGACAGATTGAAATTCTGCCAGTTCAGCAGAAATTTCAATCTATCAATGTGCAGACTGGTTATACAAAATCCGATCAGCTGACTGCAGTACAACCAGTGTGTCTTTTTTTTTTTCGATCACTGCTAGCTGCAATAGCTGCCGGCAGTGATCCCTGTATTCTGATGGCTGGGAAACGTTCACCTCAGAGCACACACCGACACATTTCTCTTACGGAAGCTTGGTAAATCAAATGTCAGGCCTAGCATTACACCTGTGTGGATGCAACCAAGTCTGGGCACAAGCCAGCACAGGCTCCTGGAAACGCAGGAGGGTGTTCAGTAAGAGGAAAGCTGGGTTACTTACATCATATCCCTGTCGCTCCTAAACCTGCTCCACTGCCGCACCAGGCCCACAATGCCTTTAATCTGGTCCTGGGGGCCAAGCACTGCCCACACAGAGAGAGGGACCACTTCACATTGACCGCACAGAGAGACTGCAAAACATTGCTTCCAGAGAGAAACGGCAATGTGGAGCGATTTTTCTCACTGTGCCGGTAATGTGGAGCAATGTATCTCTCTGTGCCGGCAACGTTGAGCGGTTTCTCTGTTTAGGCAACCTGGAGCAGTCATTCTCTGTGCCGGAAATGTGGAGCAGTCTCTCTCCCTGTGCAGGCAATGTGGAGAAGTCTCTCTCTATCTGTGTGGGCAATGTGGAGCAGATGGATGATGAGATGGTTTGGTGGTTCAATGGGCCACCTGACTAGACTTGCCCCCCAGGTCTAAGGCTGCCAGCCCTCCCCTGGTATCAAGGTTGGCCATCCATATGCCATATGCGTCATCTATAAATCTAAACCATGCAGTCATCTGTTAACAACTTGCAATGATAAATAAATGCATGTTATAGCATGTCCATGAACGAGTTGGCATATGCGGGGGGGGGGGGGGGGGGGGCCATTTAAACCCATCGATGTGCCGGTACGCTGAAGGTAATATGTATCCTTGAAGAGGAAAAAATTCTCCTCTAATCCTATTTTAAGCAGCTCTAAAAGAAATTAAATCTGAGTGGTATCATATTGTTTAGAATTATTTAACAAGCGTTGGCATGCTTTGAGACCCAAAGTGTGTGGGATGGCAGTGTAAAGATTTGCTATATCCTAAGTGTAACTGAACATCCCACACTCCGCTTGAGTGCTTCCGTCATATACCGCTTCCTATCAGTGTGAATATAGATATTGGATATTCCAGCTGCTCTCAACACACAACGAGACAAGACTTGTTTGTGTGCTAAACATGGAGTGTTTAATAGAAACAAGAATGCAACACTGTATACAGTTTAAAGAGGAGGTAACCAAAACATAAATGAACATGAGCTAATTAACTAATCATTTACCCA
Organism: Rana temporaria; assembly: GCF_905171775.1. Lineage (NCBI taxonomy): Eukaryota > Metazoa > Chordata > Amphibia > Anura > Ranidae > Rana > Rana temporaria. The sequence continues at coordinate 81,056,059 of NC_053495.1, read as the reverse complement.
GACTCGGCGAGTAGACGTCACGTCTCTGCTCACCTGCTATACAATACACATTATCATAAGTGTAAACACGGGACATCTTCACACAATAGCAGGGTCAATTAGCACAGAGAACAGACAGATTAGCATCTAACAGTATGAATAAGTAACTCTTACAATTAACCCGTTGAGTTCAGAATCAACAAACAGTAAATAGTTCTTTACAGATATCCTGGAATATATTGTGGATAAGAATTACATAATAATCCCATCTCAGGTAGTCCAGGGTATAATTTCTCAGTCATTCTATGTCCCTAGTGGACATAGGATGATTTTAGACATAAGAGGGTCAGAGTCTGTCACACCAAGTAACCAACATTGCTCCTGATGAAATAATTAATTTCTCAATTTTGTCTAAAAAGTCCTGAGTGTCTCGAATGCAAGATCGAGTATTATCAATTAAAGGGGTAAGGCATTTATCTAAATAGTTGGCTATTGGCATAGTAACAGAATTAATGCTGGAAACGATTGGACGACCCAGATGTTTTTTTGAGTCCTTGTGTATTTTAGGTAACATATAAATAGGGGTTCTGGAATTAAAAAAAACTTTTATTTCATTTAGAACTTGTGTAGTGGAATTACTATCCAATCGCATATAGACATTAGTATCAGCTAACGGCCTCTGTATTTCTCCCTCATATTGGGCGGTATCCAAAATGACTATGGAGCTGCCTTTATCTGCTGGCTTAATTGTAATATTATTTCTAGTAGAAAGGGATGACAAAGCAGAAAGTTCGACCCCCCCCCCTTTTTTGTCTTCTACCTGCTAGGCCTTCTAGAGTAATGTTGCTTTTCCCTCTGTTTGTTATTTTTTCACCATTTTTACTGCTAGAGGACAGGGGGGGCATTTTGCTAATGGCTATTGGCTATATACACTGTCTAAACGCAGCTCTGGCTATAGGAACACTGGGAGATGGCGACACGATATGTTTGCTGAAGAGTGCATCGGAACACCTTCCCCTGCACAAAGAGGTGGAAACGAAGGAGATCTTGGGCCCTACCACTCGAAACATGGCTCGTAGCACTTTCCTTCTGGCCGACTCCATGCTGGAGCCTAACAGACTTCCTGCAGGATGGCAGGTAGGCTGACACACACTACTAGACTTGCACGCCATAGTACACCCTCTTCAGTCGAATCCTCCCAAAATGTCTTGCTGACACCCAGAGCTGCCAACGCTATACATTAGTGCAATCCTATATCTACCAGTGACTTCCACTAGATCGCCCACACCGGGCCACGATAATTCTACAGGCATATTAGCTATTTCCGCGGGTACTAGGACTGCTCGCTTGATACCATTGGTCCTGCAACCTACATACTGGAATGCGGATCTATGCGATTTTTCGTCTTGGTGGTCAGTGAGGGCCGCCTATCTTTCTTTGTTTTAAGGTTCTTGTTGCTCAATGCTCAGCTATGTATTATGCGTATTTACTGCAGAATTACCACATTAGACATCTGTAAATCTATCATAGGCTGTGAGGATACGCCTCTTGCATGTAGAGTTGTTCTATTTTTGTTCATATACTGTTTGATCGCAAGTGCTTAGTGCTGGCTGTCGAATCCGTAGCCTCACACTGCCCAACAAAGTGTCTCCCGGCGAGGTTTTTAGCTTCACCGGAACACACAAACTTTACCTTGATAATAGTATAACTATTTTAGAGGTGCGCACCATTTATTCTCCTCTCCACAACTTTTTCATCACCTCTCCACCTTCCTCCTACTCTCTATTCCACACCTCTCTTTTTTTTTTATTTTGTATTTCTTTTTTTGCTCTCTCTCTCTTTTTTTTCTTTCTTTCTTATTCTTTCTTTCTTTTTTCTTTTCTTTCTCCCTTCCATTCTGCCCTGGCCTCTCTGTTCTCTCAGCTGAGGCGTGGTGACTGGGTCTCCTATTTAACACAGGCTGCCGTGATAGGTGCTAGAGCTGACTCTAATCGTGTGTATACTGTTCTTCCTTAAGCTTTGTTTCTCCATAGGAACGGCTTGGCCGGAGTGAGCTACCTCTGACTCATGGCGTACTCCACTCTAGGTCCCAGCCCCACCGTTATTTCCCACAATGTCAGAGGACTGAACGTCCCGGAGAAACGCTTGACGGTTCTGCGCGAGCTCAGGAAAGGTAAACCTCTTTTTGCTTTCCTACAGGGGACACACTTCAGGACTGACAAAGTACCTAGACTCACAGACTCTATTTCACCACTGCATACCATGCCACAAACGACCAAGCGAAGTCCAAAGGGGTCTCGATATTGATTAGCAAAGAGGCGGCCTTCGACGTGACGGGTAGACTGACAGACCCGGGTGGCCGATACATATTTCTAAAGGGTAACTATAAAGGAGTACCGATAACATTAGCGAATGTATATTTCCCAAATACATCTCACCTGACCTTCTGCAAACGCATGATCAAGGAGCTTGAGGGTTTCGCCTCAGGACGTACAATCCTGGGGGGGGACTTCAACCTCCCATTAAACCCTCTAGAGGACACCTCCTCTGGGAAATCCTGTGTCACGTACAAGATACTGAAAAGCATGAAATCGGTGCTGTACTCCATGCAAACCCAGATGTACCATTTAACCATGGCTCATCGCATGGCATTATACAAAGTTAGAGGATCAGGAAAACCACAGTATGAGGAACAACCTCCACATTAGAGGGCTCACAGAGGCTACCATCTACCCTCACGTGACGAAAGAGACCCTGGAGCGTCGAAGAGCACAACGTCCTTTACTGGAAATGTTGTGGGAGACGAATGTGACCAACAGGTGGGGATTCCCTGCCGGTCTCATCGCTATCAAAGATGGTGGCTCTGCCATGTTGCAATTCCCAGAGGACCAGGAGAAATTCTGCCAAGACATGCATATGGACCCACTGGACCCCCAGGGCTGGGAGCATTTGTCTGTCTCAATACAGTACCTGTCACCGAGAATGTGTTTCCAGCACGACGGCATCGCGCTGATTCTCGTTGACATGGTGCCGACATCTCGCACTCGCTGGAATAGGAAAAGCACATTCCAGCGTGCGTGTCATAGAAGCGACGGGGATCCGACTTGGATTCCCGCCAATTCTAGCCACAGCGTTTGGTATGAATCATGAGGGGGAACTCCACGCCATTTTTTTAAATAAAAAAATGTCATGGGTTCCCCCCTAGGGGCATACCAGGCCGCTAGGTCTGGTATGGATTGTAAGGAGAACCCCCTACGCCGAAAAAACGGCGTGGGGGTTCCCCCACAATCCATACCAGACCCGTATCCAAGCACACCGCCCAGCCGGTCAGGAAAGGAGTGGGGACGAGCGAGCACCCCCCCCTCCTGAGCCATACCAGGCCGCAAGCCCTCAACATTGGGGGATTGGGTGCTCTGGGGCAGGGGGGCGCCCTGTGGCCCCCCCACCCCAAAGCACCCTGTCCCCATGTTAAGGACAGGGCCTCTTCCCGACAACCCTGGCAGTTGGTCTGCGGGTGGGGGGGGCTTATCGGAATCTGGGAGCCCCCTTTAATAAGGGGGCCCCTAGATACCGGCCCCCCACCCTAGGTGAATGAATACATTGTACCCCTACCCATTCACCTGGAAGAAAAATATCAATAAAATACACACACAACACAGGGTTTTAAAATAATTTATTAGTCAGCTCCGGGGGTTTTCTCCGCTCTCTGGGGGGTCTTCTCCGCTCTCCGGGGGGGGTCTTCTTCCATCTTCTCCGCTGTCACCTTGGCGGTCCCCGGTTTTTCTCACGCTCGCTCTCTGGTGCCTTCTTCGGGGGTGGCCGCCGCAATCTTCTTTTTAGCTCTCTTACTAGCAGCGGTGCAGCCCGCTCTTCTTTGCCGTCTTCGTCCTTGTTCTTTATTTCAGATGTTGACGCGTCGCTTCCTCCCGCTGTAATGCCGGGTACACGGCTCACACCGATTTATATAGGCCTCTTATGATGTCACAGTCCCATCATGCTCCGGGTAGGGGTACGATGTACCCCATATTCATTCACCTAGGGTGGGGGGCCGGTATCTGAGGGCCCCCTTATTAAAGGGGGCTCCCATATTCCGATTGGCCCTCCGCCCGCAGACCCTGACAACCATCGGCCAGGGTTGTCGGGAAGAGGCTCTGTCCTTATCAACATGGTGACAGGGTGCTTTTAGGTGGGGCGGCCGCAGGGCACCCGTTCCCCCCCCCCCCATGTTGAGGGCATGCGGCCTGCTACGGCTCAGGAGGGGGGGGGCGCTCGCTTGTCCCCACTCCTTTCCTGACCGGCCGGCGTGCTTGGATACGGGTCTGGTATGTATTGTGGGGGAACCCCCATGTCGTTTTTTCGGCGTAGGGGGTTCTCCTTACAATCCATACCAGACCTAAGGGCCTGGTATGCCCCTAGGGGGGAACCCATGCCGTTTTTTTTATTTAAAAAATTTGGCGTGGAGTTCCCCCTCACGATTCATACCAAACGCCGCGGCTAGAATTGGCGGGGATCCAAGTCGGATCCCTGTCTCTTCTATGATGGCTTTTTCCCCATCCCCCGTTTTTGTTTCTCTCGTTTGTCTCCCCTGCTCCTTTAAGTCAGCTGGTTTAGTTATTTACCTGCCGCACACAGCGGTGGCGGCCACCAATACAAACCATCTTAGAAGGGCAAATGTTCCCTTACTCTAGATGGCGGCATGCATGTACGCTGTTAAATAAACAAACAATTACAGAAGGGCAAACCGCCCATATCCAAGATGGCGGCTTGGTCTTCAAGTACATCTGATATTTCACACACCCACTGACATGTCAGCTGACACTCAGCTGGGAGAGGCATCATGGGAACAATATGGAGGTCACGTGTCCCCGCCAGAGCGGACGCCATTGGATGGCACCCGCTCTGCTGTGAAATATAAAGCGTGGCTGTGCTAGCCACTAATGTCAGTCTGCATTTAAACAATCAACAAGCAGCACACATGCTGCAGGCTCTGGGAAGCACGGACCATTGCAACACTAAGCGGTATGTCCTTTAATTGTTTTTACTCTGTTCAATAGGTGTTTTTTTCTTAAACACCCTTGGTTCATTGAGCAGAGTTTATTATTAATTAATTTAACCCTATAAATTGGGGAGAAACAGTGAGACTGATTGATTTTTGGTTTCTTTGTTTTTCTTTCTCATTAGATTGAATATCTTACATCTCAATAGAAACTCAGGTTCCTTGTATTTTGAGGCCATATACTTCATCGCAATGGAGGCCATCTAGTGGTTGCTTTTGGTTACTCAGGCCCACTGATTTGTGTCAGTCCAATTGATTCAGCTTGTTTAAAATCCTAAAAGGTAAATATTATTATTTTCTATAAAGATGAACCTATCTTTTTGAAATTTTCTTTTATGAAATTTTCTTGAGAGTTCATCCCCACAATGATTCAAGTATAAAGAGCCTTATATAGCTTTATATTGATTATGGTTTTCAGGGACTCTTTGGTGCATCAATCTTGAAATGATCTTCTTAGGATGATCCGAAGAAGGTTTCCATCCACTTGATTGACTCATTTTGATGTGTTTTTACTTTTAATTTGACAAGTTGAGGTAAGTTCTTGTTGCGCTTCCCTTCTGCTGAAATATTTGATAATTAGGAACTGCTATATTGTCAATATTGATTGTCCACTTTATTATTTTCCTTGGATATTTCTATCTTTAAAATTTCATATCACAAAAAAATGTTTTGTTAATTTATACAAACTCTACAGAATTGTATTCATTATTGCTTCTGCAATGACCATTGCTGTATATTGATTTCTTTTTTGATCCATTACAGTTCAGTTCTAACATCACTCCTGAAGAAGCTCTCACGAGCGAAACATGTAGAGAGAACTGCAACAAGTTGTTATGTGGAACTGAAGTTTCTATGTTATACACTTCAGCTGGTCTTGTATTGATTTCTATATATATTTTTGTACTATTTAAATTTTTTTATTAAAAAATCTTTTCAATTTTTCTAAAAACTATTGTGTCTTTCACAATCTATTTGCACCGCATAATAGTCCCACGGTCCTCTACCCTACTTCCCTCTTTTTATACGGGGCTCGTAGGTGGTCAATCTCGCCGAGAAAGGGAGCGAGATTAACACAATATCGCGGTCACCTATTGTATCTCTTCCAGAGCAGCAATAGTACAGAGCTTCTAAGAAATGTCATTTGGGCACACCCGATTCTTCACACAAAAATGGGTAAGATCTTTCCATTATAATCTTTGTTATAGCTTCCCCCGAGTCAATTTTCCCTGAGCCTGATACTGAGCCACTGAATCAGCCCTCGTTTTCCCTGTTGGATCGCTGTTCAATAACATTTGTGTTCTTTGAAGCTTGGTTTCTTGCTGCAAATGTTTCCCTTTTAAAAGCAGTGTGCATCCTTTCCCACTCACTGATCCCTATTGGACAACTGCTCTACCCTTGGACTCAGTTTTGCAATGTTATTTTGTTTTATACTGTTACTCTTATTGGTTCTACTGAACCCCCCTATCTTGCGCAGGGGCTCCCTTGGGCTTGTACTCATGGTGTTGGCATCCTAGATGCCCAATACCCTGGGGGGTTGGCCGGAGGGTAAACCCCCTATCCTATCACTGCATATATTTGCGTGACCTACCAGATGTTTGGTTCAATTTTCTATAATTTCTCTTTCCTTATCACTTCATGAATTTCCTGACTTCCCCTTCTACACCTATGCGCCTTTCCTTCCTTATATAGTGCTTTAGATCTCAATCTACCATATTGAAAGACGTTCTTGTTCGTATTTCCTCATGGTGAAAAAACAGCCCTCTTCATCTCCAAGATTAAGTCTGATAAAGAATCTATAGTGCATACCTCGACTGACATCCCCAAAATACTTAGGAACTTTTACCAGCGTCTATACAGTGTCCAAAAAGAGCATCCTGCCAATAAAGGCACTAGTAGCTGTCTTATTCAAAGCTGACCTTCTTAAACTCCCCACTGCCACGTTAGACTTCCTGGAGGCTCCTGTCACAAAAGATGGAGTGACTAAGGCCGTCAAAGCTTTTGCCTCTGCCAAGGCACCTGGGCCAGATGGGTACACTGCTAAATACTACAAAACTTTTCAAGGCATCTTGCTTTCCCATTTGACGCATTATGCCAATTTTGTGTCTGGGGAAGGCCCCTTTAGATCTGAAACCCTTCATGTGCACGTTACTGTTATTCCAAAACCGGATAAAGACCCCACCTGTTCTGGAAGCTACAGGCCCATCTAGCTATTAAACATGAATTTGACAAAAAATACCTATAATGACAACTCTATGTATACAATGTGTCAATATGTGTAAAAAAGCAGCGCTTGCAAAAAAGCTTAATCACATATACAATTTAAATAAATAAACGGGGGGCATACCCGGAAGTGAGCGGAGAAGGACGCAATCTAGCAGAGCTCCACAAACCCAGGCCTAATCTCTTGCCATCCGCAACGGAAGGCCCCCATCCTGGTCCCTAAAGCTCTCCTGTACAGGTACATACCTGTTTGGTGACCCCTGGACAGTCGCCTGCTTTGGAATCTGTTCCGTGGCCGGATCAATCCGCGGACGAGCCACCGCCATTTTGAGGCCTGTAAAGCCTCCACAAGCACCGGGCTCGAGTATCGTGGCCGCAATACGATCGAGGCTCACCACCGGACGCACCGGGATCGTCTCAGCGCCATCTACTCATCCCCTGGTCTCCAGGGCCTTTTGGCCTGTTTGCCGTCCGAGGGCGCCGCCACTATCCCCGTCTGGGCAGCTGTACTAGGACAGACCGCGGCTTCGGCCTAGTCCTGGAATCGGCGGCCATCTTGCTTCACCCGGCGGCGGTTCCAGCGCATCTCCTCGGCCTCCCTACCATCACAGCACCCGGGCCCTATGGCTACCACCTTCAGACTGCCTCTGGACACCATCGCTGTGCCTCCTGGATCCTGCAGTTCTATCCAGGTCAGTCCCCAGCTCTGGCCTAGCCTCACATTGGCGGCCATCTTGCTCCACCTGGAAGTACTACCTATATTGCAGGCCCTCACCTCCACAGAATCAGATGCCCCCTGCCACACACCCCTTCCCACAAGTCATAAGCTGCCCTTTCTATTGCCTGGGGGTATATACAAACGTAAATCAGTGGTAATTGTACAGGCCTGGCGAAGACACGGTGGCCATCTTGGTGTACCTCGCTCTCTTGCTCACGGAAATGTTCATGTTTCTAAAGCTGTTGTTCCCTGTAAGTGATTGAACTCCTGCCATTCCTGACTCTCTCTAAAGTGTGACTATGACCTGTGTAATTATTTTATTCTTCATATGGCACCAAGGGGTAATGCTTAAGCCGGACCCTGTCTAGCTTCCGACCTGATTTCAAATAGCAATGCCAGCAAAAGGCTCTGCCCCCCGTTCATCGATAAACAAATGGTCCGCTAAATCTTCAACTGTTCATCAGACTTCTGTTGGCAACGCTTTCTTGCTGCTGAGAGGGTGAGCCCTGGCTCTTTGATCGCTAAAACCAGGGCTTCGAGGTCTCATCTCGCCGGCCTCTCACACTGCCTCTATCCGCGAAAGTTCGCCGGCCTCATGCTGTGGATCGGAGATAATGGATGATCCTGGTTCCCCTACTGGTTCTGAAATGTCCTCCTTTCAGCTTGAATTCAAAAAAGAAATGGCGGGTATGTTCCATGATATGGAAAAATCGATCAAAAAAGACATTTCTGCGGTCCGTGCGGACATGGCTCACCTCCTCGACAGGGTTGAGGAAACGGAACAGCGTCAATATTTGCACAAAGCGGCTATCAAAGAGCTACAGGACACTGTTACCCAATTGTCATATGCTCACAGGGCCTCATTATATAAACTTGAGGACCTCGAGAAACGTAACCGCAGAAATAACTTGCGTATCCGTGGCCTACCGGAAGCAACGGGGGACAGTGATCTGGAACCCTCACTCCGTGGCATCCTCAACACCATTTTAGGTAGGCCGCCTATGGATCCTCTGCGGTTTGATAGAGTCCACCGTGCCCTTCGGCCCCGCAACCTCTCTTCTAATCTGCCCAGAGATGTGATTTGCCGTCTCCATTACTTCGAAGATAAGAATGCTATCATGATCAAATTGCGGAACACCCCTAACATTGACTTTGATGGAGCCATTCTTCACATTTTTCCGGATATAGCTAAGGAAACCCTCGACCGCCGCAGGGCCCAAAAACCACTTTTGGAGAGACTGAGAAGTGATGGAAGTACCTATAGGTGGGGCTTCCCAGCATGCCTAATTGCGACCAAGAATGGCCGCTCGTCCACATTGAGCTTCCCTGAGGATCTTCCTACCTTCCTACAAGATCTCCATTTGCCACACATGGAGCTCCCAGGCTGGCAGAACCCCATTCCCACTCTTTCCACTCTTCGCTCATCCCAATGGAAGAAGACCCCTGCTAAGCTACGGAAGGTTTCTACTCCAAGCTCGTCCAAGAAAAATGGGTGAGGTACTCCGGGGCACCCAATCATTTTACCTTTAGCAATTCTCCTTACGGTGGTAAAGACGTGTTTTCCAGTCTGTTATTTTTTACATTGTTTTCTGGAGTTCCCTTGCCACTTTGAACACTTGATGGCTCATTTTTGAAAATAGAATATGTTTAAACCATATTTCTCCCTATTTTGAGCCTTGCTGAATGTACATCACATCACCTGATAGTCTAACCTAGTGTTTGGAGAATGCTATGTTTTATGCGTTGCTAATTTCTTTCAGTTATAATTACCTTTATTTACAGGTCGGTAGCTGACGGGGCCTCTGGCTCCATGTTGATACACTTGCTGGGGACATTGTTTCTCCCCCTTCTCCTTTTGGGGTTGCTGGGAAATGGTGGTATTTGTCTCCTAATGTTTTTTTTTCCTTAAATTCTTAGTGACCGCCTGCTCCCTTCATCCCCACTGGGACCACCGCAGATTTATGCGTGATTGTCACCTTACTCCCAATTGCTCTACGGAATGTTCTGATGCTTTTTTGTGTACGTTTCTTCTTTTCTCTTTCATTTCCCTTATTGTCTCTTTTCTCTTTGCCCTCTCTCTCCCTTCCCCCTCCCTATTTTGCTGGTTCACATGGCTGTATGACTTGTTCACCTGCTTCTTCCTGGAACCATGGCTACTTTAAAAATTTCCTCTTATAATGTATGAGGCCTAAGTGTGGCCGCTAAGAGACATCAAGTTCTCCGGGAATTGTGAAGCTCTGCCTGCTCTATCGCTTTCCTTCAGGAAACTTATTTGACCCACGCTAAGTCTGTGAAACTATATTCACCACACTTCCCGCAATGGTACTATGGCCTATCTGACACTAACAAGGCCAAGGTAGTGGCCATTGGTTTCAGTAAGAATGCATCATTTTGTTTTACAGATATGCTTGCGGATGACCACGGTTATCTTTTTGTTAAGGGATGTACCTCTTTTTTTACCCAAACTCTCACAAAGCTTTCACAATTTGCTGAAGGATTGATCGTCCTTGCGGGAGACATAAATATACCCCTAGATCCTACGATGGATACTTCTTTGGGCCGGTCAGGTATTCCATTCAAGCGGCTAGCGCAGGTAAAGAAAAAACTCTTAGATCTCCAACTTAGACGCTTGGCGTCTCCTGCACCCTACAGATAGAGATTATTCCCATTTTTCTGCACCCCATAACTCTTATTCTAGAATAGATAATATCTTCTTAGATCATTTCCACCTTCCCTTTCTCCGTTCAGCTTGTATAGGCACTGCATCTCTTTCTGATCACGCTCCTGTTTCCATATGCCTGACCATACCAGATTTACCTCACCGCCCCAATAACTGGAAACTCAATGATTCCCCTCATCACTAATTCAACAGAGGTATCCGCCTTAACCAAAACACTTTCCCAATATTTTGAGGAAAACTCTGTCTCAGACGCCTCTCCCTCTCTTTTGTGGGAGGCGCATAAGGCTCTAATAAGAGGAAATCTTATTGAATTGGGTGCGAGGAAAAAAAGAGAACATGGTCAGCAGCTCAAACAGGTCTTGTATCAGATTGCTGAGTTGGATAAACAACAAACTTTCCCTCCACGTTTCACATCTAAAAGCCCTTACCCTTAAAAGAGAAGAACTCAAAACTCTCCTTGCCCTTGAAACTAGGCGAAAATGTCACTACATTTCCCAGAAAGTATACGAATGGGGTAACAAACCGGGTAAACTATTGGCTAGGTCACTTACAGCCAGAAAAACTCTATCATGTATACCCAAAGTGAAACTGCTGTCAGGAGACTTAGTACACACCACCCCCCAAATATCGCGAGCCTTTAAGGAATTTTATGCTGACTTATATAATGTGGAGGGTGGTTTGGCTTCTTTATCACTTGCCGAAAAACGTAAACGCATCCTTGCCTTTCTTAGACAAGCCAATCTCCCTATAAGCTTTCAAAGTCGGCCCTTAACGCTCTTGAAGCGGATTTCTCCGTGGAGGAATTTAATTTAGCACTCAAGTCCTTCTCTTCCGGTAAGGCCCCTGGCCCTGATGGTTTCACCCTCCTATATTATAAAACCTTTAGAGATGTCTTATTCCCCCACCTTGTAGCTTATGCAAATTATGTTTCCCATGATACTCCCCTTCGCCCTGAATCATTATCTGCCCACATCACGGTTATCCCTAAACCTGATAAGGACCCTACCCTATGTAGCAGTTATAGACCCATCTCCCTTTTAAATGTTGACACCAAACTTTTTGCCAAAGTAATAGCGAACAGATTGCTTCCCCTTTTACCAAAGTGGGTCTCGGCTGATCAAACTGGTTTCATTCCGAATAGAGAGGCGAAAGACAATTCTCTCCGTACTTTGTCACTGATCCATTATGTGTGGAAATGTTCCCAGCCCACCCTTCTCCTCTCCACCGACGCTGAAAAAGCATTTGATAGGGTGGACTGGGAATACCTTAAAACTACTCTGTCATTTTGGCCTTGGTCCTAAGATGTTTTCTTGTATCTTCTCCCTTTATTCCAACCCCACAGCACAAGTACGTATTAATGGTTCCTTAAGTGATCCATTTACGCTACATAACGGAACCAGACAAGGTTGTCCTTTATCCCCCTTGTTATTTGCTACCTCCCTTGAACCCTTTTTGGCCACTATTGGGAACAGGAGCATTCATGGTATCCAGGTCGGCACTGGAATACATAAATATGCAGCCACGTATTTCACTGCCGAATCTGATGTCTAAATTTTCCTCATTCCAAGGTCTCTCCAACTTTAAGATTAATCTTTCAAAATCCGAAATTTTAAATGCAACAGTTCCCCAACGAATAGCTGATCAGCTGAGACCCCTATTTCCCTTTCGCTGGGTTCCATCGCGCATGAAATATCTTGGCATTTACTTGACTCCGCACCTTCATTCACTCTTTAGGCACAACTATATCCCTCTTTTAAATGCCATTAAGGATGATCTCCGGAAGTGGTCCTCCCTCTCTCATTCTTGGCTAGGCAAGGTCAACATAATTAAGATGAACGTTCTCCCCCGTATTCTTTTTTGTTACAAAGGATTCCCTTGAAGATCCCAATAGTTTTTTTTACCCTTTTACAAACCATTTTATATGGAGGGATGGGCGTCCCAGGGTTTCTAGAGAGACTCTTTTCAGAGCCAAGTGTTCAGGGGGCCTGGCTTTACCTAATTTTAAAGCTTACTATCAAGCAGTTATATTAGCATGGATAGCGGACTGGAAATATGCCTCCGCCTCCAAATTATGGGTCCAATTGGAACATTCTTTATGTGGCTCTGATCTCTCTGTGACCCCTTGGATCCCACGCTCTTTTAGAGATCTATCCCCTATTACCTCGCCTCTCACTTCATCTTCCCTACAAATCTGGGATGATCTACATAAGAAATTTACGTGGCTCTATAATTCCCCATTAACTCCCTTGATGTCTCACAGATACTTCGCCCTGGGTCTCCTTGACTCAGGTTTTCAGAAGTGGTCACCGGATGGCCCTCTCCTATTGTACCATGTTGTCTTGTCCAATTGTCTTAGGCCCTTGTCTGAGATTATGGGTCATAATTCACCCTCATTCTTAGACAAATGGAGATACAAGCAATTGAGCAGTTTTTTTTTTCCATACACTACCTCGTCCCTTAAAAGGTATCCCAGATCTCAACAGCATAGAACAGGTTTTTCTGCCTAGGGACCCTCCTACACGTTCTATCTCCCAATTTTACAAGGCCCTTTTAGACTTACAATGCCCTTTGTATCCAGAATATCTATCCCGGTGGGAGAAGGATTTGGGGACTACTATTACAAATATAAAAAAGGATAAGATGCTTAAGCTTACGCATGTCTCTTCCCTGGCTTCTTCCATGACTGAATCTAACTTCAAACTCCTTACTAGATGGCACCACACTCCTGCCAAGCTTCACTGTATGTTTCCTAGTAATTCTCCACTCTGTTGGAGGAATTGCGGTCAAATTGCCACCCATGCCCACATTTGGTGGTCTTGTCCCCTCATTTGCCCTTATTGGACACAAGTCTTAAACTTGATATCCCAGATCACTGAGGTACAAATCCCCCTTGAACCATGGACGGTTATTTTCCACGCCACCTCTAGACCCATTGGCAAATACAAACGTTCAATCGTCCCACACCTTCTTAATGCAGCTAAAGCTATTATCCCTCGTCTCTGGGGTCAACCTGAAACTCCTTCCATCAAAACATGGTTGCAAAAGATTTCTGAGGTTAGTCTCATGGAAGAACTCACTCACGTTGCAAGAGACACCAGCGAATAATACTCCTTAATATGGGCGTCCTGGTCTTCATTCATCTCTACACAGTGCTATTTAGATATTATTTCTTCGCCCCTTACAGGTCTGAAACCACGAGGCTTCTTTTCACCAAATTGTGACCCTCTCTCCCACTCTCTGAAATGGTTCCTCCTTTTTGCTGATGTCTTACTAATTTGCGTTCGTTTAGCGATGTGCTCGATACGACTGCCATGTGTCCCAGCTCCCCCCTTCCCCACCCTTCCCTGCATGTCCATCCCCATCTTTTTTCTGCCCTCTTATCTTTTCCTCCCTACCTCTTTCCCACCTCTTTCCTCCTCTCTTTTCTGTAATCTCTCTGTATCTATCTTCTTTTTCTTTATTTATAGACAATTGAAACATTTATGCTCTCTATGATGCATCATCTGTAATATTCCCCAACTTATTATTCTAACGATGTTTCTGCAAAGAGTTGATTTACTTTTAGTGTAATGTCTATTTCTATCAATAAAAAACATATTAAACAAAAAAAAAATGAATAAACGGATAAAGTGATTGCACTGATTTATTCACATATAAGGTGGCAAACAAACACAACTAAAATGAGATGCACAAATAAAAGTCTATAAGTCTGTGAACTTGATGAATCCAAATGAAACTGTGATTAGTAAGTGATAATATCACAAAAGAAATCTTCTAGTATTCTTCCACCACACCCAAGTGTTGAAAGTGAATCCACCACCCTTTCAGACTGCGCACTCACCGCAACAATTTGCCTCACACTCTCATGTTTTGGCAAATGAGTTTTGGTAGGATCCCTAGGATCAAACAGGTAGGCATCAGTTTCAAAGCAGTACAATCCAGGGAGGTTTTCACATGAATAAAAGGAAAAAAAATGCACAATAGTGTGATATTGTAAAAACAACTTTAATACAACATCTATTGCAAATCCTCCAAAATATCCACTCACACACTCGAAAATCAGGCAGTGAATAATTCCAAACGTAAGTCAAGGTGATGGACAAAAACTTCTCCAGATATGACAGTGGTCACAGTGGACCATCGAGCAGTCCAAAAACGTATGGTATAATGGAGTGAAATGCTGGGTTTGAGGTGCCAGTCCTGGCTAAAAATGTCCCACATCCAAACAATTCAGGGTAGACTTGTAGTAGTGACCTAGTGACCAATCCCCGACATGTTTCGTCGTATAGACTTAATCATGGCATGATTAAGTCTATACGACGAAACATGTCGGGGTATTTGCAATAGATGTTGTATTAAAATTGTTTTTACAATATCACACTATTGTGCACTTTGTTTTCCTTTATTCATGTGAAAACCTCCCTGGATTGTACTGCTTTGAAACAGATGCCCAATTGTTTGATCCTAGGGATCCTACCTAAACTCATTTGCCAAAACACAAGAGTGTGAGGCAAATTGTTGCAGTGAGTGCGCAGTCTGAAAGTGTGGTGGATTCACTTTCAACACTTGGGTGTGGTGGAAGAATACTAGAAGATTTATTTTGTGATATTATCACTTACTAATCACAGTTTCATTTGGATTCATCAAGTTCACGGACTTATAGACTTTTATTTGTGCATCTCATTTTAGTTGTGTTTGTTTGCACTGATTTATTCACATATAAGGTGGCAATCACTGTATCCGTTTATTCATTTAAATTGTATATGTGATTAAGCTTTTTTGCAAGCGCTGCTTTTTTACACATATTGACACATTGTATACATAGAGTTGTCATTATAGGTATTTTTGGTCACATTTATATTTTCTTTAATAGCAGCTGCTACAGTTCATTATTAATTTATTCATTTATATATCTCCAGCTGAGCGCAGTGGGGGTGGTTTATAAAGGGACTTTTTTACCATCATTTTTTTTTCATTAAACATGAATTGCAAACATTTTTGCGAAAGTTCTAGCAAACCATTACTTTCGAAATGGGTCTCTCCTGATCAGACAGGATTCACCCCTGTAGGGAGGCTAAAGACAACACTTTAAAGGACACAGATTCTGATTGCACATACCTAAAAATTGTTCCCAGTCCACCTAGTTACATTTTATTGATGATGAAAAAGCATTTGACAAGGTGGACTGGGAATATCTCTTAGCAGGCTTGTCCCACTTAGGTTTAGACTTAACCATGTTGCGGCACTTTTATAGACAACTCACCGCTCAAATCAGAGTCATTGGCACACTCAGTGATCCTTTCACCCTGCACAATGGTACACGCAGGGCTGTCCTGCATCTCCCCTTGTATTTGCCCTCTCCCTTGAACCTTTTTTATCTACTATTAGATGAAACCATATCATTCATGGCATAACAGCTGGACAAACAGAACACAAATATGCCGCATACGCAGATGACATTTTCTACAAACAGCAGCCCAAGGTCTTCCTACCCAACTTGATGTCTGCATTTTCTAACTTTGGTAGGGTTTCTAATTTCAAAATCAATCTCACCATTTCACACATTCTCAGCCTCAATATTCCACAGGCATAAGCACGGGTCATGAAAGGGGCATTGTCACTTGCTTGGCAGAGCTCTTCCATAAACTACCTCGGGATTTTGCTCACCTCTTCCCTATCTAGACTATTTCAGGATAACTTTAAGTTGACTGTGTTGCTGCGGTTGTCATTTATGTTCCAAATGATCCCTTTTGGAGTCCCGCCAGGTTACTTTTCTCTTCCTTAGTCCATTATGGGTAAATATGTCTGGAAACGAGCTAAACCTTGTTGTGGAAATTTTTATTTTTGTATATTGTCAGATGTCTTCCAGTGTCAGTTTTGCTGCAATACGCTCATGCGAGTGTGTCCGCACATACAGACACCGGAGAAAGACTGTTGGTTGCGGAAATTTTCCTGTGGACGCGGAGATCCGTTCACCATTTAAGGGATGTTCGCTTATGCCTCACCAAGAGACTGGCCACCTCATGGTGACTGCATTTGCGCTCCCAGCAAACAGACCTGCGCACATCGGAACAATAGTATAATCGTACAAACATGGCTCGCCGAGCCTCGTATGGTTTGCGCCAATAGTAAATGATAGGAATATGCACATGGTCCTGATCAGAGAAATGTTTGCCGTGTTTGCACCTGCCACAATGCAAGGCGCATTGCCTTGGATGTCTGAACGCACATTTCTGCACACGGTCAATGGAAAACTGTCTCATTGGCCGATTGTGAAGCCACCTCCCCTCTGTTATCCCTGTTCAGCCCTATAAACGTGACCGTCCTAAGTCACTAGGACTCTATACGGACCTCCCAATGTAATACCAGCCTTTGTGTTCCGTGTTACTTGGTTTTATGCAAGAATGCATTCCCCGATTATCACGCTCATTAGTACAGCTAAATTATTTGCTTATAGACAAGCTCATAATTTCCACAACAACCTTTAGTGTCAAGGTAAATTTGTTGCAGATCTAAGAGTAGAGGGGGTCTTGCCATACCAGATCCAAAACACTATTTTCAAGATGTTGTGTTGAGATCATGTGCTTAAGAATGGGGAACTCATTCCCCTGCGACAACTTAAAACCCCCTCATCGATCACTAGAACTTGACAAATGGTGTTTTATGCCACTATCTCAATTTGTTTGCCCGCTACCAAAACCCTTAAGATTGTTCAAAGATCTCAGGATACAGTTTGGAGGCCACTCATGTCCTAATTTGATGCAGATGTCCATTTTGCATGTGTATTGGACAGACATCAGTTCTCTCCCATCTCTGGTGTTCCAATACTTTGATGACCCTTTGGTCATACTTTTCCACTGCTCTCAAACCATTAAGGCTTTACAAGCGTTCTATTTTTACTCACCTACTAAACGCTGCCAAGTCTGAATACTCTAATTTTGGAAGAAGCAACAAATCCCATCGCAAAACGTATGGTTCCAAACTGTAAACCATATCTGTCCAATGGAAGATCTCACTTTTGTGATTTGCAACAGTAAATGCTCCTTCACTATAATGAATATGCTGGCTGGAATTCAAATCCACTTCTCAATATGAAAAGATAATGACCTCTGAGTTAAGCTGCATCTGATGCATAGAATATGATAATGTGGTTGTTGCATGTGCAACTATCTCTATTCTGTCTCTCTCCATCTTTCCTCTACCTATTCTCTATCATTGCTATTCTACAAACTATAAACCCCAGGCCCTCTGCAGTGTTATTACTTCACTCATACCATCAGCCCCCTCCTCATCGCTTGCCCCCACCAACCCAGTCCCAGACCTCCTTTCATAACTCCCCATGGGATTTTCCTCCTCCTTCTCACTTCACTGCCTATTTATATATTGATGGCACATTTTATGGCCCAGACCGATTTTGCTCCACCACGCCTACCTAACCATTCCAACACTGAACCCTATTTCTGCCATCCCCACATGGAACCCAAGGGGTAATTTATCCCCCCTCACCATTTATCACCAGTTTTAAATAAAATAAAATTGAACAGATGCATTTTGTCGTGTGTGTTCTCCAATTTTTATTTTTTTAAGTTGCTATGGGTCACTTTTTCCTCTGTATGGGGTAAACGTATACAGACACTAAAGAGGACTGTATATGTAACTCCCACAGAATACTTATGTGAATAACAGACCCCTCCTCAAAAAGAATTACAAAAAAATAGTACATAGGGAGACAACAGAACAAAATTCAAAAAAGGTAATCAAAATGTATTGCCAGAAATTGTATTTTACAGAAAAGCTAGAAAAAAAATAGATATTCAAAATATTTATCATGCACGTCTCCATCAGGTGAAACAAAAAATAAATAAAAAAATCAGCAAACTGATTTCTAAATGTCATTACACATGTAGCTGAATGCGTGAATGAAGTCCATTAACTGACATTATGTGCAGGATTTGATGGCTCTGATTCACCAGTGGCTCTCTCCGTGTCCCTGAGGAAGTTGTGGAGGACACAGCATGTGAGTGCAACCTTTATCACATTCTCAACATTAGGCTGCATGCACAAGAAAACACGCCATTTTAGCTGTGCAGATGCCAAATTCGCACTGAGCCACCCAGTGTACATGGCTCAGAGGGTAGTTGAAAACGTTTTTCTCGTGGCTCAGGACCTAACTGCTGTATGGCTGCATCAAATTTTCAGCCAGCTTGATGTCCTCATCAACAATAACCATTGGAAGACTCAGATCTTGAGTACATAGTAGTGGCCTGCTTTGGGGAAGGTTGATGCTTCCCTAATTTAGACGATGTCCCATGGCGGACTCATGAAAGAGGCAAGCATCACCCTGGTTGCGATAGGCTCCCACATCTACACTTATGAAGCAGAGATTTGCATCAGCCAAGAGGAGCACAGAAAAAATACTTCATGTAATTCAAGTACATAGATTTGGACTGGGAAGACTTTTTAACCCTCATACGCTTGCGGTCGAGGGCTCCAATGCAGTTGGAAAACTGTTTTCTCCCAGAACTTGCCTGCAATGGCTTCCCACATCTTGTCATGGAACGTTGGCATCATCGCTTCATGTATCTCTTCCCACAATGCCAAGCAGATTTCCTGGTGCCTCCATGGCAGCATACCTGTGACAAGCTCCGCCTTGGCTCCTCCCTCAGGACTAGTGAATATTATAAAAGAGTTGGTTAGCACCGCCCCCACCTTCTCCTTTTTTTCCTCATACCTCATGGCAGTGAATACTGGTCGATCGTCCTACCTTCTGCATTCGGCAGCATCCATCCGGGTTCAAGCCTCTCCCGGATGCGGTCCCTTCTCTTGGACAGCTAAACGCGCTAAGGTTGGGAGTCCCTTCTGTAGGATCTTTTGGGACAGGCAGTTTGTCTCTTAACTAAGAGCTATATCTGCAGTGTATCTCTCAGGCATCTGGCTCCCTATGGTAATGGAGGCAGCAGCTAATCCTTTCATTTTTCATTTATTTTTATTGTTTTCCTCCTTTCCTAAACTCCATTCTGGCATCCTTTCTTGTCCCTGCAATCCCATGGCTCACCTGCGGTCCCCCTCGTTATTCCCCTGTGTTTCCCTCGCCTGCCCCTGTCATCCCTCACGTTCCCTATCGTCTCCTGGCCCTTTAGGGGTCGCGCGTCACCCCCCAGCCGTTTTGTATGGCTGGGGGCGTTCTTTGCTGCATTCGATGCTGGCGCTGACGGCCGGGACTTCCGGGTCCTAGAGCCGCCGGTTCGCGCATGCGCAGTACGCCCGGAGGCTCCGGCGGCCATCTTGGAATAGGGAAAAACATAGAATTGTTGCCCTCTCTCTAAAAGTTCAGGGCAGAGGCGTTCCTCTGTCCACCTGAACCCTCTTATAACTCCCTGGCTACCTCACTAAGATGCCTGAGGCTGTCCAGGGAGAACCAGGATACTGAGAGCTCCAGGGCAAAAGACCTGTTTCTACAGGTAAAAAAAAAAAAAAAAAGGGGGAGATTTAAAAAAAAACATTAACACTTAGGAATGTGTCCGTTTAGCCAGGTTAGGTTATGGCGTTTAACCTTTTCCTGTTCTTTCCTTAGCTGCTTCCTCCGCTAATCCACCTAACATGAGCCATTCGCCGTCCATACAAGATCCTTCTCTACAATTAAGGTAAGGGCCTACGTCCAGGTAAGTTTACAAAAAAAATAAAATAAAAAAAAGAGTGCACTAAGGCGCATACTCTTATGTATTGCAGCCCTGTACGCCAGAAGACATCTAAGAAGACATCAAGGCGTCATGAAGACTCTGACTCAAGCCACAGCAGGGGAAGGTCTTCCAGGCGAGGAGACCATGAGAGTGGCAAGAAGTCTTTGGCCAAAAAGCGCCATCACTCGCGCTCCCCGAGACCCAGATCTCCAAAGTGTCAGGCCTGTGGAGCTACCCCTCTTCCACATAAACGGATCTGTCAAGATTGCATGAGGGACTATGCGGCGGACAGAGTCCGAGGGCATGCAAGTGGCGGACCTGCTTAAGAAAGCAATAAAAGATTCCTTTGCAGAATTAGTGGCCCCAATGCCATCGCAACCGGTGGTTCCTCTCCAGGAGCAGCCGGCGGGGGAGGCCATTCCTGGACCGTCCACTAGCGGAATTCCTCGACCGACACCTGCCTCATCCTCTAAACTTTAGGAGGAGGATGACGCCTCAGGGCATTCCTCGGATGACCAGGATGTCTCCGGCTTTGCCTTTTCCATGGTCCAGCCCTATGTATAGGCAGTGAAACAGGCAATTGGTTGGGAGGAGACTGAGACAGAAGTCAAGAAGTCTAAGGCATACTTTCCCTTTCTCAAGCGCCAGATTTCCTTTTTCCCTCTCATGGACGAGATTAAGGGTGTGATTGAGGAAGAATGGGGAAAGACCGAAAAAAGATTCTCCCTTAACCGCCTGGGGAAACTATATCCTCTATCGGAAGCAGACTCTGTAATGCTCGAGGCCCCTCCAGTGGTCGATGCAGCTGTGGTAAGGTTAGCGAAAAATGTTACGCTGCCTATGGAAGATTCAACGTCATTCAAGGATCCACTGGATAGAAGAATGGATCTCGACCTCAAAAAAGCCTACCAGATGGCGGGCAATGCCTGCAAGCCAGCGGTTGCTTTAACATCAGTGTCCAACGCGCTACGCGTTTGGACAGAGAATATAGAGTCGGCAATCCAGCAGGATGTCCGAAAGGAAGACATTAAGGCCTTAGATGAGCTAAAACTTTCTACAGACTTTATTGGGGAAGCTGCCATTGATTCAGTTCGATGCTCCGCAAGGGCAATGCTCCACACAGTAATGGCCAAACGGGCCTTGTGGCTAAAACCATGGTCAGCAGATATTGCATCGAAACAGAATTGGTGCAAAATACCATTTGATGGAAAAGCCCTATTTGGGGAGAAGTTGGATAAAGCCATATCTTGCGTTACTGGCGGGAAGTCGGGCCTGTTGCCCCAGGACAGGCGATCCAAGCGCTTCAGGACATTCACACCCAGATTCCAATATTCTAAGAACAAGGACTACAGACAGTCCAGGCAAGGAAGAGGCTTTAGGCAAAATTGGAAAAGCACGCAGTCCACCTTCCTCAAGAACCGTAGACAGGGATCCGTGCCTACTCCGCAGGATTCTGCTAAGTCATTTTGACGCCGAACCATCCCAAGCGATTCCGGTGGGGGCCAGACTCCAACACTTCTCGAAAATCTGGGAGCAAAAGGTGCAGGGATCCCTGGGTAATTTCCACTGTAAAATACGGGCACTTCTGGACATTTCTAGACAAACCCCCCAAAGACTTCTTCTCTCCAACAAGGGTGTCAAGGTCCCCTCAAAAAGCGGAGGCTCTACAGCAGTTTATTCTTTCCTTACAGGAACAGCAGGCAGTAATCCCAGTACCTCCATCAGAAAGATTTACAGGTTTTTACTCCACCCTGTTTCTCTTCCCCCAAAAAAACCGAGGTTGGAGACCTGTCATAGACCTAAAGAGGCTAAATCGTTACATTTTCCTAGAACGATTCAAGATGGAGTCACTACAAACAATCGTCCGTGTAATCCAACCAGGGGACTGGATGTTATCAATAGACTTACGGGATGCTTACCTGCATATACCCATACTCCCCTCTTTCCAGAAGTATCTGAGGTTTGCAGTAGGCCCGGTACATCTTCAATTCCGCAGTCTCCCGTTTGGCCTCTGCACATCACTGACAGTCTTCACAAAGACACTGATTGCCATGATAGCCCCTCTAAGGGAACAGGGGCTTCGAGTATACCATTATTTGGACGACCTTCTCCTGGCGAGCGATCCAGTAAAATTGATGGAACACAGGGAAGTTCTTCTGACGACGCTAGTAGACTTTGGATGGAAGATAAACCAGGAGAAGAGTCACCTGTCTCCAACCCAGGAAATGATTTATCTGGGTGCACTGTTCAACACAGAGAATGGTACAGTGTCCCTTCCACCTCAGAAAGTGGCGTCTATTATTCAGCAGATGAAGAGTGTGAGTGCGAGACTCCATCTGACCGCCTCGAAATGTCTGAGCCTGATAGGCCGGATGTCGTCATGTATCCCCATGGTCCCTTGGGCCCATTGGCATTTGAGATATTTCCAACTGGAATTCTTGAGGCAGTGAAACAAACGATATCTATCTCAACCTATACATCTGATGACCCTGATGCTCTTCATTGGTGGATGAAGAAACACACGCTGATGAAATCACATCCGTGAGGTCATGTAAACTGGATCACAATTACCACCGATGCCAGTTCAGCAGGTTGGGGAGCACACTGCAACCAGATCTCAGTGCAGGGGAGATGGTCCTTCCGTGCGACGGGCTTGGTGTCAAATATCCTGGAGATCCGGGCTGCTTACCGTGCATTACTAGCCCTAGAATCCGAGATCACAGGGAGACCAGTCTTTCTACGGATGGACAACAAAGCCGCTGTATCTTATATACACCGTCAAGGAGGGACGCACAGCAGGTCCCTACTGAGGGAGGTGGAGCCCATTATCATCTGGGCGGAAAGAAACCTAAAGGACCTAAGGGCAATCTACCTACCCGGTCATCTCAACTCAAGAGCCGACCTCCTATCTTGCAGGTTCATAGATGCCAACGAGTGGTCTCTACACCCAAGGATCTTCAACTGGATAGTGAGCCAGTGGGGGCTCCCCGAACTGGACCTATTTGCAACTGCATGCAATTCCAAGCTTCCAAGGTTCATCTCGAGGCTCCCACATCCCCAAGCGGAAGCAATAGATGCTCTCTCAGCCCCATGGGCATGCAATCTGGCCTATGCATTCCCTCCACGGCCTCTCATTCCAAAACTCCTGGCGAGGATCATGATAGAGTCCACAACAGTAATAACGGTTCTACCATACTGGCCGAGACGCCCTTGGTTTCCTACGGCAATGTACCTGAGTACTCAGTCGCCGGTCAAGGTTCCGCTGATACCCTTCCTCCTCGCTCAGGGATGTCACACCCATCCAGATCCAGGCAGGCTGAACCTTCACATCTGGCTGCTGAAAGGCAAAGGTTTGAATCACTAGGATGTTCCAACAAGGTTATTGCAACCCTTCCACAAACAGTATATACGATAGGGTGTGGAACAAGTTCAAGGCCTTCATGATTAGCAGAAGCTGCGATCCAGATTCTCTATCATCCTCGCAAATGCTTGAATTTTTGCAGGCAGGCCTGGATATGGGTCTTGCTCTGAGTACATTAAAAGTACAGGTAGCAGCAATTTCAACAGCAACCAGCAGAAGGTGGGCAGAGGAGCCATTAATAATCCAATTTTTTAAGGCCGTCAGAAAGATCCGACCGCCAACTAAACAGGCTTTTCCCACCTGGGACCTCGCTATCATCCTAGAGTCCTTAGCCAGCCCACCTTTTGCTCCTTCGGACTCGGCATCACTTTGGAATTGAACCTTGAAGCTTACCTTCTTGATAGCCATAACCACTGGCAGATGGGTTTCAGAGCTCCAAGCTCTGGGGGCGGATGATAACCATATCATATTCTACCATGACAGAGTGGAACTGAGAACAGTACGAGGGTTTATCCCCAAGGTCACATCATCTTTGGCCATGTCGGAACCCTGGGCTCTCTCAACGTTTCTAGAACAGGAATCAGGTTCTCTTCATGAACTAGACATTGCCTCCACCCTGAAATGCTAGCTCAGGGTCACGGCATCTTTCAGAGACTCAACCAGGTTGCTCATAATTCCCTGGGAAAAGAACAAAGGCAAGGAGGCGTCAGCAAGAACAATTGCCTCATGGATTGTTAAGCTTATCCACAAGGCGTACAGGGCAAAGGGTCTGGACCCCCCTTTGATGGTCAGGGCGCACTCCACTAGGGCGGTCTCTGCCTCTTGGCCGGCAAGAGCGAACGTGGCAATCAAAACTATTTGTAGGGCAGCGACCTGGTCGTCCCAACATACCTTTCTGAAGCATTACCGAGTAGACCCAGGAGCTCTCTCATCGGTAGAATTCGGCAGACAGGCGATCAAATCAGCCGTTGCTTCCTCTAATTATTGATAATAATAATTCCTTTGAAATAAACCTCCTAAGCATCATCCCACCCGTCTCAGCTAGTTATTTGTCAAAGGTATGCTGCCATGGAGGCATCAGGAAAACGGAAAATTGTATCATACTTACCAGTAATTTTCCTTTCCTGGTGCCTATCCATGGCAGCATACAATCCCACCCTCGGTATTCTATATTACGGAGAATGTGGGGGCGGTGCTAACCAACTCTTTTATAATATTCATTAGTCCTGAGGGAGGAGCAAAGGTGGAGCTTGTCACAGGTATGCTGCCATGGATAGGCACCAGGAAAGGAAAATTACTGGTAAGTAAGATACAATTTTCCGTTTTCCCTGGTTACCTTGACCACAGTGGAGACCAATTGCAAGAAATCTAGAAAGAAAAAAAAGAAAAAAAGAAAAAAAAATGCATGCGAAAAACAAAAAAGAAAAACACAAAATAAAGGGTATCAATATAAAATTTTAAACCATTCAAATATAGCATATAAAAAAAGTGAAAACAAAATAAACTGAAATAAATCCTCCTTTTAAAAAAAATTATATAGCTGTACATTTTTCATGACACCAAAAATGTAACATACCGGATTGTCACACGCCTTTCCAGAAGGTCATCCAACGTAGGAACAGACATGTGTGTTAAGGGGAAAATGTATCCTCCAGCTGTCTGTCTCCTCAGCTTCCGTAACACAAGTAGCAGGATGGCCTCATTGATTTTCTAAACGACTGGATCCATTATAGAAATCAGATGCGCTCTTGCTCCAACCAAAATAGCAAAGGTGGTTATATTTTGTCATGCATTGTGGAAAACGCTGGTCAACGCTAACGTACTTCAACGCATCTAAACGCATGTGCAAAACACAGCTAAAGGGGCGTTTTTTTTTGTTATTTTTTTAAGACACATTTTTTTTGGGTGGCAGAACAGGCTTTGCAGCTTTTTTCTTTTTTTAAACATCCTATGTGCATGAGGCCTAAAGATAGGATAGGACTTGATAACAAAAATGTATGCAATAAAAGTAGTTGTGAACATGCAATGTTAGAGACACTTTCTATTGTTTAAACTATGCAGATATCATAAATGGTTTTGCTTAGTTTCAGAAATGATTTCCATTACACTTTTTTTTTTTTTTTACAAGGTTAAAAAGTCATGTCATGTGACCATGCATCTCCTCTTCCTGATAGTAGAAGCTGAGGTTACAGGATACTGTGAAGACACACAGAATGCCTGTATTCCATATACCGTTCAGCCTGAGACATGATGCAAGCTGTGCTTAAACAGGGAATGTATTAATAAGGCAGTCTGCAATTTAATAGGGGAGATGTGCCAGAGGTCGGCTGTGACTGGTCGGGGGCACGGTGACTTTACATACAGGCATGCTGTAATTAGAGCAAGGAAAAAAGCCGACTGGCAGGATCAAGCAAGTACGTCATTTGAAAATGAAAATGATGGGGGCGTGGCCTGCGGCGGAGCTGAATGGCGGCTTAGATCCGGAGCTCCGTACCCAGCAGAGACAGAGCGGCTCATACCGACCCTCAGGACCGGATTTTCGGCTACCACACCCGGCGTTCTAGCTCTGGAGACCCCCGGGAACATGTCCAGAAAAAGAAAGGAGCAGAGGAAGCCCCAGCGGCTGACGGACTTCTTCTCACCTAGCCAGCGTGGAGGTAGGCAAGATGGCGCCGCAGCAGCGTCCACACCAGCACATTCAGCACGTGCAATCAGGCATGAATTAGCCTGCAGCCCTCAGGACAAATCCACCCCTGACAATATGCAGGCCTCCTCTCCCTCCTCAGCGTCAGGCAGCCCGGCCAAAGCCAGAATCAGGCTAGATAGAGAGGGATCCACGCAGTCAGCCAGCCCTATGCATGACTCAGGGGACGACACCCGGGAGCTGCCAGACTCCATCGAATCCTTCCCTACCACCCATCAACCTGTAATAGACACTGTCATGAAGGACATGCTGCTATCATTGAGGAGTTCACTGCAATCTGACATGATGCAGTGTATGCATAGATTCCATTCAGACTTACAAGCAGTGGAGACTAGAGTGGAGCACATTGAGCATAAAATGGGGGAATACGCTGTCACTATTAATGACCTGGTCGACTCGCATGAGGAGAGGGAGGGCGACACAGAATGGATTAAAGCTAAACTCGCAGATATCGAGGACAGAAACAGACGCAACAATATGAAAGTACGAGGGGTCCCTGAGTCTGTTCTGCAATCAGAACTGCGCGCCTTCGCCTCCTCCCTATTCAAGGAACTTCTCCCAGATCTTTCTGACCTAGAGCTTACAGTGGACAGAATACATAGGTTGCCCAAACCAGCCTTCCTACCTGATCAGGTGCCCAGGGATGTCATCCTGAGATTTCATTTCTTTCATGCCAAAGAGCAACTGATGGCGGTAATGCGCAAAAAAGAGAAGATTCCCTCGCAGTACCAGAATCTGCATTTTTTTGCAGACCTATCCCAGTATACTCTACAAAAGAGAAGAAATCTGAATACCATCACCAAAGCGCTCAGAAACCATAAGATAGTTTATAGATGGGGCTATCCTGCTAAATTGTCCGTCACCAAAGATGGTCACACACACACTGTAGATTCAATGGAAAAGGGCATCTCTCTGCTGGAGGAATGGGGGATTCTCCCGGAGGATACGGATGTTCCAACACCCACCTCCAGATCCAGGGCACGGTCTGATCCCACATGGAAAACAGTTACTAACAAGAACGCCAAGTCACACAACTAAATCCGGAGGGGATACTCGCCTACTTGTTCTCTCCTGGTAGGAGTCTCGGAGAGCCTTTAGGCCTGGACTCATCCCCATTTTAACCTGTGCAGCTTCCAGCTGCCTTCAGGTATTCCTTCTAGGGATCACAGGGTCCATACCCGGTTCATGTTGGTCAAGTACCAACTGTTTGACTGTTTTTGTTATACTTTTGTTTTCATGTTTTCTTTTCTTTTGTGTTCCTCCTTTTTTTCTGCACTTCACCCTCAAGTGTTGCTTCAGCATTCCAAGCACAGGCTACGGAAGAAAAGATCCCCTCCACGAAGAGACAGAGAAGAATATGGCCTCCTCAGCTCGCCTGTCACCAAGTGGAATACCTTTTCTCTCTCAACTAACCGTGAGTGTTTTTCTGACCTCTTTTTGGTACACATGTCTTACTACATGCCATACCCGGAATGGCCACTGGAGGGAGACCCTCTCTTGGAAATGAATCCCTGCAACAACCCAACAACACACATCCTTTTACTGCTGCAATGGGTATAAAATGTCTTTCTATTAACTCTAATGGTCTAAACCAGGGGTGGGCAATTATTTTTTCGATGGGGCCACATGAGAAACTGAAAATATTTTGGAGGGCCGGGCCAAAAGGCTAAACTCAATACTGCATAAAATCAATTGTATTTCTTTATAAAAAGCAGTAAATATCATTGTTGGACAACTGGTACGAGTACTTGTTATAGTTAAACAATGAAAAAGTGAGGTTGCCTTACAAGAAAAAAATTTTAATTTATTAAACAAAATTTCCCAAAACAATGAACATTTTTCACTATTTGTGACTCATATTAGTGAAAATTTCCAATCACGTTCACTCAAACACATTTTGAGTTTCATTTACTGTTGGAAAGAGGTTCTTGGCATTCTCAAGACATAATGCAAAGACACTCCAAATCTTAAAGGGGTAGTCAACTGGAAAATATTTATTTTCAACTGGTGACAGAAAGTTAGACGGATTTGTAAATTACTTCTATTAAAAAATCTTAATCCTTCCAGAACTTTTTAGCGGCTGTATACTACTGAGGAAATCCCTTTCTTTCTTGATTTGCGTGATGCGTTGTCCACAGTGCTCTCTGCTGACACCTCTGTCCATTTTAGGAACTGCATGAGCAGGAGAAAATCTCCATAGCAAACCATTGGTGCTGTGGACAGCTCCTAAATGAGGTGTCAGCAGAGAACACTGTGGACAACAAATCACACAAACCAAGAAAGAAAGGGATTTCCTCAGTAGTATGCAGCCACTAAAGTGGCTAAAAAGTACTGGAAGGATCAAGATTTTTTATAGAAGTAATTTACAAATCTGTCTAACTTTCTGTCACCAGTTGAAAAGAAAATGGGGGAGATTTATCAAAACCCGTCCAGAGGAAACGTTGCTGAGTTGCTTCTTTCAGTTCTCAGAGGCCTTTTCAAAACTGAAAGAAGCAATCTGATTGGTTGCTATGGGCAACTCAGCAACTTTTCCTCTGGACAGGTTTTGATAAATCTCCCCCAATGTTTAAAAGAAAATGTTTTTCAGTTAACTACCCCTTTAAGCAAGATACATCATATTGAACTGTCACTAAACATCACTACTAACAACATTTCACTACTAACAACATTTGTAGTCTTTGGTGTTTTAAGTTCTCTTTTCTTGTTCAGTGAGAGAAATCTAGTCTCTGCTGGGCTTTAACAAGTGCATCGAAGTCAGGTTGAATGTCTGAGGTGGAAATGCGAAGCACAGCTGACAGATGATCATCAGTGAGAGAGGATCTATACCTGGATTTCGTGAAGTTCATCATTGAAAATGTTTGTTCACATACGTATGTAGAGCCAAAGAGAACCAACATCTTCTGAGCACGTCTCCTCAAGTTTGGAAAGTTCTCCTCCTTGAGAGAAGAGTAGAAATCTAGCAGAGATCTTGACTTAAAGTGCTCTGCCAGTACTGCATCAGACTGCAGGTCGATGAGTTCCAGTTGAACATCACTGGGTGCATTATCCACACTGCAGGTAAAGGGAGAGGAAATCAGGCACATTTTGTCTTCGATTTGTCTGAGATCTTCAAATCGCCTTGAAAACTCACCATGCAATGCTCCCAACATGGATGAGTACCTGTGGAGGTGATCAGCTGGTGGTGTAACTTCTTTCAGGGTTTGCATGTGAGTTATATTGTTGCTCTCCAGTTGTCTTGAAAGAAACTGTAACTTTGTCATGAAAGCCTTCACCAGGCTGTGCATTTCATGAACAAAAAGGCCCTTGCCTTGCAGTTTGGTGTTCAGTTCATTCATCTGTGCAGTCACATCAACAGAAAATGCAAAATCTGCCATCCAGTCCTCATCTGAGAGCTCAGGGAAGTCTTTGCCTTTCTTCTCACAATACTCTCGAATCTCTGCTTTCAGGTCCCAGACTCTTTTTAGCACTTTTCCCAGACTGAGCCATCTGACAGCTGTGTGGTAGCCGATGTCACGATGCTCGGTCTCATGCTCCTCCAATAGTGCGACAAACTGTCTGTGGTTCAATGCTCTTGCCCTGATGAAGTTTACTATTTTAGTAACAACATCAATGACATGGTCAATTTTTAGCACTGATTTGCATAACACATGTTGGTGTAGAATACAATGCAAAAATACCAGTTTCTGATCCATGTCGATTTCAGTCACTTTATCTTGCATACGTTTCAAAAGTCCAACATTTTTTCCGGTGAGATTTGGACATCCGTCCGTTGTGACGCCTGTCAGTCTGTCCCATTTCAGTCCCAGCCTGTCCATGCACTCATTTACCTCCGTGAACAGATCACTCCCTGTCGTCGTTCCTTTCATCGACCGCATTGCTGCCAGCTCCTCCGTAATCTTGAACTCGGGGGTTATCCCGCGGACGAATACAAGTAACTGGGCTGTGTCGCGGACATCACAGCTTTCGTCCAAAGCCAAGGAGAAAAAGTCGAAACGTGCCACTTCACGTTGCAGCTGAAGCTCCAAATTCCCCGCAATGTCCTCGATCCTTCTAGTCACGGTTCGCCTGGACAGCGGGACTTGCTCAAATGCCGCTTTTTTTTCAGGGCATATTAGTGCTGCAGAGTCCACCAAGCACTCTTTGATAAACTCCCCCTCTGAGAACGGCTTACTGTATTTCGCGATTTTGTGGGATATCACAAAGCTGCTCTGGGTTGCTGCATCCCTGGCTGCGTGAAGTTTTGTAAAACAGCCTTGCTGCTTTTGCAACTTAGCTAGCAAAGCTTCCGAAGTCTGCACCCTTTCTGCGTCAGTCAAGTTTTTATATTTTGCAGCATGTTTTGTCTCGTAATGCCGACTCAAATTGTAGTCCTTAAAAACGGCGATCTGCTCCCCGCAAACTAAACACGCGGCTTTACCTCTGATTTCGGTAAATAAATACTTAGCAGTCCAATTCTTTTGGAAGACTCTGCATTCAGCATCTACCTTTCTCTTTTTAGCAGACATTTTGAGACCTAGAGTCCTGTTGTGACAAGGATCCAATCACGTGCACCCAGGGCTGCCTATGCAACCAAAAACAAAGTATTAGGTTGGTTGCATAGTTCCCCCACATTTGTAGCATAGTTTCCCTATATTAGGTAGCAGTTCCCCCACATTATGTAGCTGCAGCAGTTCTCACAGATTTGTAGCATAGATTACCCCCAAAACCCCCCCTCCACCAATGCCGTTTTATTTTTTGCTTGCAGGCTGTAAGCAACAAATAAAATGGCACAGGGGGACAGGGGGGGGGGATTTGGATGCTGCAACAAATGAAACAACACAGGGGGATTAGGCAGGGTGCTGCAAGCTGCAGAACCCCCCTAATCCCCCTGTGCCGTTTAATTTGTTGCAGCATTCCCCAAGGCCCCCCCAGACCACCTGTGCCCTTTTATTTATTTTCTTTTTATTGTACTGCCAGCATCTATGCCACACCTACCGCTTCTAGCAGATATTTGATTTTTCACTTACCGCTTCTAACAGATAGACCACCTAAGGGTGCTCAGTGGACAAGTGTCCACATAGGCAGCGCCAACACCCCTACCCTTACATTTACCATTGTATGAATAATGTTGCAAGCTTGCACATGGACTGCTCACATACTGATGAATACCATCCATATTATATACTTCTCATATCTATTTTCTGTAGTGTCTGTCCCTTGTCATGCTTTGTGCACATTTTATCTCCTCTTTTTTGAGTTTCTGACATCAGCTGGTTTATGTAATTTTATCAAAAAATGCACTAATATATTGCAAACCATAGCTATTTTTTCTGCTAAAATTACATAAACCACCTGATGATGTCAGAAACTCAAAAAAGAGGAGATAAAATGTGCACAAAGCATGACAAGGGACAGACACTACAGAAAATAGATATGAGAAGTATATAATATGGATGGTATTCATCAGTCTGTGAGCAGTCCAGCCATTGTCCCCCTGTGAATCCAGCCATTGTCCCCCTGTGAATCCAGCCATTGTCCCCTGTGAATCCAGCAATTGTCCCCTGTGAATCCAGCCATTGTCCCCTGTGAATCCAGCCATTGTCCACCTGTGAATCCAGCCATTGTCCCCTGTGAATCCAGCCATTGTCCCCTGTGAATCCAGCCATTGTCCAATGTGAATCCAGCAATTGTCCCCTGTGAATCCAGCCATTGTCCCCTGTGAATCCAGCCATTGTCCCCCTGTGAATCCAGCCATTGTCCAATGTGAATCCAGCCATTGTCCCCCTGTGAATCCAGCCATTGTCCAATGTGAATCCAGCAATTGTCCCCTGTGAATCCAGCCATTGTCCCCATGTGAATCCAGCCATTGTCCCCATGTGAATCCAGCCATTGTCCCCTGTGAATCCAGCCATTGTCCCCATGTGAATCCAGCCATTGTCCCCTGTGAATCCAGCCATTGTCCCCATGTGAATCCAGCAATTGTCCCCTGTGAATCCAGCAATTGTCCCCTGTGAATCCAGCCATTGTCCCCTGTGAATCCAGCCATTGTCCACCTGTGAATCCAGCCATTGTCCCCTGTGAATCCAGCCATTGTCCCCCTGTGAATCCAGCCATTGTCCCCTGTGAATCCAGCCATTGTCCCCCTGTGAATCCAGCCATTGTCCCCTGTGAATCCAGCCATTGTCCCCTGTGAATCCAGCCATTGTCCCCTGTGAATCCAACCATTGTCCCCCTGTGAATCCAGCCATTGTCCCCCTGTGAATCCAGCCATTGTCCAATGTGAATCCAGCAATTGTCCCCTGTGAATCCAGCCATTGTCCCCTGTGAATCCAGCCATTGTCCCCCTGTGAATCCAGCCATTGTCCCCTGTGAATCCAGCCATTGTCCAATGTGAATCCAGCCATTGTCCCCCTGTGAATCCAGCCATTGTCCCCTGTGAATCCAGCCATTGTCCCCCTGTGAATCCAGCCATTGTCCCCCTGTGAATCCAGCCATTGTCCCCTGTGAATCCAGCCATTGTCCCCTGTGAATCCAGCCATTGTCCCCTGTGAATCCAGCCATTGTCCCCTGTGAATCCAGCCATTGTCCCCTGTGAATCCAGCCATTGTCCCCCTGTGAATCCAGCCATTGTCCCCTGTGAATCCAGCCATTGTCCCCCTGTGAATCCAGCCATTGTCCAATGTGAATCCAGCAATTGTCCCCTGTGAATCCAGCCATTGTCCCCCTGTGAATCCAGCCATTGTCCCCTGTGAATCCAGCCATTGTCCCCCTGTGAATCCAGCCATTGTCCAATGTGAATCCAGCCATTGTCCCCCTGTGAATCCAGCCATTGTCCAATGTGAATCCAGCAATTGTCCCCTGTGAATCCAGCCATTGTCCCCTGTGAATCCAGCCATTGTCCCCATGTGAATCCAGCCATTGTCCCCTGTGAATCCAGCCATTGTCCCCTGTGAATCCAGCCATTGTCCCCATGTGAATCCAGCCATTGTCCCCCTGTGAATCCAGCCATTATCCAATGTGAATCCAGCAATTGTCCCCTGTGAATCCAGCCATTGTCCAATGTGAATCCAGCCATTGTCCCCCTGTGAATCCAGCCATTGTCCCCCTGTGAATCCAGCCATTGTCCCCCTGTGAATCCAGCCATTGTCCCCCTGTGAATCCAGCCATTGTCCCCCTGTGAATCCAGCCATTGTCCCCTGTGAATCCAGCCATTGTCCCCCTGTGAATCCAGCCATTGTCCCCCTGTGAATCCAGCCATTGTCCCCCTGTGAATCCAGCCATTGTCCCCCTGTGAATCCAGCCATTGTCCCCCTGTGAATCCAGCCATTGTCCCCCTGTGAATCCAGCCATTGTCCCCCTGTGAATCCAGCCATTGTCCCCTGTGAATCCAGCCATTGTCCCCCTGTGAATCCAGCCATTGTCCCCCTGTGAATCCAGCCATTGTCCCCCTGTGAATCCAGCCATTGTCCCCCTGTGAATCCAGCCATTGTCCCCCTGTGAATCCAGCCATTGTCCCCCTGTGAATCCAGCCATTGTCCCCTGTGAATCCAGCCATTGTCCCCCTGTGAATCCAGCCATTGTCCCCCTGTGAATCCAGCCATTGTCCCCCTGTGAATCCAGCCATTGTCCCCCTGTGAATCCAGCCATTGTCCCCCTGTGAATCCAGCCATTGTCCCCCTGTGAATCCAGCCATTGTCCCCCTGTGAATCCAGCCATTGTCCCCCTGTGAATCCAGCCATTGTCCCCTGTGAATCCAGCCATTGTCCCCCTGTGAATCCAGCCATTGTCCCCCTGTGAATCCAGCCATTGTCCCCCTGTGAATCCAGCCATTGTCCCCCTGTGAATCCAGCCATTGTCCCCCTGTGAATCCAGCCATTGTCCCCCTGTGAATCCAGCCATTGTCCCCCTGTGAATCCAGCAATTGTCCCCTGTGAATCCAGCCATTGTCCCCTGTGAATCCAGCCATTGTCCACCTGTGAATCCAGCCATTGTCCCCTGTGAATCCAGCCATTGTCCCCCTGTGAATCCAGCCATTGTCCCCCTGTGAATCCAGCCATTGTCCCCTGTGAATCCAGCCATTGTCCCCTGTGAATCCAGCCATTGTCCCCTGTGAATCCAACCATTGTCCCCCTGTGAATCCAGCCATTGTCCCCCTGTGAATCCAGCCATTGTCCAATGTGAATCCAGCAATTGTCCCCTGTGAATCCAGCCATTGTCCCCTGTGAATCCAGCCATTGTCCCCCTGTGAATCCAGCCATTGTCCAATGTGAATCCAGCCATTGTCCCCCTGTGAATCCAGCCATTGTCCCCTGTGAATCCAGCCATTGTCCCCCTGTGAATCCAGCCATTGTCCCCCTGTGAATCCAGCCATTGTCCCCTGTGAATCCAGCCATTGTCCCCTGTGAATCCAGCCATTGTCCCCTGTGAATCCAGCCATTGTCCCCTGTGAATCCAGCCATTGTCCCCCTGTGAATCCAGCCATTGTCCCCTGTGAATCCAGCCATTGTCCCCCTGTGAATCCAGCCATTGTCCAATGTGAATCCAGCAATTGTCCAATGTGAATCCAGCAATTGTCCCCTGTGAATCCAGCCATTGTCCCCCTGTGAATCCAGCCATTGTCCCCCTGTGAATCCAGCCATTGTCCCCCTGTGAATCCAGCCATTGTCCAATGTGAATCCAGCAATTGTCCCCTGTGAATCCAGCCATTGTCCCCTGTGAATCCAGCCATTGTCCCCCTGTGAATCCAGCCATTGTCCAATGTGAATCCAGCCATTGTCCCCCTGTGAATCCAGCCATTGTCCCCCTGTGAATCCAGCCATTGTCCCCCTGTGAATCCAGCCATTGTCCCCCTGTGAATCCAGCCATTGTCCCCTGTGAATCCAGCCATTGTCCCCTGTGAATCCAGCCATTGTCCCCTGTGAATCCAGCCATTGTCCCCTGTGAATCCAGCCATTGTCCCCCTGTGAATCCAGCCATTGTCCCCTGTGAATCCAGCCATTGTCCCCCTGTGAATCCAGCCATTGTCCAATGTGAATCCAGCAATTGTCCAATGTGAATCCAGCAATTGTCCCCTGTGAATCCAGCCATTGTCCCCCTGTGAATCCAGCCATTGTCCCCCTGTGAATCCAGCCATTGTCCCCCTGTGAATCCAGCCATTGTCCCCCTGTGAATCCAGCCATTGTCCCCCTGTGAATCCAGCCATTGTCCCCCTGTGAATCCAGCCATTGTCCCCCTGTGAATCCAGCCATTGTCCCCTGTGAATCCAGCCATTGTCCCCCTGTGAATCCAGCCATTGTCCCCCGTACCTACTGTACCTAATCACCGCGGCGGGGAATATTACAGACAGCGTTCGTTTGAACAGCTGTTTTCCCCGCTGCGCATAGACACTCCCCCTTGCTCGCGATTGGACAGATCCGTCCAAGGGGGAGTGTCTATGCGCAGCGGGGAAAACAGCTGTTCAAACGAAAGCTGTCTGTAATGTTCCCCGCGCCGCGGTGATTAACGTTGTAGCGGTGGCGGCGTTGTTGGCGGCGGCGGTTTCGGCTGCGGCGGGGGGGGATTGGGGGGAAGTATCGGGGGTATTAGCGGGAGTACGAGTACTCCCGCTAATACTCGGTATCGGTCCCGATACCGATACTGGTATCGGTATCGGGACAACCCTAGTGCAGACCCCTCCCTACAATACAGACCCCCTACAGAACCCCCCTACAATACAGACCCACCCCTACAGTTCAAACCCCCCTAAAATACAGAACACCCCCCCCCCACAATACAGATCCCCCAGAATACAGAATAATCCCCCCAGAATACAGAAGGCCCCCTCATATACAGAACCCCCCCCCCCCCACAATACAGAAGAATCCCCCCAGAATACAGAAGGCCCCCTCATATACAGAACACCCCCCCCCCCACAATACAGATCCCCCAGAATACAGAAGAATCCCCCCAGAATACAGAAGGCCCCCTCATATACAGAACACCCCCCTTACAATAGTACACACACCCCCCCCCCCTTGCCTTTAGAAACGTAATGCTCAGAGATGATCAGCCATGTGTTAGTCACACTGACTACACACAGCACAGGGGGAGGCGGCCGCAGCTTCATGCTCGTCGGCTGTGTGACTGTCAGTGTCAGACAGTCACAGCCGATACTATGAGAGCCGCGGGCGCTGCGCTGTTACAGAGAAGGGAATAATTGCGGCCGGCCGGGTCCCGGGTACTGCTCGCACGAGGCACCCCCCCCCCTGCTGTCTCTTACCTAGACAGTACTGCCGCTGACGCTGCCTCCCTGCCACCGCGCCATGCCACACGCAGCACGCTGAGTCGGAAGTCCTCTTCATTCGCGGAGGAGGGGTATCGTTGCTTGGCACGCCTATGGCTCCGCCCGGGGGCCGGATTAAAAGGTCCGCCGGGCCGTATACGGCCCGCGGGCCGTAGTTTGCCCAGGTCTGGTCTAAACCATCCCGTTAAAAGGAAGTCAATGTGGAAGGAAGCCACCACTAACCGAGCTGACATTTTATGTGTTCAGGAAACACACTTTTCCTCATTGTCCCCTCCACACTGTTCTCACGGACGTTTTCCACACGTCTTCAAAGCCAACTCGCCTAACAAAACAAGGGGGGTCCTTACAGCCATAAGTGACACGGTTGCCTTCACGCTACATGAGGTTATCCCAGATGCAGGGGGCCGTTACATTATCTTGGTGTGTGATATTAACACCACAATGTTCACTATCGTGAATGTCTACTCCCCGAACAAGCACCTAATTCGTTTCTTCAATAAGTTGATGGCCAAGGTCACAGCGCACCAAAAGGGTAAACTGGTCATGTGTGGTGATTTCAATGCAACCCCAGATCCGGGTATTGACTCTTCTTCAGGCGCTAAGCGCTCGAGCCCGTCATTGTCGACCTCAATTCACAACCATGACTTATTTGACGCCTGGAGGTGCCTTCATGCGGGAGAACGAGACTTTACATTTTTTTCATCGCCCCATGGGGCCTACTCCAGAATTGACCTCTTCCTAGTTGATCAAATCACCCTTTCTAAAGTGTCAGCCACTGCCATTAACTCAATAACTTGGTCGGACCACGCATCCATCTCCCTAACCCTAGAGGATGGATTGGCTGATAAAGCACCGTCTATATGGAGGGTCAACTCCTTTTTGTTGCAGCAAGCCGAGGCACGGAGCCACATCGAAAGACACTTGACTGATTTTTTCAGTAACAATGTGGGTTCTGTTCAGGATCAGTTTGTCTTGTGGAACGCCCATAAGGCGTACATTAGAGGCATTCTCATCCAATTGGGGGCGAGGGCTAAAAGGCAGCGGCAGCAGAAACTGACGGACCTAACTAAAGAAATATTTCTGCTTGAAACATCCAACAAACAAAAACCTACTCCGGCAATCTCCCAAAAATTAAATTCACTGAGACATGACCTCAGACTCCTGTTACTAGAAGCATTTGAAAAATCGTCCCGCAGATTGAAAATGACGTATTATGCGACAGGCAATAAGGCAGGTAAATTATTAGCTCACAAAGTGAAAGGTGTAAGACACAAAACCAAAATACCTTATATTATTCATCCTATTAGTAAGTGTAAACTATACCATCCCCAGGATATGGCAGATGCTTTTAGCCTCTACTATAGCTCCTTGTACAACTTAAAAAATGATGCAGACACATCCCAACCTGACCCTGAGGCAAATGAGAAATTCCTACAGGGCTTAAATATTCCCTCTATATCTTCTGAACAACTCCAATCACTAAGCTTGCCCTTTAGCAGAGAAGAAATCCGTAAGGTAATCGTGTCCCTCCCTAAAAATAAAGCCCCTGGCCCCGACGGGTTCACGGGAGACTACTATAACGCCTTTAACCCGATTTTGATCCCATATTTGGAAGGTGTGTTCAATGCTGCTGCTGCCTCTGCCGCCTTCCCTGCTGAAATGTTGTCTGCTGTTATTGTGATATTGCCGAAGCCGGGGAAAGAACCTACGTCACCTCCAAATTTTAGGCCAATATCCCTACTTAATATAGACTTGAAAATTTACGCCAAAATCATAGCCACACGCTTACTTGATATCCTTCCCCTGCTTATACACCCAGACCAGACAGGATTCACGAAGGGTCGTCAGACATTGGACGCCACTCGTAGGCTGATTAACATTATCCATCTGGCCAACTTGCACAAAAGGCCTTCTCTGTTCTTGGCTTTAGACGCAGAGAAGGCCTTTGATCGCATCCATTGGACATATATGACCCAAGTTTTACAGAAATTCGGCTTCATGGGCCCCATCCTGTCCGCGATCCTGGCCCTATATTCCAACCCATCCGCCCAAGTACTCACTTGAGTTTTGTCTAGTCCGTTTTTAATTACCAATGGCACTAGGCAGGGATGCCCACTATCCCCACTAATTTTTAACTTACTAATGGAACCCCTCGCTATATACTTTCGCTCTCACCCTGACATTAAAGGTTCCCCTGTCCAAAACTCTACCCACACCATCAGTTTGTTCGCAGATGATATCATTTTAATTCTTACTGATGTGGAGACTTCCCTGGCTTCGGCACATGCAGCTCTGGAGATGTTTAATAAGTTGTCTTACTACAAGGTCAACGAAAGTAAGTCCTACTTAATGGGGGTGGGTATAACCCCTCCGCTGAGGAGAAGACTTGCTGCTCGGTTTCCTTACACCTGGAAAGATGGTGGTCTGAAATATCTGGGCATATCCTTAACAGCGACTAACGGTGAGCTGTTTGCAGCTAATTATGCCCCGCTTCTCTGCTCTGTGAATAAAACTTTACAGGACATATCTAAAATTGAACTGCTCTGGTCTGGTCGCTTAGCGGCATTCAAAATGATAGTCCTACCGCAATTATTGTATCTCTTTAGGACATTGCCAATCCCTGTCCCTGCCTCCTTCTTTTCCAAACTTCAATCACAACTGAACAAATTTCTGTGGCAGGGTAAGAAAGCGAGGTGTTCCTTTAAAAAGCTAATAGCAAGTAGGAAAGTTGGAGGTATCGGGCATGTCCTTCTAAAGGACTATCACTCAGCTTCGGTACTCTCGCAGGCTAGGCTGTGGTTCGTGCAGACCCACACCCCTAGATGGTTAGAATTAGAACTATCGCAAGTCCCAGGTCAAAGTTTATCCGACATTTTATTATCCAGTCACATTATCCCGCCGGCCCTAACTCAATTCTCTCCCACAATGGTGGCCACTATCCGCACATGGGAGAAGTTTGCCTCTCATGCCTTCATAGGTCAGGACATTAAACTTATGCCCCTCCCCATCTCCAGTCTACCCTTAATCATCCCAGGCATATCAGTTGCACACTGGTTAACCAAAGGTATCAAAACGGTTGGAGACTTATTGTCAGGCCCCACACTTAAGACATTCCAAGACCTACAGGTTGAATTTAGCTTGGCGGACATTGAGAGGTACAGATATCTCCAAATAGCTCACTTCCTCAAGAGGTCACCTCAAACGTCAACTCCACTCCCCTGGCGAGCTATGCTATATGTTACCAATCCCACAACTAACATTAAGGGGATATCACTATTCTACAATCTCTTAAACAATAAAAACATCTTTATCAAAACCTCAAATATGGAGGCGTGGGAGAGAGATATAGGTGCAACGTTCTCAGATGACCAGTGGCATTCAGCTCTGCGCAGTACATTCTCTGCGACTAAGAGCGTAAATTTGTGGGAACTATCCCACAAAATTCTGGTGCGGTGGTACTTAACGCCGTATCGTTTGTCTAAATTTGATCCCAGAATCTCATCTTTGTGCTGGAGAAACTGTGGTGAGGTGGGGACGTTGCACCATATTCTGTGGTCCTGCTCTTTACTTAAACGACTATGGGTGAATGTATTTAACTTAATGTCCCAAATAGCTGGTGTCCGGATTATTCCCTCGGCGGGGGCGGCGCTTCTGTCCCTGGGCCTAGATAGTGTCCCGTTCTCTTCAAGAACCATAATCACTCATTTACTCCTTAGCACCAGGCTATCTATC
The DNA here is from genome assembly GCF_905171775.1 of Rana temporaria. Lineage (NCBI taxonomy): Eukaryota > Metazoa > Chordata > Amphibia > Anura > Ranidae > Rana > Rana temporaria. The sequence continues at coordinate 81,015,668 of NC_053495.1, read as the reverse complement.
GCACGACATTGGAGGGATACAGACCCACCTTCAATGAGTGAAATTGTGGAAACAACTAATACTCACGCCTCCTACGAATTAATGTTTGCCGCATCTCAGGGTAAAATTGCTAATATGGAACGTAAATGGTTTAAGTGGAATGGGTGGTATAACTCGGTGTATAAAAATTGAGGTGAAGTCGACTCATGCTGATCACTTCTGTTTTCTAATATAAGGAGGAACAACACTTTACACTTTACTGTTTTAGTTTATTTTATGTTCTATTTTATTTTATCAGTTTTCTTCAGTGTGTTCATTAGTCTTGACCATAATGTCTATATATGATGAATATTTGAGGTGCTCGTGATGTATAGGCTCTGTTGCCGTAGGATGAGGGCCTCTGACGTCCAGCCTAAGGGTCCTTGTTGATCTTTGGAGTCTCTGGCGCCACTGGATGTATATGCATAATGGACACCGGGGTGGACCGCCGCCAGCCCTCCCCTGGCGCACAGAGTGCTCCCAAAGGGGTGCGTGGGGGGGAAGGGCGGTGAACCGCCAGTGGTTTTACTAAGAGGCCGTGTCAAGGTTAATCGAGCAATATGGTTGTATGACAATCACTCTTTCATATGTTTTGAATACTTACCGAGAAACTATACAGATTTTCACATGCTTATGGTTTATGGTCTATGTATTTTATTTTATTCTATTTTATGTTTCTTGTATCTCTGTTTGCATAAAACTTCAATAAAAAACTATTGAAATGAAAATGAAAATGATAATGATAGAGACAATGATTTATAAAATACACATATTTGTAAAACAAAAATTTAGGGTAACATATACTTTAAGGAAACCATGGTTGACGTATTTTGTGATTCCCTGTGGACTGGACAAATAATTATCCTCCAATCAATGGAGGTTGCATATTCCCATCTAATTACAAAACCCAAAGGAGTTTCTAAACTGATAGACAATTTTTAACTAGTCCTAGAGCTGATATATATGGGCTAAGGTAAGGCTACTAGAATCTAAAATAGTCACTGTTTAACCCCTTCCCACTGAGCGTACGCAGATATGCGGCCTCAGCTTTCAAGGGTTATACCCACAGCTGCAGGCATCATCATCATGGTACCGTTTTTTAGAGCAGGCGATCGGCTTTCTAGGGATAACAACCGATGGGACATCCCCCCTCCCACTTCTCTGATCCGGCACTTCACGTCACTCAGCTGCCAATGGTGCCAGGTTAAAAAAAATATACAGTATTCAGAATCGCAGAATACTTTACTAAGGATTTAATAATGTGTATATATATATATATATATATATATATATATATATATATATATATATATATATATATATATATATATTTTTAATATATACACACACATATACACAAAATAAAACAAAAAACATTTAAAGTGCCCCCGTCCCGCAAGCTCACGCAGCAAAGAAAACACATACAAAAGTCGCACCCGCATATGTAAACGGTGTTCAAATCACACATGTGAGGTCAGAGCGGGAGCAATAATTCTAGCACTAGGCCTCCTCTAACTTTAATCTGGTAACTGTAAAACCAAAAATTAAAGTTTCACCTATGGAGATTTTTAGCTACCGTAGTTTGTCGCCATTCCGCGAGTGCGTGCAATTATAAAGTGTGACATGTTTGGTATCTATTTACTTGGCGTAACATCATCTTGCACATTATACAGAAACATTGGGCTAACTTTACAGTTACGTTTTTTTTTTTTTAATTCATGAAAGTGTCCTTTTTTTCCCAAAAAGTTGGGTTTAAAACACTGCTGCACAAATACTGCGTGACATAGAAAAAAATATGGATTTTAACCACTTGCCGACCTCCTCATGTAGATATACGTCAGCAGAATGGCACGGACAGGCACATGTACGTACCTGTATGTCCTCTGCTTGACGTGGGTCGGGGGTCTGATCGGGACCCCCCCCTGCTACATGCGGCGGTAGGTAAGCCTCGGGGAGCGATCCGGGACGACGGCGCGGCTATTCGTTTATAGCCGCCTCGTCGCGATCGCTCCCCGGAGCTGAAGAACGGGGAGAGCCGTGTGTAAACATGGCTTCCCCGTGCTTCATTATGGCGGCCATCGATCGAGCGATCCCTTATATAAGGGAGACTCGATCGATCACGTCAGTCCTACAGCCACACCCCCCTACAGTTGTAAACACACACTAAGTGAACACTAAATGTTACAGCGCCCCCTGTGTTTAACTCCCAAACTGCAACTGTCATTTTCACAATAAAGAATGCAATTTAAATGCATTTTTTGCTGTGAAAATGACAATGGTCCCAAAAATGTGTCAAAATTGTCCGAAGTGTCCGCCATAATGTCGCAGTCACGAAAAAAATTGCTGATCGCCGCCATTAGTAGTAAAAAAAAAAAAACAATAAAAATGCAATAAAACTATCCCCTATTTTGTAAACGCTATAAATTTTGCGCAAACCAACCGATAAACGATTATTGTGATTTTTTTTTACCAAAAATAGGTAGAAGAATATGTATCGGCCTAAACTGAGGAAAGAAAATTTGTATATATGTTTTTGGGGGATATTTATTATAGCAAAAAGTAAAAAATATTGCAATTTTTTTTTTCAAAATTGTCGCTCTATTTTTGTTTATAGCGCAAAAAATAAAAACCGCAGAGGTGATCAAATACCACCAAAAGAAAGCTCTATTTGTGGGGAAAAAAGGACGCCAATTTTGTTTGGGAGCCACGTCGCACGACCGCGCAATTGTCTGTTAAAGCTACGCAGTCCCGAACTGTAAAAACCCCTTGGGTCTTTAGGCAGCATATTGGTCCGGGGCTTAAGTGGTTAACTTGTAAACACCAAATGTCAGAAATAGGCTTAGGCATGAAAGGGATAAAGCACCGAGCACTTGATCTAAAATAATTTTACTTTGATACCAAGTGGATTGCATACGGTTCTTAACACACCATGTTTATTGTACTTTGCAGTTCATTAATACTTGCTTAAAGTAGCATTTAATAAGGTAAATAAGATTTAGATTTAAAATAAATATCTAGCTGGTTAGCTTCTATAGCCAGACATGTGTAGAACGATCCTTAAACACACACACACGCACACAAAAATACTACAGCTTTAAAATTGAAGGTTTACTCACCTTAATCTCTATGCAGAATATGGGTCTATCCTCAATAAATGGGAAGGTCTGCAGTCGAGTGAGGTTAGGAAGACACATGGCATAACCACTAATATCCATCTCTTTTTCACACCGGAATTCTGCATAACAAGGGAAGGGCAGCATGAGATATTCCATTACAACAGGGTGCAGATTTACAATGAAGCTTACCAAAAATCATAGACCTGAATATGACATTTAAAAAGATTGACTGGCATTATTATACTACAATCACAAACACAGACGACAGACACCTGGGAAAGACTCTAAGGATAAGATTGGGCTTAACAGCTATCTGGATACTAGTAACTCAGTACCTGGTCCTCTGGATATTTCCCTGGGCTATTGCCTGAGCCAATTCTCAGCTCCTAGGTGTCATCATTTTCACACATTTGTATTGGTCTGTCTAGCAATCGCGTTTGCCCCCGGGGGGATCACCCGTCCCAGGGTGTCTCTATTGCCATCCAATGCCCTATTTGGGCCTTCACCTGATGTTTACGGTTGACTCCTCCTGAAGAAGCGACATTTGTCGCAAAACATGTTGAGGACTATGGTTAATTGACGGGTTCAGGGAATCCCCAAAGACCCTGAAACACCGACAGACAATGAGTGGGCGGGGAGGACTATAACGGTACTGGGTAAAGTGTTTATACTCAACCAGAGTGATACAAAAGGGTAGTTTTTTGAAAAATGTATTCACATAATATACATTGAGAAAGGAAGATTTAAAAGAACAGACAATACATTTAAAATACAATACATATACAGCGATTAGGTCACCAGATGTGCAATCCCTTCAGAAATAAGGAGGGGGTACGGGTGGTATTTCTGAAGGGATTGCACATCTGGTGACCTAATCGTCTTTGGGGATTCCCTGAACCCGTCAATTAATCTTCGATATTAGGATGATGGTACACCCCCAACCCCCTTGTATTTTTCTAAACCTGAGAGGTTAAAATCTTACCATGTTGAGGACTACGCCTGAACCTGCATCTCTGTGTCCCTACATACCAGTGAGGCTATTCACTTCCCAAATGCAACAGCTTTATTATTGTAAAATGTCTTTTAATGTAATTTTCTCAATAAATGTTTATAGAATTTAAGAATTGTGTACAATTTTCTGGGTGCCGAGATAGTCCTTAAACACCATTGGTGTCATAGGGACAATTTTTGGAGTAGCCCTTGACAATTCCTCCCCTCTTCCTCAATGAAATTATATCTATTACTCAATCTCTAGCCCTTAATATATCCTTGGAGGCCCACATTGTCTAACATACAAAATTCATTCCCCTTCCGATGGCAAATCGGATGCTCTTCCCTACCTGGGTATTTTTTAAACCCCATATCTTTGAACGCTGTACCAAAATAATTTTCCACCACTCTATAAAAAAAAAAACTGTCGGAAGATCTTAACAACTGGGCACATAAACCTTCTTAATAACCAGGCCAATTTTCAGCTTTCGGTGCTCTCACATTTTGAATGACAATTACTCAGCCCATATGACATTTTCGTGTTTTTTTTTTTTTTTTTTCACACAGATAGAGCTTTATTTTGGTGGTATTTGATCACCTCTGGGTTTTTTATTTTTTGTGCTGTAAAAGAAAAAAGACCGAACATTTTGTAAAAAAAACACATTCTTAATTTATGTTATAAAATTGTGCAAATAAGTAAATTTTCTTCATAAATTTGGCCAACAATGTATACTGCTACATATCTTTGGTAAAAATAACCCAAATTAGTTTATATTATTTGTGAAAGTTATAGGGACTACAAGCTATGGTACCAATTACTGAAAATGTATCAATTTGATCACACCTGATTTACTGACAGATCATCTCATTTCTTGAGACCCTAACAAGCCAGTAATGTACAAATACCCCCCCAAAAGACCCATTTTTGGAAAGTAGACATTTCACGGTAGTTAGTAAGAGGCAGAGTTAGTTTGTTGAAGTTGTCATTTTTTCCCACAATTCTTTGCAAAATGAAGTTTTATTTTATTTAGATTTTTTTTTTTTCCACACCAAATTGTCATTATAACAGGTTATTTCTCCCACATGGAATGTACATTCCACAAATTACACCCCAAAATACATTCTGCTACTCCTCCTGATAATGGCGATACCACATGTGTGAGACTTTTACACAGCCTGGCCACATACAGAGGCCCAACATTGAAGTAGCAACTTCAGGCGTTCTAGGAGCATAAATTACACATCTAATCTCTCAACCACCCATTACCCTTTTGAAGGCCCTGGTGCACCACGACAATGGAAACGCTCACAAAGTGACCCCATTTTGGAAAGCTAACACCTGGTGGCACTGATTAGCACACAGGCGGTGTGGGCACATGTGGCACTGTAGTGGCTCTGGTTGCACTGGTGTGGCTCTGGTGGCACTGATTAGCACACAGGTGGCACTGGTGGGCACAGGTGGCACTGATGTGGCTCTGGTGTGCCACTGTTGGGCACAGCTAAAACTTAGGTCACTCACGGATTGGCACAAATCTCTCCTCTCACGCTGCATCTGTGTGAGGTGAGGAGAGAGATGAACTTCATATGACCCTGATGTGTTTACATTTGTGATCGCGCTGTCATTGGATGGCGCAATCACGTCATAAAAGGCTGCTGTCATTGGCCCTTTACCGCGATCTGTGTTGCTCTGGGTTCTGTGAACCTGGCGAGCACCGAGGTCCCCATGTGCACGCCCCAGGGGGTGCATGGGAAAAATTCTCTGAGGACGTTATACAACGTCCTCCCAGAGTTAAGGCACCACAATGTCGCCGTTATTTTGTGGCGGGCGGTGGTTAAGTGGTTAATAGGTGGCCCAAAAATCCCCCATTGTGGCTAGATCGATTGTATTAGATAAAAATGAACGTCCTGCCCAGGATATGATATCTGTTTAGGAATTGTCCAGTCTCCATTAATATGTCAGTTAACTACTTGCCAACCAGCCGCCACAGTTAAACGGTGGCAGGTCGGCACGGCTGGGCAAGATCACATAGCTATACGTCATCTCACCTTTCAGCCAATAGGGGCGCACACCCCCCGCTCGATCCTGATCCCCGGGCACCTGTGATCGCTTGTTACAGAGCGAGAACCGGGAGCTGTGTGTGTGTAAACACACAGCTCCCGGTCCTGTCAGGGGGGGATGACCTATCGCCTGTTCATACAATGTATGAACAGCGATTTGTCATTTCCCCAAGTCAGTCCCACCCCCCTTCAGTTAAAACACACCCAGGGAACATACTTAACCCCTTCCTCGCCCCATAGTGTTAACCCCTTCCCTGCCAGTGGCATTTTTATAGTAATCAATGCATTTTTATAGCACTGATCGCTCTAAAAATGCCAATGGTCCCAAAAATGTGTCAAAAGTGTCCGCCATAATGTCGCAGTACCGATAAAAATCGCTGATCGCCGCCATTACTAGTAAAAAAAAAATATTTTGTAAACGATATAACTTTTGCGCAAACCAAACCAAAACAATAGCACAGGAGTCAGCACGTGTCCCCGATGGAAGAAGACGCCAATACGTATTGGCGTCATCTTCTTCCATCGGAGACACGTGCGGACTCATGTGCTATTGTGGGCATCTAGGACCTTGCTTTGCCAGTCCTGCTTATAATTTCCTATGTTCTACTGTTTGAGGATCTCCAGGCTGCTTTGGTAGATTTACCTATCTGCCTATCTGTGCCTAGCCCATTCTAGTTAGCACTGAATCACCGCACATGTACACCCCTGGATTTGTATTGCTTACCAGCAATTGACTGCCCCAACACCATTACTTTTATAGTTTTGTGTTTATGATACTACCCCTACATTAGGCTGGATCAGTACTAATCTGTATACCCAGCCACTGTGGGGATAATACACGACCGTTGTTTGCTTACCCCCAACGCGGCTTATCTATGCAAATATCTATGCTCCTGAGGAAGCGCTAGTCCAAGCGCGTAACATGTAGAGCAAGCCCTCCATTAACCTCTGGATCACTACATGGGTTACACAATTCAAGATGGTATCTTTAGACTTTGCTTTTCAAACAAAGCTTGTGTATATTGAGACTATATAACTGTTGTTATAACCCTTGTAGTACCAGCTATTGACTTGATTTCTAATTTTGATTTTATGTTTATAACTGATTTTATGATATTTCATACCAATACATTTTCTAGTTTTTTCAATACAAATTGTACTGTGTGCCCTTAAAGCCCAATTTAATAGCTTTCACTCTAATTCCTGTAATATCGGGGCGGTGGCACATCTTTAATAGGTGCATTCGCAGTATCACCCTGTGATCGATGCACGTTAAAATAGGCTTTTTTTCCTAATTTTGTTTGGGAGCCACATCGCACGCAATTGTCAGTTAAAGCGAGACAGTGCCGAATCGCAAAAAGTGGCCCGGTCATCGAGCAGCAATATGGTCCGGGGCTTTGGATGACTCTTGAATCAACTCTTTCCCCAACAAGGGAGATTAGTTATTTGATGGGAACTAAGGACATACCAACTATACTATGCCCCACCCTGTCATTTTCAATAGCATTATGGAATAGGCTGATGTGAACCACATGGTTTCAAGTCTCCCAAATGGCTGCACTACTGGGCAACCCTGCCTTCACTCTGGGTCTCCATCCTCAAGTTTTTACCTGGTGGACCAATAAAGGTTTATTATGTATTGCAGATACCACAAACGTGACCTGTCAAAACCATTCCTGCATGAAAAATATCAGCTACCCAATTCAGAACTCTTTCGTTACACCCAGATAGCGCACTTCCTAGCTATCTTACATAGAACTTCCGATTTAACTTCCTTATGCAGGAACTTTGACAAACACACTGGTCACATTTCTAAAATGTATATTATGTTGAATACAGACTCATTTAAGCAGTTCTATATGAACAAACGGGAATACAATATTAATGAGACTTTGAAAGTAGAGTATTGGTGTAAGCTGGCACAATATGCATATAAAACGCTTAACAACACCTTACTGATGGAAGCCAACTACTGTATAAAGTATTTCTAAGATGGTAACATGGTGCCTGTGAGAGTGGTATCTTGTGTCCCAGGAGCCACCCCACTGCACTTTAGCGGGCACAATGTTCCATACCTGGTGGACCCGCCCAATAGTAAGGAGATTTTGGATCCATATTTATACTTGTATCTACTTGCTTACCCAGGCGAACCTTGCCAAGTAATTCATAGGTGTTTGGGTTTAAAGGGATGAGGTGGCAACCCTATCCCCCCCCCCCTCGTGACAAGCTATTGGTGGGAGAGATGAAACATGATTGGACAGGAGTGGGTATATCTTCATTGTGTACCAGTCTGAAATCTTATAAACTCTATGCAGAGCATAATTCATATTAATAATGTTTTTTTTTTTTTTTTTTTATGTTAAGAAATGTTGCATTCTGATACACAACTAATGTACATTATTTATTTATCTGAAATGTTTTCAACAATTAAAAAATAAATAATATCTATTAAAAATGTACTATGATTACGGGAAGCTGCACTCCTCAGCAACGAGAACTCTAAAAGCCTCTAGGCCCAAAAAATGGCAATTGCCAAACTGCATAGCAGGCATTAATGACACACACACAAAATAGGTGTTTTGGCTTATCAATAAAATCAATTTCCTGGAGTACAATAGAGGCCACTGTATTCTTTAACCGATTTCCATCGGTATTTTCGGGGGCATAATGGCACCCCTGCGCTAAAACCCTGTGGAGGTACCCTTTAAGAGCCGCCAGAGGGCGTGCATGCACAATAGCCAGCACTGGGATTTGTGTGTGTAAACACACAAATCCCTGTGCCATCAGGGCACAGGAGACATGTCGTTTGTTCCTACTAGTCAGTCCTATCCCCACACAGTTAAAAACAGCTAGAACACATTGAGGGAACACACAGTTAACGCCTTGATCGCCCCCTAGTATTAACCCCTTCCCTGCCAGTGACATTTACACAGTAATCAGTGCATCTTTACTGTATAAATGTCAATGGTCCCAAAAATGTGTCATAAGTATCCGATCTGTCCATCGCAATACCGCTAAAAATCACAGATCACCACCATTACTAGTTATAAAAATGCCTTAATTCTTTCTCATAGTTTGTAGGTGATATAACTTTTGTGTAAACCAATCAATATATGTGTATTGCCATTTCTTTTCTTTTTTTTAAGGGGTTATTTATTATAACAAAAAGTAAAAAAGTATTTTACATTTTTTTTTTTAATTGTCGCTTGTTTTGTTTATAGCACAAAAAATAAAAACTGCAGAGGCGATCAAAAACCACCAAAAGAAAGCTTGATTTGTGGGGGGAAAAAAAGGATGTAAATGTTGTTTGGGTAAAGCATTGCATGACTGTGCAATTGTCAGTTAAAGCGACAAAGTGACAAATTGTAAAAAAATTCTGGAAGGGCTGAAGTGGTTAATGCATTATGGCAGCCCTCAAAATTTCCACTCGCCTGCTAGCATTTGGCGAGTGGATTTAAGCTGGGGGCGAGTGATAATAGTTCTGCATGACCAACAGTCAAATCTGTGCCTTAGAGCCACGCTGCGATTGGCGGCCGAAGAGGAAAGGTGCGTGCCCAGGAAAAGTATTCGGGTGAGCCACACACATGCAGAGCAGTACACAGGTGCTCTCCTTACAATTCTCGTTAAGCCATGGGACCTGATAGTATGACCTCTCTGAGCCTGGCTTCCCAACTTGACCAATGTAGCTGGAGAGCAGAGAGCAGGAAGGAACAAGTGAGCTGGAGGACTGCGATTATCACCACTCTGGGTGTCCCAGGTAGGCAGTGCAGCACAGCACTCACCAAGAGTTGCCCTGACAAGAGAGCGGCAGTATGCTGTGCTGTGTTCAGTGTGCGCTGTGTTGTGGTGTCAATGGCTATGCAGGTGTGTGAATCTCGGTGCTGGATTGTACTCCCTCCCGCCGTGCTGCAGCTCCTCTCCTCACTGCCCGACAATGAAAGGGGGAAGTGGGGACATGCAAGTGAGGGGCTCCTGATTATGAGAGTGGGTAGAATAGGAGAGGGAGAGAGAGAGAGAGAGGAGGATGGATGGGGGTTGCAGAGGAGACAGCAAGAGAATGGGGGAAAATACCTGGTTCTAGAGAGAAGGCAGAGGAGGAGGAGGGAGTCTTGTACATAAAAAGAGGGAGAGCAATATTTGCAGCAGTAAAAAAGTCCATGTCCCTCTGGTTTGCCCCAGTGCCATGTCCCTCTGGTTTGCCCCAGTGCCATGTCCCTCTGGTTTGCCCCAGTGCCATGTCCCTCTGGTTTGCCCCAGTGCCATGTCCCTCTGGTTTGCCCCAGTGCCATGTCCATCTGGTCTGCCTCAGTGCCCTGTCCCATTTTGTTAAAGTTGTTGTTAATATTTAATTGTGTAACTTGATTCGGCATAAAACATTTAACAGTGTCATTCCAAGAGATAATCTACAAGGGCGTTTTTAGGGGCGGGCAGTTTATGGGTTAGGTGAGGCAACTGGTGGCGAGTAACACTTGAGGCCTGGCTAGAAGCTCAGGGCTTGAAATTGTGAGCCCTGCATTATGGCATATGCAGGTACATTCAGTTAAATGAATACTGGCAAAAAGTAAATAAAAAAAAAGCTGTTGGGACATCCCCTATATAACCCCCCCCCAAGCTAGGCTCTGTTTTCTGATAAGCAATGGGGAAGATCATATAAACAGTGGGGAGGAACCCATGTTCTGTGTTGTTTTCCAGGTGACAGATTTTACCGGTAAGTCAACAATCAAACTTTTCTGATTGGACAGTAAAGGACACAAGCTTCTTGAAATGATAACGACTGGGAAAGGTGGGCAATATAGTAAACAATACCAACAGGCTCACATAAAACAAATAGGTCACAAAAGGGCTTGACAGACTCAGAGCAGCTTGTAGCACCTTAAAGAGGAAGTAAACTCTACCACTGCCATTTACCTATAGGTAAGCCTATAATAAGGCTTACCTATAAGTAGTGTAAATATCTCCTAAACATGCACAGTTTGGGAGATATTTACTGTAAATGCAGTCAGTGAAATCACTGGCGCATGCACTCTTAAACTTCCAACTGTGTAGTTTCTTCAAAACCCTGTGCTGTGACTGACGGCTCCTGCTTGCATGTGTGGGAGTGACGCCGTCGTGGCTTCGACCACTCACAGCGCCGTAGCCTGCAAACCCAGAAGAAACCCCAGGGAAACCATCTCAGTGTGTTTGGGCACCGCTGGAGGGCTTCATTCTAAGGTATTTCATAATGAGCTAGTATTTGATGCATACTAGCTCATTATGCCTGTGTCTTACAGTTTTTTGTTATGTTTGTTTGTTTTTCTCCAAAAGTATACAACCTATTTAAGCCAAACTGCCAACAGAAAAGGCTTGAACATCCACTTGTAGAACTTACCAAATGTGTGAACAGAAGACCAGATGGAAGCCTTACATATCAGAGAAACATATGCAAAAATAAACAAATGCTCATGTGCTCGAAAGATTGCCATAGGGTAAATTAAATTAAAGAGAAAAATCTTTAAAAAGTCAAGCTACTGCATCGGCTGTGCTGCCACGCTCAACTGGCTAGGGGGAACCCAGGAATAACTCTAAAAGAAAAAAAGGACAGAGGGCGCACTAGCCTTGCACATTACCTTTGCAACACTAATTTATTTAAAGTGAAACAATATACAATATATTCACAAAACGAGTTATGAATTAAAACCAATGATACAAAGTTCATCATTGGCCTCATCCAGCAGGATCTGCTGGCCAGTAGACTTGGTGGGATGAAAAAAAGTCCAAAGTAGGTTGACGTGTTTCGAGGGTGACCCTCTTCCTCCGAGCTGGATTTGAACTGTAGGTAAACGATTTTAAGGTGACCAAGATAAAATTGATTTGGTCATGTGGTCCAGGCCACTCCCGTAAATGGGAGGGCCAATGATTGATAAAAAAAAAAAAAAAAAATGTTTATTCACTATTGGGGTTAAATGCCACCAGAATCATGTGCATACATTTCCATTCTATCCTCCTATATATCCTGATGCCCATACATAAAATAGGAAGAACAAAAGATTGCAGTATATTGTTCACAATGAGACATAACCAGTTTGAAAACCACAAATATGTTTCCAATTGCTCTAGATCTCTAAAGAATACTAAACCGCATGCATCAGTATGTAGATACTCTCACTTTGTTGAAGCTGAAGGCATGAATGGATCACGCCATCAGTGATCCATACATGTCTTCAGTTCCCCTAGTCTCTCCATTCTGGGCTCCTATTGTAACTGTCCCATTTGTGGCTCCAATACAGCCTATAGCCATTTTTTTTTTCATCTGGCTTCAACAAAGAGAGAGTGAGTATCTACATACTGATATAGAGCAATAAGAAATATATTTGTGGTTTTCAACCTGGTTCCGTCTCATTGTGAAAAATATACTGCAACCTTTTGTTCTTTTGTATGTACAGGCATCAGGATATATACCGTATATACTGGAGTATATTCCGAGTTTTCCAGCCCTTTTCTTAGGACTGAAAATACACCCCTTGGCTTATACCCGAGTCAGTGTACCTGAAGGGCTGAAAGCGTCCAGTTTTTAAAAGTTGCGGCTTCCCCCTGGTCCCTTCCGTGATAGGTGTTTCCCAGCAGACACTGTGTTCAAATGTTCTCTTGTCCGAGGATGAAAAGACATCCATGATTGGCGGAACACTGAACACAGTGTCTGCTGGGAAACGGAGTCGAGGATGAGAGGACATCCATGATAGGCTGCTGGGAAACGCCCATCACGGAATGGGACCAGGAGGAGACCACGACTTTTAAACAATAAATGGACGCCCACAGCCTGTCGAGAATTTCAGGTACACCGACTCGGGCACAGGGAAGCTGCAATGGGCACAGTGAGGTTGCAATGGGCACAGTGAGGTTGGGCACAGTGAGGTTGCAATGGGCACTGCATTCTCACCCTAGTCTTATACTCAAGTTAATACGTTTTCCCAGTTTTTTGGGGGGAAATTGGGTACCTTGGCTCATACTCGGGTCAGCTTATACTCGAGTGTATAAGGTACATGTTTATAGGAGGATAGGCTGGAAATGCATGCACATGATTCTGGTGGCATTTATCCCCAATGGTGAATGAACTATTTTTTTTTAATCAATCATTGACCCTCCCATTTGAGGGAGGGGTCTGGACCACATGAACAAATCCATTTGTTCATGTAAAAATGTATTGTGAAAACTCTGGATATATAAAACATAGAAATATTGAGTTCACATCACCAAGATTGTATCCTTTTTCAGCGTCTATATTGTATACCAAGGTATACATTCTGCACAGTAAATATAATAACCAGCATAGCATATACCAATAAAGTAATACACAGAAGGCAATTAAACAAACAACTTAAAAAGTGTGCGCTATCCTCACACTGTAAATACCCAGCTACCGCCAACATCCTACATCCCATCCAGGCTTTCAAAATCTATAACATAAATCTCAGCTGCTCTTTTTCCTACACCTGGTGCAGTCTAGTAAAAAACGACCCGGAGAGAGAGTGCAGCTCCACCCACTTTCCACAAAACACTGCAGTCATCGCTTTAAAGCCTGGACACCTCCACCATAGACTCAGTTGTTATCGAGCACCTCCAGCTATGCTGAAATTATAAAAGCGAAACATAGCAATACCGCCCCATTAACATTCATAATCAAGGGAGGGTCATCAGCATTGTCCTGAAAGACTCGTAGAAATACAGTTACTGGTAAGGCTGGATTCACACCTATGCAGTTTTAGTGCATTTTGCAGATTTTCACTACAGTCCACTTCACACGGTTTCCTATGGAACACGTTCTGTAGTGCAAATCTGCAAAATGCTAAATGTACTAAAAATGCATAAGTGTGAATCCAGCCTAAGTCTAAGGTTTTCTCATCTCGTCTTTCAGGACAGCACCTGGAGAAAAGTGAGTACTTACTCTAGGGTGGGACCACCGCCTGCAGGAACTTCCTGACAAACGATTGCTCTGCTGCTAAGAGCAGGTCCATCCAATAGTGATGAGTGAAAAGGGAGAAACTTGTCCATGTGGCTGCCAAGCAAATCCGCACTGGCAAAGTCCCAGCTTGTTCTGCCCTGGATGTTGCCACAGCATGAGGTGAATGGGCCACTACCCGTGAGGGAAGTTCTACTTCCGAGGCCCTATAAGCTTTGTAGATGGCCATCTGAAGTCACCTTTCTAATTGTGTTTTTAAAATTTATGTAACCCTTACGAGACCCTGAAAACAAAACAGAATTGGACTAAACTCTTGTTACCTCCAGATAGCGTAACACGCATCTGTTTATGCCCAGACTATGAAACTCCCTTTCGTCTCCCTGATGACAATGGACAGAAAGTTGGTATAACTATCTCCTGGGATCTGTGAAAAACTGAAGGAGACCTTTGGCAAAAAACCCGGGTCTGTCATCAGCACTACCCAATCAGGAAAAATGGTCAAAAAAGTCTCAGTGATAGATGAGGCCTGCATCTCGCTGACCCCCCTAGCCGAAGTAAATGCCACTAACAGTACTAGCTTTAACAAGCAATATTTAACCACTTCAGTACAGGGCATTTTCACCCCCCTCCCTGCCCAGACCATTTTTTAGTTTTCAGCGCTGTCGCACTTTGAATGACAATTGTGCGGTCATGCAACACTGTACCCAAATGAAATCTTTGTCCCCCCCACCACAAATAGAGCTTTTCTTTTGGTGGTATTTGATCATCTCTGCTATTTTTATTGTTTTTGCTATAAACAAAAAAAGCATCAATTTTATTTATATATATATAATATATTATATATATATATATATTTTTTTACTTTTTGATTTAATAAATATCACATTTAAAAAAAAAATCCTTGGTTTAGCCCGATATGTATTCTTCTACATACTGGTTTAGCCCGATATGTATTCTTCTACATACTTTAAAAAAAAAAAAAAAAATCGCAATAAGCGTATATTGATTTGCGCAAAAGTTATAGCGTCCACACAATAGGGGATAGATTTATGGCATTTTTATTAATTTAATTTTTTTTTTACTAGTAATGGTGGCAATCTGCAATTTTTATTGTGACCGTGACATTGCGACAGACATATTGGACACTTTTGACACGTTTTTGGGACCATTCACATTTATACAGCGATTAGTGCTAGAAAACGGCACTGATTACTGTGTAAATGTGACTGGCAGTGGTTAACACTAGGGGGCGATCAGGGGTTAAATATGTTCCCTAGGGAGTGATTCTAACAGTAGGGGGAGGGGACTCACAAGGGCAGGAGACCGATCTGTGTTTCTTTGTACTGGGAACACAAATCTGTCTTATCACCTCTGACAGGACGTGGATCTGTGCGTTTACACTCAGATCCATGGTCCTGCTGTGGAAACGTGCAATCGTGCAATCGAGGGTGCCCGGCGGACATCGCGGCTGCCGGGCATGCGCTCCGGGTCCCGAGCGATGTGGCGGGCGTGCCCGCCCCCTAGCCGTCGGGGAAGCCCAGAACGTCATATGAGGAGGGATGGAAGGTTCCTGCCAACGTCATTTTACAATGGCTCGGTAAGGAACAGGTTAACTGTGGCTTCTTCTGGTGGTTAGAAGGGTCTTCTAGTCAGACCCTGAAAAACAACTGACAAATCTCATTTAAGTAATAACTTAAAGGGGTTGTAAAGTAACGATTTGATTTTTTCCTGACTCTCCCTGTAGTCCAAGGGAGGGGGCGAGCGCGACACTCCACACCAGGGAGAAAGCTTTGCATTACTGTGTGGAGTTACAGACAGAACAGGAAGTGAGGATTTCTCAGAAGAAATAAGGACATTTAAAAGCAAAATCTAAGGAGGAGGTAAGTGAAGGAGGACTGCACTAAGGTAAAGGAAGCTAATCAGGAAAAAAAACAATTGTACCTTTACAACCCCTTTAAATGGAACTGGCCTAGCCCTAGCTAGTGCCTTAAAAAAAATCTGATGATCAAAAGGGTCTAGTGATAACTCTCTCCAGAAAAACTGACAGCTACCTGAACTTTTGGGGTACTAGCTGCCAAGACCCTTGTGACGGTATGCGAGGTGAGATACACGACAATAGGTACATTCCACCTTGCATTTGTTCCATTGTAAGGGACCATTGTACGCTGACCTTCTTTCAAAGAAAAGGAAAAAGGGAAATTCCCCCAGGGTGGGGCTTTAGCGGTAACAGTAGATAAAGGATCTACTGTTACAGCTAAAGCCCCACCCTGGGGGAATTTCCATTTTTTCTGTCTAACCCAGGGGTGTTGGTAACCCATTAGGGTCTTCCATCTAGATACTTCCCCTTTGCTCTTTCAAAGAAAAGGTGATCCCAACGAGCTAATCTCCCACACGTGGTGGATTCAGCGGGTATTCTCTGAAGATGAAGGAAGTGATAAAGGCCCTGCGCTACAGGCTAATGCAGATCAGCGGGAAACCAACAGCCAAGTCTCAGAGGCCGCTGCAGCACCACAAGGTGGCCCAGCAGGAGATGTACCGCCAAATCGCTGCAACAGAACAGGAGGCTGCTGCAGCACAACAGGTAACTCAGCAGGAGATGAGTCGGCAGTTCGCAGAGGCTCTCCTGGAACTGAAAAAGGGGTCCGCACCTCATGTGCCAGTGCAATCAAATATGGTATGTGCATCCTACCACCTACAGAAAATAACACCTACCAATCACGCAGAGGCATACCTTGCGACTTTCGAGAGAGTCGATATCCGCAAAGGATGGCCAAAAGAGCAGTGGGCGAGTCTGTTGGCCCCCATTTCTAACAGGAGAATCTCAAAAGGCCCATTTTGCTCTTGAACCAGATAAGGTCCAGGACTATGAGACTTTAAAAACCGAGATACTTGCACGCTTGGGTGTCACCATGGCAGTCTGGGCCCAGCGAGTGCATCAGTGGTCCTACTCCAGCAACAAGCCACCCCGTTCACAAATGTTTGCCCTGGTCCACCTCACCAGGAAGTGGTTGCAGCCAGAGACCTTGACCAGCCCTCAGATTGCGGAGCGTGTGGTAATGGACCGGTATCTATGTGCGCTCTCTGCTGCTCTGAGGAAGCGGGTCGGACAGGGGACCCCAAAACTGCAGCCTAACTGGTGGATATAGTGGAGAGGTACAGTGCTACCAAAGACTCGGTGAACCCATCTGCATTTCAGTGTGTCTAGGGGTGCAAGATAGCCCAGCAGTTCTGGCAAGACTGTTCCGGGGTTCAAGAGCTTGGGGAAGTTTGATAAACTTGTTACCGTTGATGACTGTGGGTCCCAGACCTGGAGACTGGCCAAAGAAGCCAGGAAGGTCTTTGGGACCGTTAAGAGGACTGGGGGTAGAGCACATTATGCGTTTCCCTTGCTATGCATTAGGGCATATTGCCGCAAACTGTCCTATAAATGATGAACCTATGCAATGTGATTATGCTTATATGAAAAGATGCATTTATCTGTTTGCACAGGTTGCATGTACTGCATCCTGTCAGAGTCACATTGAAAAACAGATGTGTGTTATTTCAGTGGATGGAAAGCCACTCACAGCCCTGCTGGACTCTGGTAGTGTGGTGACCCTAGTCAGGAGTGATTGTGTAAACCCCACAAAACTACACCCCAGTACTACTGGGGTAATTTGCATCCATGGGGACACTCAAGACTACCAGATAGTGGTGGTAGAAGTTGATACCCCCTGGGGCAGTGTAACACATTGTTGGGGTGGTACCTTCACTGCTTCATGAAGCTTTAGTGGGAAGATACTTTCCCCATTTTTGGAATTTATGGGAGAGAAAAGGGAGGCTGGTAGATAGTTCTCCCCCTGCTGGGGAAGTACGGGAACTCTCACCAGACCCTTTTTGCCAACGGAAAGGGGATGCTGTTGGTGGGATCGGGGAAGCCGGAGATCCTCTTCCTTTCCCCATCATGGCTGGGGAGCCGGAGGACCTGGAAGCTAGCTCCCAGCCAGAGTGTAACAAACAGGAGAACACCTCTGACCCTGACATTGAGAGTAGCCAAAATGTGGTACCCAAATTAGAGGTCAGGAGAGAGGATTTATGTACCAAGCAACTGCGAGAGGGCACCCTCATGAGAGCCAGGGAAAACATTGATGTTGGATGGGGAACCGGTGGATCCTAATGGGGTGGTGTCTTTATCGAGTGATAAAACATGGGTAGGATGAGGTAGAACAGCAAAAAAACTGATTAGTGTGCACTAATGCCATCTGGTGGAGTATTGTAGAAATTACTATTACAAATCTTATGCTCACGGCTGGTCGCATGGAGCATGGGTCGCTATGTTTATCCACAATTTTTCAGACTAATATCCATAATACTCCACTAGATGGCATCAGTATATATCACTATGGAGCTAACCAATCAGATTGCCACCCTGGTTAATAAAATGTGACCAATTCAGTGACCGGGAGGCTTCCTGACGATGTCATTGCGTCGAAACGTGCGTTGAGGCTTATCACAGTCATGTGTTCATCACCAGCAACTTCCGGCTTCCCAGGCGGTGGAACGCACGCAATACAGCGCAAGCATCACGGCTGCTACACCACTCTCATGGCGGACTGTTTGCGGTTTTCCTCTGGTGCCGAGTTATAGGCACTTTACCAAGTAAGAGGCCATTTGGCTTGTCCTTGTTTTAAACTAATTTTTACATTAAACGGTATCAATCTATGGTCCTGCCTCTTTCCATTTTGTTTTTGATTGGTTACGAGACGGAGTGTCCCCCCAGGTTTTTCCCAGTGGTCCAAGTACAGCATCTCTAATTACTCAAGCTTCACCTGGCCTGTCTTTTTTTTTTTTTTCAAAAGGGGTCATGGTGATCTGGTAAGTGTGCTACTTATCTTATCCACCGAGTTCAAGTGTGTTTTCATAAGATCTTTTTCATGGTGACAGTGTAAAGACCTGCAACCACACAGGGTGTGGTCTATCTTATGACCTGTAAATGTGGGGCGTTTTAGGTGGGTAAGATGGCCAGACAACCAAGACAGAGGATTAATGACCATGTCTACTAATCAGACAATGGCAAAATGCTTACGCCTATCAGTCGACACCTCAACTTATACCACCGGTTTGATACATTCCGTGTTTTGTTTGTTTGTTCTGGCCGTCATTCCCAAAAACCCCAGAGGGGGAGAATGGGACAAAATCATTCTCCAAAAAAGAGAAACCATTTGGATTGAAAGACTGAATGCCATCCAGACGCCAGGACTGAATGAAACCCAGTCTTGTAAGCCTTTATAGTCTGTCGCTATGTCCAACATTGTTGAATGTCTCATTCACCTTATGGTCACTAGGCACTCTGGTAATTTATGATTTAATCACGATTATTGTCCCACATGTTTATTCGATATATACATTCACCATCACAAATGAACTTGGTGAACTAGCCTATACCTTACTATATGATATTAGGACACTCCAATAGCCATAATTGTCATATGCAATAAATGATACCTTTATATAATTATCGTTGTTTCTATTACTATATTTTTTTTTCCAATCACTGCCCACCACTTAAAGGAGTTGTAAAGGAAATATTTATTTTGCTAAAATGACTGTTTACAGGGTAGAGAGACATAATAGATTCACGGATTCCTTTTAAAAATAGATAAAGATCAATCATATAATGTACCTATAGTTTCAGTTTCGTTTTTGCATGCCGTTTCCTGTGTCTGTGATGTACAGAGACACAAAGCCAATACAGGGCAGTGATGGTTTGTAAAATGAAACTGGTTGGTGTTGAGGGGTTTTAGACAC
Source organism: Rana temporaria (assembly GCF_905171775.1). NCBI lineage: Eukaryota > Metazoa > Chordata > Amphibia > Anura > Ranidae > Rana > Rana temporaria. The sequence goes on along the minus strand of NC_053495.1, from coordinate 80,995,763 downwards.
ACAGTAATCACACCTCCTTGATTAGTGACCACAGAGAGAAAGCTCCCATGACTTTTTTCATCAGGAACCAGACAACAAGGAAGTGTTCAGAACAGAGAAGGATTACAGCAACATTGTAGCAAAAACGAACAATGAGGACATGAAACCAGGACTGCAGTAAGGTAAAGGAAGCTATTTACCAAAAAAAAAAAAATCCTTTACTCTTTAAATTTTGAGTATCCTGGTCAACATGAAGACTATATTCAACCTTTATGGCCAATTATGAGACCCCCCCCCCCTTTTTTTTAATCCCCAGCCTTTGTAAACTGCAACTAACTCCCTTTCTCTAATATACAAATGACTAATTTTCTAAAAAAATATACATTGAACTGTTAGAGACCTATGGATTTATAGATGTATATTTTTCTAGAATGTATGTTATTATCTTATGTTATCAAGATGTACCTAATGCATCTATTTTAAGTTTTGTATATAAATTGTAAATTTTTGTTCCTGTTTTGAACTGATCCGTTGCCACATGTAAATATCCTACCCTTTTGGCCTATCCGGTTGCGTTAAGGCATTCTTGCCCTCCATGCTTGGCCGCACAGCACCGCTCTTCCCGTCAATTCCTTTGGCCGGATGTGCGGCGATTGGTGGAGATCTGGGGTGACCTCCTTGCCTCCCCGAGCTCCGCCTCTGCTGCCTCTCTATTGGTCGGACATTGCCGCGTCAGCGTACCCTTCTGGCGCCAGCGGCCAAACCGGACGATGTCACTTCCGGCTGGAGTGACGCACTTCCAGCCGGGACACACAAATAGATGGAGCTTGCCGCTCCTCAGCAGCAGACCACACCTGTGGACCCAGGAAGCTCACTGCACACACACACACACAACTACTTAGACTCCAAGGTAAAAAATAGCACAAACCTCCATCCAGGCATACCTTTATTGCTCTACTATTTGTAGTTACAATACTACTTCATTTCTTTTCATAGGCCTTGGCTAAAGTCTTGAGCACACTCTTATCCTTTCTATTGGATAGAGTAGCTTTGTTTACGATGCATGCTGGTTCCTATTACCAGCTTATGCCCATATACCTTGTCATGCTGATTGGAATCTATCCTGGAACTCCCCTTTGCTTACCAGCAAAATCTTAGAGTTTACTATTGTGTCTGAACTTTACGGTATTCCCTTATATACCAATCTTTAAATTTTAAAATCGACAAGCTATTTTTTTACATGCACTGTGTTACTACACGGACATGTAAATTATTACTATATAAAATAATTGCACTCTGAAAACTCATAGGAACATTTTGTTTCTTTTTACTCACAGATTATATACATCCTAGAATTGCAGTATGTTTCAATACACTGTCATAGTCTTGGCATCTAGGCTATTTATACAAAACAGCCTCTACCTGTGAGTACATACAGTCCTTTTGAGATGCTCAGTAATTTAACTTACAGCTAGCCTAAAGCCAGTAACTATATATACACAGTAATTTTCATTTTTATTTCTACCTTTGGATAATATCTGTGTGTCCCAACTGAAGGGCTTTGCTTCTCTGCTCCATGGGGGAACCTCATGTGGCTATTGGATCATATTGCAACATTTTGTAGCATTACGTTTTATTTTGTGAATATATTAAATAATGTTTACGTATTGAAGAATAGGGTGAGTATGGCCTCTTTTAAAGTAAAAGTATGAAGAGTAAACAGGTGCCTACATCCCATTTAGTATGTAAAACAATGACCCAAATAATTTAGACAACATTGGCTGCTTGAGGCCAAACGAATGTCACTAATTAGGTCAGGGGAAGAGGGAAAGGGATTTTGGTGGGGACTTTTCACGGCACTGGTAGGAAACGGTATGGTAAAAAGTAACAATGTTTATTTAACATAAAACAAATATCATAAAACGACATTTAGGGACAGGCCCCACATTGCACATCAGAAAGCCAAAAACAAACTGTGTCTGAATGTAAGGAGTCGATGACCTTGACCGGTTTCGCGGTAGTTTACCGCTTATTCAGGAGGAGATTTTCTACGAAATATGCATAAAACATAAAAATATACAAGCAAATTATACAATAGATGTAAACATTATGTAGAAAGATCCAGGCAACACGCTGTATAATGGAGCAGAGAACTCACCCAGACTGGTCATATGATCAAGCTCGGAGCCCGGTTTAAGCCTTCTTTGGCGCATGGAGGGGGATTTTTATTTAGGACAGGCTCTATTGAAGTGAGGAATAAAATTGATCAAGCATATGCAAAAGGATGATCAGTTAATTAATGAGGTGTGGGTCACCAGTGAGTGAATAGAGGGAAGTGTATCTGAGTGACAGGAAGTGAGGAGAATAAGGGGAGGGGAGGGGGGGGGGAAGGGAAACAAAGGGGAGTGACAGATATGGTGTGAATGGGTGGGGGGGAGGGACTAGGAGGAAGAGAGAGGGGAAGGGAGATGGATAGGGTGAAGGTAGGGCAGGAAGGAAAAAGAGGGGGATTAAGAAAAGGGGGGAGGGAAGGAAGGGAGGGGGGGAGGAAAGGGGGGGAAAGGGAGGTATTGTGGGGGAGGAGGACTAGGTAAAGGGGAGAAAAAAGAAAATACATTTAAGACAAGGCTAGATTAGAGAAGGGTTAAGGGTTGAGAAGGGAGGGAAGAAGAGGGAAAGTGGGGAGAGGGAGGGGGGCAGAAGAGGGTGGGGGGAGTTGGGGAGGGAGGGGAGGAGGGAGGGGGAGGGGAGGGGAAGGAAAGGGGGGGGAGGGGAAGGAAAGGGGGGGCAAGGAATGGGTAGTATAAAACAAGAGGGGGGAGGGTGAGGGGAAGGGCGGGGAGTGTTAGTGATGTAGTGAAGGGGCGGTGGTTGTGAAATAGCAAGGGTAGGGGTAAGAGGTGTGGGGGGAAAGCAAAAGAGGGGGAGGGGGGAGGTAGTGCGTGAGGAAAGGTGGGGGGAAGGGACAGTTGTGAAGTGATGGAGAGTGATTGTGAAATAACAAGGGTGGAAGTAGAAAGTGGGGTGTCAGGGAAGGTGGAGGGGGTATCCAGGAAAACCAGGGATAAGAGAAACCAGTCACCAGACGAACAATAAGGAGACCCAAATGGGTCCTTACCATTGCTGTAATGGAAGTACGCAAATTACTGGGGCACAGAGGGACAGTTGCTAACTCACAAAGACGTCTTTGTGAGTTAGCACGGACGCTCTCCCTGGGGACACACGCCGACGATTATTAGCCATGGTAAGTGAGATTGCTGCTGAACTATATGGCCTCTCCCTCCCTTGCCCTGTTATCTGATAAGATGGCTAACTTCTTCCCTGACTTCCTCAGCTGGATCCAGTGCCTAGTACTGCCCTTACCTTGGCAATACAGCACACCATATACATGGCCGAAAGTAACTGTCCCTCTGTGCCCCAGTAATTTGCGTACTTCCATTACAGCAATGGTAAGGACCCATTTGGGTCTCCTTATTGTTCGTCTGGTGACTGGTTTCTCTTATCCCTGGTTTTCCTGGATACCCCCTCCACCTTCCCTGACACCCCACTTTCTACTTCCACCCTTGTTATTTCACAATCACTCTCCATCACTTCACAACTGTCCCTCCCCCCCCCTTTTTTTCACGCACTACCTCCCCCCTCCCCCCTATTTTGCTTTCCCCCCCACACCTCTTACCCCTACCCTTGCTATTTCACAACCACCCCCCATCACTCCATCACTGACACTCCCCGCCCTTCCCCTCACCCCCCCACTTGTTTTATACTACCCATTCCTTGCCCCCCCCTTTCCTTCCCCTGAAATTCCCCCCTTCCCTCCCTCCCCCCACCCTCTTCTGCCCCCCTCCCTCTCCCTCTCCCCACTTTCCCTCTTCTTCCCTCCCTTCTCAACCCTTAACCCTTCTCTAATCTAGCCTTATCTTAAATTTATTTTCTTTTTTCTCCCCTTTACCTAGTCCTCCTCCCCCACAATACCTCCCTTTCCCTCCCTTTCCTTTCCCCCCTCCCTTCCCTCCTTCCCCCCTTTTCTTAATCCCCCTCTTTTTCCTTCCTGCCCTACCTTCACCCTATCCATCTCCCTTCCCCTCTCTCTTCCTCCTAGTCCCTCCCCCCCACCCATTCACACCATATCTGACTGTCACTCCCCTTTGTTTCCCTTTCCCCCCCTTCCCCCCCTCCCCTTATTCTCCTCACTTCCTGTCACTCAGATACACTTCCCCTTATTCACTCACTGGTGACCCACACCTCATTAATTAACTGATCATCCTTTTGCATATGCTTTATCAATTTTATTCCTCAGTTCAATAGAGCCCGTCCTAAATAAAAATCCCCCTCCATGCGCCAAAGAAGGCTTAAACCGGGCTCCGAGCTTGATCATATGACCAGTCTGGGTGAGTTCTCTGCTCCATTATACAGCGTGTTGCCTGGATCTTTCTACATAATGTTTACATCTATTGTATAATTTGCTTGTATATTTATATGTTTTATGCATATTTCGTAGAAAATCTCCTCCTGAAGAAGCGGTAAACTACCGCAAAACCGGTCGAGGTCATCGACTCCTTACATTCAGACACAGTTTGTTTTTGGCTTTCTGATGTGCAATGTGGGGCCTGTCCCTAAATGTCGTTTTATGATATTTGTTTTATGTTAAATAAACATTGTTACTTTTTACCATAGTTTCCTACCAGTGCCGTGAAAAGTCCCCACCAAAATCCCTTTCCCTCTTCCCCTGACCTAATTAGTGACATTCGTTTGGCCTCAAGCAGCCAATGTTGTCTAAATTATTTGGGTCTCATTGTTTTACAATGTTTACGTATTCTTTTGTTTGTTCATATACAGTTGATAGATTGCTCCTGAAGAAATGTATCTCTACGCACAACATGTAGAGCGAATTCTCTTTTGCACTTGGACTCACATTGTGTTTCAACCACTCCATATCCATATTTCCATCCAGCTACTATCTTTGGAAACTGTACCATTGTTCTTATTGGGTCTAGTAATATGTTTGTATACTGTTGGAAATGTGATTGAAACCTGTGTGTGGGCTACTTAATAACATTAATACAGATTTTATATTTATATGTATAACCATTTTAATAATTTCTTACAATACAAAACAATATTTTTTTTTTTACATCTACCCGTGTGCCTTCAAAGTCCATCTCTTAGTTTTTAGCTAGTCCATACATAAAGACCTGCAACACCCATTGCTTTTATGGACATTAATTTGATTTATTACCCACTTTGATTGTTGTTTACGTTCTATGCACTTAAATTAACTTTATAATATTATGCACTTTATTACAGTTGACTGTTAACTGTGTTAGCACTTTATTCACTTGCTTATTGAAGCTAGGGTGCGGATATTGGAACTATTTGCATCCTATTCAAGTCACTGTTGTCGTATGCACCCAATTGTTTATTATGGTATTTCAAGTATCAATTTGTATTCTATATGTGCACTACTTAATTCATAGTATATATATTTAGATTTTTGTATCTAGCGCACCCATATCTACAGTATATACAACCCACATGTCACAAAGTTAGCACATTGCACTTTGAGGGGAGCAGCTTATTGTTTATATAGAGTCCTAGCGTGGGGTTCTCCTTTATTTTCTTTCCTGTCTAATGCCTGATTGCTGGCAGATGGGAGGTCCAACATGTAATGTTGCACAAAAAGTGTGAAAACGTGACTATGTTGCCGCCTTGCAAATTTGTTAGCAGTTCTTTCTGCCCAAGTGGTCGCAAGCGCTCTGGTTGAGTGTGTACGAATTTCCTCTGGTAGAGACAAACCTGTATGCAAGTATGCTTCCAGGATGGATAACTTCAGCCATCTGGCTAATAAACTCTTAGAAGCCTGGCAACCTTTCTTGTCGCCCAAAAAAAGGCAAACAAGTCTGTACATCTAAAGTCCTTTGTAATTTCCAGGTAGCGTAACAAAGTCCTTTTGACATACAACATATGAAAAAGGGTCTACTTCTCCCCCGAGGCGTTAGCACAGAAGGTTGGGAGCATTGCTAGCGATTATGTATTGAGGCTACTTTGGGTCTGTCCTAAAAATAACTATCTGGAAACACTGACAGGTAAGGTTCACTAATTGACCAGATTCACAAAAGAGATACGACGGCGTATCTCCTGATACGCCGTCGTATCTCTGTGATCCGCCCGTCGTAACTATGCGGCTGATTCATAGAATCAGTTACGCATAGATAGCCCTAAGATCCGACAGGTGTAATTGACTTACACCGTCGGATCTTAGGATGCAATTCTAGGCCGGCCGCTAGGTGGCGATTCCATTGTGGTCTAGTTACGGCGATTCACGAACGTAGGCTTTACCCGCCGCTCTAAATTTATGTCGTTTCCGTCTAGATACGCCGCGTAAAACTAAGGCTGCCCTCTAGGTGGCCTAGCCAATGTTAAGTATGGCCGTCGTTCCCGCGTCGAAATTTAAAAATTCACGTCGTTTGCATAAGTCGTCCGTGAATGGCGCTGGACGCCATTTACGTTAACGTCGAAACCAATGAAGTCCTTGCGACGTCATTTAGTGCAATGCACATTGGGTAATTTGACGGACGGAGCATGCGCAGTACGTTCGGCGCGGGAACGCACCCAATTTAAATGGTGCCCGCCCCATTTGAATTAGGCGGGCTTGCGCCGAGCGGATTTACGTTACACTGCCGCAAGTTTACAGGTAAGAGCTTTGTGAATCAGGCACTTACGCTGTAAATCTGTGGCGGTGTAACGTAAATGGGATACGTTACGCCGCCGCAGCGTAACGTATTTGTACCTGAATCTGGCCCAGAGTGTGTAGCTCAATGATCCTGTGTACTGAGGTAATGGTGATTAGGAACACAGCTTTAAGAGTGTGACATCTGAGTTACGCAATCTCCAGAGGTTCAAATTAACTCCTTGCTAGGGATTGCAGGACTACCGATAAGTCTCACTTAGGGAAATTCTTGACCAATGCTGACCTTGATCTTGCAAGAGATCTAAAAAAATCTGACTACCAGCGGTTCAGAGACCACAGATCTTTCCAAGAAAACCGCTATAGCAGCAACCTGTACTTTCAATGTACTGACTGCTAGTCATATCTGCCCCATCTTGTAAAAACTCCAAGATAAAAACAAGGCTCCCTGAGTCTTGGGCAGATGAATCGCATCATGAATTATAGACTTTAGTATAGGTGGCTCTTGTTATTTGTTTTCCTACTTGATAGCAATGTTGAAATTAGATGGTCGGAAAACCCCTTACTCCTTAGCAGTTGCTCCTCAGATACCAGGCTGTGAGGGATAGCCTGGCCATTTCTGGGTGTTTTACTGGGCCTTGGCTTAACAGATTCTGCCTGAGCGGTAGAGGATAACAAGGCTTGGTTGCCATCCCCAGAATGGTTGAGAATCAGGCCCTTTTTGGCCAAAACTGAGTAAGATCTTCTTTAGAACCAGTGGGGGGGGGGGGGGGGGGGGATGGGAAGCCGACCTGGACAAACACTCTGCCTGAGAGCTCTCCATCAGCCCGCAGCTCCTAGGCTGAATTTTAGGGGGAACCGGAGCCATCCATGAGCACCACCTGCACCACAAGATGCTTGGCTAGAGGATCAACGTAGCTGCCTCCGGGAGCCTCATCGTCCTTTAGAGACTATTTCAAACTACCCGACATGCCGCTGGCCGGCCACAGTAAAATGGCGCTGGACACAGAGGCCTTGAACCACCAGACGCCTCCACCGCTGAGCCAGCCAGACAGCTGCCCTCCACAACCCCTGCAGGATCCACCGACATCACCGCCAACCCCGACGGGCTCCAATGGGCCCCAACAAGCGGTGAGTGACCGGCATCAGCCCCTCCACCGAGTGGGCTCCAGCCCCCCCACAGGCTCAGAGGGCCTCATGCCCTGGAGATGTCGCCCACCCAGGACCTCAGGCCGCAGTCCACCAACCTCCTCCCTTATATGCCCAGGTGGCCCAGCCTCAGCCCCCCCCCCTCTGGGGATGCTTCCCTAGCAGGCACACCGCTGCTCCCCCCTGCAACGCCCGCAACATTGTGGGTCGATCCCTGGGCCCCTCTATCTGGGCAATCCCTATTCCGGGAACCCCAGCTATGGCCTACCAATCAGGCCCTTCGCCCCCCCCCCCTTCATCCCGGGGCCCAGACGACAGAGGACAGCCTTTCTGGCAATCGTACCTGCAAGCCATCCCCACCAAGGAGGATTTCAAACAGTTGATAGCAGATGTTAAAATTACCTGCCGGGCCGAGATTCAGAACATCCAAGCGGGCCTTAAACACCACGCTGACAGAGTGAAAACAGCTGAAGAGGAGATACAGGAGACCAAGCTAGCAGTGCACCGGACCCAAATCCAGAACTCAGACCATTGCCTCCTGCTCCGCGACATGCAGCGTCACGTAGAAGACCTGGACAACAGGGGACGCCGGAATAACATCTGCATACGCGGCCTACCAGAAACGGAGGACGCAGAGGACTTGCAGAACACGCTACAAGTAATGTTTAATGATCTCCTTGGGGAACCCGCAGACAAACACATTGCAATGGACAGAGCACACAGGGCCCTGTGTCCGAAAGGCCCCGCTTCCAAGCCCAGAGACGTCATTTGCTGACTACAATCATACTCAGTGAAGGAAGAAGTAATGCGCAAGGCGCGCATTGTCCGCAACCTGGTCTTTGACAACTCCCCAGTCCAAATCTACTCAGACCTATCGTGGATCACAATACAGAAACGAAGACTCTTGCAACCACTCCCACACACTCAACAAGACCGGGATATTCCCTACATATGAGGGTTTCCTTTTTGCCTTACAGCTAAGCACCAAGGGAAATCAGTGGTCCTACGCTACCCAGAAAATCTAGACTCCTTTTGTGACGCCTTGGGCATCCTGTCCCCCAACTACCGGAATGGGACCTGGTGGCTACTCCCCCTCCCCCACCAGTGATTTGGCAAAAGGTCCCACTGTCCAAGCGCCCCAGAGTCCTCCAGGCAATCATCCAAACATAAGTCTGGCGGGTTTCCAACCGGGAGGCTCCCCCGATGCCCGGCTGTATTGCACACCTAACCCAATCTACCCGGCTGGTAAACAACTGGCATCAAGCTCTTTTTTTTTCTGCGCATGACGAACGCACCTAAATGATATAACTTTTTTCCCTGAAGGCCCCTGCTTTGCTTTTGTTTTTTCAGGCTGCACTGGACTGACCCTCTCCGTTTTGGTCCAAACTGAGGTTACTGACCCCCCCTTTGGCTTTCCACTAGAGAGTTCCCTCTTGGACTTCGGTCTGAGTCTCCCCGACCGGAACTTTTCAGGTCCCCGGAACTGTTTAGGCCTAGGAAGCCTTGGTCTATTAGTGTCTACTTGATGAGGTTTACTGCGTTTATTGCAATTGTTCTTATTCTCTTTTTTTCTATCTTTTCTAGTGCTCTCCGTTTCTGCCTCCCGGCCTCGTTGGCTCCTGGCCCTCCTCGTGTGGATGCCGCCCTTCCAGACCCGTTCACGCCATCAGCCTAACCAGATAAGTATACTTGCTACACACCTACCACCTGACAATGGCCAAGATATTTTCACTGAACGTCCACGGACTTAACAAAAAACGGCATTTGGCGCTCAGAGAGTTTAGGCAATCAGGGGCGGACATCATAATGGTGCAGGAAACACATTTTGACAGGGGGGAATCCGGCGGGTGTCGCGATTCTCATTAAAAAGGGAGCCCCTTTTACTTGCTCATCCACTTATGTCGACCCAAGGGGGCCTTACCTCATCCTTCGGGGCCTCTGGCAGTCGCAGGCCATCACCCTCTGTGCAGTATACGCCCCAAATAGGTGCCAGTGGCGCTTCCTGACTAGGGTGCACGCTCGCCTCTCCCGGGAGTCCCACGACTTCCTGCCGATTGGGGGGGAATTTCAATCTAGCTCACTCCTCAACCTGGGACCGCCTGGTGGCGAATGATCTCCTTGGGGAACCCGCAGGGTTCCTAAGGGAATCTAAGCTATTCCGACAGCTCACTAGGAGACACGCGCGGTTTGATGCCTGGCGAGCCCTTCACCCGGGCGATCGCCAATACACGTTTTACTCGGCGCAGCATCGTACTCACACGCGCATAGACTACTTTTGTGGAAACAACAATACGTTGCGCAGCGCGGAGTCGGCGAGTTTACTGCCCATCTCCTGGTCCGACCACACCCCCATCACGCTTTCCTTAAACTTGGGCCTTCCCCTTCGCCGGCCCTATAACTGAAGGCCAAATGATTTTCTCCTACAACAAGCCCCCTCGAAATTGGAGCTGGAGGCGACCTCACAGCACTATTTTGTAGAGAATGACACCTCTGACGTCTCACCCTCTACCCTGTGGGCAGCACATAAGGCGGTCCTCAGGGGGCGGTGTCTGGCGCTTTCTTCAGTCATGAAGAGAGACGCCAATGCTGCCAGAGTGCTGGCAGTTAATCAGCTCAAGGCCATTGAGGCCCAAATTCTGCTGAAACCTTTCACAGCACTCCTTAAACAAATAGTTCAGGAACGCGTAACACTCCGTGACCTTGCGTTGGGCAAGGTAGAGAAGGTGCGGATCCGACTCAAGCAACTTTATTATGATAAAGGCAACAAGGCGCAAGCACTCTTGGCCAGAAAGCTTGCTGACCGGGCTCTCGCCTCCACCCCACATCAGGTAAATAGAGGGGGTGACCTGCTGACCCACCCCCAGGACGTAGCAAATACCTTTGCAGGCTTTTACACCGACTTCTATAACAAATCGAAGGTCCTGCACAATCCCCCCTCGCCTGACCTGACAGCCCGTATGAACCGATACCTCAAACAGGCCTGCCTGCCCCGACTTCAGGAGACTGACCTACAGGACCTAAACGCCCCCATAACGGCGGAGGAACTGGCGGAGACCGTGAAGGGCCTTCCTGCCTGTAAATCCCCTGGCCCAGATGGGTTGCCCTATGAGTATTACAAGGCCTTCCTTCCCCTTCTAAGCCCCCACATGACCAAACTGTTGAACGCATTTCTGCACCAGTCCCCGATTTACGGGGACATACAGGGGTCTTTCTTGACCCTTATACCGAAACCAAAGACCCAGCCTCCTGCACTAGTTACAGACCTATAGCCTTGCTTAATTTGAACCTTAAAACCTTAACGAAACTGCCATCTACCCGTCTGAATCAGGTTCTCCCTTCCCTAGTCCATAAGGATCAGATGGGCTTTGTTCCTCTTCGCCAGGCCGGCGACAACACTAGGAAGGTCATAGACTTGATAGACGTAGTTAACAGGGAGGGGGCGGAGACCCTAATTCTGAGCCTAGATGCAGAAAAGGCCTTTGACCGCCTGAGCTGGCCATTCATGGTGGCCACCCTGCAACACATGGGGTTCAGAGGACCCTTCCTGCGGGTGGTACAGCATCTTTACTTAAACCCCACCTCCCAAGTTAAAACCCTGTTCGCCACTTTGCCCCCATTTAAGATAACCAATGGCACGCGCCAGGGATGCCCGCTTTGTCCTCTACTCTTTGCCTTGTGTGTAGAACCGCTGGCGGCAACCATCAGGGGCACCCGGACATTCGGGGCATTTTGGTACGGGGTAAGGAATTCAAAACGTCCCTATTCGCAGATGACATTATCCTCACCCTGACCCAACCCAGTCTCCCGCCCCAACCTTCACGCTGCGCTAGAGGAATACGGGGCACTCTCGGGATACAAAACAAATGTGTCAAAGTCTGCAGCCCTCCCAGTCAACATCCCGGAAACCCAGATCCGCCACTTGCAGTTGAATTTCCCCTACACTTGGGAACGTTCTTCCCTTAATTATATGGGGGTGCTGATCACCCCATCCTCTGGCTCCCTTTTTCAGGCTAACTTCCCCCCTCTCTTCCCGGATGGTTAGGGCTCTTCTCCAAAAGTGGAAGGCCCATCACATATCCCTATTGGGCAGAATCGCGTCCGTTAAAATGGTTGTCCTCCCCAAGCTCCTTTACTTGTTTTAGACACTGCCCATTCCAATACCGTACGCCCACTTATGCAAACTCCAGAGTGACGTGCTGTGGTACGTCTGGAACTATAAAAAGCATAGGATACTCTGCACAGTCATGCGCGGGGACGGAGGACTAGCATTCCCTGACTTTGTTAGATACTACCAGGCCGCACAGCTGCGAGCGATAGTCTTGTGGTTCCCCCAGAAATCTTATAAGTGGACGGATATAGAAAAAATCTGGTTGGTGCCGACTCACCCAAACAGTCTCCTGTGGGATGCGAATGTGGAGGTAGAACCCTGCCACCTACTGGGCTTGATGTCCTTACTGTGTGAGCTTTGGCGCAAGCTGTCCCAGGAGAGGGCACTTAAGTCTGAGTGTTCCCTGCTGAATTCCTTTATCTGCAACCCTAAATTACCAGATGGCCTAACTCACCAGATGTCCTGGCCCTGGGCCTCGCAGAACTTATTCCACTTTGGGCACGTGGTTGACCTGGGGTCCCGTAGGCTGCTGACATTCTCGGAGCTCCAAGCGAAACACAATCTTCCGAAAGGGGTGTTCTATAGCTATCTACAAATCAGGCACTATGCCCAAAAAATAGCCCCTCGGCTCCAATTCTCCCAACCTTCTCCATTTGAATGTATCGTTCTGGAGGGTCGCCACTGAAGGGGGCAGATTTCGGACATATACCAGATCTCGAATCAGTATGACTTGCCAGTGCGGTGGAAACATGCATACATGTTGAGATGGGAGAGGCATTGTCGCCTGAGGCCTGGCAGGCTGTCTGGAGACAGGCAGCCAAAAGTTCCATGTGTACCCTGTACAAAGAAAACACATAAGGTCCTCTTTTTCTGGCATCAGACCCCAGATATTTTGCATAAAATGTACCCCTCCGTCTCTGATCGATGCTGGTGCTGCCACCAAGACAGGGGCTCCCTTTTCCACATCTACTGGGCGTGCCCCCTCATTATGCTTTTCTGGCAATCTACACAACAATTGCTCACCCGTATCTTTGAGACACCAATTCCCCTGACCCCCAAACTATTTTTGCTGGGCATCTCTCAGCCTAAACTTGCCAAACCATATAAAAAATTACTTGGGCACATCCTGACTGCAGCTAGGTGCCTGATAGCCATCAATTGAAAGAAAACCACACCCCTATCTCAGGAAGCCCTATATGCCAGGGTCAAGGATGTGGAATTAAAGGAGAGGATGACGGCCAGAATGCGTGATGGTCTGGACGACCATGATGAGGCCTGGAGGGAGTGGCATCGGCGGGAGGACACGCCGGGTGCGGGGGTGGACACGGTAACTTAGAACCTATTCTTGTTCTGTAGCTCCTTTCTTTCTTCTCTCTTTTTCCTCTTCCTTCTCTCCCTCTTCTTCTAATTGACTATTGCTGCAGTGATGGCTGCGATAATAAATGTGTACCACGGCTCACCGTGCCAGGGTTATTGACATGCTCATTTGAGGGACCAGTTCTTTATTGTATTTTGTTTTCCCCCTCATAGTCATATTACACTGGCCTCAGGCCCAATCCCTCTTGATCCCATGTGTGGTGGGAATAGTTTGCATACTTCCTGACACGTGATTGTGTTTGTATTGACTTTTTAATGTATATGTGGTATTACAAACTGTATAATGTTTTATACAAATAAAAATTGTTATTTGAAAAAAAAAAAAGAAGAAACCGTGGGACTAACTGTTATGGGGGGAAAGCGTAGCAAAGGTAAAATCTCCATGGATGTGCCAGCACATCTGTCACTAATGATCCGTCAAGATTGTTTAGGGAAAAGAACTGAGGAACCTGTGCATTCTCCTTTGAGGTAAACAGGTCCTGTTTACCTCAAAGGAGAATGCACAAGTTCCTCAGTTCTTGTCTTCCCCCATTTACTGGAAATCTTTGCAAACCCTCCAGATTCAGAGACCACTCTGCTTCCTGAACGGGGTACCTGATTAGGAAACCTGCAACTCTGTTTATGGTCCCCTTTAGGTGGATTGCTGACAGGGATAGCAAGTGATTTTCTGCCCACAAAAAGATTTCCATTGGCAGTGCTTGCAAGGACTTGCTCCTTGTGCCCCCGTTGGTCTAGATAAGCCACAACCGTTGCATTGTCCGTCAACACCTGAACATGGCGAGACTGAAGATAGTGTGCGATTATTACTAGCTATAAGATGGTCGCTTTCAACTCTCCAATTTGAGGACCTTGCCGCCTCCTTATTCCAACTTCCTTGAGTGAAGAAGGTGGGCCCCCCTTACCCAAGAGCTGGCTTCTGTTGTCAGTATTCTTTCAACTGGGAAGGACAAATCATAGACCCCTTGATAGGGTCATCTGATTCCTCCACCACCATAGTGACCTATTCACGTGGGTCAGAATCATCACCTCTGTGTCCAGGGATCTTAAGCTGTAATCCCAAGACCTTAGGAGAAAACTCTGTAGACACCTGAAGTGCCGTCTTGCCCACTGAATAGCCAGCGTTGTTGAGGTCAGAACCCCTAATGCCGACATAATCGGCCTTTTCGGTTGGTTTGCCTGCAGCATTGACAGTGTACTGAACCTTGTCCTTTTTCTCCTGGGGGAGGGAAATCTTTTGTTCTGTTGACTTGATTTGATAGCCCAGAAACCTCCTATGACTGGGTTAGGGAGGATTTCTGGAGATTTAGAATTCATATGTGGAAAAGTGTAGCGCTGATAATGAGTATATTGTGATAAAACAATCTAAAGCTTAATATATAACACCATTAGTGAACTAATGGTATTAGAAAATAATTAAAGTGCATAAATCCTTGGCTGGATAAATGAAGTAGGATCCAACCAATGTCAGAAATACTGTGTTGAAAAACGTTCAGTGACTGAGTAAGTGAACAGAATCCAACGGTGAAAAGTGAAGTATCCACCACCACTTATGACAAGGGGCTTACCGGAGGGATTGGACCCAGAAGGGCATATACCCACTAGGCCAATCAAGCTTTGTTATAGATGATACACTGGGAAGGGTACACCATAGATGTCTCACGATCTGGTATTATTGAAAAATACCTCAGGCAGACAATTCAGGGATGGTTCACATCAAGCAATGGTATACAGCAAATCCCAAGGAGGATATATCAAATATCCAAAAGATGAGTATGAAAAATAAGAAATTGGAGTGCACATAGCATAATTCCATATAAAAACGAGATTTTATTAAAAGAGAGAGTAACTCACATTCCGCAATGATAAAACAAGCTCATAAAATTAGGGTAGCAGGAACAACAGCAGTCCATCCCGACATGTTTCGTTACAAAGAGAACTTCATCTGGGGTGCGGTCATCATGCTACACTTACCCTTAAATACATCAGAGGACCCCCATGTTCACATCATGGCTCCAATAGGAAGCAGGTGGCAATAACTCACCGCTTCCTGGTTGATAAGATGGTGAGTGTGGCGTGCGGGTCGAGCCTCACTTTCAATACCGGAAGTATATCAGAGGCATAATAAACGGACCAATAATAGATATAATTTTGAAAAAAGAACAGAGCGCTAAAGCATCTATGATGGAATCCGCTCTGGCGTCTTCCATAATTGGCAATATATGATATTATATCATGTATGCATAGCTAACTATAATATAATATAATGACCTGCGTTCCGTGCTGCTGATGCGCGTCACAGCAGGTCATGTGATAGCACAACCAAGCCTCGTTCTGATATTCAAAAGATGGTTGCACGTTCCACGTCCTCATTGGCAGATTGTGGTCACATGATCACACTGCCAAGCCTCATTATGAGTTAAGACTATGCGCTCCACAGGAGGTTATAAAAAATAACATAAGATGGGCTAATTAAAGCGGAGGTTCACCCGCACATGACACTTTTTCCCCTTCGCTTCATGCTCGTTTTGTCTAGGGGAATCGGCTAGTTGTTTTAAAATATGTTCAAAATGTAATATGCAAATACAGTGCTACCTGATGTGAAAAAAGGTATCAAATGTGATATTAAGCAGCGCTCAAGAGAATAAAATAAAAAAAACACACATATAATATTGCTAGACTATTAAGTGAAAAATAATGAGTGATCCACCCTCTATGTGAAACAATATATCAGTGTCAAAAAATAGGTGTCAATAATACACCCAAAATAACAGGTTGGCAAAAAAAAAAAAAATCCATAAACTGATTGTGTGAACGTAAATGAAGTTCATAAATGGAGAACAGAAGAAGTCCCTTCACGATCTTCAGACAGTGCTTTCACCACACCACAGTGACTACGTGATTCCACCACCCATCAGAATGCAAACTCACCACAATAAATGGCCTGACACTCTCGTGTTAAGGCACACAGGCTTTTTAACTGAACCACTCAGTTTAATTGATGGAACTCCCTCTTTGGAAACTGGAGCACTCAGTTAAATAAATGGAGATCCGTTGGAAAAAGGAAAAACTCCAAGATGACAGCCACATGTATAATGAAGAGAGAGAGCACAATAGTGTGATATTGCAACACAACTTTTAATAAAAACACTAAAAATCTCCCAATAGATGCACTCACAAAAATGACTTGTCATAAGCAGTGATTAAATCCAAACATCACACGGTGTAAACACAAACGAAAATTTTCCTCCAGGTGAACCAGTGGTCACGGCGGACCAACAAATAGCCCAGGTTTACTCACAGCCCTATGAAGGTGTACTGGAGTCGCTCTTCAGATGACTATATTGGTGACAGATGGACCGTTCCACGCCCGACCAGTTCAGTTTAAGGTATGCGGTTGTAACTTAGTACCCACGCCCCGACATGTTTCATCATACTGATTTTATCATGGGGATGCTTACCAGATGTCACATGCCGCTATATGTAGCTGCCAAGTTCCCCCCCTCACTTGCACATTGGTGCACGCCTTCCGTTCATTACAAGCATCAGCTGTGTGGACAAACGTCCCACTCAGCTGTGCTGGCATGCAAGTGTGCAGCTCTGACCAAACAGAGCAGCATAATCATGTGTGCGAGGTGGAGGCCCCCAGTGGTGACGTTGGTGTACTACACCTAATCACACTGCCTGTATTCAATGAGGTGTCCATCACCAGTGGTCAAACTGGTGTATGACACCCATTCCCACTGCCTATATTCAATACAGTGTCTAACCCCAGTGGTGAAACTGGTGTATGACACCCATTCCCACTGCCTATATTCGATACAGTGTCTAACCCCAGTGGTGAAACTGGTGTATGACACCCATCAAGCATAGAGTGTACTGCAAACTGAAAGAAGGGGGATATCCCTCTAAGAAATAACTAACAGCCATTCGGGTGTCCCCATGACCACGAGTCACCTCCAGGTCTATACAAACACGATCTAACAGTGTAAAGTCAGAAACACAAAGTACAATATCTCTCATTAATCTAAAGTGAGAGCATACTACATGGTTATATGAATCTAAAAAAGAATATATATTATTCCATAATCTAAAAACACATTATCAACCATAAATATATATAAAACTGAATTAAATACATATAGTATAGGCGGTATTCCTAAAATTATATTGAAGAGTTGCATATATTATTATCCATCATAAAATTTCAATAAAATGGTGGTAATCAAAATGAATTTTATTTTTATTTTATTTTTTTAATTTTTTTATATATATATATATATATAAAAATTATTATTTTTAAAAAAGATTTTATAAACTGGAAAACGATTTTACACTGGGGCATGTACTTTGAACGAGATATACATAAATATGGGCAAATTTAGACATGCAATGGTTCAAATTAAAGTGGGTGAACTTCATCATCTCCATATGCATGGCATAACAAAAATTTAATTATATAGTCATACAGAGCCCATGATCATAGTGGGTGGCCCAGTTGTCTGGCCCCCTTGTAACAACATAATTCATGACCATACTATATATATGTACACCTTAAAACCTGCTCCTAGTCTAAACATTACTGATGAAGCAGTTCACGTCCAACTCTATGTTAAGGCCCCTCGGAACTTGACTTTTTAAAAGAAAGATCCATTGAGTTTCTCGCTGCGATAAATCTCTCACCCTGTTTGAACCTCTCCATGAAGGGTGTACGCAGTCAATGCCACAGAACTGAGCTAACGAAGGATCTTGGTTATGTTTTTCCTTAAAGTGGACTGACACACTGTGGTAATCAAAGCCCTTCTTTATGTTTGCCAGGTGTTCAGCCACTCGTATCCGCAATAACCTCTTAGTTCTTCCTACATAAAGTAGTCCACATGGGCACCAAATCAAATATACTACATGAGAAGAGTTGCAGGTGATAAATTCTTTAATAGAGAAAATCTTCCCATCACTGCTCGTGACCTGTTGTTTTCCTCTATTGCTTATCTGCACAGTTCTGCAACAAATGCATTTCCTGCACGAGTAGAACCCCTTGAAATCTATTCTGAGGGCCTGCTGATCTGGGGGATCTAGAATCTTGCGGACCACCTTGTCGCCGAAATTAGGAGCCCTCCTATAGATGAATCGTGGTTGACTCGGAAGTATTTCGGCAAAGTGTCTGTCCTTCCCCAGGATGTGCCAGTGATTCTTGATGATAGCCTCTACCTCCCTGTATTGGGCATGAAACCCAGACAGGAAGCCCCATTGGTGTTGGTTATTATTTGGCTGTTCTACCTTCTTCTCTAAGCATTTTTCTCTAGGGATAGCAGCAATTTCTTCAATCATTGTGTTCAGAGCTGGCTCATCATATCCCTTCTGAACAAATTTATTCTTCAGTGTTTGTGCTTGTGAGAGATAATCGTTGGCATCTGAGCAATTGCGACGAACTCTTAAAAACTGCCCCTTAGGGATATTTTTAATCCATGCTGGGTGGTGTCCACTATTAATGGACAAATAACTGTTACGATCAGTTGGCTTGAAAAAGACTTTAGTCTTTAGTTTATTTGCTTCTCTTTGAATAGTGACATCCAAAAAGTTGACCATATTTCCGCTAATTGTATATTCCAATTTAATGTTGTTGGGATTACTATTGAGGTCTTCCAGAAACTTTAGTGCATCTTGCTGCGATCCTTCCCATATAAATAAAATATCATCTATAAATCTCCGATAAAATAATAATTGGGGTCTTCGGTTATGAAAAACATGCCTGTCCTCCCACTCAGCCATGAACAGGTTGGCGAGGCTGGGGGCAAACTTTGCCCCCATAGCCACGCCAACCTGCTGGGAGAAGAAGGAGCCATCGAACCAGAAATAATTATGGGACATGCAGAACTCTAATACATGTCCCATAAATTTCTTCTGAGTATGCGGTATATCATCCCTCCTGCTAAGTGCCCAGTTCAACGCCAGTGCCGCATCATCATGCTGAATAATGGTATACAGTGATGCCACGTCAGCTGTTACCAAAAAGATGTCTGTTTCAGGTCTGATGCTCACTTTGTCTAGGGACTGTAGCAGGTCGGTGGTGTCTTTCAGATACGCCTTGGTTGTGCAAACACTCAGTTGGAGAAATCTGTCAAGGTATTCTCCCAATCTGGCTGTGACTGATCCAATCCCGTTAACTATTGGTCGGGCAGGTGGGATAATTTCATTTTTATGGATCTTAGGCAAAGTGTAGATCACCGGTATCCTACACGCTGAGGGAGCTAAGTACTTTTTCTCTTTCAGATTCAAAGCTCCAGTATGATAGCCCCAATCTACCAACGCATCAAGTTGTACCTTGTATGGTTCGGTAGGGTCTGATGCTAGTTTTCTATATGTAGAAGTATCGCTCAGCATATTGGACAACTGGGTGCAGTAGAACTCCTTATCCAGGACCACCACCCCTCCCCCTTTGTCCGCTGGTCGGATCACAACATTCTTCTTATCCTCCAAAGATTCAATACCTTCTTTAATATAGCGGGGATTCACACCCTTCTTCACAGGTAATTCCTCAATGTCTTTGAGTACCAACTGTTTAAAAACCTCTATAAAATGATTATTGGAAATCTGAGGATTAAATAAGGATTTATTCTTGAGTCCACTGTCAACTTTCGTTGCCACAATGGTACTTTTCATAGAAGACGTGACAGGGTGGCTCAAGAAGTATTTTTTCAAATTCAGAGTCCTGACAAATTTGTGTGTGTCTATATAGACGTCAAATTTATTCATTGTTCTTCTAGGAGCACACTTTAAACCCGTGTTGAGGATATTGAGCTCTTTCGGGCTCAACGTCACCTTACTCAGGTTGTATATTCCTGTGGTTCCACCTCCCTCATTCTTTTTTTGGGATTGTTTCCTTCGGCCTGCCCTGCATCCACGTCTTCTCTTTGATATGTTTCTGGTCCTCTTTGCGGAAATTTCGGAACGACATGCTTGTCTCCTCCTTTGTTGTTCCTGGTCTGTGAGTTCCTCCTCGGAGTCCCACCTCTCCCCCCCCTCCCCCGATGCCCTAAAAAAGGCTGTTGAGAGTAGTATCCATTATGATAGTCCTCTGCCAGAGGTTGATATCTATTGCCCATATGCCCATACTCTGGTCCTGGATAGTATCCTGGAGGGGGCGGGTGGTGGGACCACTGTTGGTAATTATGTTGTGGAGGATAATTAAACTGATCTTTCCTCCCATAAAATTGTGGTGTCCGTGGGGACTGATATTGATAGCCATACTGTTGTCCATTTCTCTCCTGCCTCTCCTGAAAGCTTTAGAGAACCTATTAGAAAAACAGGTTAAAGCCTGGTGGGACGTGTTCACCTTTGAACACTATAACAAGGAGGGTCTTATTTTCAGAAGCTTGAGGTGGGAGGTGACACCTCAAGACGGTTTAACCGACACTAAGTACATGACCGAATGGTTAAGTTTTTTCAATAAAGCAGGGAAAGAGTTGCAGAATTTAGTTCTTAAAAGGAAAGAAATCAAACTGGCCCTACTGAATGAAAAAATTCAGGTTTTACGAAATAAATTGGAACCAATTAAGGAAACCAGTTTAATAAAGGATTTTAATGTTAATATGAAAAAGAAACTGGAAAAAATTGACAGAGAAACACAGAAAAGGAAAGTCAAAAAATTCAATAGGGATTCGGAGGACTTTAAGAATAATAGAATTTATGCTTGGCAAAGCACAGGAATCATTAACAATGATATTGATGAGGAAGCCACTGTGGCCTCACAACAACCATCAAGAATCCTGGATGCTATACCCAAGAAGGAAACTACTGTTAAACAGAGCACCAACAATAATAAAAAATCGAAGCTTGATCGGAGCTCATCGAATCAAGCTCGAGGAAGTGGTAGTAACACTGGTAAAAAAGATCAATATGCCTCTCAACAGGCATCACCTGGACCTTCAAGGCAGGAGAGAAATGGACAACAGTATGGCTATCAATATCAGTCCCCACGGACACCACAATTTTATGGGAGGAAAGATCAGTTTAATTATCCTCCACAACATAATTACCAACAGTGGTCCCACCACCCGCCCCCTCCAGGATACTATCCAGGACCAGAGTATGGGCATATGGGCAATAGATATCAACCTCTGGCAGAGGACTATCATAATGGATACTACTCTCAACAGCCTTTTTTAGGGCATCGGGGGAGGGGGGGGAGAGGTGGGACTCCGAGGAGGAACTCACAGACCAGGAACAACAAAGGAGGAGACAAGCATGTCGTTCCGAAATTTCCGCAAAGAGGACCAGAAACATATCAAAGAGAAGACGTGGATGCAGGGCAGGCCGAAGGAAACAATCCCAAAAAAAGAATGAGGGAGGTGGAACCACAGGAATATACAACCTGAGTAAGGTGACGTTGAGCCCGAAAGAGCTCAATATCCTCAACACGGGTTTAAAGTGTGCTCCTAGAAGAACAATGAATAAATTTGACGTCTATATAGACACACACAAATTTGTCAGGACTCTGAATTTGAAAAAATACTTCTTGAGCCACCCTGTCACGTCTTCTATGAAAAGTACCATTGTGGCAACGAAAGTTGACAGTGGACTCAAGAATAAATCCTTATTTAATCCTCAGATTTCCAATAATCATTTTATAGAGGTTTTTAAACAGTTGGTACTCAAAGACATTGAGGAATTACCTGTGAAGAAGGGTGTGAATCCCCGCTATATTAAAGAAGGTATTGAATCTTTGGAGGATAAGAAGAATGTTGTGATCCGACCAGCGGACAAAGGGGGAGGGGTGGTGGTCCTGGATAAGGAGTTCTACTGCACCCAGTTGTCCAATATGCTGAGCGATACTTCTACATATAGAAAACTAGCATCAGACCCTACCGAACCATACAAGGTACAACTTGATGCGTTGGTAGATTGGGGCTATCATACTGGAGCTTTGAATCTGAAAGAGAAAAAGTACTTAGCTCCCTCAGCGTGTAGGATACCGGTGATCTACACTTTGCCTAAGATCCATAAAAATGAAATTATCCCACCTGCCCGACCAATAGTTAACGGGATTGGATCAGTCACAGCCAGATTGGGAGAATACCTTGACAGATTTCTCCAACTGAGTGTTTGCACAACCAAGGCGTATCTGAAAGACACCACCGACCTGCTACAGTCCCTAGACAAAGTGAGCATCAGACCTGAAACAGACATCTTTTTGGTAACAGCTGACGTGGCATCACTGTATACCATTATTCAGCATGATGATGCGGCACTGGCGTTGAACTGGGCACTTAGCAGGAGGGATGATATACCGCATACTCAGAAGAAATTTATGGGACATGTATTAGAGTTCTGCATGTCCCATAATTATTTCTGGTTCGATGGCTCCTTCTTCTCCCAGCAGGTTGGCGTGGCTATGGGGGCAAAGTTTGCCCCCAGCCTCGCCAACCTGTTCATGGCTGAGTGGGAGGACAGGCATGTTTTTCATAACCGAAGACCCCAATTATTATTTTATCGGAGATTTATAGATGATATTTTATTTATATGGGAAGGATCGCAGCAAGATGCACTAAAGTTTCTGGAAGACCTCAATAGTAATCCCAACAACATTAAATTGGAATATACAATTAGCGGAAATATGGTCAACTTTTTGGATGTCACTATTCAAAGAGAAGCAAATAAACTAAAGACTAAAGTCTTTTTCAAGCCAACTGATCGTAACAGTTATTTGTCCATTAATAGTGGACACCACCCAGCATGGATTAAAAATATCCCTAAGGGGCAGTTTTTAAGAGTTCGTCGCAATTGCTCAGATGCCAACGATTATCTCTCACAAGCACAAACACTGAAGAATAAATTTGTTCAGAAGGGATATGATGAGCCAGCTCTGAACACAATGATTGAAGAAATTGCTGCTATCCCTAGAGAAAAATGCTTAGAGAAGAAGGTAGAACAGCCAAATAATAACCAACACCAATGGGGCTTCCTGTCTGGGTTTCATGCCCAATACAGGGAGGTAGAGGCTATCATCAAGAATCACTGGCACATCCTGGGGAAGGACAGACACTTTGCCGAAATACTTCCGAGTCAACCACGATTCATCTATAGGAGGGCTCCTAATTTCGGCGACAAGGTGGTCCGCAAGATTCTAGATCCCCCAGATCAGCAGGCCCTCAGAATAGATTTCAAGGGGTTCTACTCGTGCAGGAAATGCATTTGTTGCAGAACTGTGCAGATAAGCAATAGAGGAAAACAACAGGTCACGAGCAGTGATGGGAAGATTTTCTCTATTAAAGAATTTATCACCTGCAACTCTTCTCATGTAGTATATTTGATTTGGTGCCCATGTGGACTACTTTATGTAGGAAGAACTAAGAGGTTATTGCGGATACGAGTGGCTGAACACCTGGCAAACATAAAGAAGGGCTTTGATTACCACAGTGTGTCAGTCCACTTTAAGGAAAAACATAACCAAGATCCTTCGTTAGCTCAGTTCTGTGGCATTGACTGCGTACACCCTTCATGGAGAGGTTCAAACAGGGTGAGAGATTTATCGCAGCGAGAAACTCAATGGATCTTTCTTTTAAAAAGTCAATTTCCGAGGGGCCTTAACATAGAGTTGGACGTGAACTGCTTCATCAGTAATGTTTAGACTAGGAGCAGGTTTTAAGGTGTACATATATATAGTATGGTCATGAATTATGTTGTTACAAGGGGGCCAGACAACTGGGCCACCCACTATGATCATGGGCTCTGTATGACTATATAATTAAATTTTTGTTATGCCATGCATATGGAGATGATGAAGTTCACCCACTTTAATTTGAACCATTGCATGTCTAAATTTGCCCATATTTATGTATATCTCGTTCAAAGTACATGCCCCAGTGTAAAATCGTTTTCCAGTTTATAAAATCTTTTTTAAAAATAATAATTTTTATATATATATATATATATATATATATATAAAAAAATTAAAAAAATAAAATAAAAATAAAATTCATTTTGATTACCACCATTTTATTGAAATTTTATGATGGATAATAATATATGCAACTCTTCAATATAATTTTAGGAATACCGCCTATACTATATGTATTTAATTCAGTTTTATATATATTTATGGTTGATAATGTGTTTTTAGATTATGGAATAATATATATTCTTTTTTAGATTCATATAACCATGTAGTATGCTCTCACTTTAGATTAATGAGAGATATTGTACTTTGTGTTTCTGACTTTACACTGTTAGATCGTGTTTGTATAGACCTGGAGGTGACTCGTGGTCATGGGGACACCCGAATGGCTGTTAGTTATTTCTTAGAGGGATATCCCCCTTCTTTCAGTTTGCAGTACACTCTATGCTTGATGGGTGTCATACACCAGTTTCACCACTGGGGTTAGACACTGTATCGAATATAGGCAGTGGGAATGGGTGTCATACACCAGTTTCACCACTGGGGTTAGACACTGTATTGAATATAGGCAGTGGGAATGGGTGTCATACACCAGTTTGACCACTGGTGATGGACACCTCATTGAATACAGGCAGTGTGATTAGGTGTAGTACACCAACGTCACCACTGGGGGCCTCCACCTCGCACACATGATTATGCTGCTCTGTTTGGTCAGAGCTGCACACTTGCATGCCAGCACAGCTGAGTGGGACGTTTGTCCACACAGCTGATGCTTGTAATGAACGGAAGGCGTGCACCAATGTGCAAGTGAGGGGGGGAACTTGGCAGCTACATATAGCGGCATGTGACATCTGGTAAGCATCCCCATGATTAAATCAGTATGATGAAACATGTCGGGGCGTGGGTACTAAGTTACAACCGCATACCTTAAACTGAACTGGTCGGGCGTGGAACGGTCCATCTGTCACCAATATAGTCATCTGAAGAGCGACTCCAGTACACCTTCATAGGGCTGTGAGTAAACCTGGGCTATTTGTTGGTCCGCCGTGACCACTGGTTCACCTGGAGGAAAATTTTCGTTTGTGTTTACACCGTGTGATGTTTGGATTTAATCACTGCTTATGACAAGAGTCATTTTTGTGAGTGCATCTATTGGGAGATTTTTAGTGTTTTTATTAAAAGTTGTGTTGCAATATCACACTATTGTGCTCTCTCTCTTCATTATACATGTGGCTGTCATCTTGGAGTTTTTCCTTTTTCCAACGGATCTCCATTTATTTAACTGAGTGCTCCAGTTTCCAAAGAGGGAGTTCCATCAATTAAACTGAGTGGTTCAGTTAAAAAGCCTGTGTGCCTTAACACGAGAGTGTCAGGCCATTTATTGTGGTGAGTTTGCATTCTGATGGGTGGTGGAATCACGCAGTCACTGTGGTGTGGTGAAAGCACTGTCTGAAGATCGTGAAGGGACTTCTTCTGTTCTCCATTTATGAACTTCATTTACGTTCACACAATCAGTTTATGGATTTTTTTTTTTTTTGCCAACCTGTTATTTTGGGTGTATTATTGACACCTATTTTTTGACACTGATATATTGTTTCACATAGAGGGTGGATCACTCATTATTTTTCACTTAATAGTCTAGCAATATTATATGTGTGTTTTTTTTATTTTATTCTCTTGAGCGCTGCTTAATATCACATTTTATACCTTTTTTCACATCAGGTAGCACTGTATTTGCATATTACATTTTGATTGTTTAACTTTTAGAGCAGCAGCTCACATATATTTATTTATTAATTTATTTATTTATATTATCAATATCACTATATTTTCACTTATATTCTCCAGTTACGCGCAGTGGGGGTGGCTCAATTAGACGGCCCTTATTTCCACCTTTTTCCCATACATGTTTTAAAATATGATCTGTACTTACCGTTTACGAGATGCATCTTCTCCGCCGCTTCCGGGTATGGGCTGCGGGACTGGGCGTTCCTATTTTGATTGACAGTCTTCCGAGCGGCTTCCGACGGTCGCATCCATCGCGTCACAATTTTCCGAAAGAAGCCGAACGTCGGTGCGCAGGCGCAGTATAGAGCCGCACCGACGTTCGGCTTCTTTCGGCTACTAGTGACGCGATGGATGCGACCGTCGGAAGCCTCTCGGAAGACTGTCAATCAAGGAGGAACGCCCGCTCCCGAAGACCCATACCCGGAAGCGACGGAGAAGATGCATCTCGAAAACGGTAAGTACGGCTCATATTTTAAAACAACTAGCCGATTCCCCTAGACAAAACGAGCAGGAATCTAAGGGGAAAAGAAAAAAAAAAACTAATTGGGTGAACTCCCGCTTTAAGGATGTGCAACAAGAAATAAAGGTGGCAGATATCTCTGGGCTTAAATGAGTAAATAAACCCTTGCATCCAATTAACAGGTATCCAGGAACTTATGAAAAACAACCATTTTCAGAAGAAAGGGGGGACCAAGCCTGTCATGTATCAAAAATTAATTACCAAGATGCATTCATTTGAATTGCAATGGGCAACCTCCTAGGTGATAGATTAACATAAAAATGATTTAATAACAATAGAACAATGTCATTGAAACGGAGAACCAGGTCAATGACAGGACATTGTGAGAACTGTAATGGTCCAGATAAACCTCATATATTGAGTTGCAATACTATGACGTGTGTGCAAAATATATAGGGGAAATGTGTTACTGGTGAAGCCATAATTGAACATGGGTTTACAAAAACACAAAACCATCACTAGCAAATAATGTATAATACGGAATAATCAGAAAGGAAAGAACAAACCTTATAAACCCACTGTAGGGGTGTTGAAAGATAGATTTGAAATATATAAAATCAACCGACTGTTAGGACTGGTTAATGAATGCATTTATATCCCACTCTACATTCATACCCTGAGGAGAGTGGGATTGCAATTCATAGATCAAGTAGGTTTTCGAGTCTAGATACACCTTTGGTTTTGGCCCCTCCTCGCCAGGGTGGGATATACCGGTCAATAATCAGAAATTGTGACCCCCTGGGATCCCGACTGTGACAAGATCTATAATGTCTTGGTACAGTGTGCTTTGTGTCACCTCCTATGATCTTGGTTATGTGCTCACCCACTCATTGTTTCCCGCACGGGCAGGTGATCAGGTAGACAACGTGTGTAGTAGCACATGTACAGAACGGCTTGATCGGATAACTCCGATTTGTCACTCTAGACTGAAATTCCAGAGTTTTACGTCTTCCACTGAGATTATATTGGCAAACTGTACACTTTTTACACGGAAAGTAACCATCCATGTTTTGAAAAAAAGTTTGACGTGCCGGGGGGTCTACAATATTTGGAGCAATACTGTTCCTTAAAGATGGTGCGCCTTTGAAAACGATCTTGGCTTGTTCAGGTAAAACTAGTCCAAGTATTTTGTCTTTTCTCAACACGTTCCAATGGCGATTAAAGATGGTTTTTAGATCTTTATGTTGGTTGGAATAGCATGTGAGCATAGAGTATTGAAAAGATTTGTCTCTGTCCTGCGGTGGTCTATCGACTAAGAGAGTACCCCGATCAATCTGTTCAACATTCAACATCTCCAAGTTTACAGAGGATTCATCCAGAAATCTCTCCTTGAGCAGAGAGGCCTGGGAAAGATATGTGTCAGTATCGCAACAGTTCCTCCGTAGGCGTAAGAACTGACTGCGGGGCACTGATTTGAGCCATGACCTATGATGGCACCTATCCAAGCTGTTGCGGTCTGTGGCTTTAAAGTGGGTTTGAAACTTAAACTGCCTGGATTCCAACCCTATCTCGAGAAAGTTAATCTTAGTGGTACTACATTCAAATGTAAGGGAAATGCCTTGATTGTTATCATTCAATGTAGAAAATAAATATTTAAGGGATTCCGGGGATCCATCACATAGGAGGAGGATGTCATCTATATACCTGGCCCATAGGATCAGGGAAGGGTTCCGTTCTGAATAGACGACATCCTCCTCCCACTTGGCCATAAATAAATTGGCCAGGCTCGGGGCGAACTTGGCGCCCACCGCCACTCCACGTTTTTGTAAAAAGAACTTCTGGTCAAACCAGAAGTAGTTGTGGGTAGTGGCGAATTTGAGTAGTTCAATAATGAAACAACGTTGTTTGTCACCCAAGGAATGGTCTAGGTTCAAGAATAAAGTAACTGCCTCTATTCCCAAATCCTGGGGTAAAGCATGTATATAAAGAAGCTATGTCTGCAGTAGCTAATAAGTAATCACCACGTATTTCTGTATTCTCTAGTAGTTTGATTGTAGAGGTGGTGTCCTTCAAGTAAGACGGGGTTGTTTTGACTAGTGGTTGCAAGAAAAAAAATCAATATAGCGGCCAATGCGAGAGGTAATAGAATCAATGCCGCTCACAATGGGCCTTTAGGCAGGGTGTATAGAATCGTTGTGGATTTTGGGTAAATGGTAAATCGTCGGGATTCTGGGAGCAGTGGGTATCAGATAGGCTCGTTATTTTTTGGTCAAAATATGGGACTGAAAACCTTTTGTGACAAGGCCAACTAGTTATTTTTTGAACCTATTAGTGGGATTATTTTGTAATTCCTGATAGGTGTCATGATCTGACAAGATTCTAGAGATTTCAGCAACATATTTGGATTTTTCCATGACTACAATTCCACCCCCCTTGTCCGCCAGACAGACAACAAGGTCTTTCTGATTGCATAAGGATTGAAGGCCTTCCTTAGGTAGGGGGTTATGATAGTGTTTTTTAATGGGTAAGGATGCAAGGTCTTGAAGGACCGAATCCTTAAAAATGTTTATTGCAGGGGCTACTGGGACAGATGGATTGAACAATGATGGATTGGACAATCTAGTGTGAACTGTTCCAGATGTAGCTGCCCTCTCTGCAGGGGGTGAGGTGTTGGTCAAAAAATCTCTCTGAATGTTGATTTTGCACACAAACTTTTGCATGTCTATGAACGTGTTGAATTTGTTGAATTTACTAGGGGGAGCAAATTTTAAACCTTTGTCCAAAACTTACAACTTATTAGAGGTTAATTCTTTGGAACTAAGGTTAAACACTCCTTGGCCAATTAGGCCCCTCTTTTTCCTCTGCGACTTTCTAACCCCTCTGGTCCCTCTTTTGGATCCGAAGGCCTTTGATGCCCTGGGCCGTCCCGGTAAAAATCCCTTTTACCATGAGATCCTGGACCATAAGGATCATGGTTGTAATATACTCGATTAGATTCAGGTCCACTCTCACCACGGGCATCACAAAGGGGAAGAAATCTATTGTGTGTATATACAGAGGGATGGCTATAATATTGGGCATTGGACTCATAAGGGACCTCGTATTCATCAGACCTCCTAGGTGAACCTATAGGGCCATAATCGCTTTGGTCTCGATGGTAGGGGGTTCTAGAGTCTTGTTGATTGCCCTTAGATCTACCATGTCCCCCTCTTTTATTGGGGTGTTAAGTCCTCCTAGGTGAACGCGGTGATGCATACTAACCGGGAGAGCTACCCCTCACTGATTGTTCCCTAGTAGTATAGACAGATTTGGGATATACAGGGCCAGGTTGATGAGCCATATGATGACCATTGTTGGAATGTGTCCCCACAGCTCCAGTTTCCATAGTAGAATCTACGCCTATCGGTGCTGCTGGAGACTTTTGCCACTTAAATACAGTTCCTGATTTATAATCTCCAACATCTCGTGAATATTTTTTATGTTTTTTGTTTTTCTGTTCCCCATCTTCTTTCTCAAGATGTGATTGGAGGTTAGAGGAAAGAGAATTGTACTCTGTAGAGTTCTAAACGACAGGAGTTTTTCACTTAACTCTTTAATTTCTCTATCTAGAAGTTGAAGTCTAATTTGTTTCCTTGAAATCAAAAAACCTAAAAATTGGTACCGGCTTTGTTAAAATACCGGTACCAGGAGTCAAGATCTGGGTCACCTCGTTGGGGCTAAACATCCCATCTAAGGCACCTGGGGACCATACCCTCTGCTATATACTGTTGTAGGAAAACAATGTCCCACTGCAGGTGTAATTCTGAAACCATTATGTTCTTAAGTCGCATGAACATTCTGCCTATCTCAGTATCATTACCTATGACAGTAAATACCCCTTCAGTATTAACAGTCCGTTTGGCCCTGTATTCAAAAACATCCATGATGGAAGGTGAAAAGAAAAGATTGCTGCAGTACAAAAGATCCCACGCAATACAAAATTACAAAAAGAAAAATACTGTGCTATCTAATAGAAAGTAAATGGAGCAGCCAGCACAGCAAAAGAGATCAAAAGTTGCTAGAAAAACATGTGTGGAAAAGTGTAGCGCTGATAATGAGTATATTGTGATAAAACAATCTAAAGCTTAATATATTACACCACAAGTGAACTAATGGTATTAGAAAATAATTAAAGTCCATAAATCCTTGGCTGGATGAATGAAGTAGGATCCAACCAATGTCAGAAATACTGTGTTGAAATGACAAGGGGCTTACCGGATGGATTGGACCCAGAAGGGCATATACCCACTAGACCAATCAAGCTTTGTTATAGATGATACACTGGGAAGGGTACACCATAGATGTCGCACGATCTGGTATTATTGAAAAAGACCTCAGGCAGACAATTCAGGGATGGTTCACATCAAGCAGTGGTATACAGCAAATCCCAAGGAGGATATATCAAATATCCAAACGATGAGTATGAAAAAAGAAAAAGAAATTGGAGTGCATAATTCCATATAAAAATTAGATTTAATTAAAAAAGAGAGTAACTCACATTTTGCAATGATAAAACAAGCTCATAAAATTAAAGTAGCAGGAACAGCAGTCCATCCCGACATGTTTTGTTACAAAGAGAACTTCATCTGGGGTGCGGTCATCATGCTACACTTACCCTTAAATACATCAGAGGACCCCCATGTTCACATCATGGCTCCAATAGGAAGCAGGTGGCAATAACTCATCGCTTCCTGGTTGATAAGATGGAGAGTGTGGCGTGCGGGTCGAGCCTCACTTTCAATACCAGAAGTATATCAGAGAGGCATAATAAACGGACCAATAATAGATATAGGATTGAAAAAAGAACAGAGAGCTAAATCATCTATGATGGAATCCGCTCTGGTGTCTCCCATAATTGGCAATATATGATATTATATCATGTATGCATAGCTAACTATAATAAAATGACCTGCGTTCCGCGCTGCTGATGCGCGTCACAGCAGGTCATGTGATCGCACAACCAAGCCTTGTTATGATATTCAAAAGATGGTTGCACGTTCCACATCCTCATTGGCAGATTGCGGTCACATGATCGCACTGCCAAGCCTCATTATGAGTTAAGACTATGCGCTCCACAGGAGGTTATAAAAAATAACCCCAGGTAAAAGGAAATGGGCAGACTTAAACTGCCCAGCATATAGAAGAATTGGTTGGAGATCAATACTCACTATTAATACTCACTATTAGTTACCACCATACTGGGTGTACAGTATACCGTGTGGTGTCCCAAGATTTGCAGACCCACAAATTATAGGTGTGGTCTCTGAGAGAGGAAAGTTACAGGGGAAGAATTCCCACTGTGAAGAGATACAGGCAGACCATGCTGCTTAATAAGGGATACATTTTATTAGAAAAATATGTTAATACAAAAAAGGGGGCCAAGACTAAGTACCCACCACCAACACCAAGATCATGTTAAAAATAGACAATGTTGTCTGTTTAAATCGAAAGTCCAGAGAAAGAAATGATTAAAAGCCAGCAGCTACAAATACTGCAGCTGCTGACTTTTAATAAATCAACACTTGCCTGTCCAGCGCGCCCGTGTGAGTAGCGCGGCACCTTCTCAGTGGTCTCGCTATCTCCTGGGACCAGTGTGCTCAAACCATGCATGCACACACCTTACCAAGGCTATTGTTAATAAAAGTAGGTAATATTAGTGAATCAGATTTCTGATCTCAATAGCATATACCATATATAACAAAGTACATCCTGTCACTAGGTTTAATTGGAGACCTTTTCCCCCAAAAAAAAGGCCCCGGTTGAAGGGTGGTTGATTGAGTCAGGTTGCTAATCCCACAGAGACAGCTTTAATTAGGATTGTAGCAGAGCATAGCGGTCAGTGTGGAGAAGTTATTATAATCCACAGTTCGTATTTAGTTCAGAGACAGATATACAATTTCCCAGAGTGGCATTGCATGTATTATTGTTGTATGGGAGCTCCCTAGGCCCCCTCATATGCTTGCCTCCACTTGGGTCTGTGGGAACGGGATGTGGTCTACAAGATGTCAATGTACCCCAGCCGTGTATGACCTGGCTGAGGTACATTGATGATATCATTGTGGTTTGGCTGGGTAACCGTGAAGAACATGGCGAGTTTGTCGACTCACATGACAGAAACATCGTCCTGTCCTATGTGATAGATGCCAATACCATTTCCTTCCTTGACCTGTAGATTACACGTGTGGACACACGACTGGCGATTTGTACCTACAGAAAGCCCACAGCAGCAAACATGCTTCTGCAGGCATCAAGTCACCATCCACATCACCTAATCAGTGGCATCCCAGTTGGCCAGTTTCTGCGACTTCGAGGAAATTTCTCAAAAGACGATGACTTTCGTAAAGAGGAAACTGAAATGTTTGCCAGGTTCAAAGATAGGGGTTACTCAAAAAAAAAAAAAACTTTGAAGCAACCTCGCAAAAAGGCCAGGTTGACAGACAGAAGGGATCTTCTGGCTGACAAAACAGTCCTCACAAATGGAAACAAAGAACTAACATCTATGAAAACTCCATTAAGAATTATTACCAACTATGGGGCACAGTGGAAACAGGTAACGGACATACTTCAAAAGCACTGGGGGCTACTGACAAAATCTCTGATGCTGAAAGAAATTGTTGGATCTTGCCCCCAGATGATTGCCAGGAGAGCAAGGAATCTAAAAGATGTACTTGTACATTCAGAATACACGAGAAAAAGAAAGACAAATTGGTTATCAGACTTGCCCCTCTCAAGGGAATTTATGCCTGCGGACATTGCCAGATGAGCAAATTTGTTGAGAGGACTACAATGTTCACCGATGAGACTGGGAGTGTCTCATTCCAAATTAAGAATTTCATTAGTTGCGCAACCTCCAGGGTTATTTATATGATGCAGTGTCTATGCCAAATAAATTACATTGGAAAAAAAAAGGACAGCTCCGGGTTCGCATCGGGGAACATTTAAGAAGCATAAAAATGCAGACAAAGAAGATAACAAAAAACTTACACTTTGCAGATTACCATAATGGTAATAGCGCTGGCATCCATATGAAAAGGGATCTATACCCATAAGCCTTGTACACACAATCAGTTTTCCCGACGAGAAAACTGAGGAGAGCTTTTGACCGGGAATCCCGGCCATGTGTATGTATGCTCTCGCAGTTTTTCCGACGAGAAAGCTGCCCAAAAAATGCTGAAAAAAAAAACATGGCTGGGATTCCAAAGCTTCATTGCAGTTTTCCTGTCAGGAAAACCAGCGGTGTGTAGGGGAAAGACTGAACAGAGCAAGTTCTCGGCTTTCCCCTCGGGATTTTCGATGGGAACTTTTCCCGTTGGAAATCCCGTACGTGTGTACGAAGCATTAATTTACCTACATGCAGGGGCGATTTTGACACAATATTGCTCCAAAAGGAGCCTCAAGGCCTCAATACAGCATGTAGCCTAGAGCCATTCTTGGATTGACATATATACTGTTTGCCTGTACTTGATACACATCTGAGGTATGTGACTTCTCTGTATACCTTAGGTAGCTGTTATTCGACTACTCATGATCCATATATGCATCCCTTCTGGACTTAAGCTAATCAAACACGAAACGTGTTTTTTTCGGGTCTAGCTAAATTTATGCTATCTTGAAACTAACAATCGCATAATTTTCATATGTGTTGACTATTCTAAAGTAAATCTACATAATGCAAATCTAGGGCCTGATTCTCAAAAGAGATACGCAGACTTAACTGCTGTTCAGCCTGCGTATCCCTGTGCCTAACTTTGGAAACGATTCTCAAAAGGCTTTTTCCAAAGTTAGGCAGAAAATCTGACATGTGTAAGACACTTACACGGTCAGATTTTAGGATGCAGTACCGCATCCGCCACTGGGGGCATTTCTCATTGAAATGCAGCTTTGCGTATGCAAATGAGGACTTAAGCAGATTTTCAAAGCATTTCAGCACTGTGATTTCTGCGTAAGTTCCGAATTTGCCTGCGCAAAACTAGGGCTGGTTTTATAATGTGGAAAGTTAGTCACACATTGTAAAGGCCCATTCCAGCGACGGCATTTGGTATGCATTCCTGAGGGAGAACTCCACGGCAATTTTTAAATTCAAAACCGGCATGGGTTCCCCCCCAGGAGCATACCAGGCCCTTAGGTCTGGTATGGGTTGTAAGGAGACCCCCCCACGCCGAAAAATTGACGTAGGGGGTCCCCCTACAATCCATACCAGACCCGTATCCAAAGCACGCTACCCGGCCGGCCAGGAATGGGAGTGGGGACGAGCGAGCGCCCCCCCCCTCCTGAGCCGTGCCAGGCCGCATGCCCTCAACATGGGGGGGTTGGGTGCTCTGGGGCAGGGGGGCGCACTGCGGGCCCCCCCACCCCAGAGCACCCTGTCCCCATGTTGATGAGGACAGGACCTCTTCCCGACAACCCTTGCCATTGGTTGTCGGGGTCTGCGGGCGGGGGCTTATCGGAATCTGGGAGTCCCCTTTAATAAGGGGGCCCCCAGATACCGGCCCCCCACCCTAAGTGAATGGATATGGGGTACATCGTACCCCTATCCATTCACCTGGAGGCAATAAGTAAAAGTTAGTAAACACACAACACAA
Source organism: Rana temporaria (assembly GCF_905171775.1). NCBI lineage: Eukaryota > Metazoa > Chordata > Amphibia > Anura > Ranidae > Rana > Rana temporaria. The sequence continues at coordinate 80,960,705 of NC_053495.1, read as the reverse complement.
GGCTTTTTAAAATAATTTATTATTCTGCTCCGGATGCCCCCCCTGTCTTCGTTATTAGCTCAATTACCAGGGGGGGCTTCTTCTTCCGCTCTCCGGGGGTCTTCTCCGCTCTCCGGGGGGGGTTTCTTCTTCCGCTCTCCGGGGGGGGGGGCTTCTCCGGACTCCGGGGGGCTTCTTCCATCTTCTCCCCTCTTCCGCTGTTGACTCGGCGAACCCCGGTTCTTCTGCAGCTCTCCGGTGATTTCTTCTTCAGCGCTGGCTGCCTGCTATGTTTGTGTGTTAGCTCAATTTCTAACAGGCAGTCGGCGCGGTCTTCTGCGACGTCAGGGTCTTCTCTTCCCTTCTTCCGATCTTGCCTCGTCGCCTGTTGTCGCTGTAATGATGGAAGCGCGCCTTGCATCCCATTTATATAGGCATCACCGTCCCATCATGCTCCGGCAGGTACCCACGTGGTGGGTGCCTACCCACGTGCAAGAGACACATATTTCGCAGGAGTCAAATCTTAAAATAAGCTCACTGGATTACCCATTATGGTACTACGGAGACTCACCGACTAAATTGGCAAAGGGGGTTGCCATAGGGTTTGCCAGGGAAGTTAGATTTGTTTTGGTAGAGAGAAAAGCAGATCCCGAGGGGCGGTATCTTCTACTTAGAGGAAAAATAAATGAGGTGGATTATTCTATTGCAAATATTTATTGTCCAAACAAGAACTCCATGAGATTTCTTAAAGGGGTCATTGAGATGTTTATGGACTTCAGGACAGGCAGGGTGGTTGTGGCGGGCGATATGAACCTCTGTCTGGATCTGGATCTTGACAGTACGTCCCGTGCACAGCGGACTGGAGATGCACAAAGAAAATTACTTAAAAAAAAATTACATCAACTCCAATTGATAGATGTTTGGAGAATACAGCATCCGAAAACACGAGATTACTCATTCTACTCCGCTGTGCACGGGACGTACTCTAGGATCGACTTTTTTCTAGTGGATCATAGCTCATTGGACGTAGTGACAAGTTCGGGAATCGGGATAACTACCCTGTCGGACCATGCGCCAGTTTCAATTAATTTAAAAATTGAGGGAGCTCCCAAAAGTAACACCAAATGGAGACTTAATGAGGATTTAATACAGGATGAAGAGGTTGTAAAAAGGATAAAACAGGAATTAGAATGGTATTTCAAGACCAACTGCTCCGAACACGTGTCGGAATCAATAGTCTGGGAGGCTCACAAGGCCTATATCAGGGGCATACTGATTGCAATAGGATCAGCAAAAAAAAAAGAAACTAAGAAGAAATATGATGAGTTATATAAAACCATCTTGGACCTTGAACAGACCCATAAACTAACAGGAGAGCACGAAGCGGAGCGTACCGTTATCTTAAAAAGAGAGGAGTTAAGAGATCTTATTGAATATGAAAATAGAGGGGCATTTTACAGACGTAAGAAAGAGAATTATCAATGGGGCGACTTGTCGGGTAAATACCTAGCAAAAGGGTTCCAAAACAAATTTAAGGGTAATTTTATAGAAAGTATTCAAACAGGCAAAGGGAACAAAGTACATACATCATCAGAAATTGCAAGAGTATTTCAAGAATACTATGGGAAGCTGTATGCTATATCGCAAGGGGATACCCCCGAAAAAACCAAAAGGAGAAGGGTTAATATAAAAAATTTTTTAAATAACACATGCTTAAATAAAATATCAGACGACAAAATTAGTTTTTTAGAAGAACCTATAACGGAATTAGAAATACGTAATAATTTAAAGGAGTCACCAAAGGGGAAAAGTCCAGGCCCCGATGGGTTAACAATTGCATATTACCAAAAGTTCAGTGACATTTTGATCCCCAGGATGTGTTCTTATATAAACGGTATTGGTTTAAATTGGGATATTCGCCAAGAGGCATTAGAGGCTGCAATTACAGTAATCCCTAAGATAGGTAAAGATCCCTCCTTATGTTCTAGTTTTAGACCCATCTCGCTTTTAAATGCAGATGTAAAACTGTTCGCCAAAATCTTAGCAGGGAGAATGAAAACAATCATGAAAGATTTAGTACATACTGACCAAGTAGGCTTTGTCCCCGGGAGGGAAGGCAGGGATAATAGCATCAGAACACTTCTATTGACACAGATAATAAAAGATAGTAAATCCCCAGGTCTACTCCTGTCGATAGATGCCGAAAAGGCTTTCGACAGGGTAGACTGGGGATTTCTATTGAACACATTGGAGTTTATCGGGATCGGTCCAAAAATGATGGGGTGGATAAGCGCTTTGTATAAACACCCAACGTCAAGAGTTAAGGTAAACGGGACATTGTCAGGGACATTTGAAATGTTCAATGGGACTAGACAGGGGTGCCCCCTGTCTCCCCTTTTATTTATTTTAACCCTGGAACCATTGCTGGCCGGGATTAGAAATAACCCCGATATCAGGGGGATTCAAACAAATGATGGGGAACATAAACTCGCAGCGTTCGCCGATGATATTTTATTATTCATAACGAATCCAACTATAACACTCCCGAATTTATTAAAAACCCTCAAATTGTATGGAGATGTATCTAATTTTAAAATCAATCCTCTAAAATCAGAAATCCTCAATATAAATGTGAAAGCACAGGACGTACGGAGATTTAAGCAAGAGTTCCCATTTATATGGAAAGATACCGAGATAAAATATTTGGGAGTTAATATCACATCTTCCCCTGACCTAATCTATCTACAGAATTATATACCACTATTAAATGATATTAAAAAAGATTTAAAGAGAATTGCATTGAGACAAAGATCTCTATTAGGGAGAATAAACTGTTTTAAGATGTTCACTCTCCCTAAGATATTATATATAATCCAAATGTTACCAATCGCACTACCGGGTGCTTATTTCAAAACACTAAAACAGTTATTGAATAGGTTTATATGGCGGAACAAAAAAACGCGTATTAGTATGGAGGTGTTAATTAGAGATAAGGAACATGGTGGTTTGGGGGTACCTGATATCTATACATATTATATGGCTATACACATGGCACGGGTGGTTGACTGGGTCAGAGATAAAAGAGAGAAAAGATGGGTGAGATTAGAAAGCTGTTCAACTAATTCACGGTTAGGAAAAGAAATTTGGATACCGCCACATTTTAGACAAATAAACCCACACATGCACATAATCACATTGGCTTCCATGACTATTTGGGATAGGGCACATAAAAAACATAGATGGGGTTATAACTCCCCATTAATTCCTCTATTTGACACAAATTTCTTTGCACCAGGGAAAATGGACTTGTTTGGTAACTGGATTAAAAAATCAGATGCTCAATTAAAAGACATATTAAAAGACGGCAAAATTCTTACCTATCAGGAACTAAGTAAAAAAAAAAGAATTGTTTGAGTTGAACAGGTGGCGATACCTTCAGCTGACGCATTTTGTGGGCTCCCTCCCCTCCCCCCTGAGGTCAGATAGATACTTGCTCCCTCTGGAGCGTATGTGTTTGGCACCAGGGGGAAGGGGCGCGATCTCCGCAATTTATAAAATATTAATGGGATTGAAAGACCCCGGTTTCCCTCCTTATATTAATAAATGGGAAGAGGAATTGGGAACGGGAAAAACAGAGACAGTGGTCAGGAAAATATTAAAAAAGACGCATTCAACCTCATTTAATTGTGCATTGATCGAAATGAACTTTAAATGTTTAGCACGATGGTATATAACCCCGGCCATAGCACACCGTTACCAAGACGACACCTCCCAATACTGTTGGAGGGGCTGTCTTGAAGAGGGCACTATGTCACATATATGGTGGACCTGCCCAAAAATTAAAACATACTGGCAGGATGTATTATTAATAATCGAGGAGATAACCGGAATTAAAATACCTTCGGATCCATGGGTCTGCTTGTTTCATGGGACAGAAATGTCAACTAAACAGTATATGAGAACCTTACTTCCACACGTACTAGACGCAGCTAAGAGTCTGATCCCCAAACAATGGAAGGACCCTACGAGCCCGACAGTAAAGAGCTGGTTTTGCAGAATTAACGACATATATTATGCTGAACAGCTCAGGTACATGGGAGAGGAAGGAGAGGGAGGATTTAAACGGAAATGGCAGGATTGGGCTAAATTTAAACTTGCACCAAGGTATATAGACAGGATGATACAGTGTAGGAAGGTTAACGGGCAAAGAGTGACTCAATAGGAGACAGAACTCCGGAGATAGGGGAGGGTGGGAGGGCGGGATCAAGGGTTGGGGGGGGCTTGAGGGTGTGATAAGGGTTTGTTCGGCCAGGGGACACTAACGTATCTATTCACGTATTTAAGAATTTTGTTTTTCTTTATCTCCTTTTGTATATTTATTGACATATATTCAAGAAAAAAAAGGGGAAAAAAAACAAAAAAAAAAAAAAAAAAACAAGAAAAAAGACATAATGATTAAAAAAAAAGAGGGAAAAAAAAATAAAAGAAAGAAATTTCCAACCATGATGCGAACAAAGGAGACTGCAAATTGAACGCTAAAGTGATTGAGTATCCTGATAGTTCTCTGAGGCGGAACAAAAAAAAACAATAAAAAAAAAAAAAAAAAAAAAAGCGTGATGTTTTTTATGGGAGATTACATCTAGTGGTGATTCTTTACATAGCAACCCCTAACTGAACGTGGGAGGTATTAACTGCAGTATAAATAGAAACACAACTCATGCCCCTCCTATCCTTGAAAAAAAAACGAGTTCCTGGTAAAACATGTCAGATTTGGATTCAAGACAGAGATGCTCAATGCGTCATGGATGACATATCTCATTGCGCTTGTGCATGCACAGTTGATTGTCTGAAGCCAGTGGCAATTATCTCGGCTGAGACAAGCCGATGGTGGCCCAGAGGACCCGACACATAGTGCTGACAGTAAACTGTTGATCCGTGGGGCTTCAGTGAGCAAACAGAATATACAAAATGGAACATACAGCCCCCCGGACCGGAAAAAGATAGTACAGGACTGCAAATATATATCGCTCCATGAATGGTCGGGTGAGTGGGCCATAGGTCCTTTAACTGCTTCCTTTCACTTTGCTTCCTCCCATATGTTACTACTCAGCCAATACTAGCCAGCTTCACAACAACGTCATTGAGCTATTGTTTTTCCAACAGTTAGACAATAATACATGCAATCCCACTCTGGACAGGCAAGTGTCAATTTTTTAAAAGTCAGCAGCTGCTGTATTTGTAGCTGCTGGCTTTTATTTCTATGTTTTTTAGGTGAACCACTGCTTTAACCACTACCCGACGGCCGTACGACTTTATACGGCCGCGGGGTGGTTCTCAATCTCTAACAGGCCGTAAAAAGACGGCCTGCGCGCGCATTCAGCGGCGCGTGCGTGCTCGCCGCATCGCTGAGATGCCGATGCGAGTGCCTGGCGGCCGTGATGTCCGCCAGGGACTCGGGATCGGCAGCTACAGGGACAAGACGTGGAGCTATGTGTGTAAACACAGAGATCCACGTCCTGTCAGGGGAGAGAAGAGACCAATCTGTGTCCCTTGTACATAGGGACATAGATCGCTCACCTCCCCCAGTCACCCCCCCTCCACCTACAGTTAGAACACAATTTAGGGTACACATTTAACCCATTCCTCACCCCCTAGTGTTAACCCCTTCAATGCCAGTCACATTTATACAGTAATTAGTGCATTTTAATAGCACTGATCGCTGTATAAATGTGAATGGCGCCAAAAATGTGTCAAAAGTGTCCGATGTGTCCGCCATAATGTCGCAGTCATGAAAAAAATGCTGATCGCCGCCATTAGTAGTAAAAAAAAAAATAATAAAAAAAAATAATTCTGTCCCCTATTTTGTAAGCGCAATAACTTTTGCGCAAACCAGACGCTTCTTGCGATTTTTTTTTTTTTTTTTCAAAAATATGTAAAAGAATACGTATCGCCTAGACTGAGAAAAACAATGTCTTTTAAAAAAAAGTGGGCTATTTATTATAGCAACAAGTAAAAAATATTTATTTTTTTTCAAAATTGTCGCTCTATTTTTGTTTAAAGCGCAAAAAATAAAAACCGCAGAGGTGATCAAATACCACCAAAAGAAAGCTCTATTTGTGGGAAAAAAAGGACGTAAATTTTGTTTGGGAGCCATGTCGCATGACCGCGCAATTGTCAGTTAAAGTGACGCAGTGCCACAAGCTGAAATTTCACCTGGTCAGGAAGGGGTATATGTGCCCAGTAAGGAAGTGGTTAAGGTGTGTGCATGCATGGTCTGAGCGTGATGTAGCTGCTCTTAAACAGATGTGTCTATTTTTAACATGATCTTGGTGTTGGTGGTGGGTACTTGGTCTTGGTCCCTGTAACGGGAGTCACTTGTGGGCACAGATTGAGCCAGAAAATAATGGACATTCAGAATATCTTGGACTACCTGAGATGGACTGTTGTGTGGTTATTTCCCACAATGTATTCCAGGATATCTGTGGAGAACTGGTTGCTGTTTGTTGATTCTGAACTCAACAGGTTAATTGAAAGAGTGACTCATTCATAATGTGGGGACACATACTGTTAGGTGTTAATGTCATCAACTCTAGCCATCTGTCTGTTGTGATGTAAATTAATCTAGGATGGCTTCTGAGGATCTGTCATTGTGGCTTGTGCCAATTGACACTGTACTGTGTGAAGGAGTCCTGTGATAAATGTGTATTGCAAGTTAACAGACAGTATAAAGGTTATGTGTCAGACATCAGCTGTAGTTAATTAGCTAATGTAAATTAGATCAGGAGCCGGAGTCATGATGTCTACCAAAAATATGTATATTGGGGCTCATTGTGTGATGTTGTGGGTGGAGTTGGGGCATTGTTCATTTTGGTTACTGCAGGATCCCAACTGTATACAAGAGCCTGATTTTCTCAATTAAGGGTCTATTTGTGTTTAACCTCAAACAGAGCTGTGTGTCTCGTTATTGGGGGTTGTCTGCCTGAATGTGGAGTGTCGGTAGCTGTCTTGGGTTCGGGAATGGAATATCTTAAACGGCTTTAACCCCTGTCTCATTTGGGGTTTTGTTAGTCATCTTTTTTGTATTTACATATTTTTCTAATAAATTGTATCCCTTATTAAGCAGCATGTGCCTTATTAAGAGCTGTGTCTATTCACAGTGGGAATTCTTCCCCTGTAACTTTTCTCTCTCAGAGACCACACCTATAATTGGTGAGTCTGCAAATCTTGGGACACCACACGGGTATACTGTACACCCAGTATTGTGGTAACTAAAAGTTTCTTATGAAACTGCCCCCCCTACCTGAACCTTGCTAGTGCATGTCACCATCACTGCAGACACTGTGTCCTTCATAGCAGGTGTGTAGTGCTCCACGTGTGGCTTCATGGGCAGCTTTCGGACTCCCCTAGTGCCACTGCGCCAGAAAGGAAGCTGGCACCAGTTCCTGCCCCACCTTCACCCCTGGAAAGGACGCCGCACGTTGACCCTGTGATCCGCTTATAGGAGTGTCACTTCTGGCGTCGCCGACACTCTTCTCTGCCTCTACAAGCATGGCGGGCAGTGCACACCCTTCCGCCCCCTGCAACGCCGCCTGGACAACTGGGGTGGATCATTGGCCAGAACCGGCTCGCCACTAGGGGGAACAGAGGACCCCACCTTACCGCTGCCGAGCCCTGGTAGGTGGGAGGGCTGGGGTCTTTGCAAAAAAATACAAAAAAGAAGAAAAAAGGGAGAGGAACCTCTGTCTCTCAGGAGCACCTTAGAGATCATGGCTCCCCCCCCCCCCCCAAGGATGTTCCCTCCAGGCCTGAAGAAACCAAAAAACTTAGGTGTGGTAAGGAGGTACCTCGCAACTTTTGTAGAACATTATAGGTTGGACCTCACATCTGCCAGCAATCAGGCATTTGACAGGAAGGTCCTGCAGGCTGTAGTCCCACCCTAAGGGGGTAAGTATCTGTTATCCTCTCAGGTGCTCTCCTGAAAGATGCCTTGGGAAAAATTAGTAAGGTTTACCAGTAATTTTTTTCAGAAGTCTTTCAGGACAGCATTGACCTGCCCTATTAGTTTGATGTACTATGCTGTGACTAACATATGTGCTTATGTGTTCCAGCCGGGGGCTGGAGGTTCTCTTCTACAACCGAGGTGTGGTAGGGAGGTGCCCCCCTTTAAAGACTTGGAAGGTGTTTCCTGGTTCAGATGGGAGGTGTCCTGATCTCTCTGGTGCTGTCCTGAAAGACCAAGCCCTCTTGGGCCAATACTAGAATTAGGGTAGTAATTTTTCTGTGTAGCTTCTTCAGCACTAAAGGAATCATTTGCACAGGGGGAAAGGCAAGTGGAAGGACCAGACGCTTGGTCCTGCTCAGAGAAAAGTAGACCGATACTTTTACATTTGCTTGTGATGCAAAAAGGACAACCTGGGAAACCCCCACCTGCCTACTATCCTCTGAAAAATCTCTACTATCCATTCCGACTCAAGCACCATTCTTCTGCTTAAGAAGTCCACTATTGAGAGTGTGCATGCGCTGGACTTCCAGGAAGACACTGTGACCGGGAGCTCTGGCCCACTCCGGCCTTTCAAAAGCCACCACACCAGCGAACAAGAGCGGGACCTAGGTGACTGACCTGCCTGGTCACCGGACACCATAAAGCACACGCTCGCATCCTGGGAGATCAAGCCAAGAGGAAGGTCAGACGCCAGCTCAGCTTTGGCTTGCTAGTCATAGAGCGTTCCAAGATGGCGTGCATGGCTCCTCCTTGCTGGGACATATGAGACACGGAATTGAGGATTCCAGCGCACCAGGCAGCAAACAACCTCCTGGCAAACCCTGTGAGTACTCAATACAACTATGATGTCTCCCCAGCCTCCACTGAATCATTCCTGGGCAGAACGATGGAGGAACTTCTCTACACTCCTATGATTAATACCCCCCTCAGTTAGGTTCACAACATACTTCTCCTATGCCTCAAGGCCACCTCCCTAACATGGCTCAGCTACTTAACAGTTTTTTTCTGAAATGCTAGCTACAGGACTGGCACATAATGCTGCACAAATCACATCCTCAATTCAAGCAGACTGCACAGTCTGGGCATTTGAATGTATGCCATTGAACAAGCAGTGAACCATACAACTGCACAAGCTAACCAGAATACAGCATGTATACAAATGCTTCAAGACCAACTTGACACCACTCTCACTAAAATTGATGATTTAGAAAATAGGAGCAGACATTACAATTCCTGTATCAGAGGATTACCCAAATCGGTACTGGACATCCAGGGTTCAGTCAAATCCTTTATAAAAAAGGACATCATACCTGACATCCCCAATCACAGGCTGGAACTAGACAGAGCCCACTGAACATTACAACCACCCCCCCCCCCCCATCAAGATGGGCTGCCAAGGGATACTTCTATGCAGTGAAGGAAGAAATAATGCGAAAATCTAGGGGACTCTGGTAACCTCATTATTCAAGGGCATAAAGTTCAAATTCAGATCTATCCCCCACCACGATCCAAAGGCAAAGATCTCTTAAACCTCTCCTGGGGTCCTGGGGATCGTATCCCAAAAGTCGTTGAAAAAATAGTATTTTTGTACTCACTGTAAAATCCATTTCTCTGAGTTCATGGACAGACACAGCAGCAATTTACCTTAGGGTATTATATCCTTCCTTCCAGGAGAGACTAGGCAGAAAAAACAGCACTTCAAGTGTTAAAACACTTTTCAGTACAGCTCCTCCCAGGGGGCGTGGTCCCCCGGGTATAACCCACTCTCTGATTCAGCAGCTCCAGTTCGTAACAAGCAGTACAAACAAAAAGGAGGGGTGGGTGCTGTGTCCATCCATGAACTCAGAGAAATGGATTTTAAGGTGAGTACAAAAATCCTATTTTCTCTTCCGTTCATGGATGGACACAGCAGCAAATGACCTTAGGGATGTCCCCAAGCATTGTCAAAAAAAAATTTGAGGGGTGGGAAAAAACAGAGCAATTAAGCTTCACCCCAAACAAACCAGAGTCCCTCAATGGAGGAACTTCAACCTGAAACAGCCGCCTGATGCACCGGAGGCATCCGCAGATGCACTCACATCCACCTTGTAAAACTTGAAAAGGTGTGGATTGACGACCAGATCTCCGTCTTACACACCTGTAAAACAGACGCCTGATGGCGGAAAACCCAAGAGGCACCAACCGCTCTGGTCGAATGCGCCGTAAACCAGAAAGGGAGGCGCCCGCCCCTTTTGGGCATAGGCCTGGAGCACGACCTGTCTGATCCACCTGAAAATGGAGGCCGATGGCCGCAAGACCTTTCTCAGGACCATTCACTGACATGAACAGTGAGTCCGATCTCCGGAACGGAGCCGTAGCAGACAAGTACGCCTGTAGGGCTCGCACCACATCCAAGGGAAGTAACGTGGCCTCCTTTGAGTTCTTTGGCTGAGGACATAAGGATAGTAAAACAATGTCCTCATTATAAAAGAGCCCTGCAAGACAAGGCTACCAGATCAAAAAGCTTGTCTGACCGAAGGAATGGCTACTAAAAAAGACCACACTCTGGAACAGAGAGAAAGAGGAATCTCCTGAACGTCCTTTTGAAGCACCGAGAGGACCGAATTCATGTCCCACGGAGGCAGTGGAGGACACACAGGAAGGTCACAAGCCTGACCCCCTGTACAAACGTACGCACCAGGGAGTGCGTCGCCAACGGACGCTGAAAATAAACAGCCAAGGCCGAAATCTGACCCATAACCATACTTAAGGCGAGAGCTTGACCCACTCCCCGCTGTAGGAACAGCAGCATCTGGGACAGCACGTATGTGCGGGGGTGTCCTTTCATCTCTGCACACGAAGAGATGTAGGCTTTCCACGTACGATGGCAAATCCTACGTGAAGGAGACTTCCGTGCAAGTAACATGGTAGAGATCACCGAGTCCGTCGGACCTCCAGCTCCTGGCTCCCAACAGCCATGCCGTTAAAGCCAGCGACTGTAAAGCAGGGTGAGGAAAAATTGGACCTTGTGACAGAAGATTTACTCTCAGGGGTAGAATCCAAGGGACGTCTGCCACCAGACGCACCAGGTCCGTGTACCAGGAAAGGCGCGGCAAATCCGGAGCGACCAGGATTGTTGGCATCCCCTCTGCTTCCACTCTGCGCAACAGGTGAGGGAGAAGCTCAGAGGAGGGACCCAGAAAACACGTGGGGAGACGCAGCCTGATAGCCCGGAGCTCCAGGACATTGACTGGCAGGCAGGACTCCACCTGAGTCCAGCGCCCTGGGCTGACTGGACACTCCAGAACGCCCCCCAGCCGGAGAGGCTGGCATCCGTCGTGACCACTGTCCGATAGCATGGCAAAAATAATTTCCCGGTCCGAAGTACCGGAGATGTCAGCCACCACACTAGGGAGGACCTGACCAGGCGACTTCACCCAAATCTGGTAATCCAGAGACTAAGGGAGCTTGTCCCAATGTGACAGAATCTCTTTCTGTAACATTTGGATGTGGAATTGGGCATACAGAACCGCTTTGAAAGAGGCTACCTGGAACCCAGAATTCTCTTGCAAAGGTGAAGCGATGACCACTGCTGGGTCGCAAACCGCTGCACCGCAAATTGCAGTGTCTGGAGTTCTTCCGTCGGGAGAAAAAACTTGCTTCTGAGGAATCCAGGACCAACCTCAGGTATTCCAGTCGCTAGGACGGAACCAACATTGACTCCTGGACATTCAGTAGCCACCTGAATCTTTTGGAGGGGCTGGCAGGTGATGAACCCATCCTCTCTTAAGTCTGAGCTTAAAGAAGCTCTCAGGAGAAAGTCGTCCAGGTCTCCCACAGTAGCGATTCCGCGCTGCCTTAGCAGGGCCAGAATCGGAGCGAGCAGCATTGTGAAAACTTGTGGTGCCAAAGCCAGCCCAAAGGGGAGGGCCACAAACTGAAAATGGTCCTCTTCGACCGCAAAACGCAGAAACCTCTGGAGTTTCGCTCATATGGGAATATGCAGGTACGCGTCCTGAGTACCCAAGGATGCCATAAAGTCCCCCTGATGGAGAGCCGCCACTACAGAGTGAACAATTCCATCCTGAATCTTTGCACTTTGACAAAAGAGTTAGGGGCCTTGAGGTCCAGGATTGGACGGACCCCCTCCTTTTTAGGGGACTACAGATTGGAGTAAAAAAAAAAAAACTGAAACCGTTCCCTTGAAGGAACCGGTATAATCACTTCCCTGACCAGCAGATCCTGACCAGCCCCTGACAGGGCCACCCGGCGTACCGGCGGAAGCTGGAGGGAAAAATCTGTTTGGTGCACAAGAGAGAAACTATCTTGTACCCCGAGGAAACTACCTTGCAAACCCAGCGGTCGGAAAGAGGGATCTCTACCGAGCTGCGCATCCGCAAAGTCGTCCCCCCACCCGAGTGTCTGGCGGGGCAGACCTACATGCAGAAGCAGGCTTGTCTACAGCGGGCGCCTTATCACCCTGGAAAAACGTTTTCCTGCCGCACCTGGGGGCGAAAAAAATTGCTTGGGGGAGGTAAAGGAGGGACCCTGCTTATGACGAAGCTCCTTACCCTTCCCAGATTGTGGGAGCAGAGTGCTCTTGCCCCCTGTAGCATCTATAAATGTCAACCAGGGACGCCCCAAAAGGGTGTACACCCTTCAAGGGCAAGTCCTCCTAAGGACCCTTTAGAGGGTTGGTCCGCAGACCAACACTTTAGCCACACAAGGTGGCATAGTACCACCACGTAGACGGAGGCCCTGGAGAGCAAGGGGAGCGTATCCAGGGCCAATTCACAGGCAAACTGCATGCCCTGCACCAACTGGTCAGTCAGGCCCACACAGAGCTCTGGAGCATTATGCGCCTCCAGCTCCTGCAGCAGGGACTTTGCCTGCTCGGTAATTGTCTGACACTAGAGCTCCAGCCAAAACCGGTCTCACTGCCGACCCCACTACTGTGAACATGGAGCGGGTCACAGCCGCAGCTCTCCTAGCTGCGGGGGTCCATAAAGGCGGGAGCCCCTTCCACAGGTAACGTGGTAGACTTGTTCAGTCTGGACACAGGGGGGTCCGCTGACGGAGGACTTTTTTTTTTAAAGTCTTCCTCAAAAGGATAACGGTCCGCAAAGTATTTTGGTACAGCAAAAACTTTCTGCGGCCAATCCCATTCCTTGTACATTATTTTGTCCAGGTATGGAACACAAGGAAACACTTTTTGCGGTGCGGGGTGGCTTGCGGAACCCCAAAAGGGACCGGCATCTCTGACGACTCCACCATCCTCAAGTTTTTGAGTATCCCGCACTGTAGTGATAAAAGATCCAACAAAGCGCCTTATCAAGCGCTGACCCTGAAGCAGAGTCATCCTTACTGACCGTGTGGGCTAAGCCTGCAACATCTGACATGACAGAACCAGAGCCAGCAGCAGCAGGGTCCGGTTCCATGTCAGAGCCATCCCCAGAAGCAGGTGCAGGGAGGGTGTTTTTTACCCCCCCTTCTGGCCATTTGTCGCTTCAATCTTGGCAATAAAACGCTTAAGGGACTGCCGTATGTGCTCTACAGAGACCGCAGGGGCACTAAGGGTTAACCCAGGCGAGGTTGGGGTAGAAGCCTCTGTTCAGACTCCATTTGGACCCACCGCTTATGCCTCCTTAGTACTGCAAGGCAGACACCCACCGGTCACCCTCCTGGTTGCAAAACAGAGGGGACCCCCAGGGAACTCACCACTCGACCCGGTTGTAGTGTTAGCTAAAGCGCTGAGAAGTGCAGGCTGCGCTGTCCCTCAGGAAGCTATTCGCAGGCTTTTGCTGCGCTATTACAGGCACTAGAGGCCAAGACTTTTCCAAGATGGCCGCTGTATGCAGGAAAATAGCATGTGGGCCACAAGAAAATGGCCGCCGACCTATACACACCGCGTCCGCGGCAAAATGGCGGCCATACACGTGTTTAAAACACACAGTGACACAGCAGAAAGACACAGCCCAGCACATACAGCAACTCCCCCAACAAAAACAACAGCACCTTACAGTACACGGTCCCCGGTAGTAACAGAACCCCAGGAGGGCCCCCCCCCTTACAGCCGCCACCCAGCATGGGGAAGGAGGGAGAGAGGAAAGCAGGGCGGACCCTCATTCGACCTCCCCAAGGAAAGCACCAGCCATTAGGGCTGTGCATCTTCACCGGTCTCACGATTCGATGCAATTAAGATTATCAAGTCCACGATTCGATTCGATTCAGTGATGCATCACGATGCATCACGATTGCAGCGCAAGTGCGCATGGCTCTCCCCCCAAAATACTAAAGGAGATGGATCAGAGACTGCAGACGTGGTACAGGAGATGATCAGAGACTTCGGGCATAGTACAGGAGATGGTCAGAGACAGCAGACATAGTACAGGAGATGGTCAGAGACTGCAGACATAGTACAGGAGATGATCAGAGACTGCGGGCATAGTACATGAGATGATCAGAGACTGCGGGCATAGTACAGGAGATGATCAGAGACTTTGGGCATAGTACAGGAGATGATCAGAGACTTCGGGCATAGTACAGGAGATGACCAGAGACTGCGGGCATAGTACAGGAGATGGTCAGAGACTGCGGGCATAGTACAGGAGATGGTCAGAGACTGCGGGCATAGTACAGGAGATGGTCAGAGACTGCGTGCATGCTACAGGAGATGGTCAGAGACTGCGTGCATGCTACAGGAGATGGTCAGAGACTGCGTGCATGCTACAGGAGATGGTCAGAGACTGCGTGCATGCTACAGGAGATGGTCAGAGACTGCGTGCATGCTACAGGAGATGGTCAGAGACTGGGGACATGCTACAGGAGATGGTCAGAGACTGGGGACATGCTACAGGAAATGGTCAGAGACTGGGGACATGCTACAGGAAATGGTCAGAGACTGGGGACATGCTACAGGAAATGGTCAGAGACTGGGGACATGCTACAGGAAATGGTCAGAGACTGGGGACATGCTACAGGAAATGGTCAGAGACTGCAGAAATTATACAGAAGATCAGCAGGTATGATTTTTTTTAAGAAAAAAAATAATACCCTTTAGTATCACTTTAACAAACCCATTGAGTCTTTTGGCAGCAACGTGCATAGTAAACAGGTCAACATCACTACACAAATAAAAAAAAGGGAGACATTCCAATCAGCAAGAAATATACTGCTTCTAGATCAGTAATTGTTTCCAGAGGGGAGAGATGATAGGGAAATCACAGGAAGAAATTAGACAGTAAAAGTTTGTGCAGCCCCCAATGTGTAAGGCAAACAGTACACACACACACAGGATAGCTGCAGCAGGGAAGGGGGGGATGTGCCACCTTTACACTCACCCATATATCAAGCATGACAGGCTTATCTCTCACCTCCGGAGCACTTCCATCCCCCCCTCCTCTCCTCACAGCTTGTTTGTAGTTTCCAGAAGCTGACTTTATGCCTCATCCCACGGATGTTACAACAGCTGCAGTGTCAGCTCCGTGCAGTGATTTTTGTGTCTGTCTCTCAGCTCCTCACCGCCCATCGGGGAGATGACCAGTGTCACTGTCCAGTCAGAGCTCCAAATCACAGAGGAGGGGGAGATCGTGGGTGGGGGCAGCAACGAGGCTCAGGCTACATTGTGTGAGTTGAGGAGGGGACAGCTCCAGGCGCAGCCAGCCGATCGGCGGCATATCATTCCAGCAAAAACATTGCTTTGCGGGGGAGGGGCTGCAATGACGTCATCAATAATCGATCATTGCCGAATACCGCATCGATACAGAATCGGGCAGGGTATAATCCCGATGCATCGATCATTTTCAACACCCCTACCAGCCATACCACCTTGTCAGGGCAAGGGGCCACTACTTACCCGTCCTGCGACCACCGGCTGGAGGCATTCCGGACAGAACCAACGTCCGCTAAATGGCATGGCTGTCAGCCAGACACACTGTGACAAAGCCATAAAGACCGGTCATATGTGTGCCCTGGAATATGTAGTTCCTAGGCCACCCCTGGAGCAATGGGGCATGTCGTGGACGACCCAGAGCTGAGCTGAGGGCCGGCACACACTAGATGGCAGAGCATGGGGGGACTACAAGGATCGAGATCCAGCCTGCCACCCAGTCGGCCGTTGATGGAAGATATCAGGAACAAAACAAAATAAAAGCGAAAAGAAAAAATGGCTAAAAAATTCCAGAGTACATGGACTCCAGAAGGCCATGTCTACTCCTGAGGCTAGGCAGAAAAAAACTGGAGCTGCTGAGTCAGAGAGTGGTTTATACCCGGGGGACCACGCCCCCTGGGAGGAGCTGTACTGAAAAGTGTTTTAACACTTGAAGTGCTGTTTTTTCTGCCTAGTCTCTCCTGGAAGGAAGGATATAATACCCTAAGCTCAATTGCTGCTGTGTCCGTCCATGAACGGAAAAGAAATACCAGTGGTTCTTTCCCTTCCACCCGCAGTTCCAGTACTGGAATAAATCTTATGGATGCAAAAGCATCCAGGACAGTGAACAACTACTCCCCCAGCTTGGGTATATCTCCCAAGAATTATCACCCCAACAAGCGACCGACTGTCCAAGCTCCTCCAAGAGACCCTCTAACCCCACTATGGAACAAACAAAGTGGCACCGAGAATCCATCCCTCCATGATGGCACCATCAGCTGAGTAACCCACCAAGGATTGTTGTTGGCACTTCTTCAGACAGTTGAACCTTCTGACAGTGTAGCGGACTGGCCTACACTTTCTTGGTACTCTGTCTAGCCCATAAGGCAATTCCACTCATCCTTACCCTGCTCCCGTAATTACCAGTCTACCCTCTTAAGCGGACTTCACTTCCACAAGTTATACTTACTTGCTTTTGATTTGCATGATCAGAATATGTGCATTGTGTTAACAAGCTTTATATTTGGTTTACTTTTGTTCTCTCTATACATTAGGTCCCTCACCACCACCGATTCACCAGAGGGCCCTGTGTCTGGAGTGGTTTGGCATGTCACTCCTCCTGCTGAGGCAAAGACCACCTCTGGTGACATCAGGATAGCAACCTATATTGAGGTTGCCTTAATACCGAACCCTACACATGTTGCAAATTTGGTGCAATCCTGCGCTTAGAAAGTTTGGAGCAATATTTGCTCTGGATTCCCCATCCCTCGCTCTATTTTCTATCCTTCCTTTTCTTCCTCTCTCCTGCTCTTTATTTACTCCCTATTTTGGTCCCCTCCCAGATACCTACACAGAGAACTTACTCAATATTTACAAAAGGTTCATTGATGATTGTATCCTTATATGGAGGGGTGATGAAGAATCGTTGATCCAATTTTTTGAAAAACTAAATATGAACCAGAAAAATATTATACTCACCTACACCATTAATGGAAAAACTATACAATTTCTGGATCTAGAAATCACACTTGAGGCGCAACTGATCACCACTAAAACCTACTTTAAACCGGTCGAGCGGAATAGCTATATACCGGTGGATAGCGGCCACCATGATCCCTGGCTAATAAATTATCCCGAAAGGGCAATTGGTTAGGATCCGCAGGAATTGCACTGATCCACAGACATTTTTGGAGCAGGCCAATATGATTGGCGAAAAGTTTGTGAATAAAGGATATGATACCAGTTTCAAAATGTTTTAGCAATACCTAGAGATACACTAATAGAAGATAGGACTAAAAGAAAAGTTTTGGACGATCAAGTACCAATCATTCTCAATTATAACGTCCAACACAAACAATTGGAAACCATCTTCAAAAGGCACTGGTCTATATTACAGGCTGACAAACAACTGCAATGCATACTGCCCAGTATGCCAAGAATAATGTATAGACGTGCACCCACTTTAAGAGATCTGGTGGCAAAGAATGTGCCTGATCCCCCTACTAAATCTAATACACTAACCTTCTTCCAAGGAAAAGGCTTCTTCCCTTGCAAGAGATGTTTTGCCTGTAAAAAGACTAATTTTAATGGACAAAAATGCTCCAGTTTTGTATCCAACGTTACACAAAAGGAATATTAAATCAAAGACTTAATAACGTGCAGGACTGAAGGAGTAGTTTATGCCTTACAATGTTCATGCTCCCTCCAGTACATTGGCCGCACGAAAAGGCCTCTGTGGAAACGCCTCAGGGAGCATGTCCAGAATATTGAAAAGAGCTTCCCTAAACACAAATGTGTCACGACATTTTTCCCTGTGCCATCAAAACAACCCCAAAGATCTAAAATTTTGGGCCATTGCCAAGTATAACCCACACTGGAGGGGGAGTCATATGGTACGGGAATTAAGCCAGACCGAATCAAGATGGATACATGAAATGTCCAGGCGCCCGCCATCCCTCGCATGCGTCGAATGACTTTGACGCATGCGTGGAAGCCTTTAAATGGCAGGCCCGCCCACGTCATCGCCGCGGATACGCCCCGCGTATTGTTTACGCGCGGACTTCTGTACGATGGTTAGTACAACCATCGTACAGAAGCCCTCTGGCAGGCATGTACGGTGAAAACGGTCTGACGGACCGCTTTCATCGTACATGTTTGCTCGTGTGTACCGGGCCTTAGAAACGGCCTCCTGCTTTTGGTGACCATGCAGGTAAGCTGAATATACAAATAAAAGTCACAAGAAAAAAAAGTCCTCCAGTGAATAAAGGATGGTGGCTATACACAATATAACACCCAGGAGATGTGCCGTGATCATGCAGAAAGGAATTCTCCACCACAGATACGATGTCTCATTACCAGCTTCACTGATCTCCTGATTGAGATCGTGACAGCATGTGGCTTGTAATTCCCGCCCGGGGTCTCTCAATGCTGGATGTCAAACACTTTTCCCTTCAATGTCTCACAGATCCTCAACGTTTCTCCCAAGTTAGAGTCCCCATGTAGAGATGAGAAACACTGACATAGTGAAGTACTGTAAACTGAGCTTTAATAAATAAAAAAATTGCACTTACAAACATTTGTAGCAATTTGCGTGTAAAAATATCAAGCCGGCCGGCTTTAAAACGATTCCGCCCGTCCTTCCGGGATGATAGCGTTCTAGTGTTGGTGACGTCAGCGTGCCTCTCCTCCCTACGCTGTTTCGTCAAATGGTGATGTCTTCCAGGGGCACGAGCGGCGTGCTGACTCACCGCTAATTAAGCTACACAGTGGGGAACGCAGAGTTCAGAGCTCCAGGGACTCCTACTGATACTTCCTCCATGTTTGAAAGGGGAAATTTGCCAGTACTATATTGCAACACTATGCGGCTGTAAAAAACACACGTACTGCGGCTGGCAAAAAATCAATAAAGGGTGCAACCTTCTATAATGAAAAGTAGCTCCATATTAAATATAAGTGAGTAATTTAAAACTATTTCAATAAAAAATAGATACAAATTATATAATGAAAAGGAGAGATAAAAATAGAGCTGGAAACACCAGTAACCCATGTAAGTTACAAACGCTAATGGCAAAGGTTATCTCTAGTGCTACATCTTAAAGACAATGGATGAGACTTTAAAGGAAAATTCCAATCTCTCAAAAATCTATGAGTGACCTAGAAGGATATATACATCCAACAGGTGCACATCAAACAATAAATGTGATCGGCCGATGCGATCGGTCGGCAGATAAACATCAGTTATTCTGCCAATCCCAAAATTTTAGATTTCGGGAACAGTAAGCTACCAGTCTCTGGGTGTAGTACATATGACTGGTATTGATGAAAATAGCAAATCAAAAAGGAGAGAAGGAGATTGAAAGTCTCCAAACAATAATTAAACCTTAGTGATTCAGCCATTTGAATGAAATCAGATGTATGAATGGTTCTGACTCAACTAGAAAAATCTAAATGAAAAAATACCTAGTTGATCTTGTAATATACCTCACATACTAGGGCTGCAATAATAATTATATTTAATTCATGTAAAATGTGAATGTAACCGGAATTCTGAACTGGTTTATATTATGCAAATAAAAATACAAGCAAAGAGCAGATTCCAATCGTTATCAATAAATGCATTCACATCTGTATCAATATTTAAACCGTGAGGGGTAAAAAATCTAACGCGGTATATCCAGGCCATCTCAAGCTTAGAGTTTTCTCTAACTAAAGAACTCCCCCTCCAAATTTATCGATTCCCAAGAATAGTGTGTTCTCTGGATTGCGATCATGGTGGGTATTGTAATGCTTAGAAACAGAATGATTAGGGAAACCAGATTTAATATTGGTGATATGCTCACCCAATCAGACCTGCATGGACCGTTTGGTCCTGCCAATATACTGAAGGCCGCAAGGGCCTTGTAATAGATAGACTATGCCAGTTGAGCTGCAAGTAATGAAAGGATCAATAGAGGAGAGGCGGAGAGGACGACGCCTGACGTCACCGCGCTGGTGACGTCCAAGCAATGCCCACCACAGAGGCAGACCAGGATGTGGACGCTGTATGTGAACACCATGGGGTAAACGGCGTCCACAGGCATCATGGCTGTCATGGCAACATGTTATGCCATGACAGCCAGGATGCCTGTGGACGCCGTTTACCCCATGGTGTTCACATATGGCGTCCACATCCTGGTCTGCCTATGTGGTGGGCGTTTACCCCATGGTGTTCACATACGGCGTCCACATCCTGGTCTGCCCATGTGGTGGGCCTTGCTTGGACGTCACCAGTGCGGTGACGTCAGGCGTCATCCTCTCCTCTACCCCTCCGCCCTTCTCTGGGCGGTGCTCGTACGTCACAAGTGCGGTGATGTCAGGTGTCCTCCTCACTGCCTCTCCTCTACCCCTCCCTGCGACGTCTTCGTGGTTACGCGGACACGCCGCACTACGGCACCAATCAGGCCAGCAGGGTGTGTCATTGCCCCCGCCCATCCCTGCACACCCATCGAGCTATTTAAACCCCACTGCTGCCTAAAATGACAGTCTTGGATGACAGCGGCGGTGATGATTTATAGGTATGTCCATTCCTTGTATTCAATCTCATTATAGATATTGTTGGGCATCCCTGTTCCCTGGTCAAACCAGTATGTTTTAATACCTGTCCACATACTTTTGTCTTCTACAGAGTATGTTCGAACAGTGTTTTTACACTGACCCCTCTGGCTGTATCTGGTACACCCTTCGCTCCACTGCAGGTATGCGGTTCAATGCATTTATTTTTTTGTATACACTGAGAATGTCAGTGCCTTTTGGCACGTTTGGCTTATCCTCATACATTATGTCCAACATTTTAATTGTGATTTTGTATATGTATGTATGTATGTATGTATGTATGTATGTATGTATATATATATGTATATATGTATATATGTATATATATATGTATATATGTATATATGTATATATATATATATATATATATATATATATATATATATATATATATATATATATATATATATATATATATATATATATATATACCTACTCACCTCCTTATATGCACTGGCCCAGATTCAGGTAGATTTGCCCTTTAGTTACACCTGTGAAGAGCAGCTGATTTGCTCTGCGCTGGGGCAAATTGGAAAGATTGCCACCTGATTCAGGATTCCTTTTGTCTGCTAATTTGCTCCTTTGTAAGGCAAAAATCAGGGCGTAAGGCAGCGCAAGTGAAAGTGGGTGTGCCCTATGCAAATGATCTGTTTTCCACTCAGCAGTGGTTTGCGCCTATTCTCAGGGCAAATTTTGCCCACCTGCTTGCACTGAGCAAATAAATAGGGGCAGACCTGCGCAGGTCCTGTGCAAAATTACATCCTGCTTGTTACACCCCCTCCGAGCAAGGTATTTTTGCCCTTTTTTATGAGATGGCACCTCCTGATAAGAAAAAAAAAAGAAAAGCAAATTCTGTCTCCGCTGAGATGGATATACTGCTTGCGGCACTGACGCGCCATACTGCCGTTCTTTTTGGTTCAGAGCGGAAGAATACCACCGTAGCCCAAAGGAGGGCAATATATGAGGCTATTACATTGGACATAAATGCCCTGGGCATTGAGGAGAGGTCCTGGGAGGACATCCAAAAAAAATTTACTGACATGCGTCGTCGAGTCAGGGACAAAATTGTCCTAATCAGAAAGCATAGCAGGGGCACGGGAGGAGGACCAGCCTGCTCTTTACGATTAAATCCAGAGGAGGAGGTTATCGCACAGAGTTTAGCGCTGGAGCAGGTGGAGGGACTCCCAGGCTATGACTCCACTGTTGGGGACTTGGAGACTGGTAAGTTTTTTTTTCTCATATCTGCTGTGTATCATGGGAGGGGGTAGAAGGGAACATATGAGGGGGTAGAAGGGAAGATGTAAAAAGTTATTTCTCATATTTGCTGTGTATCATGGGAGGGGGTAGAAGGGAACATGTGACAAGTGTGTTGCTCCAGCAACATTTTTTTTGTGTCATCCACAGATGTTGATGATGAGGCTGGGCCATCGTCGGCTGTAGGGCGACCCACGCCATCCCCAGAACATCATGGGGTCCAGTGATACTGGGCATGTTGGTGGAGGAGGATATCGCCCATAGTCCATCTAGGGAGGAGGAAGTGGTGGAGGAGTCCATTATCCTCAACCTGGATGAATCTGTGTACCTCCAGGAGGATCCCACCATCCCTGACCTCCCCACCACCCACCCGACCATAACGTCATCCCCCTCCAGGGCAAGCCCCTCCAG
Source organism: Rana temporaria (assembly GCF_905171775.1). Lineage (NCBI taxonomy): Eukaryota > Metazoa > Chordata > Amphibia > Anura > Ranidae > Rana > Rana temporaria. The sequence goes on along the minus strand of NC_053495.1, from coordinate 80,938,122 downwards.
TGTCCACCCCTCCAGTGTCCCTCCCTCCAGTGTGGCCCACTCCTTCTCCCTCAGTTCGTGCCCCAGCCTCTCCTCCAAGGAAGGCTCTATGTAAAACGAGGGATGTACCCTCCAGCCTCCGTGAAGGTCTGCAGGAGGAGCAGGCCCGGCAGACCCGCAATATAGGGGACATGGTGGTAGACTTGAGGCGGGTGGCGGACAGCCTGGCATCCTCCTCCTCCTCTCTGCAGCAGGCCCTCACCCTGCATGCTGACCGGGGGATACGAGATACTGAGAGCTTGGAGGAAGTCAGTGCCAACTGTGGAGCCATGGTCACCTGCATGGTCGAGCAGCAGGGCGCCATCGCTTTGCTAACAGCGGAGGTGAGCAGGTTGGCAGGTGCGGGAGGAGGGGAGATTAACCTGGCGGCAGCAGAGGACCAATACCACCCGGCAGCTGCGGATGTTGGCCCAAACCAACAGCGTGCTCACCCGCCTGGCCAACACCATGGAGGGCATGCAGGCACCACCTGCCAGGAGTGAGGAAGTAGGGGTTGATGCTCCTCCCCCCCTCCATCCCCACCCCATGCTCCATCCCCACCACAGGCTCCAAACCCTTAGCCCAGGCTCCATCCCCACCACAGGCTCAACCACGCAGACTGAGGAGCCAGAACCGGGGCACCCTTGGCACAAGGATGTCCAAAAAAAAAAAAAAATGTTCCTTTTATTTTTTGTATTTTTTACCTATCCCTTGCTGCTCATATAATGAGCTTTTTCTATTTATTTTGATTATGCTTATATTTTTTTTTGGGGGGGATATTTTTTTTTTGCTCAGATTAGGAGCTTTTCTATATTTAGTTTATGCTCAAAGTTTTTTTTTTTTTTTGTTTGTAGTCCCTACACACGGTGAGGAGTGCTGTAGTTGCTCTACAGCTGACCTGTGGCCATCTGTTGCTAACTTGCCCCTGCTTTTATAAAGTGCAAATTTGCCCCGGCCAAACAGCTTGCGCGCTTTGGGCGCAAAATGTGCCTCACACGCGCAAGTTTATGAATCAGTGGCAGTTCCTCATTTGCATATTTGCTGAGGGAAAACCATGAGAGCGCAAGTTGCTCCCTGAGCAAAATTGCCCCTTAATTGCGCCGGGGCAGAGAAACTGCCTCCGTGCAAAAATGCCACATTTCAGGCTTAGCTTGCTTTCTTTTTTTTTTCTTTTTAAATTGTATTTTTATTGGGTTTTAAGAAACACATAGTACAGAGCAGAATCATAGAGTACAAAAGAATGATAACATCATCAACATAATGATATCAAAGAGATTTCTCAAAAGAGAGCATAGAAACAATTGACAAGAATACAGTGTCCAAATATGCAGATCACAGTAGTAATCTGCACAAGAATATCAGAATAATGTAGAACAAACAACTCCAATGTAGAAATTAGCAACATAGATCAGAGAATAATAATAAATATTAAGTTTCCTGTGAAAAATGAAATAAAAAAATAGATAAATAATAAAGGCTAAGGTGAGGATAGTGGCACAGAAGTCCCGTATCTCGAGTGGTCCCAAGGCTCCCAAACCTTATCGAATTGTGGGATAGAATCATGGACAGACGCTGTTAAGTACTCCATCCTCCGAATCTCAGTGACCAGGTGCAGAAATCTGGACCACGGAGGGGGAGCCGTGGATAACCAACACAGCGGTATAAGCCTCCTGGCCGCAAGTAAGACATAGGCGGCCAAGCGGTTTACATTTTTGGTCAGAGCTTGCTTTCTGGGTCACCCGCAAATTTGCCTGGGCGCAAATCCGTACTTGCGCGGCGCAAATTGCACTTTCTCCCGCGCAAGTCGTACCTGAATCTGGGCCATTGTCTTTTGCTCACGCAGGAGCTCTGCATATATTTTGACACTCCTGATTGTTCGCCCCGGGTTTGCCTTAAGGAGATTGGGATCCCAGTGCCCTTTGGTTGTTCCTGTTTTTCAATCTTAGGAATTTAGTACATCCTTCGCTCCACTGCAGGTATGCAGTTCCATGCAATGTTCTGTTTTGTATACACTGAGAATGTCAGTGCCTGTTTGACATGTTTGTCTTATCCACATAGGTATACATGTCCAATATGTTAATTGTTATTTTGTATATAAATACCTACTTACCTCCTTATATGCACCGTCTTTTGCTCACTGCATATATATTTTGACACCCCAGATTGTTCGCCCCGGGTTTGCCTCAAGGAGATTGGGACCCCATCTGTTCCCTTTGGTTGTTCCGGTTTTCAATCTCAGGAATTTGGTGCCACCGTTTTGGTGTTCTCCGGTCCTCCATGGTTCATATACGTGGTGATGGGTACGTTATGTGTATTGTGCAGATTTTACCTCATGTTCTTTTTGTTATGTACCATGAACACTTTTTGTAATATGCTTTATTGTATTTTCTATTGCATACAGTACAACCCCACATGGATTTTGGCCCCTGAAGGGACTTTATTCCGAAACGCGTAGGGCCTGAATTTATCCCTGTGGATGAGTCCATCACGCATCTATGCACTTTGTTCTTAAACAGTTTTTTTCATACTTTTTGTATTAAATTATATAATAAATGTTATTGAAATCATGTTTCCTTAATTAACTGTTACCGTTAAAGCCCCACCCTGGGGGAATTCCCTTTTTTCCTATGTAACTCAGGGGTGTTGGTAACCTACTAGGGTCTCCCCTTTAGATACTTTCTATTTGCTATTCCACATACATAGACATAGATAGTCCGCTTTCCAGTTTTCTACCCCTGGAATGAAGATTGCAGAAAGACAAGGAACATGTTCTTCTGCCCACGTCAAAATCTAAATCACCTCCTTCTGGGCATCCCGACTCCTTGGTGATTGATATAAGCTACTGCAGTAGCATTGTTTGAATCTGAACAGGGTGGCCCTGTAACCTGTGTGTACAGGTTCTGAGGGCTAAATATACTGCCCGAATCTCCAGTATGTTGATGGGCAGGCTCTCTTCGGTCTTGGCCCAGGTACCCGGGGCTGAAGCTTCTTCTAACACTGCTCCCCAGCCCAATATCCGTAGACACCATCTTCCAGGTGACTGGGAGAAAGGACCTTATTTTCCGCAAGTTCTCGGTCTTTAACCACCAACTGAAGCTTTGGCGTACCTGTGGAGACAGGTGCATAGTAAATCCAGAGTTTGGCCTGTTCCAGGCAGCTAGAATATTGCCTTGCAGTAGTCTCGAATGAAACTGGGCGTAAGGAACAGTCTCGAAGGAGGCCACCATCTTCCCTAATAGCCTCATGCAGAGGTGAATCAATGGCCCCTTTTCTGCCCTGACCTTGTGGATCACTTTTCTTAGAGACTTGATCTTTGGCTCTAGCAGGAATATCCTGCTTTGGGCTGTGTCTGGTCATGCCCAAATACTCTTCCCTTCTTAGGGCTTGTAGAGAGGATTTTTGTAAGTTTATGATCCATCCTAAATGCTACAGATATTTTACTGTATTGAGCACTGCGTGATCTAATCCTGCCACTAAATGATCTATCACAAGTAGATCATCTAGGTAGGCCATCACCGCTATGCCCCGTGCCCTCAGTTTTGCCAACAGAGGGGCCAGAACCTTTGTAAATACTGGGGGCACTGTTGCCAAACCAAAGGGTAGAGCCACAAACTAAGTGGCGATGCTCCACCACAAACCTTAATAACTTTTGGTGAGCGGGACGGATAGGCACATGTAAATATGCATCTGATGTCTATAGATGCCAAGAATTCTCCACCTTGTAGGGTGGCGACCACGGATCAAATAGTTTCCATTCGAATGTTCAGAAACCGATTCAGAGATCTTGAATCCAGGATGGGTCTGATGTCTCCATTTGGTTTTGGAACCACAAAAGATGTTTGAGTAAAAACCTAAACCTTGCTCCTTTAGGTGGTACTTCCATGATTACCCCTTGAGACATTAAGTGATCCAATCCTTTGAAAAAGGATTTTCTTTTTAATGGATCTTTGGTGCCTTGAACTTCGGAACCGGTAAGGTGGGATCTCGAAATTTCAGCTTGTACCCTACCCTAGGGATACTGTGGAAACTGCCCACTTGTCCTGGATTTCTGGAGAGTGCTATATAGTGCCCTCTAGTGGCTATTAACCTTTCTTGTTTTTTGGTATATTAGTGATTATGTATACCATCATATACCACATAGCTTATGATTTTTATCAATATATATATATATATCACATAGTTTTGTGTGTTTTGCGATTCAAATATATTTTTTTTACACGGTTTAGAGGTAGCGCGATTTATATTGTCCTGGATTTATGTCTGCCATACCGCCGAAAACTGCCGAAGCTGTCCCCCTCTCGGCCGAGCAGGGGCACCTATTCATAAAGAGGCTTTGGGGTCTTGCTTGTTAGCTTTTGAACCCCACGGTTTCTTGTTCTTCTGGGCCTGGCTTTTTTTAGCCTTTGTGGCTGGCTGAAAATGCTGTTGCCACTGGCTGGAGGAAGACCTTTCGAGGAGCCGAGGAGAGAGAATGTTTAAAACAAGGACGCTTGTTTTTCTTCTTCTCTGGCAATAAGGTATATTTACCGCTCAATATCTTTTAGATACATTTTTCCAACTCATCCCCAAAGAGGCGTTCGCCATGGAAACTTTGCAAAAAGCTTTTTGCATAGAGCTTCCGCTGAAAAAAGCTTTAGCCAAAGAATTCTGTGCATATGCACCAGCTGGAGTGTGAGGCGAGATGCTTGCTGAACAGAATCTCTCATGGCATCCATTGTAAAACATAAGGCCTTAGGCAGATTCTCCCAAAGTTTGATCTCCGGAGGCAGATCTTTCAGCCCGTTTTACTTGTTCCTTTAGACACATACCAGCTGCCGCCACAGCAGGTTGGACCACAGCACCAGCCAAAAGGAAGGAAGACTTTAGTAAAGATTCCAATTTCTTTTTTAGAAGGATCTTTAACCACTTGACCACTGAGCACTTAAACCCTAACTTAAACCTAAACAGATCAATTTTCAGCTTTCGGTGCTCTCACAATTTGAATGACAATTACTCAGTCATACAACATTGTACCCATATGAAATTTTTGTCCTTTTTTTCACACAAATAGAGCTTTCTTTTGGTGGTATTTGATCACCTCTGGGGTTTTTATTTTTTGCGCTATAAAAGAAAAAAACTGAAAATTCTGTAAAAATTAATACATTTTTCTTGTTTGTCATATCAGCAGGTTATTTTTCACACACAGCATATGCATACCACAAATTACATCCCAAAAAACACATTCTACTATTTCTCCCGAATATGGCGATCCCACGTGTGAGACTTTTACAAGGCCCAATATGCAGGAAGCACCATCAGCAGTTCCTGAGCACCCATGCCAATTCTGACATTTCTCTCCTACATGTAAAAATCATCATTTATTTGCTATAAAATTACATAGAACCCCAAAAAATGATATATGCTTTTTTTAGCAAAGACCCTAGAGAATACAATGGCGGTCATTACAACTTTTTATCTCGCATGGTATTTGCACAGCAATTTTTCGAACGTGTTTAAAAAAAAAAAAGTTTTGGGCTTAAAAAAAAAAAAAAAAAAAAAAAAAAAAAAACACAAAACAGTAAAGTTAGCCCAATGTTTTTGCATAATATGAAAGATGAAGATATGCTGAGTAAATAGATACCCAACATGTCACCCTTCAAAATTGCACACGCTTGTGGAATGGCACCAAACTTTGCTACTTAAAAATCCCCATAGGTGAGGCTTTAAATATTTTTACTGGTTACATGTTTTGAGTTACGGAGGAGGTCTAGGGCTAAAATTATTGCTCTTGCTCTAATGTTCGCATCAATACCTCACATGTGCAGCTTGAACACTGTTTTCATATGTCGGCGGGAATTACGTATGCGATCGCTTCTGTATGCAAGCTCACAGGGTCAGGGGCGCTTTAAAAAAAAATAAAACATTTTATTGTTCATTTTACTTTATTTTAGTTTGACACTTTTCCCCAAAAATACATTTTTTGATCACTTTTATTCCTATTATAAGGAATGCGAACATCCCTTGTAATAGGAATATAGCATGACAGGTAGGGCCGAAACAACTAATTGATTAATTGACAAATAATCGATTATGAAAATAATTGATTACAATTTTCATAATCGATTAATCGGCCAGTAACATAATGGGGTTAAAAAAAAAAAAAAATAGCCCTTTATAGTACAAAAAAGCAAATTGCTACTGTAAATATTACTTTTACTGTCCCACAGTAAAAAAATGAACCCCTTACAGTAGCGATTATTTGCTCTTGTTGTACTTATTTTTGTTTTTTTTAACCCCATTATGTTACTAAACATCTCAGGCCTGGGTCACACCTTTGTTTTTTGGTGTATTTTGCAGACACACTGCAGTTCATTTACATGTTTTCCTATGGGACACGTTAACATCCATGATTTTTAGTTGCTGCGTATTTGGAAAGGGCAAGGACTTTTTAACGCAAAACTGTGCTATTTTATTTTTTTTTGGTTCAATATACTTCAATGGAGAAGCTGCAGAAAAGCATGTAATGTGTTTTTTGTGGCAATTTGTGTTTTGTAATCTGCCCAACAACAAATTGGCCCAAAAAAATATATATATATATTTAAGGATATTATTCGATTAATCGATTAATTGAAACAATAATCGGCCAACTAATCGATTATGAAAATAACCGTTAGTTGCAGACCTAACGACAGGTCCTCTTTACAGTGAGATGTGGGGTCAATAAGACCCCACATATCACCTCTAGGCTGGGAAGCCTGAAATAAAAAAATAAAATTATCCTGGCTTCAATCGTAGCAGTGAGTCGGTAGAAGCACCAGGGGTGGCGGGGGGGGGGGGGGGGTATTGCAGCGTATTGGCAAGGTATTGCGGAGTATTGGCAGGGTACTGCAGAGTATTGGCAGGGTACTGCAGAGTATTGGCAGGGTACTGCAGAGTATTGGCAGGGTACTGCAGAGTATTGGCAGGGTACTGCAGAGTATTGGCAGGGTACTGCAGAGTATTGGCAGGGTACTGCAGAGTATTGGCAGGGTACTGCAGAGTATTGGCAGGGTACTGCAGAGTATTGGCAGGGTACTGCAGAGTATTGGCAGGGTACTGCAGAGTATTGGCAGGGTACTGCAGAGTATTGGCAGGGTACTGCAGAGTATTGGCAGGGTACTGCAGAGTATTGGCAGGGTACTGCAGAGTATTGGCAGGGTACTGCAGAGTATTGGCAGAGTATTTCAGGGTAGTGCAGAGTATTTCAGGGTAGTGCAGAGTATTTCAGGGTAGTGCAGAGTATTTCAGGGTAGTGCAGAGTATTTCAGGGTAGTGCAGAGTATTGCAGGGTAGTGCAGAGTATTGCAGGGTAGTGCAGAGTATTGCAGGGTAGTGCAGAGTATTGCAGGGTAGTGCAGAGTATTGCAGGGTAGTGCAGAGTAGTGCAGGGTAGTGCAGAGTAGTGCAGAGTAGTGGCAAGGTATTGAAGAGTTTTGGAAGGGGGTATTGCAGAGTATTGGCAGGGGGTATTGAAGAGTATTGGCAGGGGGTATTGCAGAGTATTGGCAGGGGGTATTGCAGAGTATTGGCAGGGGGTATTGCAGAGTATTGGCAGGGGGTATTGCAGAGTATTGGCAGGGGGTATTGCAGAGTATTGTGTATTATACAGTATTGCAGGGATGGCTGAGCACGAAGGGATGGATGGCTGGATCTGTGACTGCAATTGTCACAGATCCAGCCCACAGCACTGCTGCTGCCTCTGCTCTCTCCCCTCTCACACTATACCGATCGGTACAGAGAGAGAGGAACCAGTTTGTTTACAAGTGATTGCTCAGTCATTGGACGGAACGATCACATGGTAATCAGCCGATATCAGCGGCAATTTACCACGATCCGTGATGCGCCGGGTCTTCTAGACCCGGCAGTCACGGATGATTCCGGGAGTGCGGCCCAGGGGGCGCGGGAGCAAGATTTGTCCTCCCAGAATAACTTGACCGTGCTGTAGCAGTCTTTCAGCTATGGCGCGGTCGTCAAGAGGTTAAATACTTGAGCATTGTCCACTGAACAAGTCAGGTTCTTATTTACACAAGAAAGAGGAGCTGCATCTACAGAGGGCAGACTCCACTTCTTGGTAAATTTCTCCTCCATAGGGTAGAGAACCTCAAAATTTCCTAGGAGGTGAAAAACGCTTATCTGGATGTTGCCAGTCTGCGTAAATCAGATTCTCCAGTAAAGGGTGAACCGGAAAAGAACATGCACCCTGCGGGGATCATAATGAACCCAGGGAGGAGACAGGTGATTCAGTTAACTCTGCAGAGGGTAACTCAAATGTAGAGCGTACTGATTCAGCATAACATTGCACCTGCAATCTCAAAACCTAGGCAGCATAAAAAGTTTCTTCTGATATTCATGATCCCTCTGACGCCTCATCCTTATCCCCTGATGGTGCAACATCATCCTCAGATTTTTCTGTAAGGATATCTAAAACAGAAGGAGATCTACTTCGCTGTTTGTCCTTTTGTGAGGACTTTGCGATTAAAGTAGCAATTCTCCCTTCTAAGTTGTTCAGGGCTGCCGCCAAAGTGTCCTCAGTGACATATGCAGGCACCGGCACCACAGGAGAGGCTGCGTCGAGAGTATGAAAGGTTTCTTCCCATGCATTAGAGGGAGCTGAACAAAAAGTAGGAAGGATTATTTCCTGAGACCTGTGAAAGGTTGATGAGACCTTAGGAAGAAAGGCTGGATCTGTTCGAAGAATTATCCTGTCCGGAAAAATTCTTAAATAAGGCTCTGTAACTGCCAAAGCTTGGATTTCGCTGACCCTTCTTGCGGTCGTGATGGCCACCAAAAAAATAGTTTTAAGTACTAAATCTTTCAAAGAAATATCCCCTATGGGTTCAAACGGAGCCACCGTGAGACCCTGCAACACAGTTGATAAATCCCAACTGGGAAAGGCTTTAAAGGCTACCGGTCTACTTCGACCCAGTGCCTTGAAAAATCTTGAAATTAAATGTTCCTTAGATAAAGTTTTTTCTAAATAAACCGAAAGAGCTGCCACTTGCGTCCTTAGGGTGCTAATTGCTAACCCCTTCTCCATTCCTGCATGAAGAAATTCCACAACTGAAATGACGCTATTAACCTGGAAATTCTTGGACGTACACCAGGAATTTAACTTTCTCCAAACCTTGAGGTAAATTGCTCTGGTTACACTTTTCCTACTGTCTAGTAGAGTTTTTATCACTTTATCAGAGAGTCCCTTTGATCTTAAAAGGTCTTCTTCAGAAACCAGGCCGTCAACTGTAAACGTTACACTTCCGGATGGTTCACAGGACCCTGAGACAGTAGGTCTTTCCTGAGTGGTAGTTTCCACTGTGGTTTTGTGGCTAAATTCTGAAGTGATGCAAACCACAGTCTTTTTGGCCAGTAGGGAGTGATTAAGATCAGACTGGCTTCTTCTTCCCTGAACTTTCTTAGGACTAGTGGTATTAGTGTGAAAGGGGGGAAGGCGTAGCACAGCTGGTAGTGTCACCGCTGGGCCAGAGCGTCTATGGCCACTGCCTGGTCTTCTCTGTGAAGGGAGAAGAATTTCCGCACTTTCGCATTTTGTTGGTTGGCGAACAGGTCTATCTGTGGTTGACCCCATTCCTGAGTGATTGCCGTGAAAACTTCCGTGTTTAAGCTCCATTCTGCCTCCACTATGCGTCTCCTGCTTAGTAGGTCCGCTAACAGGTTTTGAGACCCTTTTAGGTGTACCGCTGACAGGGATGCTAGATTTAGTTCTGCCCAAGACAGCAGACGGTTGGCCAGCTGCATAAGACCTCTGCTTCTGGTTCCCCCCTGCTTGAGGACATACGCCACTGCTGTGGTGTTGTCCGACAGGACCTGCACGTGGTGACCCTTCACTATCTGATGAAAGGCCTGAAGCCCCAGGAATATAGCCTTTAATTCTCTCTAGTTTGAAGACCTTCTGGCTTCTGGTTTGGACCAGGTGCCTTGAGCAGTCTGTCCCTCTAGATGGGCTCCCCAACCCCAGGAACTCGCGTCTGTTAGGCGCTTTTCTACCGGAAAGACCCAGGGAAGACCCTTGGTTAAATTGACGGGATTTCTCCACCACCAGAGTGCTCTTTTTACGTTTGATGTCAATCTGATACGTTTCTCTAGTGACTCCTGGTGTGACCAGGATTGAAGAATGCTCCTCTGGAGAGGACAAGAATGTAACCTCGCCCATGGAACTGCCGGGATTGAGGCTGTGAGTAGCCCCAGGACTGCCATTGCTGTCCTGACTGACACCCCTAGGTTTGTCTGGACCTGAGCTACCGCACCCAAAACCTTCTCTATCTTCTCCTGGGGTAAAAAGACTTTCTGAAGGATTGAATTTATGGTATACCCCAGAAACCTTGTCTCTTGGGAGGGTACCAGGTTTGATTTCTCGCGGTTTAGTAACCAACCTAGACCTCCGAGATGAACCTGCGACACCAGAAGGTTCGTCGCAACTTGATCCCGAGAGTCCGCGAAGAACAGCAGGTCGTCCAAGTATGGGACGACCGAAATCCCTTTCAGCTTCAGTGGTTCCAAGGCCTCCGCCATGGTCTTCGTGAAGATCCTGGGGGAGGAGGAAAGTCCGAAGGGGAGGGCCCTGAACTGAAGATGCCATACCCTGGACCCCAGGTTCACTGCCAGTCTGAGAAACTGCTGGGAAGCTTGGGCAATCGGGACGTGTAGGTAGGCATCCCTGAGGTCCAGGGATGTCATGAAGCAACCGGGGGTCGGTAATGGAGTAGATGGTATCCATACGGAAGTGTTTGTATCTGATCGACTTGTTCAAAACCTTCAAGTTTAGGATCAGTCGAAACTTGCCCGAGGGCTTCTTTACCAAAAAAATGTGGGAATAGAAGCCCTGGCCCTCCTGATGTTTTGGGACTTGCACTACAACTCCCTGACTCATCAGATCCTGAAGTAGGATCGTCATTGCAGAAGCTTTTTCTTTGTCCCGGGGAAGGGCTGTGATATAGAACCTTCTCGGGGGACACTCTGAAAATTCCAGACTGTAGCCTTCCGTGATGATTCTTTCCACAAAGGGGCTTATGGGCATCTGCTTCCACTGTAGGAGAAAGGCAGACAACCTTCCTTCTACTGGAAGCAGGTTGTCACTTACTTTTGGTAGCCTGTTCTGAGGGTTTTTTGAAAAGGATACCTCCTCTACCTCTACCTCTTTGGGACCCCCAACCTCTTATTTTCTTCCTTTTTCTTATGGGATTGCTGAAAAGGACGAAAATTCTTTTTGGGGTTCTGACCCTTTTTAGGGGGGAAAGCCTTTTTCTTATCAGCCGTTCTGTCAAGTACCTTTTCCAGGTCCTGACCGAACAAAAGGTCCCCTGAGAAAGGTAAACCACAAAGTTTAACTTTAGAGGGTGTATCACCCAACCAGGTCTTTAACCATACCGCTCGCCTAACAGAGTTTACCAAAGCTGCTGACCTTGCAGCCATTTTAATGGACTCAGCAGATGCATCTGCCATATATTTGATGGCTTTCAAAATTAGGGGAAAGGACTCCAACAGATCCTTTATAGGGGTGCCTGCCTCTACGTGACTTTGTAATTTTTCAACCCAGCACTCCAGATTGCGGGCGACAACTGTGGCGGCCATGGCTGGTTTCAGACTGGTTGAAACTGAATCCCAGGCCTTTTTGAGGAGGGAATCAGCTCTTTTATCCATCGGGTCTTTTAGGACCCCCATATCCTCGAAAGCCAGGTCAGTATGACGAGACACTTGCGAGAAAGCGGCGTCTACCTTAGGTTTCTTGTTCCACACCTCTGTCACTGTCTTCAAATGGAAACCTTCTCTTAAGGGTCTTGGAAAAGAAGGGAGCCCGTTCAGGGTCTTTCCATTCCTTTTTTATTGTGTCCGAAAGGACTTTGTGGACCGGGAAAACCCGGTGTTTGGATTCATCCAATCCTTGATACATTTTATCATGTATGGATAACTGAATCTTTTCTTCCTGGATGTCCAGGGTAGTGTAAATTGCCTTAAGTAACTCATCCACGTCTTCCAAGGACAATTTAAATTTAGAGATTTTGCTACTATCTTCTTCCTCTTGCTCCTCCTCATCTGAATCCCTGAGGGAGGCGAGAGTACTGGTTCCTTCATCTGCCGAATCCCCGTCTGTTTGTCTAGATAACAGGATTTTTGGGCTAGGTGGTGGCTGCTGAGGCTCCCCCTGACTTGCGGAGCCCTGTGCAATCAGATCCTTAACTGAACCTAAAGAGCTCGCTAGTTCTTGAACTGAGGAAAAAAGGTTCTTATACTGTTGCGAAGTTTCTTCTTCCACCAAATTTTTAATGCAGGATCTGCACATTGGTTTTTGTCAAGAATCCCTTAAAGGATTTTTGCAAATGGGCATTTCCTGGATGTCTCTAAGTGCCTAGTTTTGCCTGCAGATTTTTCCTGCAAAGGGATGAGAAAAATAATTACCATCCCCTTTTTTTTTTTTTTAATAAAAACACCCAGTGCTGCCACCACCAAAAAAAGGGCCTGGAACCAAGTGCCACCACCCCTTACGGTTAAACAGACCAAGAGCGTTAACCTGGACTGGTAACCACAGGCTCCCTCAGGGAGCCTGTCCTGAAAGGCGATATGAGAAATAATAATGGGACACTATTCCTCCCACTGACACCAATGATGGGGCACTGTTCCTCCCATTGATGCCAAAGATGAATCACTATTACTGTACACCACCACAGTGACACTGTCAGACTGATGTTTTGATGGATAACCATACAAGTGATGGGCTCTGTGCATCAGAGAAAGTCCTTTGGCTCTTATTTAGGCAGGTTGTCAGACAGTCTGAATTTGTACTGTGTCCAATGGCCCTCTACTGGCTCAGAACACCTTTCCAGCCGCAGAGACTTACTTCTGTGGTGAGAACTGCATAATTGTGAGGTAGGAATAACCTGCCCAGGGTTAACACTGGAGATTGCAGCCACCACAGCAGGGGTAAGACAAAAGTTTCCTGTCCAGGAAAACAGTAAGCGATCTTAACTGGACAAAATCTTTAGTTGAAGGGCTCTGAAGTGCAACTGGGCAAAGAACTGCCTTGAGAAATGAGACCAGCCAGATTCCAGGCCTCAGCAGCCAGGTCCCCGGACCCGAAGAGAAGCTTTACATGGGACACACAGTTTTTTTTTGTTTTTTTTTGGGGGGGGGGGGCATGCTTGGTCTTTTCTTTGGCTTTTGCCTGAAAATACACCAAGCAAAAAACATAATCACTGCTGTAACCACACTTCCCCAGTGTCGTCACCTGAGGAGTGTGATTCCCAGGTGAACAGACGCCACTGCCTCTTACCTGGGTCTGGCTGGTGCTTGGGGCTCCTGCTCCCACCACTGCCACCAGATCCTCCCAGCAGACGTCCGGCAACATTTTTATTTAAAAATGTTGCGTTCCTTTTGCCGCTGTGAGGACCGGAAATGCACCGGCTGAGGCACCTCTGCCAGCCTCTGCCCTTGCTGGGCTTGAGAAGGAGAAACACACCAAAACACCCTCCCACCTGTTAGGGGGGGGGGGGTTGTTGGGCTGGCCAAGAAAACAGAAAAAACACCATCAGGTATACCCTAATCTTTCCCCACCTGGAGAGAGAGCACAGCACACCCTTGGATAGAATAGAGCAGGTAGTGAACATCACTTTATTTGTTACACCCATAGTGATATACCAAAAATTAATCGGGTCTTCATATAAAGGGAAGACTGCATGCAAAGTGTCTGCAGTATAAGACATTGGCAGCAGCACAGAAATAGACAGAAGTCAAAACCTACAAACCATTGGAGGAAAAGTACTGTGACAGCAGTGAAGAGAAGGGAACAGCAAAAGAAGATGGGAGAGTAACAGCAGTGATAGTTTGAAAGGAGACGTGTCCAAAATTCACGCATGCAGACAACCTAGCCATCATGGAGCAAGTTGTCCCAGTCTGACAAATTGATGGGCCCCAAAATGTCAGATAAAATTAGCATGGAAAAGAAAACAGTCGCAGAAGATTAGCAACGCTGACAACGCAATCGGAATAGCCCCAAGGACAGAGGAAACCGTTAGAAAATGTTACTGTGAAGGATATGCTTCAGTTTAATTCTCCCTGCTAGCAATGCTGTGTGTGTTAGAGGTAAAAGGGTAATTGATCTAGTGCGTTGTGTGAAGAAGCCCTGTGTTTACTGTTTACTGTGATTAGATAAGTGGCTCATGTTAATTATTCTGATTGCTTCATTGTGGTAATTACCTCTTCTATATGCGGGGCCAAGCTGTCTAGATAATGTATTATGTTACAGCTAGTAATTAACTTCACTGATGTCATTATCTAAAGAAATGTGTCTTCAGAGTCGGCGCCGAAGTGTCTGCCTATAATCTGTATGGGAGCCCCCACTGTGTGAGGGGGGCGGAGATTGTCATTGTAACAGTTTTGTAACTACATATAACTAGCAGCATGCTGCCATTAACCACTTCGTTACCGGGCCTATTTTGGCACTGTTCTCCTTTATGTAAAAATCACAATTGTTTTGCTAGAAAATTAATCAGAACCCCCAAACATTATATATTTTTTTTTTAGCAGACACCCTAGGGAATAAAATGGCGGTCATTGCAACTTTTTTTTCTCGCACGGTATTTGCGCAATAATTTTTCAAACGCCTTTTTTTAGGGAAAAAACAGTTTCATGAATTAAAAAATAACAAAACAGTAAAGTTAGCCCAATTTTTTTGTATAATGTGAAAGACGATGTTACGCTGAGTAAATAGATACCTAACATGTCACGCTTTAAAATTGCGCACACTCATGGAATGGCGCCAAACTTCGGTACTTAAAAATCTCCATAGGCGACGCTTTAATTTTTTTTACAGGTTACTATTTTTGAGTTACAGAGTAGCTCTAGTGATAGAATTGTTGCACACGCTCTAACGCACGCGATGATACCTCACATGTGGGGTTTGAACGGTGTTTACATATGTGGGCGGGACTTGCATGCGCGTTCGCTTCTGCACGCGAGCGACCGGGACAGGGGCGTTTTAAATTTTTTTTTTTATTATTTTATTTTATTTTTTTTACTTAATTTTTTTATTTTTACACTTTTTTTGAATTTTTTTTTTTTTTATCACTTTTATTCCTATTACAAGGAATGTACACATCCCTTGTAATATGAATCACTGTGACAGGTCCTCTTTATGGAGAGATGTGGGGTCAATAAGACCCCACATCTCTCCTACAGGCTTACAAGCATGAAATCGGTGAAAAACATTTCACCGATTACATGCCGACAGCCGCGATTGCGGCTTTGTTTACTTCCGGGTACCGGACGTGACGTCATAACGTCGCGCCCGGCCCTCCGACGGTCATAGAGATGACTGTGACCGTCTGGTCACCAGTCATCTCTATGGTTCAGCAACGTGTGCCGGCCGATTCGCTCTCCGGGCCCCCGATGGCACGGGAGAGCCCGGAGAAGCACCGGATGGCGGCGGGAGGGGGGGGGGGGACGTCCCCTCCCGCTGCCTAGAAGAACAATCGAGCGGCGGAACCGCCGCTTTGATCGTTCTTCTGGTGCACAGAATCGTCGGCTGAAGACAGAGATATCTGAATGATGCCTGCAGCTGCAGGCATCATTCAGATATCACCACTCAAAGTCCAGGACGTCCCAGGACGTCCTACGGATCTGAAGTGGTTAAAGTGTCTTGTTCCAGCAGTAAGCTTGGCTCATGTGTGGCTTATTGGGCGATACCAGGAATATTCCCCCTCGTGGAATATTGGGTGACTTTCTTTATGGGAAGAAGGGAATGTTTGACGGGGATATCATTCTACTACCGTCACAGTTACCAAGATTTAAATGGGACTATAAAGAAGAAACTCGCAATTTATAAAGAAAGTTGTGTTAAGATATGTATTTAACTTTTTTTTTTAAAAAAGGATGCTGACTCATGGGAGGAAATTTAAGAATATATTGGATTTGTTATTTTTTTCTTTTTCCCCCATTCTTTGCAAAAAAACTGCTTCTAGATTAGCCAAATTGGTTAAATTCACCGACTATGAGGAGCTACTGATGCCATACATTGATCAGAATACAGTTTTGGGAATTGAGAAAGGATTTGATACCTACAGTCAAAGTAAAGGTGAGTAATGCTGGGCATAATTTTTTGTTTTAGTACCAATCTTATCATTGTGACTAAAGTATAGGTAGACCCATAGGTCTCTGCAGGTACAATCATAAGATTTTTTTTTCCTTCCAAAAAGATTTCACATACCGGTCTTCACACTCTAACCCAAACATTCTGAGTAGGCAAGTATAAATTTTAGCTACATACCCCAAAAAACAACGCTGGACAGTAGAAAGCACCACCCCCCCCCTAATTCTTGGATGTAAGAATTGACTAATTAAGGTTTTTTTCCATACAATTTTTTCTTTTAGATTTTCCCTGTTTGTAAGGAACAGTTGATAATTGTCTTGAGCCAATAAAATCTATATCATTGACACATGCTTAATATGGCATTTGTGTTTACAGGTTCCAATGCTGATCAGGCACATTGCTGCTCTTTTCAGATAAGGAAGACTTGCAATTCCAACATGCATCATCATACAAAGTAATTGTACTGTTTCTCAGAGGATGAAAAAACAGTGCAAGGTGATGTTTTCATGACACATAACTACAGAGGCCATCACTGTTCCAACAATACCATAAAGACCCAAAAAGGGAGCAGACAGCAGAGGGAAGGAGATGTACCATCTGCAGAACAAGAAATCTAGACAGGGAACAGTTATTTGATCCAGAACAAAGCCAAGGATTCCAAACTCAGGAGAAACACAGGAAAATGCTTAAAAAAATAAATATAATCAAAATTGATCTTTAGAACAGATCAGCTTTAAGGGTAAAAATGTTCGGTGTAAACATGTTTTTCAAAACACTACTTAAACTGTCAAAGATGGCTTGTGCCTACTGCCAGAAGCATTATTCCAGTGACAGCAGTAATAATGATTCAGGGGTTGACAGTCTATCCTTACAGTAGAGCTGTGCATTTATTTTCCTGTTTTTTTATTTTGTTTGTAATGGTTTACTGATCTTTATCTTTGAAGAAACATTTTACGTAACATAAATGTTATATGTTGTCCTGAGATTCTTCATTTACATGTTCTATAGTAATCTGTACATAGAGGCATTGAAATTTGAACTGAAACATCAAACTTATGTCTCCTTAAATTGCTGCTTAAAGCTTTGTCTTTTTCATGTGGAACCAATGCAACTGAAAAAATAGGATGTTTTGTACTCACTGTAAAATCCTTTTCTCTGACGTCCATGGACGGACACAGCTCCTTAAATCTCGACAAGTGGGTTATGTTCCCTGTTTACAGGAGAGAACTAGGCAGAAACATGTTAGATAATTAAATACATGTTACATTAACAGAGTTGAACAGCCCCGCCCAGGGGGCGGTCCCTCCAGACATAACCCTCCTCACTGCAGCCTGCAGCCTCAGTTCGTAACAAGCAGTACAAACCTAAAAAGGAGGGGTAGGTGCTGTGTCCGTCCATGGACGTCAGAGAAAAAGATTTTACGGTGAGTACAAATAATCCAATTTTCTCTCATCGTTTATGGATGGACACAGCTCCTTAAATCTTGACAAGTGGGACGTCCCCAAGCAGTGTCAAAAAACGAGGGGTGGGCAATATATCAGTAAAACCAATTTTAACTTCACCCCAAAACAAGCAGAGTTTCTCAACGGAGGAGGCGCAACTTTAAACAGCTGCCGGCAAAAACTTGAGCCCGAAAAAAACATAAAATGCACTCACAGCAACCATGTAAATTCGGGAAAAAGCGCGAACGGACGAACAAGTCGCCGCCTCGCACACCTGTGAGACCGATGCATGATGTCGAAAAAAAACAAAAAAAAACAAGAAGCACCAATTGCCCTGGTCGAAAGTGCAGTGACCGGAAAGGGGGGCCCGCCCCTTAAGAGCATAGGCCTGTATGACAGCCTGCCTGATCCACTGAGAAATGGTGGTCGACGAGACCGCCAGGCCCTTTTGTGGACCAGACACCGACACAAAAGAGAGTCAGAACTCCGAAACTGAGCCGTAGTAGGCTGGTACACTCGCAAAGCGTGTATCACGCCTAAAGTATGAAAGGCCGAAACCTCCTTCGGAAGAAGGGAAGGTGACGGGCGCACCATCACCTAATCCTAATGGAGGATCAAGCATGGTGGCTTGCAAGACAAGACAGCCAACTCAGAAACCCCTCTAACAGAGGCAAAGGCCACTAAAGGGGCCACCTTCTGAGATAGTGTCAAGAGAAAATCTCTCTGATGTTTCCAAAAGGAAGGTTCCTGAAGAACCGAGAGCACCAGAGTTAAAACTCAAGGGGGAAGAGATGGGCCAAGAGGGGAAAGTATATGACAAACCCCCTGCACACAAAAAAGGGGCCCGCCAGGGAACGGGCCGCAAAAAGGCCACTGAAAGAACACAGCCAAGGCTGAAATCTGCCCCCAAACGGTGCTTTAAGCAATTTTTAGATCCACTCCAAGCTTTAAAAACAGCAGGACTCTGGACACCGAGTATGTCCGTGGACGTCACTTCATCTCTTCACACCAAGAGAAGTAGGCCTGCCAGGTGCGACGGTTGATCCTCCGGAAGAAGACTACGGTGCCCTCAGTCAGACAGACCCCGGTCACCTAAAGTCTGGCTTACAATAACCATGTTGAGCAAGTCAGTAACTGTACAACAGGAGGAAGTATGGGACCTCAAGACAGAGGGACCTCCTGCAATGGCAACCGCCAGGGTACCTCCGCTACCAGGTGCCCGATATCGGCGTACCAAGGACGCGAAGTCAATCTGGAGCGATTAGAATCATCGGGATCTCCTCAGCCTCCACTCTGTGGAGCAGCCGAGGAAGCAACTACCATGGAGGAACGGCAAAAAGTCGCCGATACAGACCCCCACAGAGCCACCAGCGTGACCGACGCATCTGTACCAGATCACTAGATTTGGCCACTAACTTCGACACCCTTGCGGCGGAGACGAGCGGCCAGGAGATCCTGGGCTCACCTCCTGCAAGGGAGCCGAAACACCCCAAGCATCTGGCGACTCCAGTAGTCCGCCTGCCGGTTTACCTGATGGTAGACCGAAGCCACGGCCGTGGCGTTGTCAGGCTGAAACCAGATCGGTCGACCACGAGGAGAAGCATAGCCTGATCGCCTAAAATATGAACAGTAGATAGCACCTGGTATTCCCAGGCGGTCTCCCACCCAGGCCCGACCCTGGGTAGCTACCGAGACCAGACGCACTCAGGGAGGTGTGGCCGTAGGTCCATGCAAGTCCAGCGACTCAGGGCCGACTGGACCCCCCAGGTTTGTGAACCCCCCAGGTTCACAACCCGTGAGCTGGCATTCGTCGTAAACACTGATCACTGGAAGGAAGAAAACCTCCCGGACTGAAGAGTCGGGGATCTCGGTCACCAACTCAGAGACACTGCTAGGTGGCTCACCGGAATCTGATGATTTCAGAGACAAGAGATTTTTACCACCTGGACAGTATTTCCCCTGGAAAACCAGAGTATGGAACTGGGCATACAGTACCGCCTTTAAGGAGGCTACCCACAGGCCCCGAACCAGCAGGCACCCAGAGAGAAGACCGATTGCGTGATGCCAATACCTTCACCGCAGACTCAAGAGTCTGCAATTTCTCCAGGGGAAGAAGGACCTTCGCCACAGAGCAGTCTGGATCAACACTAGATACTCCAATGCTGAGTCGGAACCTAGCATGCCCAGAATTTGAACCCTGGGTCGCACACATGGTGGGCAGGCTTGCTGCCACTGAGCTACACCTTCTGGCCTAAACGTTTAAAACCCACCCGAATCTTCGGAGGGTCTGAATGGGAATAACACATGCACTAGGTTGGAGACAGAAGCTGCTCTCAGAAGAAAGTTGCCCAAGTAGCCAATGAGGCAAAGCCTAGCTGTCCCAACAAAGTTAGGATAAGTGCGAGCTCCTAGCTGAAAACCCATGGTGCTGACGCCAGATCAAAACGGAGGGCCACAGCCTGACAGAGACCCTCTCTCATCACGAAGCACAGAAAAAAACACTGACATGCGCAAAACGGGACATGCATGTATGCGTCCCTAATGTCCGAGGCCGCCAGGATGTCCCCCGGATGGAGCGCAGCTACCACCGAACAAATGGATTCCATGCAGAACTACCTGACGTTCACAAAGGTATTTAGGGCCTGAGGCCCATAGAAAACCCCAAACCTCTTGTCCTGCAGGAAAGGCAAAATTATCCCGCAGCTTAGCAAGTCCCACACTGCCCGAGGCAGACCAACAGGCCGAGAGAGGAAGACACGAGGAAAGAACTTTGTTCTGTGGATAGGAGGAAACCCTACCTAGTACTCCGAAGAGATCACCTCGCAGATCCACTGGTCGGAGAGCTGGGAGGTTTCACCGAATTGTGAACCTGCAAGCCGCCCCTCCCACCTAGAGACAGGGAGGGAAGGCTACATAAATTGGCAGGATTTGGGTGTCGGTGTGATCGGTTTACGCACCCAGGGACAGATTAGTCCCCCAGCTGGGCCTTTGACGGCCTGGGAGGGTTGCCCCTAAATAATACACACATAGGCCCAGATTTACAGAGAGCAGGCGCACATTACACTGCCGTAGAGTAATCAATGTACGCTACGCCAACACAGCGCAGAAAGGCAAGCATGGAATTCAGCAAGCCAGTGCTCCCAATGCTGCGCCACCGTGGCGTGGGTTTCGAAAGGCGTACACCGGCGTAGGTGGAAGTGGGTGTGACCCATGCAAATGATGGGCCGAGCGCCAGACAGATACGTATCACGAACTGCGCATGCGCCGTGACGTGGACGCATCCCCCTGCGCCTGCTCACAACCACGTCGGAACAACTGCCTAAACTACACCAGACGTGAACGTAACCTACGCCCAGCCAGACACACGTCCAACGTAAAATATGCTGGCTTGTGTTCCCTAGTGCAGACCTTTGCATGTCTGCTGCTGGGTTGCACTTCCTTTATGGGGAATAACTTTACGCCGGACGTACAATTTACGTGCACCTCGCGTAGCCTGCGTCGGGCGCACGTACGTTCGTGAATCGCCGTATTTCCCTCATTTGCATGTTTGAATGGCTAATTAATGGGAGCAGCACCATTCACCCAGCCTAAATGTGCGCCCATCCTCCAGCGCCCACCCTCCACCGGCGTAAGCAAGCTATGTCGGCGGGGTGTATACGACGGCGCACATTTGCACTTACGTCGGCATAACTTGTTATACGTCGGCGTAAGTCCTTTGTGAATCTGGGCCAGCATGGAACGGGTCAGTACGTTGGACCTTCTATCAGTCAGATCCATACAAGTGGGGGTTCCTGCAATAGGGAGAGTGGTCACCTATACATGACACCTGGAGGGTCCACCACTGGAGAAGAAGCCCACCTTTTGAAAAGGTTCTCCTCAAAGGGGCACTGAACCGCCCGGCGGTGAGGGACTATAAAAGCCCTCAGTGGCTTTTCTCATTCCGCCTCTTAGAAATTATCAAAGAAGGGCACAGAAGGAAAAAACCTACACAGAGCGGTCTGATTTGTGTGATCCAAAAAAGACAGAGCCCTTGGCGGAAACCCAGCTGCACTATCCAGCTTAAGAGAGTCCCTTGCAGCAGTGAGAAGCGCACCCATAAACGCCTTATCCTGTTTTTTTTTTTTTTTTTACTACCCAGGTACCTGGTCCATGGCTCCATAACAGAGCATTCCCCAGGGGATAACGGGGGAAGGGGGCACTCTTACCGCCCGTCCGCAGTCCACCCCGACCCTGGCACAAACGTGTCCAGGAATAACAATAAAACCTCTGTGGGAATCCCAGGTGCTAAAACCTGCTGCCACCGCCAGCATGTTGGGGAAGGACCCAGACACGGACTCCAAATATTAATAATATTTACAGAGTGTGTATGTATAATATGCACACCTGTCCTTACAAATAAACAGATTCTCCTAGAGCCCTATTCAGGGCCTCTCACCCACTTGCTGCGCTGAACAGGGGTACCCAGGGGACTCACCTCAAGAGGAGACTGCCCAGTGCTGCCGTCCGCTCTCAGCACACAGTGTGTGAGAGGAAAAGTACTGGGAGGTAACTGTGCGGCATCTGCAGGGGCCTGTGTGCGCTGTATACAGCACTAGGGGTCAGGACTACTCCAAGATGGCCGCCAAGTGTTCAGAACGCGGCCAAAGGAAAATGGCTAACCGCAATGTAAGATGTGCCATAGCGCGGCTACGACAAAATGGCCGCTAATGGGAGTTTTCAATGTAATTGAAAAACCTCCCAAAAAATGGTGCCAGCGCCGGCCAAATGGCAGAAATATGCTGTGTTTAAACAGGAAAAGCCTTGTAGGGCTTTTTAACAGTAAAAAACCCTCACAGGAAAGCCCCATACAAAAAAGAAAAAACACATGCCAGATAACACAGTCCCCTCAGGAAGCCCCCCCCCCGAGCGGCAATGTTAGCAATGCAGCAAGGGAAAAGGAGAAGGGATCGGAGGACCCCCGAAAACCAGAAATGCCCAGCCGTACCAACCCACCGAAGCGGGAGGGACTGTACTTACTCGCTGACACATTCCTGACAGAACTGCAACCGCAATGGAGGTACTTTTCGGCCCGGTCCACTTTGACAACACCACAGCCCAGTCATATGTGGACCTCGGACCAAAGCTCACCAGCCACCCCAGGATTCATGGGGTATGGTGTGGCAGACCCAGCCTCTTTGCAAAGGTGTGCCCACGCTTGCTGGTCGGACTGAGTAGACTACAAGGATCTATATTATCCAGCCTGTCTCAGCCGACAGTTGAAAGAAGATTCTTCAAGAAAAAGTAAAATAAAATAAAATTTCTCCTCAGGGCGCTGGGCCCAAAGGGAGCCATACGTCCTTCTCTTTGCTAGGCAGAACGAAACTGAGGCTGCATGCTGCAGTGAGGAGGGTTATGTCTGCAGGGACCGCCCCCTGGGCAAGGCTGTTCAACTGTTAATGTAACATGTATTTAATTATCTAACATGTTTCTGCCTAGTCCTCTCCTGTAAACAGGGAACATAACCCACTTGTCAAGATTTAAGGAGCCGTGTTCATCCATGGACGATAAGAGAAAATACATTTATGTTTTTGGTTGTAATATGACAAAATGTGAAAGATTTCAAGGGGGTATGAATATTTTCAAAGGCACTGTAAATGCAGAGCCATCTATGAACGCAGATATGATAGTGTGTCCAATTTATTACCCTTCCACCAGGAAAAGTGTATATCGGCAGGAAAGGCTGTAGCAAAAGATGGATTGCCAAAAAAAAAGGACAAGTCATATTTAAAGGGTCACTAAAGGAATTTTTTTGTTGTTGCTGAAATTACTGTTTACAGGGTATAGAGACATAAAAGTTAACCGATTCCTTTTAAAAATGATTACAAATAGATAAAAATCAATCATATAATGTGCCTGCAGGTTAGTTTCACTTTTAAACTGGTTTCATGTTCCTGTGAACTAGAGAGACACACACAGAACAAAAACAAACAAATCCAGGGCAGTGTTTTGTTTTTAAAATGAATCTGATTGGTTCCGTTAAGTTTTAGACACACAGTAATGACAGCTTAGACCACCGTGAAAAGCTCCCAGTATTGTGGTTATAAGGAGCCAGACAACCAGGAAGTGTGGAGATCACAGCAGAATTACAGCAACTTCAAAGCAAAAACGAACAATAAGGACATGAAACCAGTACTGCAGAAAGGTAAAGGAAGCCATTTAGCTAAAAAAATTCCTTTAGTGATCCTTTAAATGTTTAATTATATATATATATATATATATATATATATATATATATATATATATATATATATATATATATATATATATATATATATATATACACATATACACATATACACAAAACCAAGGTGTTATGGGGACCTAGGCTTTATAGGAGATAGAGGACCTTAAGAAGGTAGTATGAGCATGCAGAGCTTGCCTCAAATGTGATCCAAGGAACCTTGGCATTTACAATTTTATATTGGGCAAGTTGCGAGAATCTAGAGGCTAGATAACACATCCAAAAATTAGGCAAACCCAGACCTTCTCTATATTTAGAAGAGTACAGAATACATTTAGAGAATTGGGGCATTGCCATGCCAAATAAATGTATTGGTGTCTATCTGGAAGTTATCTATGTAGCAGGTACTTCTCCAGACTGGTCTAATCTATTAGGGGACTGTTATCTGAGGCAGCAGTGTGGGCTTTTTCACCCCCCCCCTTTTTCTCTTCATACACAGACATTCAGAACTGCTTGTTTGGAAACTCCCTATTGGAGGTTGTCTGTAAACTCCCTATTGGAAGAGCCTGAGCCAATCATGAGACAGCAGAAATGGGGAAGGAGATAAAAATCCAGAGGAACTAGGCCAGAGCCTGTTTGCCTGCACCCCATCAGGAGAGCATCTGCACTCTATATGTGTGGAATCGCAGCCTACCAAGGGACACACAGACTGCAACTCCAGCTCAGAGGAACAGACTGTCAATTCTAAAGAAGGACACCCTGCAACAGCTCAAGGACTGAATGCCACTGTGACACACATGCATCCAAGATCGATCAATCGCTCAGGGGAGGACCGCTGACTGTGTACAGGATTTGATGAGGGGGCCTTGCCCAGGAACCTTTAATGCTTTTCATAGAATACCACATCCAAATATTGTCCACAGAGCTCCAACATTGCCGGTGAAGTTAAAACGCAAAGCTTTGCCTCCAGGACATTACCGCAGTTGCTCTTAAAGGGGACACACCATGGATAGATATAATTTCACTGGGTGTGTACTAGAGGTATCGTAGGCCGGCCTGGGGTTTCCCTTTAGCCACAGCATCCCACACACACCAAAATATATTGGGGAGTCTATTTAATCTTTACATATTGTTACCTATTTATTGTGTTGTTTGCATAGTGTTCCTGACCGTTTCTTTAAACTGTTTCAACCAAGTCCTGGGTACTTACACAGGTCCTGGCTTTATAATGTTAACCTGAATTGTACTTTTCTTCAAGTAAACTACAAGAACAACTGTGTTGTGTATTCCTGCTGGGTTATTCTGTCATAGAAGAATTAATAACGCACGTACATAATTAAAAATCAGCGATTCATATTAATATTGCGCGTAAATAAGTAATTTTTGCTATAAAAAATGTTTTTGTCTATATAAAAATTAAAGCAAAGAATAGCGCTGCGTAAAAGAGAAAAATATTACATTTATTGATACCAAGATGACACTTGTATTAATCCAATATTTACAACCATAACAAAGGATATCACTTGTTAAAACAGAGAGGATACTGCTGAATACTGATACAACATACATGATATTAATCAGAATATGGCTATAGAGGATTCAACAATAGTAATGATAAGTTCAGAGAGAGACAGAGGGAGAGACAGAGGGAGAGACAGAGGGACAGAGAGAGAGAGAGAGAGAGAGAGAGAAAGACAGAGAGACAGAGGGAGAGAGAGGGGGAGAGGTTACATCACCACGCCTGGGTCAGCTCATCCATCATGCTTCAGTCTGCTCTCCAGTCAAGCTAGGACTGTCTCTCCCTCTGTCTGTCCCTCTGTCTGTCCCTCTGTCTGTCCCTGTCTGTCTGTCCCTCTGTCTGTCCCTCTGTCTGTCTCTGAACTTGTCATTACTATTGTTGAATCCTCTATAGCCATATTCTGATTAATATCATGTATGTTGTATCAGTATTCAGCAGTATCCGCTGTTTTAACAAGTGATATCCTTTATGTTATGGTTGTAAATATTGGATTAATACAAGTGTCATCTCGGTATCAATAAATGTAATATTTTTTCTCTTTTACGCAGCGCTATTCTTTGCTTTAATTTTTATATAGACAAAAAGTTTTTTTATAGCAAAAATTACTTATTTACGTGCGATATTAATATTTCTATGAATCGCTGATTTTTAATTATGTACGTGCGTTATTAATTCTTCTATGACAAATGTTGCCCCGTGAGTAAGGAGAGTTTAAAGTTTGGATGAATATGATTTCTGGTATGGTAGACAGAGCTGGGTTAAGAGTTTTTTTTTGTTTTAACCTGTCCGAATGCCTAACAACAAACTAACTTTTCAGAACTTAACTTTTTCTTTTTGTCTATGTGAATGTGTTTATGAGACTGATTTTGAATAATGTAGATATATATATAGAATGAAATTGCAGCAGGGTGTCAGTGAGGATAAGGATTCTGTTTGGAATCTTGAAGAAAGTGGCCCAGGTTCAGAAAGGACTTTTAAACGGCGCAACGCTAGTTGCGCCGTCGTAGGTCCTAATCCGAGCCGTCGTATCTGTGTGCCTGATTCTTAGAATCAGTGCCGCATAGATGTCCATTAGATCCGTCAGGCGTAAGTCTCTTACACCGTCGGATCGTAACTGCATATTTTTCTGACCGCTAGGTGGCGCTTCCGTCGAATTCCACGTCGAGTATGCACATTAGCTAGATAAGCGAATTCCCGAACATACGCCCGGCGGATGCAGTAAAGTTACGTTGTTTGCGTAAGACGTCCGTGAATGGGGCTGGACGTCATTTACGTTCACGTCGAAACCAATGACGTCCTTGCGGCGTACTTTGGAGCAATGCACACTGGGAAATTCCACGGACTGCGCATGTGCCGTTCGGCAAAAACGTCAATCACATCGGGTCACAGTAGATTTACAAAAAAACACGCCCACCTGATCCAAATTTGAATTAGGCGGGCTTGCGCCGGCCGATTTGCGCTACGCCGCCGCAACTTACGGAGCTAGTGCTTTGAGAATACAGCGCTTGCCCGTCTGGGTTGCAGAGGCGTAGCGTAGAGCGGATACGTTACACCCGCACAAATTTACACCGCTGACTGTGAATCTGGCCCAGTGTGCCTCTATGCAGTTGACCCTTTGAATGAGATTAGGCCAATCTTTGTGAGTGAAACACACCTATGCTTTTGTAAATAAACAGTGGGGCGATGGCGCCCCTATAATGATTCATATTCAATAAGGTGTGGGTGTAGTGGTTATTAAACCTGTGTTGGGTACCTACTTGAGGGATGAATCCAATATACATGGACCCCCTTCTTGGAATCACACAGATTGAGTGTGTATAGGTTACCCCATTAATAGTGCCACAAAAGACTTGCTGGCAAATATGTGAATGTGAACCTCCACCATTAGTTGGTGTCCAAGAAACCTTCACGTTAGTAAGAGAAATAGATGAATGAATAGTCAGGACCCTGTGCAGGCCAGCAAAGAGAAGTGACTTGTGATCAAAAAATTAGAAATAAAGCAGTTCAAATCAATATCCAGGTTGAGGCCTCTAGGGGCTAGAGACCCCAACCTGTGTATCCAACGGGTCTCATTTTGTGAGACCTGGATCTTTTTGTTGCCCCCCACCAGTGGTCTTTAATAATGTCAACCCCATAGAACTTGAGGCAACATGGATCCTTATGATGTTTTTCCTCAAAATGTCTAGAGAGACCATGTTTTGGGAATCCATTACGTATGTTTTTGATGTGCTCACGCGTTCTTACACGTAAGGGTCTGGTGGTACGGCCCACGTACTGGAGTCGGCAGGGGCACTCTATGACATAGGTCACATGGGTGCTAATACAAGTAATAAGTTATTTTATCTGGAATTCTCTATTATAGACATGGGACTTGAATGTTGTTTTTCTCCGAGGCTGGGGTTTATTTGTTTTGCACGGTAGGCATATCTGGCATCGGTAGAATCTTTCAAGTTCTGGACAAATATTCACTTCCCTGGGAGGATCAAGTACATTGTGGACAAGGTGTGTTCGTAGTGTTGGTGCTCTACGGTAAAGGAATCTGGGTCGTGATGGCAATAACGCTGCTAAAGTTCTGTCCTCTTTCAAAATGGGCCAATACTTTTTGAAGATCTTTTCCCATTGTTGGTATTGGTTGCTGTGTTCTGTGATAAAGGCCAGATCCATGGTAAGTGCTTGATGAAGTTTGTTCTTGTTGAGCAAAGCTCCCCTATCCGTCTCACGAATGTTAATTTTCAGTTTCGTCAGCACCTATGCTTTTGGGATGTGTGTCCACTGGTGAAACTCCAATGCCGCCCGATTCAGGGTGCGATTTTGTGATGCAGCTTTAGTGCGACTACGGGGGGGCTTTGAATGCGTTTTTGATCCAGAAGTCGCATCAAAATGGTGCAGGTACCTTATCGGTCGCTGCAGCATCGAGCCACATAGATTGGAATGGGTGCTATTGAAATCAATGAGCTGCGAGTTGTAATGCGACTTTGGGTCCAAAGTCGCATGGCAAAACGCATCAGTGGAAACGGAGACTAAAATCACACTGAATTATCTGGATGTATGTGAATCTATTCCTCTGTTTAAACAAATAATTGGGGATTGTAAGCGGTGTAATTGAATCAGGAAACACTGGCTTTATTGTAATGGCTAAAAAAAAAAAATCATAGTGTAATTAGGTGTTCGTCAGTTAAAATTGCCTCCTGTAGTACAAGCCATCATAGGGTCTAATCAAGCTTAATGCTTGGAAAGCCCTGTGGTACGGTAAGCATTTCTTTTGGAATACTTTGGAAAGTCTGCGGGGAGAGTGAAATCTCCGGGCTTATTTTTTGAAGGACTATAATCAGTACATGGATTGTTCTGGCAAGTAGTGAAAAAAAATTGGTAAAGGTGGACGGGGGGTACCCGCCGACCCAATCATGTCAAAGTGTAGCTAGCTTTGGAATAAGCGACCTATAAGGATTGCGGGATCAGCTCAAAGTCCTTCGTCCGTAAAAGGATGAAAAATCAAATCGCTTCGAAAAGGAAGTCAAACTGTGGGGAACCTTACCACTCGACTCAGAGGGAAGAAATGATAGATAAATATGGACCTTGGGTTGTGAAATATATAAATGATGGGAATCGCTAGACTGGAAACTGTATTTTTAAGAGAAATGCGAGATGCTTGGAGGGCAGGGATGGTAGGATAACAGAACTGATGAGGTGAGTATTTTTAATAGGGAATCCACATCCCCAGAGAAGTGATGAACAGAGGTTATGGGTTTAAGTAGGATATAGAACATGTGGATCTGTGTAAGGTCTTGAGGTCATATTTGACCTAGCTAAATGTGTCGTGCGGAAATGTGTGAGATCCATGGATTGTGAGGTTGTGTGTGATGATGATTTGTTTTGTGTTGGTTAAGGTTTAAAAATTGGGAATGGTGTTCTATAGTTCAGAGCAACCACCCCCCCTCTCTTTCCTTGACACAAGTTAAGTTTTTTTCCCCAGGTCTGTGAGAGTGGAAAAGAGATCTTATTGACTTGCAAATGACCTGCATTCTGTAATGGTGAATTGAAAAGGACATTTACTAAAATGTGTTTGTTTTTCTTTACAGAAGGTTCTGCGAAAACGTTGTGATGAAGTATTATGATTGGTTAATAAATGGAACCGTTAAAAGGTTTATTACGAGTTGCTATTTTTTTTTCCTCCTACCATGGTGACATTATTTTTTTTTGGGGGGGGAATTATTGGTATACCATAAAACAAAAATCCATATGGCATTAATATGTATTATAGTAATACATATTAATGAAAGTTGAGCTCAACAATTTTTGGTATTTTAACCACTTAAGCCCCGGACCAAAATGCTGCCTAAAGACCCAAGGGGTTTTTACAGTTCGGGACTGCGTCGCTTTAACAGACAATTGCGCGGTCGTGCGACGTGGCTCCCAAACAAAATTGGCGTCTTTTTTTCCCCACAAATAGAGCTTTCTTTTGGTGGTATTTGATCACCTCTGCGGTTTTTATTTTTTGCGCTATAAACAAAAATAGAGCGACAATTTTGAAAAAAATGCTATATTTTTTACTTTTTGCTATAATAAATATCCCCCAAAAACATATATAACATTTTTTTTCCTCAGTTTAGGCCGATACGTATTCTTCTACCTATTTTTGGTAAAAAAAAAATCGCAATAATCGTTTATCGGTTGGTTTGCGCAAAATTTATAGTGTTTACAAAATAGGGGATAGTTTTTTTGCATTTTTATTTTTTTACTACTAATGGCGGCGATCAGCGATTTTTTTCGTGACTGCGACATTATGGCGGACACTTCGGACAATTTTGACACATTTTTGGGACAATTGACATTTTCACAGCAAAAAATGCATTTAAATTGCATTCTTTATTGTGAAAATGACAGTTTGCAGTTTGGGGGTTAACCACAGGGGGCGCTGTAGGAGTTAGGGTTTACTTTGTGTGTGTTTACTAGTGTAGGGGGGTGTGGCTGTAGGAATGACGTCATCGATCGTGTCTTCCCTATAAAAGGGAATGACGCTATCGATGCGCCGACACAGTGAAGCACGGGGAAGCCGTGTTTACACACGGCTCTCCCCGTTCTTCAGCTCCGGGGAGCGATCGCGACGGAGCGGCTATAAACGAATAGCCGCGCCGTCGTCCCGGATCGCTCCTGAAGCCACGGGGACCGCCGCATGTACGGGGGGGGGGGGGTCCCGATCGGACCCCCGACCCACGTCAAGCAGGGCACGTATATATACGTTGATGTGCCTGCCTGTGCCATTCTGCTGACGTATATGTACATGAGGCGCTCCCTAAGTGGTTAAACAAAAAAGTGCACGGTTTATGTGATATAATGTAATGTATGTTTGTGTTTCATATGCTAGTCTTGTTACAGGTATATAACCATTGTTAATTTTTTTTTCTTAACCTGGAAACAAAAAAAATGTTTATTACTAAATTTTATTTTGTGTTTATCCCTCAGAATCGATAACTGGTTTTCAGGATTTCAGAATAAGAGGAAATCTTTATGTTTTTTTTTTTTTCATTCAAAGAGCTTTATTGAAAAAATATCAAGTAAAGACAAATACAGTATTCCGGACCCATGACAGATAAAGCTGCGACGGATCCGGTCAGGAATTAAGTAGCAAAAAGAAACCAAACAATGTTAAAGTTCTTAACATGAATGAGCATGGTATAAGGTACATTAAGATCAATCAGTCAATGTGAACGATAAAGGAGTCATGTATATAAGCAATTCAAAATCAGCATTTAAGGTTAACTGAAACAACTCCGTTCTCAGATACAACAAACAATACACCTTGTATGTAGAGCATTTCAACGACAGTTACCTACACGCTCTCTGGCTATTGTAGGTTTAAAGTAACAGGGAGAGACAGAAAAGAAAAGAAAAGTAATAGTGACAGTAATAATACCATGTTAAAGACATGGATGGAGGGGGGGGGGGGGGGGGGGGGACATTAACAGAGGGTTGTTCATGGGACCAATGTAGATGACATACATAACGCAGTTATAAAGGACCTGCCACCGACTATACGGGGAAGGCTAGGTTCGAAAAAGGACAAGATAAACGTATTAATCAGCACCGCCAGGGGTGTTTTGTGCCTGGACAACATCATATTCTCGGGAGAATTTAAAGGCAAACCATGGCTTCCATACATCGTGAAAACTTTAAACTGCACCCCTATCCTGCGCCAGCGTGTCCTCCATCTCATACACCTCATTCACTCTGTGGAGCCAATCTGATATGGTCGGAACTCTAGAGGAGTTCCAATGAAGAGGTATTAGCGCTTTAGCTGCGTTCAGTAGGTGCTTGGTCAAAGACCTCTTGTAGCGGGGTAATGAGAAGGAGGACAGGTGCATCAGGCAGCATGCAGCATCCAGCCTCATCTTAGTTTCCGTAATTTGTCTGATTATGTGTCTCACCTCTGACCAGTAAGTGGAGATCATGGGACAGCTCCACCAAATGTGGAACAGAGTACCTGTGTCCTCTTGACATCTCCAGCAAGTTTTGGACCTCTGCGGGTCCCATCTGTGTAGCCTATGGGGCGTGTTATACCACCGAGTCAAAAGTTTGTAGCTAGTTTCCTGCAGTTTAGAACTAATGGAACATTTATGGGCCATGATACAAGCGTACCTCCATTGCTTCTCAGAAATGTCCACTCCTAAATCCTCCGACCATCTCCTCCTGTGTTTGTCCAGTTCCTCCCCTCCAGAGTGCTGCAACCAAAAATAGGCCACAGAAGTGGCTCTAGCCAGCGGGGACTGTGTCTGACAAGCTGCCTCCAGTTCGGTAAGTGATCTTGTGAGTGCTGAGGAGGTTCTCAGTTTGTTTATGTAGCTGCGTAGCTGGAAATAAGTCCAGAGTCGCAATCGGGGGAGATTGTTCTCCGTTTTAAGAGCCACCCAGTCTTTAATTTTAGTCCCCTCAAAGCACTCACCTATCAGTAAGGGGTCGGATTGGGGGGATGACCTAAGAGACGCATTGTTTATGCCCGGTGTGAAGTCAGGGTTGTCTGCTAAAGGTGTAAGAGGTCCCGGAGTGGCGGAGACCCCCTTCTGTCTTGCAACAGCTTGGAATACCTCCAGAGTAGTTCCCGTGATGGGATTGTTACGTAAGGACGCGGGATGTGCGTTCCTTGGGATCCATGGGGAGAACTTGAGGGCCGTCGAGCAGACCTCTGCCTCCAACGCCACCCACTCCTTCATGGATCCATGGCAGTGCCAGTCCACTACTCTAGCTAAATGGGACGCACAGTAATAAGACCTGAAATTTGGTAGGCCCAAACCACCCAGTTCCTTAGGTTTCATCAAGCTTGCCAGCTTAATTCTGGGCTTCTTGCGATTCCAAATGAATCGCAGCAAAACCTTGTTCAAGGAGATAAAGAAGCTTCGGGGAATCTTCACTGGTAATGCACGCATCATGTACAAGAATTTTGGTAGGATTACCATTTTGACTATTGCTGCTCTTCCTAGCCAGGAGAAACTTCCCTGATCCCACTGTCTGAGGTCTTTTTCGCAGTCCCTCATGAGGGGTGGGAAGTTTCTCTCGAAAACTTCCGAAATACGGGGGGTTAACCAAATGCCTAGGTATTTAAGTGCTTTGGGATCCCAGCGGAATGGTGAGTTAGCCTTGGTCAATGCGCATACCCTATCGGGGAGGGAGATGTTTAGGGCCTCCGACTTCGTGTAGTTTATTTTCAGGTTAGAGATATACCCGTATTGTGAAAAGTCATTCAATAGGCTAGGGAGGGAAAAGTGTGGGTCCGTCAGGAAGAACAAAAGGTCGTCGGCGTAGGCTGCCACCTTGTACTCACTGTCCCCTACCTGAAACCCGCGTACTGCAGAATTTAGCTTAACCGACCGGATAAAGGGTTCAAGCGACAAAATGAATAGCAAGGGTGATAAGGGGCAGCCCTGCCGTGTCCCATTTGCTATTTTAACTTTCTTAGAGAGAGTGCCATTAATCCGGAGATGAGCCGACGGGTTCTGGTACAAGGCTGCTATCCATGATAGCATATGAGGGCCCAATCCTACCCTCTTGCATACCGCCATCATGAAATCCCAGGCCACCCGATCGAAGGCCTTCTCTGCGTCCGTGGAGAGGAGAAGACCTTCGATATTCCGGACCCTCGCCGCATGCAGCAACAAAAGCGCCTTGGAGGTGTTATCTTTCGCCTCCCGACCCGGTACAAAGCCTACTTGCTCCAGCCCAATCAAGCCAGGTAGCAGTGGGCCCAATCTCGTAGCCAAGATTTTTGCGAATATTTTCACATCAAGATTGAGTAGCGAAATGGGGCGATAGCTCGCGCAATCCGTAGGATCCTTACCCGACTTCGCCAGTACTGTGATATGTGCTGTGAGGAAATCTGGAGTTACAGTCCTAGGGGAAGACAGTGAGTTCAATGCGTCCCTAAGGGGTCCCACCAGATGGTCAGTAAATGTCTTGTAATACACGGCCGAGTACCCGTCCGGGCCTGGGCTCTTGCCTGACTTAAGTTGTTTAATAGCTAAGCTAACTTCCTGAGAGGTGAGCGGTTCCTCAAGGAGAGTAGTGTCCGGGACCGGGAGCGTAGGGAGTCCACTTTTGGTAAGATAGTCATTGATAATTTGTGCCCTGTCACCAACCATATTTGGCTGTCTATGTTTGGGTGGAAGGTTGTACAGCTTGGTGTAAAAGCTGTGAAAGTGGTCGGCTATCGCCTCAGATGTCACCTCTAGGCTACCATCGTCCTTCTTGATGCCCGCTATATTGTTCATGGACGAACAATCCCTAAGTGCTTTCGCCAGGAACTTGCCCGCCTTGTTACCCGATGCGTAATAAAGCCTTTTTTTTAAAAATAGCATGCGTTTAGCTGTGGAGTCAAGCAAATGTTGTAAGTTCCTGCAAGCCTCAAGGAGCGATGTAGCCGATGAGACCGAGAGGGACTGTTTGTGCGAGGCCTCCAGGGTGGCAATTCGAGTGACTAATTGCTGAATTGTGGCTTCCCTTTCCTTCTTTCGTCTGGCGCCCAAGCCCATCAAGACCCCCCGGATAGAGCATTTATGTGCCTCCCAGACAACCAACGGGTCTGCCCCCTTAGTAGCGTTAAGTTTAAAAAACTCCTTCAGGTTATCTAATACTATGGGGAGCGTTGTCGGGTCAGTCAGCAGTGAAGCGTTAAGCCGCCAGGAAGGTGGCCGTCGAGGGGAGTCTACCAAGCCCAGTGACACTGATATTGGGGCGTGATCTGAGAAAGTCTGAGTGCCTATGTGAGCCCCATCTATCCTCTCTAGGTCTTGTTGGGATACAAAAAGGTAATCCAGCCTTGCGTACCTGGAATGCGTAACCGAGAAGTGCGTGAAATCACGACCTTCTGGGTTGAGAAAGCGCCAGGAGTCGACAAGCTGAAGTGATTGTAACATTTGCTTAAGGCGTTTCAAGACTTTGTACGTTATACATGACTTCCCATTAGACGTGTCAACTAAGGGATTTAAGGGCACGTTAAAGTCCCCTGCTAAAATGATACAGCCTCTAGCGAAGCCGCTAAGCTCCCCAATGATCTTCTGACAGAATGATATATGGGCTTTGTTAGGGAAATACACGTTCGCCAAAGTCACTGGCGTGTTCCCATATGAGCCTCTGATAAAAACGTACCTGCCTTCAGGGTCGCATAACTGTTCCGCCAACTCAAAAGGGGCCTCTTTATTGACCAATATCGCTACCCCCTTGGACCTGGCTTCACTATTGGTAGCGTGAAACACTCTGGGATAGGATGGGCTTGAGAGTCTGGGGACCTGATGGGTCCTGAAGTGGGTTTCTTGCAAAAATACAAAATGCGACTTACCCTTTTTCAGTTCCCTCATGAGGGAGGTACGCCGCTCAGGGATATTCAGGCCTCTCACGTTATGAGAGATCACTAGCGGGGGACCCCCCAGGGACAAGTAGGCCATGTCTGGAGCTGTGGACAGAGGAGGAGGAGACGCCCGAAGGACCAGATCTGTGAAAGACAACTGCAGAAGGTAAAACAGTGGTACGATTAGCATAACCAGAAAATTTATATTGGCAAAACTGCAATTTCTTTTTTTTTTTTTTATGTTCTCTTGGAAAGGTACTAGGGAGAAAATCACGGTGAGGGAAAAGAGAAGAGGAAAGGAAATAGAAAAGAGTATGAAGTGGAGAGAAGAAGCGAGTTGAAGTATCTCCGGTGGATCTCTTCCGGAGGCAAAAACGTTGCCCCTACAGGGAGAGAGCCACCTAGGTAATAAGGTGCAACCAGTGGCCCAAATGGGACACTAAGGAGCCTTGTGGGGTAGAAGGGAGGCGACGACACAAGATGTCAGCACCACACTTATAACTATACAGTTACAAATGAATTAAATATAACCAAAACTCAACCATTAAGGAACACGCACAGCCCTATATTTAAAGCATATGAGCAATGTGCTGTCTATTTACAATTATACCCGACCTGTCTATAGGCGCTTAAGGCAAACATGCAACATGGAACATCAGTATGTGTAACAGTGAAATCTAAATAAGGCAGAATAGAGGGAGCTACTGGAAAACATACTCGGTATATTAAGTGAGTGGAAGAGCCTCCCCTCTATGGCCCTGTCATTCCCTCTCCACATCACCCCCCCAGTACTGACCCCTAGAGCAACAACGGGGGAAAATACTTAACACAAAGGGGTTAAAGCACCCTACTAGGGAGCCATGAGTTAGACCATCAGTTTACTCCAAGTGCTGCGACTGGGGACACCTCCGAATCTCATCGCTAATACTGATCCCTATCACACGTGTTCTACTGACCGGATCCCCGGCCAGGTAGTTTGTGCTGTCAGTTAGAAGAGCAGATGATGGGTGAGCCCCGTACAACTCCATTGCGCGGCGAATCTTCCGGGATACACAGGCTACACATGCTGCAAAAGAGAGCCACGTCCAGGGCAATTCAAAGTGTGGAGCAATAGGCTCCCGGTCTTTAAGCAAGATGCAACCCAGTCAACGTGTAGCCAGCACAATGTCATCTGAAAGAGCAAACCGCAACCTGTCGGCTAATGTGAGTGTCAGCATTAACAAGGGGGGTGAGCGGAGAGAAGGCACATAAGGAAAAAATCAAAGGAGGTTTGGAGGAGAGGGGCTGAACTTCAGTAGTTCCCTGGCAGTCGATCTAGTTTACATCCAGTACCCTCGGAACTTCCGCCTGTCTTCTCGGGGTACCCGATTTCGATCCGCCTCCTTTGCCACGTTTAGCTTTTTTCGCCAGCCTTGTATCTGGCGTAGAAAAAGGTGAGTCAGGGGGGCTCCGATCCGGCAATGGGTACAAGAACTCTGCATACCAGTCCGGTAGATCAACCAAATCCAAGCCCAGAGCTTCACAGAATTCGGGCAAATCTGCAGGGGAGCGTAGTGTGTGCTGTTGCCCATTCGAGGTGACCACCAGTGCAAAAGGAAAACGCCAATTATATCTCAGATCCTTTTCCCTTAGTCTCTCCAGGAGGGGGCGCAGGGCTCTCCTGTTTCGCAAGGTGATGGGGGACAGATCTTGAAATAACAAAATGGTCGCACCATTGTATACAATATGGTCGTTCCTCCTGGCCTTATGCATAATTTCTTCTTTTAGACCGAAACTTTCCAGGCAGCAGATGATGTCCCTCGGGGGGCTGTATCAGATCCCCTGGGCCTGAGGGCTCTGTGGGCTCGCACAAAGTTTATCGGCGTGTCTTCCTGCCTTTCCAACAGGCTGTTGAAGACGCTGCTCAGGGTGGTAACGATTTGGTCTGCATCGACGGATTCTGGGATCCCCCTGACCCGTACATTACACCTCCTCCCTCTGTTATCGAGGTCCTCGATATGACGGTTCATGTCTATGAAATGTTGTGCATGAACTAACGTGGCTTTCGCCACCCGCTGAATGGCCCTGTCTCTGCGCTTCCCTGATGTCTCCACCACGGCCATCTTTTTATTGAGCACTAGCATGCTCGTTTTAAGGTCCGTGATAGCTGCCGAAAACGTAGCCTTAATGTCCGCAGCTATCATGGACATGTCAGCGAATGTTAAGGGTTGATCCGGGGCAGACTTACCCCGCGCTGAGCACTCGGAGGCTGACTGTGAATCGTCGCTGTAGTCCTCCTCGTGGCGGGTAGGCGCCATCTTGGGCTTTGCAGCCGTGCCGCGTCCTGTGTTCCTCGGTTTGAAAAGTTCTGCTATGTTTTGAGCCGAGTAGGACACCGAGGCACGTCTCGGGCGAGAGTGAGGGGTGATGCAGGTCTTTTTGCCAGGCATCTGAAGGCTGTCGGTCGGGTATTCGGCTGTTAAGGGCTGTGCGTGTAGAGGAGCCCTTTCAGTGTGCAGCCATCCTCGTCGCTCGCCAAGCCACGCCCCCAGGAAATCTTTATGTTGGTCAGTCAGGTCGGGTTTCACAAGGTTTAGGTTTTCATTGCTATTATCTGGTTGGAACGTCTAATGGTCAGTTCATTTGGCTATGTTGTTGGACCACCTAGTGGGGGTTACATGTTCTGATCTACTGAATTACAGAACCAACTAACTGAGGTCGCGTATTAGTTTTTTATGAAAAGTTGAGTAAGACTGCAGGGGATAATTGGCACTCTAACACATATATTAGGCTAAGCAGCATTCAGGGGTACCACACTTAGTGGTAAAAGGGTTTTGGGGTAGTCTCCAGAGGTTGAAATGGATCGGCCATAGATCCGGGGCATATCTGTTTTCTTATTACCGAAGATCAGCCATGCTGACACGTGGAGTTCCATAGACTGCTTAAACTCCCCCCCCCCCCCCGCTGTTAAGCCTGGCTGTACAAGGTTGCATTGCCTCAGGCTAAGGTTTGCTAATGTCCCTAGCTATCTGTATGTCCCCAAAAGTTCACAACTGTTTCCTTCCGTGTCACCATGCGACACTATTTTCTCCTAGAGTTACCGGCAGACATGTAGGACGAGGGCCTGCCTGGTGGCATACGTGTTGAAAGTGCATAGGTCTGGCGTCGTATTGTATAGTTTTGGGTTGAGTCTGGAGAAAAGGTGTGCAGGAAGATTGTATGGGGTGATACCAGCTCTTGGCTGTTCCAGAGGCCCTCACTTCCGATATATATGTGGGCATGCAGTATTCTCCTCAGTTAATATCCATAGGTGTCCTTCCTGTCCTAGATTACTTGTGTACCTTAACTGGTGGTCTGTGACTTGCATGCCAAGAATATCAGGGCCCCAGGGTGGCACTAGACTCCTGTCTTTCATGGGAGTCCTGTCTGAATGGTGAAGGCAGTTTGTTTTGTAGGGGTGAAGGATAACAGTCTAATTACTGAATTGATAGAGGAGGGAGAAAGTGTGCAGCCTCTATGAGGGATCGGGTGTACCTGGTGGCAGGTGGTTTTCAATCCGGGTATCCAGACTATTTCCCATACTAAAGAGAGGCTCAATGGCGACTATCTTTAGAGCGGGAGGTGGGTTATTGGGTACCGTAATCACTATAGAGCTGGAGATAATCGGGAACACGTTGGGAGGCCCTGGGCTACATATCAGGGAAGGGTTAGGAAAATCCAATGCGTTCTATTCTCATCCCTAAGGGCAGGGAAGGAACTTTGGGCATGGACGGAACTTTGTGCATATATCAGTTAATTTGGGTACTATCCTATCAGACTCTACTGGGTTACACCCTGGAGTCCATCCTGTTCTGAGGGTTGTGAGTCCAGACAGGAATTGAAAGAAATGTTGGAATGGGTGACTAGTATGACATAAATGTATGTGGTGCAGGTACCCAGGAGACTGGCACCTATGCATAATAGGGTGTCTGTTGGCCAAACTAGAGGGTGCCAGGTGATACATCGATGGGGTGAAAACTTCCTCGTAGAGGCTGTGTCTCAAGCTAAGCAGTCCTATAAAGAAGCTTTCGGTTACTGGACATGGGAGAGGTACACCTAGTTGATGTCTCACCTGAGAGGTTGAATCCCTGCACAAGTAATGCCAGTAACTACATACAAGAACATGCCATGTTAAATAAAGGGAATACATGCTGGCTAACAGGGTACAGTATGTCTTCACCACATGGCGCTGCAGCATCTCACAGTGGTTAAGACTATTACCCTGTATGTGCTGAGTATACACTGAATCAAGTGATTATTAAGTGACCAGTGGCTTTCTCCAGAGATGTGCAGACACAGCATAAGGTTCACGCAGGACGCTTATTTCTGAGGAGTAACCCAACAGAGGAGGGGTGTATTCAGCACTATATAGGGGGAATAGGAGCTGGGATGGGTGTTAGTAATAGAGTGGACAGCGGTCTCCTGAGGAACAGACCCGCAGCCATGGCTTCAGACAATAAGCACGGCTTTGCTGCTCAGAGAGATTGGTGACAGTTGTGACAACATGCAACAAAGTTACATAATTACCTCAGTTTAATATGGCTCACAATTTTATCGACCATGGTAAGAGGTTGGAAGAGAGTGTGATGGGGTATAGGACAAAAATATGTCATTGGCTCTGGCGTACATGCAGGGGCAGGCGGAGTTATTGACCAGTATCAGGCTGATTGTACAAATCTCTGTATGATGGGCGGTAGCCT
The DNA here is from genome assembly GCF_905171775.1 of Rana temporaria. NCBI lineage: Eukaryota > Metazoa > Chordata > Amphibia > Anura > Ranidae > Rana > Rana temporaria. The sequence goes on along the minus strand of NC_053495.1, from coordinate 80,898,256 downwards.
GAGGAGTTAGCATCACCACTCAGTAAGACTGACAAAACTTTTTTGCTTACACTAATCCAAAATGGTAGTCAAATGCCGGGATGGGCTGTACTGGTTTGGATTGTGAGAGATGAGGTGCTGTATGTTCCCATATACGGAAGTGCAGACTCGGTCTGCAGATATGTTGGCATCAATGAGCGTACTGACTGGGGATTCTATCTTGGTGCATTTGGGGCTAAGTGACCCACATGTGATCAGAGGGTACGGAAGCTGAGAGCAGGTTGATATTTCCCCCTGTCAGAAGTGTGACCACGATGCCTTTTGCATTCCAGGTCAATACACGGTGGTGAAGGAGGAATGTTGGGAAGGTATTTCACTGTGGGTTCTGGATGGGGAGATCATTACGGGGGAGGAAACACCAGGTATAATCTAGGACATATGCAAGTTTTGTTTCTTTGTCCTAGAGGATACCGATGGGGTGTCAGTCATGGAACTAGGGCGGGGATAAGCAATTAGCGGACCTCCAGCTGTTGCAAAACTACAAGTCCCAGCATGCCTCTGCCTCTGGGTTCATGCTTGTGGCTGTCAGAGTCTTGCTATGCCTCATGGGAATTGTAGTTCTGCAACAGCTGGAGGTCCGCTAATTGCATATCCCTGAACTAGGGTGTTCCTTGGACCTACCAGGTGGTAGTGGGGCATGGTCACTAAAATCAAGTCACAGGGATGGAGTTTTTGTGGGTTTTGTCATTGTTTCAATGGTATATGTGCTGTTGTACTCAATACCGAATGCTGGGGTATGGGTGCTGGTCTAGTGATGCACTGTTGTCAGCATTAGGTTGAATTGTACTCAACAGGGTACACTACCTTGGGGAGTCTATTGTACCTATTCTCTTGTCCTTGGGATGGATATAGACGGAACCCCGGGTTACACCCCGAGTTACCCTGAAGAAAGGTTTTTATAGCAAACCTGACATCCCCTTTACACTTACTGAAACTTCCATTGGGATTCGGGGAGGAATTAAAAGTTAGGTAGTTAAACTTCGGGCAACAGGATTTAAATGGTGCCAACAGTTTGTGCAAGGCGTGAATAAAAAGGCCCGTCTCAAGGGATTTATAAGCTAAGGGGAGGGGGTGGAACAAATATAATAACTGCTGGGAATTATCGGACATGGAGCTGGCTGAGAGAACATTTTAGGTGGTGGTGGGGTAGGCTTCCCAAGGGATTTAGAGGTACTCAGAAACAAGCTAGGTAGGTTGGCACAGCAGGTTGGGGAAGGGGTTGAGGTGCAGCTAGATGTGAATCATATTCTTGAAAATCTACAACATGCTCATATTGATGCCACTGCCTCATTGTCTGAGATAATGAAACAGAAGTTCACCGGACAGATAGCGGGCTACCGTGTTACACCCTCGAGTCCATCATGATCTGATGGTTTCTGAGTCTGAACAACCTCAAATGATTGATACTGGTGGGTGCTGGAGAAAGGAAGGGGTGGTGTTATGTCAAGGGAAACAGGATAGGATCATGAGACAACAATGCTGGCACAAGGAAGGGTTGTGTCTCCTGGATGCCGAGGAATTGTCCCAACCTTATGTAAAATACTTGGGGCAAGGGTATTGGTGCTGGTATCAAATGCCCAATGATGCCCTATATTCTGCCTATGGGTTGAACTGTACTCAACGGGGTACATTACCTCAGGGAGTCTACTGTACATCTTCCCCGGTCCTGGGAATAGATATAGCTGGGACACAAGGACGTACCCCTGTTACCCCAGAGAAAAGGCTTGATATCAAACCTGACACCCCCATACATCTACAGAAACTTCCTCTGGGATTTGGGGCTGAGTTAAAGGCTTGGCTGGTAGATTTTGAACAACAGGATGAAATATTAAATGTGCTAAGAGATGCTGAGAAAGAAGCCATTATACGACTCACCCATGATCAAAATAAGTTGATCCAAGTATCCCATGCTTTAGAGAAAAAAAGAGGATCAACGCTCCAGGTGGGTCGCTATGTAGAGTAGACTGACTCAGGATACCGTGGGTGCTGGCAATGCACTGACCATGCATGAGATACGAAGAGAGGAAATGGATAGCCGGACTCCAATAACCAAAAAGGTTGTCTTTTTATTCAAAAAGGTTGTCTTGTTATTCAAACGAACAGCAAATACATCACTTCACAAGGTCACAGCTGTGACCTTGTGAAGTGATGTATTTGCTGTTCGTTTGAATAAAAAGACAACCTTTTTGGTTATTGGAGTGCGACTATCCATTTCCTCTCTTCGTACCTATCCCACACTTTAGAGGCAGACTGAAGCATGATGGATGAGCTGACCAAGGCGTGGTGATGTAACCTCTCTCCCTCTCTCCCTCTGTCTCTCTCTCCCTCTGTCTCTCTCTCTCCCTCTGTCTCTCTCTCTCCCTCTGTCTCTCTCTCTCCCTCTGTCTCTCTCTCTCCCTCTGTCTCTCTCTCTCCCTCTGTCTCTCTCTCTCTCCGTCTCTCTCTCTCTCCGTCTCTCTCTCTCTCCGTCTCTCTCTCTCTCCGTCTCTCTCTCTCTCCGTCTCTCTCTCTCTCTCCGTCTCTCTCTCTCTCTCCGTCTCTCTCTCCCTGTGTCCCTCTCTCCCTGTGTCCCTCTCTCCCTGTGTCCCTCTCTCCCTGTGTCCCTCTCTCCCTGTGTCCCTCTCTCCCTGTGTCCCTCTCTCCCTGTGTCTCTCTCCCTGTGTCTCTCTCCCTGTGTCTCTCTCTGAACTTATCATTACTATTGTTGAATCCTCTATAACCATATTCTTATTAATATCATGTATGTTGTATCAGTATTCAGCAGTATCCTCTCTGTTTTATGTTATGGTTGTAAATATTGGATTAATACAAGTGTCATCTCGGTATCAATAAATGTAATATTTTTCTCTTTTACGCAGCGCTATTCTTTGCTTTAATTTTTATATAGACAAAAAGTCTTTTTATAGCAAAAATTACTTTTTACGTGCGATATTAATATTTCTATGAATCGCTGAGTTTTAATTATGTACGTGCGTTATTAATTCTTCTATGACAATTCCATTAATCACATTGCTGGGTGTGCCAGATGGGATGGGACAGTTCATTGGGGTTGAAAGGCAGAGTAACGGACTGAACAAACAAAAGCAGCTCCCTCGGGTGTTTGCTACATCTATAAATTATTTAAAGATAATGACGGGGAAAGCTTTGAAACAAATGCACCAGTTTTGGCAGAATATCCATCTAGGCCTCATGTACACTGCTGCTGGTAAACGGGTGTTTAGGAGCAGTTGGGCATTTTTTTTTTAACTGCTCTTAAACTCGCCTCTATGTTATCAGTACATGTACACAGGGTCATTTACAGTTGTTTCTAGGCAGTTGAGTTTAGAGGCTTTTTCTGGAACCCAAAAATGTGTTCAGAAGCTGTGTTTAGAGGCATTTCAAGCGCCAAACGCGGCTAACTGCAAAAACGAGTGTTTCGTTTACAGATGTTTTTCATTTGAACATCTTTTCAAATGCTTCTAGATGCAAACGTGGCTAAACGTGACTAAACACTGCATGTAAACGCGGCTAAACGGCCGTTTTTAGACACCGGTTTCTAGCTGTCAAGTTAAATTGTTCAGTAGAGGTTGAACAACGTCCCGTGTACATGGAGCCTTAAAAGGATAAGTTCTCTTTTTAACCACTTGCCGACCGCCACACGCACTTTCACGTTGGCAGAATGGCACGAACAGGCAAATGGGCGTACATGTACGTTCCTTTAAATTTGCCGCCATACGGGACCCACAAACTATGTCCGTCGTGTCACAGAGCTTCAGAACTGGGGGGGGGGGTTCCTGTGTAAAAAAGGCATCTCCCTGTTCTGCCTAGTTTTAGTACACTGATCGTCTGCTCCCTGTTATCGGAAGCAGCAATCAGTGTCGATCATCAGGAGCAGTGATCAGTGGGGGGTCCAGTGCCCTGGGCCGACTGGACCCCACCCCAGACGCCCCCCGAACCTGTGAGGCTGGCGTCCATCGTAATCACCGTCCACTGGAAGGGAAGAAACGGCTTCCCGGACCGAAGAGCCGGGGATCTCAGCCACCAATTCAGAGAGACTCCGACTAGGTGGCTTACCTGAATCTGGCGATCCAGAGACAACGGAGATTTGTTCCATTTGGACAGGATCTCCTTCTGCAATACTCGAGTGTGGAACTGAGCATACGGTACTGCCTCGAAGGAGGCTACCATCAGACCCAGGACTCGCATGCAAAAACAGAGAGACGACCATTTGCGGGATGCCAACAGCTTCACCGTAGACTGAAGAGTCTGCAATGTTTCCAGGGGAAGAAAAACTCTCGCCTCCGGAGTCCAGAATCAAACCCAGGCATTCCAAACACTGAGTCGGCACCAGGACCGACTTCTGGATGTTTGTTTAACACCCACCCGAATTCTCAGAGGGTCTGGCTGGCTATAGACACATCCACCTCTAATTCTGAGCCAGAAGCTGCTCTCAGAAGAAGATCATCTAAGTAGCCCACGATGGCAATGCCTCGCTGTCTCAGCAAAGCTAGGAACGGTGCAAGCACCTTGGTGAAAACGCTTGGTGCTGACGCTAGGCCAAAGGGAAGAGCCACAAACGGATAGTGGTCTTCGCCGATTGCAAAGCACAAAAACCTCTGGTGTCTTGCGCAAATTGGGACATGCAAGTCTTGATGTCCAAGGACGCCAGAAAGTCCCCCGGATGGAGCACAGCCACCATTGAGTGAATGGATTCCATGCGGAACTTCTGTTCTCTCACAAAGGCATTTAGGGCTTTGAGGTCCAAGATTGGATGGACCCAGTCCTTCTTCGGGACAACAGACAGATTCAAATAAAATCCCTGAAACCTCTCGTCCTGCAGAACGGGTAAAATTACCCTGCAACCTAGCAAGTCTTGCACTGCCCCCAATAGGGCAGACCGACGAGCCGGAAGGAGAGGGAGATTTGAGTGAAAGATTTTCTTTCCTGTCCACCGAACAGATTCTATCTTTTTCCCCCCGAAGAGACCACCTCGCAGACCCAGTGGTCGGAGAGAAGGGAGGGAACCTGCGAGGCCCCCCCCCCACCCATGAGTCAGGTGGAGGCAAAACCTCATGCAGTGCCGGGTTTGGATGCCGGCTTGTTGGGCTTACGCATCCAAGGATGTTTCTGTCCCCCAGCTGAGCCTTTGTCGGCCTGGGAGAGTCTACCTGTGGGCCCTGACTGATGAAAATACTGCATCTGCGTGGGAGAAGGACCTGGTTTACGGTGCGGCTCCTTCCCATTGGTGGGCTGAGGAGAGTTTTCTTACCTCCAGTAACATCGTTAATAAGGTCATCCAGTGAGGTACCAAAAAGTTTCCCACCTTTGAAAGGTAAATCTGCCAGGGCTTTTATGCATGTTTGGTCAGCAGACCAGCATTTCAGCCAAATCAGGCAGCGCACGACCACTGCCGAAACAGAGGCTCTGGATATCAAGGGGGCTGCATCCACGGTAGCATCACAGACATATACGATGCCCTGGACCAACTGGTTAGACAGTCTCAATAAATTTGGGAGGGAGCTGGTGCTCCTCCACAGTCTGGTGCAAAACCTTTGCCCATTCAGTGAGTGTCTGAGACACCAAGGTTGCAGCCAAAGTAGGCCACAATGCAGACCCCAGCATGGTAAATATGGAGCGGGTCCCCTCCTTTCGGGTGTGGCGGCTCAGTCCTCTCTGGGTCTCCACTTCTGAGTTCCAGGAGCTGGTCCGGCAAGAAATGTCCCACTATTGGGGGGACAATGCTGGTTCGGCTTCCTTTGGCCCCACATGGGATGCTTTTAAGGCATCGGTACGGGGCTCGTATATTTCTAATATTGCCCAACACAGAAAGTCCTCCCGGGCGGCCCTTTTGGCCCTGGAATCCTCCCTGGAGAACGCCAGGGCCCAATATTCTGCGCTCCCCACCCCGGATTCCCACGGGGTCCTGGTGGGGGCGCACAGGGCTCTGGATCTTCAGACCTTTTATGAGAACCTATATACCGCCCCGCCCCCCCGGACGAGGTGGATACGTTGGGATTCTTTGAATCTCTCCAATTCCCAATCCTGGAAGAATCACACGTTACGATCCTGGACAAACCCCTTACTGTAGAGGAGGTCACTGAAGCCATTTGTTTACTCCCTCCCAACAAAGCCCCTGGGTTGGACGGCTTACCCGCCGAGTGGTACAAAAATAATGCAGAGGACATGGCGCAGAGGTTGCACTCCTTGTTTGGGCAGGCGCTGCAGGAGGGTGAGCTTCCCTCCTCCATGTGCGAGGCCCTGATAGTGGTGCTCCCTAAGCCCGACAAAGATAAGTTGTTATGTGGGTTGTATCGCCCCATATCCCTATTGAATAGTGACGTAAAGGTGCTCGCCAAAAATTCTGGCCCTGAGACTGCAGAAGGTTATTCTTCACCTTATTCACAGGGACCAGGCAGGGTTCATGCCTGGGAGGAGTACGTACGATAACATCCGACGTCTCAACTTACACATTCACATGGCAGAGTCCCTTAAAAGAGGTGGCCTGGTGCTGTCTCTAGACGTGTTGAAGGCCTTTGACACGGTAAACTGGTCCTTCCTGTGGGAGGCCATGCACCGGATGGGCTTTAGTGCCCAATTTATTCGGTGGGTCCGCTTGCTATATACCAACCCTAGAGCCAGGGTGTGCACTAACAGAGATGTATCTGCTGTTTTCACTCTGCAGAGAGGCACCAGGCAGGGCTTCCCGCTTTCGCCGCTCCTGTTCGCTCTGGCCATTGAGCCACTGGCTCTGGCGGTGCGGCAGACGGCGAAGGTGGGTGGCATCTGTTATGGCCCCCACTCGGAGAAGATCTCTCTCTACGCAGATGATGCCCTAATTTACCTGGATGGCACTGAGCGGTCCTTTGTATCCCTGATGAGCGTGGTGGAGGAGTTCGGAAAGGTCTCTGGGCTAAGGGTGGGGTGGGAAAAGTCGGTGGCATTCCCTATAGGTCCTACACTTGACTACTCTTACCTCTCTAGATCTAAACTCTCCATCCAACTTACTTTTAAATATTTGGGGATTCATATTAATGCGGACATGGCTTCTTTTGAAAATCTTAACGTTACCCCAATCGTGTCCCATATGGAGACCAGGCTTAAAACGTGGGCTTCTCTGCCACTTAATCTCATAGGCCGTATAAATATCTTTAAGATGATTTACCTACCCAAATTTTTGTATGTGTTCCGGGCATCCCCTGTTTTTTTATTGAAGAAACTTTTTAAAAAAATTGACTCGCTCCTGTTCACTTTTCTGTGGCAGGGGTCAAGCCCACGGATTGCTAGGGCCTCTCTCCAGGCTGCGAAGCTGGATGGGGGTTTGGCGTGTCCCAATTTGAGAATACTTTTTAGCATCTCAGCTCACATATGTCTATGATTGGTTCCTGGAGGCCTCTCCGTCCTGTTCCACCGCTCTACTGACTGCTCTGGAGGGCTCCAGGGACTCGCTGGTTGATGGCCTACTTAGGTCAAGGGCCGGACGATGCTCCCGGGACTCCCCGATAGAGGTTAGCTGGTTGGCCTGGCATGAGGGTAATGGGGTGCTTACTGAAGCGGGCGGGGTGTCTCCTAGGGCTCCCCTATGGCAGAATTCGAACTTCCCTGAGCTCCTGGGCCACCCGGACTCCGGGTGGTGGACCCAATTGGGGGTCACACGCGTTGCGCATGTCTTTGTTCAGGACAAGTTTATTTCATTTGAGGATTTGAAGGTACGCAGTGGGATAACGGACAATGCTCTATTCAGGTATATGTCACTCCGCCACGACATATGGTTTCAGTTTGAGGGTCTGACCCAGGAGCTCACGGAATCGCCTCTAGAGGCATTCATGTCTTACTCAGATCCTGAATGCTCAGCGGAAGTGGGAGGTAGATATTCCAGGGCTGTCCGATGAGGAGTGGGAGGAGGCCTCGGAGGTTTGTTTCCTTGATCTGATTGGGTCCAATGATCAATATGTTCAATTTAAATTTATCCGTATGGGTTTGATTTCCAGTGCCTCCTGTCCTCCGTGACTCCACCGAGGCCGACTACTTACACATGTTTTGGTCATGCCCTGGTGTAACAGCGTACTGGAGGGAATTGTTTTCCTTTTTTGGGGACACTCTGCACTTCCCGGTTCCTCTCACCCCGGAGGCTGGGTTGTTGGGGGTGCTCAATGACTCTGTACCTACAACGCATGCTCGGACTCTGATACGAATAATTTTGTTTTATGCCAGGAAACTGCTATTGTTACAATGGAAGAGTGCGTCCGCTCCGGACATTCAAATGTTGTATCGTATGGTGAATAAGGTTGTACCCATATTTAAATGCATATATAAAAGGCAGGGCCTGCCCCAAGAAGTTTGGCAAGATCTGGCAACCTTGGCTGGATATTGCAGACTCCTTCTGGAAGGATACCCCACTTTCTCAGCCAATAAAAGGGTTAGGGGGGGCGTGGCTCTGGGTGCTCTGTCAATTGTCGGGAAGGTGGGGGGTGGATAGTCTGGGTGTGGAGGGGGGGGCTGGGGGTTGGGTCGGATGGATGCTTAAGGGTGTGAGTGTGTGTTGTGTGTGTGTGGGAGTGTGTGGGAGTGTGTTTGGGGTAGTGGTTTGTACCTAACAGGTAACTCCTTGCGCGGAGGGCAACTATTACTTGCGGCCACGTTCGGTCCGCTTGGGTTACCCGGAAGTAACGGGTTTTCCGATTCCTCCGTTGAGGGAACGGGGCTATTTGTTTGTGGGAGGGAAGTACAGTGGTGGGATGGGAATTGGTTGCATTTCTTTGTGCCATGATATGTCTGTATTGTTCCAACTACTGTGCCTTTCCTTTTTTTATTTGTTTATCAATGTACCTGTAAAAAACTAATAAACAACGTTAAAAAAAAAAAAAAAAAAAACATGGAGCGGGTCAGTGCCTCGGACCTGCTATGAGTATGGTCCTTGAAAGCAAGGGTCTCTTCTATAGGGAGAGTGGTTACCTTATTTAACCGGGCAACCGGGGGGGGGGGGGGTCAACTACCGGAGGAGAAGCCCATTTTTTCAAAAGGCCAACGAACTGCCAGGCGCTGAGGAACCACAAAGGACTTCTGCGGCTTTTCCCATTCCTCATCAATGAACTTGTCAAAAATGGACACATAAAAGGAAAAACCTTTACAGAGCGGTCCGACTTGTGCGACCCAAAAAAGACTGAGCCCTCAGTGGATTGCCTCAGCTGCACCATCCAACTTAAGGAAGTCCCTCACAGCACTGATAAGCGCACTAACAAGTGCCCTGTCATGTACTGACCCAGGCGAGGGGGTCTTCCTCACAAGGAAGGTCCTGGTCCACATCCTCTGACAACCCAGAACCGGGGCCTTGCACCACAGCCAGACCCGGGTCGGAGTCAGAGCATTCCCCAGGAGATGACGGGGGGGAGGGGCGCTTTGTACCCCCCTTATGCACGCATGCCGCTTCCACCCTGGCAACAAAATGTTTCCAGGACTGCCGATAAAGTGCCCATGGGAACCGCAGGAGCACGGGCTGCCACCCCTGGCTTGTTTGGGGAAGGAGGACCAGATACTGACTCCATTACATTGACAGCTCTTAGGGACCTATTCAAGACCTGAAAGTCCTTACTGCGCTGACCGGGGGGTTACCCAGGGGACTCAACAACCCAGCAAGAGACTGCTAGACGACGCTGCCCGCCCTCTGTACACAGCTTGTGTTGTGAGGCAAAAGCTGTGGGGAAAAACTGAGGAACAGAACTGTGAGGAGAATTGTGCTGCTCGCCGTTCAGAAGCCAGCACTAGAGGCCAAAACCTCACACAAAATGGCCGCCAGACACCTCAGAGATAACATGGCGCTACCACAATAAAATGGCCAACCGCAATAACAACCTGTGCCAAAGCGCGAACACGACAAAATGGCCGCCAATGGGAAGTTTCATTGAAAACAGCAGAATGCAAGAAAAATGGCGGCGAAATGCCGCAATGTGGATGATAAGGCCGAATGGGGCTTTCCTAAGGCAAAGCACACCCCCACAGATAAAAATGGGCCCAGACACCCCACAGTTACCCAGTGGGAAATGGAGCCCCCCCTAGAGCAGCAGAGGGAAATGTGACAGAGCAGGGAAAGGGAGAATAGGAGAACCCCCTAACCCCAGGAATGCCCAGCCATTCTGACCCGCCGAGGTAGGAAGGACTGTACTTACCCGGCAAATGCGACAGGCATACAACCGCGTTGGAGTAGCTGTCGGCCTAGTCCACTGAGTGAGGCAACACAACAGCCCAGTCATGTGTGGACCCTGGAGCAAAAAGCCCACCGGCCATCCCAGGAGTCATGGGGTATGTTGTGGCAGATCCAGCCCTTAGCTACGGTGTGTACACGCTCGCTGGCTGGACTGAGGAGACTACAAGGATCTATATATCCAGCCTGCCACCCAGTCGGCAGTTGATAGAAGAATCTCAAATAAAATGAAAAACTTCTTCAGGGCGCTGGGCCCAAAAGGGAGCCACGTCCTTCTCCTCTGCTAGGCAGAAAAAACTGAGTCTGCATGCTGCAGGGAGGAGGGTTATGTCCGGAAGGACCGCCCCCCGGGCACGGCTGTTCCACTTTGTTAAAGTAACATGTATTTAAATATCTAATATGTTCTGCCTAGTCCTCTCCTATGAACAGGAACATAACCCATATGTCAAGACTTGTGAAGGCTGTGTCCGTCCATGGACGATAAGAGAAATGTGCATTTATTAATTTTATTAGAAGCCTATAAAGCATTGCACGTGCAATCAGCAGATTGTATTAGATAAACTGTCTGGTCTGATCATGCTATTGTCTCGATCTCTATTGTGTGTGCTATTCCCGCAAACAGACCTTTTAAAATGGTGTTTGAACAAATCCCTCTTATGTGATCCAGTCTGGTGCACTGCAACAGAGAAAAGTATTGTGGAATATTTTCAACTAAATAAATTTAATTCTGGGGCGTGGCTTAGTGCATGGCGGAGTAAGACGCTTCCTAGCAGAGCTCCCGCACACGCCGCCTGACAAACGGCAATCCCTACGGTTACACACCGTAGACAAGGTCTGTGATGGGCAGGAAGGGAGGGGGAGACACTCACCACATCCCCGATTCGGGCAGAGACGGTGAAATCGTCCGTTTCTTTCAAAAACTCAGGTCGCAGCAGCGCAGCGCCCCCCAGCCCAAGATGGCGGCGGCCCGCTCCTCAGGGACACACGCGGCCTCTCACGGGACTCCCTCTCAGAAATTAACATCTGCCATGAAAACTAGGCAGAGGGCCAGCTCTCCCCCAGACTCAGATACTGGCTCGATCCGGTCGGCTTGTCATTCCCCGGACTCACATAGATCCTATGCAGGCTGGGACTTGGAGGCCTACATCAAGGCATGATTTTGAGGCCTGTGTCCAGAGAATGGAGCGCTCCTACAAGCAGGAAATCTCAGAGCTGTGCCGGGATGTTACAGATAGGCTGGAGGAGGTAGAACACAGCGTGGAGGAGACCGTTTCCACGCTGCAAGCTCATAAAGCCATATTAAACGACCATACTGCTCAGATTCAGCATCTCATGCTCTCCCAAGACGAACAAGAGAACAGGGCCAGACGCAACAATATACGGTTTCGAGGCCTCCCTGAAATGGTTGAAACCAAAGACCTGGCCCCTGTGGTTATTGCTATATTTAACCACTTCCGGACCGCCTCCTGCACATATACGTCGGCAGAATGGCACGGCTGGGCACATGTACGTACAGGTACGTCCTGTACTAGTACCCAGACGTGGGTCGCGGGCGCGCTCCCGCAACCCGGTCCGAAGCTCTGGGACCGCGGGTCCCGCAGACCCGATCGCCGCTGGAGTGCGGCGATCGGTCCCCGGAGCTGAAGAACGGGGAGAGCCGTGTGTAAACATGGCTTCCCCGTTCTTCACTGTGGCGGCTGCATCGATCGTGCGATCCCTTTTATAGGGAGACACGATCGATGACATCACACCTACAGCCACACCCCCCTACAGTGGTAAACACACACTAGGTGAAACGAAACTCCTTCAGCGCCCCCCTGTGGTTAACTCCCAAACTGCAACTGTCATTTTCACAATAAACAATGCAATTTAAATGCATTTTTTGCTGTGAAAATGACAATGGTTCCAAAAATGTGTCAAAATTGTCCGAAGTGTCCGCCATAATGTCGCAGTCACGAAAAAAAAAAATCGTTGATCGACACCATAAGTAGTAAAAAAAAAAAAAAAAAATTATAAAAATGCAATAAAACTATCCCCTATTTTGTAAACGCTATAAATTTTGCGCAAACCAACCGATAAACGCTTATTGCGATTTTGTTTACCAAAAATAGGTAGAAGAATACGTATCGGCCTAAACTGAGGGAAAAAAATGTTTTTTTTATATATTTTTGGGGGATATTTATTATAGCAGAAAGTAAAAAATATTGAATTTTTTTTCAAAATTGTCGCTCTATTTTTGTTTATAGCGCAAAAAATAAAAACCGCAGAGGTGATCAAATACCACCAAAAGAAAGCTCTATTTGTGGGGAAAAATGGACGCCAATTTTGTTTGGGAGCCACATCGCACGACCGCGCAATTGTCTGTTAAAGTGACGCAGTGCCGAATTGTAAAAACCCCTTGGGTCATTTAGCAGCATATTGGTCCGGTTAACGATCTGCTCCAGAAGGACAAAGAGGATCCAATAGAGCTTGATCGGGTCCACAGAGCCCTAAGACCCAAGAACCCCAACCCAGACTACCCAGAGATGTGATCTGCAGGGTCCACTTCTATGCTATTTAGGACGCCATCATGCAGGCTGCTCGCACGCAGGAATCCATTCACTTCAATGAAGTCCGCATCAACCTCCTGCCTGATGTTTCCAAACTGACCCTAGACCTCCGCAGGTCCCTGAAACCCCTGACCGGAGCCCTACAAGCCAAGCATATAAAGTACCGCTGGGGATTCCCCTTTCAATTATCTGCCTCACATGATGGGAAGTCGGCAATCTTTTGCACGCTGGGAGATCTTCCCAAGTTCTTAGGGACCTTTGAGCTGCCTCAGATACGTCTGCCGGACAGACCACTACGTGCTGCTACCCCTGGATTCCAACTCTCCTCCGGCTGGCGGAGACAAGCCAAGAAACCCAGACGATACAGATCGGAGGCCTTAAAGTCACCAGCTGATTGAATGTGCAGAGTCCCCCTTTTGTCTCTCTCTTTTTTGTTTTTTCCTATTACAGGTTTTGGGCTGCCGAGCTGTTTCCCGGTTGGACTCTCGGGTTCGGTTGGAGCACTGCACCATTGACTGTTTCTAACCGGTTCCACTGTGGTGCCTTCCTACTGACTAGACCCTGGTTTATATACATTTTATCATAACCTTTCATGTTATTTTATTTTGTTCTTCCCTCCTTCCTGGGTACAGCCTAGGCCCCCTTATACGGGGGGACTCCCCCCCCCCCCCCAGTCCTGCATATGTTTTTATTTATCTTCAGGTTTTCTTTTGGTGTGTATAGTAGTGTTGCACAGGACCCCTCGGGCTGCATTGATCTCAGGGTACATGCTGGGGGTTCACCCCCATTAGCGTGGGCACACGACGCACTCTTATCTGCCGCCTGGAGGGGTCCCTGAATAATCACTTTGTCGTTAAAGCTATATGTCTTACTTCTCTTTTTTGTTGCGGTGTGTGCGGACATCTCGCTATGCGATGACCGCGTTCCCCCACCTAGGATATTCAGCTGCCATTGCGGTACAAGCTGGAATGTTGCTAGCAACAACATTAGTGCGGCCGTTTCAGCCATGTTGTCTCTTCCTTTCTCCTTTCTTTTTCACTTTCCTGCCTCGGGCCTCTTGCCCGACTGTCCCCTTGCCCGACTCTGTCCCCTCCTCCTCTCCCAACCCCCAGAGACGGTGTGCTCGTCCCTTCCTGACTTCTTATTATTCCTCTCACTGCACTTCCTATGGCTACACCTACCACCTTGTCGGTCTCTTCCCTGAATTGCAGGGGCCTCAACGTGCCTGAGAAAAGGAGGCAGATCTTGTTGCACTTTCACAAGATACGCACCCAAATCCTCCTCCTCCAAGAAACCAATTTTCGATCGGATTCCATCCCAAAACTTCTCTCAAAACATTACCCCACCTGGTTCCACAGCACAAACCCTTTAGCTAAATCTAAGGCGGTCTCTATTGCATTTCATGCCTCATTCACACCAGATGTTCTTGATTCCTATGTGGATTCTGCGGGGAGATATATATTTCTCAAGCGGTCGTATAAAAACGTGATTTATACTGTCATTAACGTTTATTCTCCCAACCAGGACCAGTTGCAGTTCTTCTCCTCCGTGACTTCACACCTGAGGAAGTTTAGCACGACCAACATGATCCTGGGAGGTGACTTCAACGCTGCTCTGATGCCCCGCGTCGACACGTCAACTGGTAAGTCCTCGCTCTCCCTAGCTACCCTGACCAAGCTGCGTTCTCTTCTCTCTGACCTCTCACTGACAGATGTGTGGAGGATCCTGCACCCCTCAGCCAGGGACTATACATATTACTCCCCCGCACACTCTTCATACAGCAGACTGGATTATATCCTTACTTAATCTCTCTCCAACGGCCTCTATTGGCATCACAATGTGGTCGGATCATGCCCCCATTCACCTATGCCTGTGGAGGGTCCCTTCCTCCAAGCCCAGGTCATTTTGGAGACTCAACGACAACTTGTTGTCGGATATGGTCTGTAAAGATGACATTATTAAAACTATCGCCCATTTTAACGCGGACCACGCCCGAGACGAGACTAATCCCCTAACTAAATGGGAAGCTCTCAAATGTGTCCTTCGGGGCAAGCTCATCCAGCACGGGTCCCGACTTAAAAAAGCCTGCACAATCTACATAGCGCGCCTGCTGGATACCATCACCACTCTGGAGAATTCCCACAAGCGTTCCCCGGATGCTGCCAAGTTGGTGGATCTGGCTAACGCTCGGAGGGACCTCCTGCAAATCTTTACTGACCATGCTCTAGTGGCCAGGGATAAAGGGCGTTTTACACACTACTCCCATGCTAACAAATGTGGTAGGCTCTTGGCGAGTACACTGCAACCGTGCCTGGCTAGGAAACATATTCCCGTCATTGTCTCTCCCAGTAAGGGGAAACTGATGAATAACTCAGCCATCGCTGAGGAATTCCGTAAATTTTATTCAGACCTCTATAATGTCCCCGACTCCGCAGAACGAGCCGCCAGGTGACATATCATCTTACATCCAAGACACCGCTCACCCGCCCATTCCAACTGAGGATGTGGAGGAGCTGGAAGCACCTCTGACTGACGCAGACTTTCAACCGCCCATCAAGAAACTTAAAACGGTAAAATCCCCGGCCCGATGGGTTCACCCCTCGATTTTACAAGACATTTGCACCCCAGTTAGCTCCCCTCCTAGCGAAGGCATTTAATGCCATTGATGGGACCCTCTCCCCCTCCTCTAACCTGCTTTGTGCCCAAATAGTAGTCCTCCCAAAACCTGGTAAAGACCCGTCACACTGCCCCAACTATAGGCCGATCTCCCTACTAAATGTAGATTTGAAACTATTTACCAAAATACTACCTGATCGCCTCTCCCCCTTGCTCTCCAAAATTATACATAGAGATCAGGTGGGCTTTGTCCCGGGCCCAGAGGCCCGAGACAACACCACTAAGACGATACATCCGATTGCGTACATCAAAAGTCACCGAATTCGGACCTGCCTTCTCGTGTGATGCGGAGAAGGCCTTTGATAGGGTTAGTTGGCCGTTTTTACAGTCCACCCTCGCCCAAAAAGGTTTGGGCCCGAAAATGCTCTCACGCATTATGTCTCTATATTTCAACCCCTCCGCTTCCATATTGGTCAACGCCGTCACATCGGAGACGTTTTCGATTAAGAATGGAACCAGGCAAGGGTGCCCTCTCTCTCCTCTCCTTTTTGCCCTAGTTATAGAACAAAATCAATAATAAGTGGGATTCTGCGCAACGTATCAAACAGATATGATAAGTGTAACCACAATGGGGACCAAATTGAGTGTTTTCAAAGCTCTCCAGATCCAAAGATCCTAACAGGATCTGTATGCGTGTGTCTCCACAATGGGAAAGACACACGCATACAGATCCTGTTAGGATCTTTGGATCTGGAGAGCTTTGAAAACACTCAATCAAAAGAAGAGAAAATGGAGGGGATGCCCCAGGGATAGTGCAGGTAAAGGGAAAAAACAGAATAAAGGAAATAGTAGTAAAGGAATCTAAAATGCATAACACCGCTGACAGGTAGATGGGACATCATGTTCTAAAGTCTACTGAATCGCAAGCCCCTCCTTTTGTTCTCTTTTTCTCCATCCGGGTCTGAGTACTGTTTGGATTAGCTAAGGAGACATTTTACCAGCCTGAAGGAAGGAGTAGCTGTGATTATCCATAGAGGACTGCCAGTGTGGTGTATACTAAATGCCTTTTACTATCGGCCTGGAGGTAAGAGTCCTGTGAGCCTAGTGAGGGATACGTTTAACCATCTGTTAATCACCAGCATCTTATTGAGTGGAAATTCAGCAATTCCATTGTTTCCATTTGGCAGCACTTATTTATGTCATCTATTTTGGGACTATTTTGCACATCATCACTTTATTATTTCTATTTAGCATTAGTGCTATATTGGTTTTTATTCACTTTTGTGTGATTATATTGCAATTTATTGCTGAACTCATTCATTACTGAGCTTTTTAGCTCTCTTATTATTACTACTTCATCTCATTAATCACTTACCACTTTTAGTTTGGTCCCCATTGTGGTTAGACTTATCATATCTGTGTGATACGTTGCGCAGAATCCCACTTATTATTGATTTCTGTTTTGTGTATTGTAATAACTATTAGGTTTTGCTGCACTGTATTTATTTTGTTTAGGTTCTTGCATATTGAGGGTCTGTATTAGCGCAAAAGCACTTGTCACGTTATTCACTAGTTATAGAACACTTAGCCCAGGCGCTTAGAGCAAACCCAAGCATACAAGGGATCCAGACCCCCTTGTCTCATTGCAAACTTTCCCTTTACGCGGACAATCTTTTGCTATATATCACCCAACCACACATCTCCATTCCATCCATACTAGCGGAGATTGCCCGGTTCGGTGGACTGAGCAATTTTAAATTAAATCTTTCCAAAATGGAAGCACTGTCATTGTCGCAGCCCGTCCTGGCGGCCCTTAAGTCTAATTTCTCCTTTCAATGGCAGACAAAATCTAGCTCCTACTTGGGGACAGCCATCCCAGCTCACTTGTCAGAGATATATGCTCTGAACCACGGTCCTCTCCTGTCCAGACTTAAACGTTTTTCCCGAGGACCGCTTGGACTTACCAGTGTCTTGGTTCGGGCGTATGAATACACTGAAAATGGATATTCTGCCCAACCTGCTATATTTGTTCCAGGCGCTTCCGATAGCCCTCCCTCCTTCTTTCGCATGTTACACTCTATGGCCATACGATTTGTGTGGAGGGGAAATCGCCCGAGGTTGAAACACAAGCTCCTTTGTTTTCCCATCACTAAGGGCTGTACTGGTCTCCCTGACTTTGAGCTATATCACTCGGCGGTGGTGTTTTCGCGGATCCTAGAGTGGTTCCCTCGTCCGTTGGGTAAAATTGCCACCTCAATTGAACAAGATCTGTCCCCGATCGACCTTCGGGCCCTCCTTTGGGGTTACGATAGGTTACATCGATCCCTCACGGAGATATCCCCTCTTACCAGAGACGCCCTGGCTACCGGCGGAAGGGGGTTTGCGCTTTAACCACTGACCTGGGCCCAATGACCCCCTTATTTGATAACCCGGCACTCCCAGAGGGTAGACGTGCCCATACGCTCAATGACTAAGAGGGATTCTTGGCCCACTGCACAGCGGTTTGTGAGCGTATCCTCGGGCTCCTTCGTGACGAACGAGACATCCACGCACCCTAGGGTGACCTGGCTTACATGCATACATTTGACAACCTACTGCAAACAACTTCATGACTCAGGACAGGTCCATAGACCCCTGACAGATTTCGAACAACTTTGCTTGCTCCCGGAAACCCCCCCGCCACACTCTCTTTCTGATCTATAAAATATTAGGCCACACACATGGTTCTTTTCCTAAATTTAACGTGGATTGGTCAGGGGATCTGGGGAAGGAAATCAGCGAGGCAGATTGGCAAAAGGCTTTCTTCTACACCCATAAATCTTCTATCTCGAGTTATGCTCAGGAAAAGAACTATAAAGTGCTGTCGCGGTGGTATCGGGTGCCGACTACTCTCAGGAACATGTTTCCTTCGGCTTCTGACTCATGCTGGAGATGCAACTAAGCCACTGGTACGTATCGTCATATATGGGACTGTGACTTGATTCGCCCCTTTTGAGACCAAGTATTTCAAGTTTACTCAGATCTGTATGACAAACCTCTCCATCCTTCTCCTATTGTCCTCTCTATCCTCCCCGGTACCTTCAAATTTCAGAAGCATACCCTCCTTAGGTTTTGCCTCAGCGCTAGCAGACAATTGATTTCCAGACACTGGAAGTCATCCTCACCCCCAACTCTAGCTGAATGGGTGAACAAGATAAATGGGGTGATCCTCATGGAAGAGCTGCAGGTCAAATCTCTAGACAATTACGCCAAGTTCTCCTTCACCTGGGGAGTCTGGAGGCATTACTCCTCCTCAGCTAAACTCAAAGATAGACTTCCGCCTAGTTTGAGTATGTCACCAACATTAACGCCTTAGTAGGAAACCGAGAACATTGGACTGGTACACGCCGTAGGGAACCCGAGCACACCGTCCCTCTCCCCGCCCCCCCCCTTTTTTCCTGTCCTCCTACCCCCTCCTTACTCCCTTCTCTCTATCTTTCTGTCTACTTAATTTTCCTCTCCTCTATTCTGTCATCTCCCACTGACTGACTTAGCCCGGATAGGGTTACCCTCACTTTTATTTTTTGCACTCTCCAAGTTTACTGGCCAGCTACAGACCTTAAGTGGTGTACAGACTTACTGCTACTTCACTGTTTGCATCTTTGCATTTTTGCCATACTTGTTTATCTTCTCACCTCGTCCTGGCCTCGGGCGCAGCAGGCTCCCAAAGGGGCGCCCGAGTCGGGGGAAGTCCATGATGGCTGCAGAATAACCCATGGCGCTTGCGCTGGTATAACCAATTCTACTATGTTTAGTTAAATTTGGGGATAGTGGCGCTGCTTATGTTTTATGTTTAAGTGTACACAAGATGTCCTATATTATAAGGCGATGTTATATTTGTAGGGGAGCTCCAATTACTAGGAGAGACCAATGGAAGTGGGTCTCCTAGACCTTATTATCGTTTATCCAAACGACCAGGTGCTACCCCCTATTATTGCTTATAATCCGCACTGGTGTCCCAATGATCCGTTGGTTCTTCCAGTGGAATTAGTACGTGTACTTCAGAGGGAGTGTGAAACCAGCCAGTAAGTTAAATTGTAATTCTGGTAATGTCCTATGTGCTAGGTATCGCAAATGCTTTTAAAGTATAGCCTTGAAGTGATAATATGTGCAATTCCGTGATATCAAAATAAAATATATATAAAACACAAAAAATATGTATAGAGTGTCCCCCAGGGCACTGTAAGTGAAAATTAAGGGTTTACCACCCTTTGGTGGCTAAACAAATATTAATAAATGTCAACCAAATATGTGGATAGTTGGTGCCTAATTCCAGGGCACTGTGCAGGCAAGAAGTAAAGATTGTATGGTGAACCTTAGTGTGGATCGCTTCTGCCAAATGGTGAAAAAACAATATATATATATATATGTGAAGAAAAAATAATAGTAAAAAATATAGCAAAAAAGGACAATACTGTTCGGTTATGACCACCCGCAAAAAGTGTCTAAACCTGATACAAGGATTAAATGTAAAGCGACCGTTGTTACATAGAATAGGATAAACAAATATAGATAAATATATAGACTAACTGTGGTTATTTAAAAAACACAGTCCCAAAAGAAGTGAACATGTGAGGAGTGAAGTGGAATGTCCGAGTTCACATATACAAATAATCAAAAAGATGAATGAGCATAGACACCCCACAGTGGGTGTGAGCAAAGGTGTTGCTAGAAAAAAATCTCTTAATTAAATAGGATCTCAAAAACCAAACAATAGTTCAGTTTGGAAACAATGTATCGCTGGTATTAAAAATGCATGATTGGAAAAACAAAATAGTGACTTCATGTGATTTTCTTCTTGATTGATTTTAACGTGACTTTCGTGCTCCCCCTGTTGTGTCCCCACTCACCGGATGTTGGCACCCCTAGGGGCAAAAGGCAATGGTGGTGGTACCTCGATAGTTGTTGTTGTGCTGGTGTATAAAACGGCAAACCAATGCTTTATCACCTCTCCATAGGGGGAGGGAAGAAAATCCAAGCAGCTTCCAGGTGTCCGAAGGATAATGATTAAAGGAGAAAAAAAGAAAAAATCCACATAGCGTGACACTGCGTTTGTAAAAGAAAAGGACCATTCGTCTTTATTTAAAAATTGTATATTGGGTGGTATAACAAACCAATCAATAATCCCAAATCCCCGTGGGATATATGTACAGGTAAGCTATTTTAGGAAACCACTTCCATGGAATAAAAAAAGGGGGTTTTTTTGAAGATCAGAAGACCAATCAAAAAAAGAACTTTGCAAAAAAAAAAAATGTAAATAGAAAAATAAAATATAGAGGCACAGTGAGCCCTGTTATCTGTTCCTACTCTCGAGCTAGCTAGCGAAGCCTGTGCCAAACGGTGCCGCCGTGCAGCAAGCAGAGAGCGTCCGTGGCTTCCCCTGTCAGGCGAATCGCGGCTCGGAGGACAGCGATGCAGTCAGCTGATGGGCCGTGCGTACGTGTGTGCTTGCGTCTATGGTCACCTGACGCGTTTCGTCGTATGACGTTCTCAAAGGCGATTCAAGCTCCAGACGTACGCTCATGTTTTTTATACACGGCTTTGGATGTGTCCCGCCTTTCGTGAGGAAATTGAATGGCTGGCTCTACGATTACTTTAACCCCTTAGTCCTCCCACCTATTACCCTTGATATAATCTAATAGCAATATGGGGAAGGACACAGCCGACGCCGTAGACAAAAATAGCACTTTCTATTAGTGATTATGCTAAACAATCTAGTGATTAAGCAGTTATTAATACCCCAGTATGAACATGTAATAGGTAAAGTCCGTAAGCTGAGAATCCAGTGTACTACAATCACTCTTATGCAAATACACAACACATCTATACAGTAATGATAAAGAGACTAATTATTGAGTGATGGTAATTAGATTTGTATATATATATAACCACATTAATTAAATAGTTTCCCTAAACTGTAGGGTCAAGGAGAGATATTATGCAGAGTGTATGGGGTGATAGTGGTTGGAATGTGAGACTCAAATCAGTGTCAGGGAATCCTATCAAGATTCCATAATTATCCAATACTATAAATAATTCTATGCAGAAACATCCATGTATTTATAGTGTATTATCCCATGTACATGGTGGGCAAGCTTTATGTGAGAGAGCCCGTTATTCCCCCTTGGTGAAGGAGGGGGGGGGGGGGTGTGCCCCCACTCAGCATTATATTGTCATCCCAGGCGATCTATTTAGATGAATAATCTATATACAGGGAGGAAAAAAAGGGAATGGTTTCATACTTCTCTCTCAGATTAGTATGACGGGGAGTTCTTATTCAAAATTTTGATGCATAAATGAAAAAACAAAATATATATATATGAGATACTACAAACATTGTAGCCTAGATTTGGAAAAATACATTTCTATGATGTCGGGTTTTTCTATATTCCAAAGTGGCCTATCATTTGTTTCAGATTGATACCAGTAACTTGTAAAAGGAATATTTAGGAACCCCATGACTTTTTATGGAATATAGTCACCTCCTATCTAAGGATGAGGGATGTTATGGACCAGAGCCCATTTCTTTTAGTTGAAGTAGAGTTGTTTGAAAATTTTCATATTTAGTTTTGATCTTATGTTGGTACTTTATATATGGTAACTTTATTTGCTTTTATTAAGCTTAGTCTGGAGGGAAGAAATTGATACTTCTAGGTTGGGGTTCACCTATTGATTCTGTAGTTCGATTCTGTCAGAGAAAACTCTTAGTGAAAAAAATTTTTTTTGTGTGGAATAGATCAGGGGATACGTTTCATCTGAAGTATTGTTGGTAAAAGATCGGACCTCCAATGGGGTATCTAGTCAAGGTGGTCTTATTCTTATTAGAAGTTGGAAATGAAGCAATTCAAATCTATGTCTAAGTTTAGGCCTCTAGGCGCTAGAGATCCCATCTTGTGTATCCATCTTGTTTCGTTTTGTGACACTTGTACTCGTTTATTGCCACCCCGCCAGTGATCCTTGATCATATCGATCCCAAAGAAGGTCATGCAACTCGGGTCTTTGTGGTGTTTCTCTGCGAAGTGTCTCGAGAGGCTATGCTTGGAGAAGCCTTTTTTTTATATATTTCTTATATGTTCTCGGATTCTTACACGCAGGGCCCTGGTGGTACGGCCTATGTACTGTAGGTGGCATGGGCACTCAATAACATAAGTCACGTGCGTGCTATTGCACGTGATTAGTTCTTTTATTTGATATTCCTGGTTATATACTGTGGATTTAAATGTGGTTTTTTTCCGGGGTTGAGGTCGGTTGGTTCTACATGGGAGGCAACGTTGACACCTATAGAAGCCTTTAAGGTCTGGGCATATGCTGATGTTCTGAGGGGGATCTAATACATTATGCACGAGGTGTGTCCTTAAGGTAGGAGCTCTTCGATAGATGAACTTAGGGCGAGGTGGAAGAATGTTAGCTAGTGTTCTGTCTTCTCTGAGGATGGGCCAGTACTTTCTAAAAATCTTCTCCACTTGTTGATACGGGTTATTGAATCCAGTGATAAAGGATAGATCCATTTTTGGTACTATTGTGGATTTCTTTTTCTTCAACAGTGTTTCCCTGTCCATTAATCTGATGTTGTTCTTTAGTTTGGTTAATAGATCTTCTTTGTAACCTTTTTCGAGGAATCTCTTAATGAGTACATCTGCTTGGATATCATAATCTTCTAATCGTCGACAGTTTCTCCTTACTCTCAGCAGTTGTCCCTTTGGGATATTGCCTATCCACTGAGGGTGGTGGCAGCTGGAGGTGGATATGTATCCATTTCTATCGGTTTTTTTGAAGAATGTTTTTGTGCAGAGCTCCCCATTGTGCTTAAAGATCTGTAGATCCAGATAGTCAACAGACTGATCATGCCATTTCCCCGTAAAGGTTATACCAAATCGATTATTGTTTAATTCCTGTATGAAGGTTTTTAGGCTGTCTTCTGTCCCGTCCCAGAGGATAAGATCATCTATGTATCTTCTGTAGTGTCGTAACTGAGGTATAATCTGCCCATATATATGTTCTGATTCCCACATGTCCATAAATAAGTTAGCGACACTTGGGGCGTAGCGAGCCCCCATCGCTACGCCCTTCTTTTGTACATAGAACTGTTTCTTGTACCAGAAGTGGTTATTTTCCATGGCCATTTTCAAGCCCTCTAATATGAATGTTACTTGTTCTTGCCTCATTTCAGTAAGTTCATGCAGTGCCTTTTCCACTCCTTTTAGTCCATCTTGTTGCCTTATACTTGTATATAACGAGTCCACATCTATTGTTGCCAATAGTAGGTTCTCAGTGTTCTTGATATTCCCTAATTCTACCATTAGTTGAGTGCCATCCTTCAAATGGGATCTCCCTTTCGTTACCAGTGGTTTGAGGAATTGATCCAGGTATTCTCCTAGACGCGAAAATATGGAATTTATACCGCTTACGATCGGTCTTCCTGGCGGTTTCTGTAGTCTTTTATGAATTTTAGGCACCTGATATATGACTGGTGTCTTAGTGGACTCAGATATCAGATACTTCGCCTCTTTGGTGTTCAGGATCCCCAGTCTTACTCCCTTCTTGACATATTTGGATAATTGTTTTTTATATGTGGGTCCAGGGTTCTTCTTTAGCTTCACATATGTGTCAGGTACATTTAACAAATTCTCCATTTCAGCTTCATAGTCAATTTTATTGAGTATAACTAGTCCCCCTCCCTTGTCCGCCGGTCTGATAACTACTTCCTTCTTCTCTCCAATTTGTTTTATTGTTTTCCAGATATTCTTATTACCTTTCGATTGCTTTTTTTCCAATGTCTCAATGTCTTTTTCCACCATCTTCCTAAAGGCACTGAGGCATTGGTTACCAGGGGTTTTCGGATTGTATAGCGATTTATTTTTTAAATTGGTGTGTACATACATCTTGGGTTCTGGCAACCGTGTATCTTTATTTAGGGTAAAATGTTTTTTAAGGTTTAACTTCCTCAAACTTTTGTAGATCTATATATGTGTCAAATTTATTTAAGGTCTTTTCAGGGGCAAATTTTAGGCCGAGATCTAGTGCTTTCCATTCCTCATCTGAGAAAATGGCACTGCTGAGATTATAAATCCCCTCCCCTAGTACTCTCTTTGCCTTTTTCTTCTGCAAAGAGAGTACTAGGGGAGGGGATTTATAATCTCAGCAGTGCCATTTTCTCAGATGAGGAATGGAAAGCACTAGATCTCGGCCTAAAATTTGCCCCTGAAAAGACCTTAAATAAATTTGACACATATATAGATCTACAAAAGTTTATGAGGAAGTTAAACCTTAAAAAACATTTTACCCTAAATAAAGATAAACTTCCTCATAAACTTTTGTAGATCTATATATGTGTCAAATTTATTTAAGGTCTTTTCAGGGGCAAATTTTAGGCCGAGATCTAGTGCTTTCCATTCCTCATCTGAGAAAATGGCACTGCTGAGATTATAAATCCCCTCCCCTAGTACTCTCTTTGCCTTTTTCTTCTGCAAAGAGAGTACTAGGGGAGGGGATTTATAATCTCAGCAGTGCCATTTTCTCAGATGAGGAATGGAAAGCACTAGATCTCGGCCTAAAATTTGCCCCTGAAAAGACCTTAAATAAATTTGACACATATATAGATCTACAAAAGTTTATGAGGAAGTTAAACCTTAAAAAACATTTTACCCTAAATAAAGATACACGGTTGCCAGAACCCAAGATGTATGTACACACCAATTTAAAAAATAAATCGCTATACAATCCGAAAACCCCTGGTAACCAATGCCTCAGTGCCTTTAGGAAGATGGTGGAAAAAGACATTGAGACATTGGAAAAAAAGCAATCGAAAGGTAATAAGAATATCTGGAAAACAATAAAACAAATTGGAGAGAAGAAGGAAGTAGTTATCAGACCGGCAGACAAGGGAGGGGGACTAGTTATACTCAATAAAATTGACTATGAAGCTGAAATGGAGAATTTGTTAAATGTACCTGACACATATGTGAAGCTAAAGAAGAACCCTGGACCCACATATAAAAAACAATTATCCAAATATGTCAAGAAGGGAGTAAGACTGGGGATCCTGAACACCAAAGAGGCGAAGTATCTGATATCTGAGTCCACTAAGACACCAGTCATATATCAGGTGCCTAAAATTCATAAAAGACTACAGAAACCGCCAGGAAGACCGATCGTAAGCGGTATAAATTCCATATTTTCGCGTCTAGGAGAATACCTGGATCAATTCCTCAAACCACTGGTAACGAAAGGGAGATCCCATTTGAAGGATGGCACTCAACTAATGGTAGAATTAGGGAAGATCAAGAACACTGAGAACCTACTATTGGCAACAATAGATGTGGACTCGTTATATACAAGTATAAGGCAACAAGATGGACTAAAAGGAGTGGAAAAGGCACTGCATGAACTTACTGAAATGAGGCAAGAACAAGTAACATTCATATTAGAGGGCTTGAAAATGGCCATGGAAAATAACCACTTCTGGTACAAGAAACAGTTCTATGTACAAAAGAAGGGCGTAGCGATGGGGGCTCGCTACGCCCCAAGTGTCGCTAACTTATTTATGGACATGTGGGAATCAGAACATATATATGGGCAGATTATACCTCAGTTACGACACTACAGAAGATACATAGATGATCTTATCATCCTCTGGGACGGGACAGAAGACAGCCTAAAAACCTTCATACAGGAATTAAACAATAATCGATTTGGTATAACCTTTACGGGGAAATGGCATGATCAGTCTGTTGACTATCTGGATCTACAGATCTTTAAGCACAATGGGGAGCTCTGCACAAAAACATTCTTCAAAAAAACCGATAGAAATGGATACATATCCACCTCCAGCTGCCACCACCCTCAGTGGATAGGCAATATCCCAAAGGGACAACTGCTGAGAGTAAGGAGAAACTGTCGACGATTAGAAGATTATGATATCCAAGCAGATGTACTCATTAAGAGATTCCTCGAAAAAGGTTACAAAGAAGATCTATTAACCAAACTAAAGAACAACATCAGATTAATGGACAGGGAAACACTGTTGAAGAAAAAGAAATCCACAATAGTACCAAAAATGGATCTATCCTTTATCACTGGATTCAATAACCAGTATCAACAAGTGGAGAAGATTTTTAGAAAGTACTGGCCCATCCTCAGAGAAGACAGAACACTAGCTAACATTCTTCCACCTCGCCCTAAGTTCATCTATCGAAGAGCTCCTACCTTAAGGACACACCTCGTGCATAATGTATTAGATCCCCCTCAGAACATCAGCATATGCCCAGACCTTAAAGGCTTCTATAGGTGTCAACGTTGCCTCCCATGTAGAACCAACCGACCTCAACCCCGGAAAAAAAACACATTTAAATCCACAGTATATAACCAGGAATATCAAATAAAAGAACTAATCACGTGCAATAGCACGCACGTGACTTATGTTATTGAGTGCCCATGCCACCTACAGTACATAGGCCGTACCACCAGGGCCCTGCGTGTAAGAATCCGAGAACATATAATATATAAAAAAAAGGCTTCTCCAAGCACAGCCTCTCGAGACACTTCGCAGAGAAACACCACAAAGACCCGAGTTGCATGACCTTCTTTGGGATCGATATGATCAAGGATCACTGGCGGGGTGGCAATAAACGAGTACAAGTGTCACAAAACGAAACAAGATGGATACACAAGATGGGATCTCTAGCGCCTAGAGGCCTAAACTTAGACATAGATTTGAATTGCTTCATTTCCAACTTCTAATAAGAATAAGACCACCTTGACTAGATACCCCATTGGAGGTCCGATCTTTTACCAACAATACTTCAGATGAAACGTATCCCCTGATCTATTCCACACAAAAAAAAAAATTTTCACTAAGAGTTTTCTCTGACAGAATCGAACTACAGAATCAATAGGTGAACCCCAACCTAGAAGTATCAATTTCTTCCCTCCAGACTAAGCTTAATAAAAGCAAATAAAGTTACCATATATAAAGTACCAACATAAGATCAAAACTAAATATGAAAATTTTCAAACAACTCTACTTCAACTAAAAGAAATGGGCTCTGGTCCATAACATCCCTCATCCTTAGATAGGAGGTGACTATATTCCATAAAAAGTCATGGGGTTCCTAAATATTCCTTTTACAAGTTACTGGTATCAATCTGAAACAAATGATAGGCCACTTTGGAATATAGAAAAACCCGACATAGAAATGTATTTTTCCAAATCTAGGCTACAATGTTTGTAGTATCTCATATATATATATTTTGTTTTTTCATTTATGCATCAAAATTTTGAATAAGAACTCCCCGTCATACTAATCTGAGAGAGAAGTATGAAACCATTCCCTTTTTTTCCTCCCTGTATATAGATTATTCATCTAAATAGATCGCCTGGGATGACAATATAATGCTGAGTGGGGGCACACACCCCCCCCCTCCTTCACCAAGGGGGAATAACGGGCTCTCTCACATAAAGCTTGCCCACCATGTACATGGGATAATACACTATAAATACATGGAGGTTTCTGCATAGAATTATTTATAGTATTGGATAATTATGGAATCTTGATAGGATTCCCTGACACTGATTTGAGTCTCACATTCCAACCACTATCACCCCATACACTCTGCATAATATCTCTCCTTGACCCTACAGTTCAGGGAAACTATTTAATTAATGTGGTTATATATATATACAAATCTAATTACCATCACTCAATAATTAGTCTCTTTATCATTACTGTATAGATGTGTTGTGTATTTGCATAAGAGTGATTGTAGTACACTGGATTCTCAGCTTACGGACTTTACCTATTACATGTTCATACTGGGGTATTAATAACTGCTTAATCACTAGATTGTTTAGCATAATCACTAATAGAAAGTGCTATTTTTGTCTACGGCGTCGGCTGTGTCCTTCCCCATATTGCTATTAGATTATATCAAGGGTAATAGGTGGGAGGACTAAGGGGTTAAAGTAATCGTAGAGCCAGCCATTCAATTTCCTCACGAAAGGCGGGACACATCCAAAGCCGTGTATAAAAAACATGAGCGTACGTCTGGAGCTTGAATCGCCTTTGAGAACGTCATACGACGAAACGCGTCAGGTGACCATAGACGCAAGCACACACGTACGCACGGCCCATCAGCTGACTGCATCGCTGTCCTCCGAGCCGCGATTCGCCTGACAGGGGAAGCCACGGACGCTCTCTGCTTGCTGCACGGCGGCACCGTTTGGCACAGGCTTCGCTAGCTAGCTCGAGAGTAGGAACAGATAACAGGGCTCACTGTGCCTCTATATTTTATTTTTCTATTTACATTTTTTTTTTTGCAAAGTTCTTTTTTTGATTGGTCTTCTGATCTTCAAAAAAAAACCCTTTTTTTATTCCATGGAAGTGGTTTCCTAAAATAGCTTACCTGTACATATATCCCACGGGGATTTGGGATTATTGATTGGTTTGTTATACCACCCAATATACAATTTTTAAATAAAGACGAATGGTCTTTTTCTTTTACAAACGCAGTGTCACGCTATGTGGTTTTTTTCTTTTTTTCTCCTTTAATCATTATCCTTCGGACACCTGGAAGCTGCTTGGATTTTCTTCCCTCCCCCTATGGAGAGGTGATAAAGCATTGGTTTGCCGTTTTATACACCAGCACAACAACAACTATCGAGGTACCACCACCATTGCCTTTTGCCCCTAGGGGTGCCAACATCCGGTGAGTGGGGACACAACAGGGGGAGCACGAAAGTCACGTTAAAATCAAATCAAGAAGAAAATCACATGAAGTCACTATTTTGTTTTTCCAATCATGCATTTTTAATACCAGCAATACATTGTTTCCAAACTGAACTATTGTTTGGTTTTTGAGATCCTATTTAATTAAGAGATTTTTTCTAGCAACACCTTTGCTCACACCCACTGTGGGGTGTCTATGCTCATTCATCTTTTTGATTATTTGTATATGTGAACTCGGACATTCCACTTCACTCCTCACATGTTCACTTCTTTTGGGACTGTGTTTTTTAAATAACCACAGTTAGTCTATATATTTATCTATATTTGTTTATCCTATTCTATGTAACAACGGTCGCTTTACATTTAATCCTTGTATCAGGTTTAGACACTTTTTGCGGGTGGTCATAACCGAACAGTATTGTCCTTTTTTGCTATATTTTTTACTATTATTTTTTCTTCACATATATATATATATATTGTTTTTTCACCATTTGGCAGAAGCGATCCACACTAAGGTTCACCATACAATCTTTACTTCTTGCCTGCACAGTGCCCTGGAATTAGGCACCAACTATCCACATATTATTTGGTTGACATTTATTAATATTTGTTTAGCCACCAAAGGGTGGTAAACCCTTAATTTTCACTTACAGTGCCCTGGGGGACACTCTATACATATTTTTTGTGTTTTATATATATTTTATTTTGATATCACGGAATTGCACATATTATCACTTCAAGGCTATACTTTAAAAGCATTTGCGATACCTAGCACATAGGACATTACCAGAATTACAATTTAACTTACTGGCTGGTTTCACACTCCCTCTGAAGTACACGTACTAATTCCACTGGAAGAACCAACGGATCATTGGGACACCAGTGCGGATTATAAGCAATAATAGGGGGTAGCACCTGGTCGTTTGGATAAACGATAATAAGGTCTAGGAGACCCACTTCCATTGGTCTCTCCTAGTAATTGGAGCTCCCCTACAAATATAACATCGCCTTATAATATAGGACATCTTGTGTACACTTAAACATAAAACATAAGCAGCGCCACTATCCCCAAATTTAACTAATCATTACTTCCAGGTTTCATTGAAACCTGTCAGGGAGGCAGCAGCTTAAATAACCCTTTTTATCCTAAGCGCGGATCCCCCCAATCCACAATTCTACTATGTAGTGATGTTCGTTTATGCTGTATTACACGATGTGAAATGTTTGTTCATTGTTCTGTGGATCGACCTGCCCAGTGTTGGGCAGTCGGTTCGTGTATTCTTCTATTATCTGTCAAAAATTGTTCTTAATAAAATCTTATTGAACCTAAATAAATTTCATTTAACCTAATCAGTTACTTTGTGGGCCGCCCATAAAGCGACGTTACGGGGCAAACTTATTCAAATTGCATCCAAGATCAATCATGAGCGTAAAAATAGAGTGGCTAGACAGAGCTTCAATCTCTCCGCCCAGATAGTGCAAACCTTAATCGCATTGAATCCACAAGGTTATCTCTCAATTTACTACTCACCACGAGGGCCAAAAAAGAGTTTATGCTGGTCTGCAGCAAAATATATCTATATGCAGAAAGACTGCATTGGATCTATGTTGGCTGTGAAACTCAGCCCTAAAATGCGACACCGCAGAGGGTTTTGGTTGAGTTTTATAAATGATATTCCCAACTATAGCAGTCTATTACTCCTGAGTACTCGAGGGGAAAAAAATTCAGATCCCCAGCTTCTAACAGAGGGACATCAGTCCCACACAGGGAGTGGCACTGCTGCTATGCAGTGCCCTCCAGTGCCACCTGCTAGTGCCCACTACTGCCACCTATTAGTGCCCACCAGTGCCATCTATCAATGCCCACCAGTGCCACCTATTAGTGCCCATCAGTGCCAACTATTAGTGCCACCTAACAGTGCCCACTAGTGTCACCCGTCAGTGCTGAATAGTGTCACCCACCAGTAAAGCCCATCAGTGCTGTCTCATCAGCACACATCAATGAAGGAGAAAATTGGATCGATTTCAACATTTTATAACAAAAAAAACAGCAGTGATTAAACACCACCAAAAGAAAGCTATATTTGTGTGAAAAAAAATTCCAAAAAAAAATGTCATATAGGTACAATGTAGCATGACAGTGCAATTGTCATTCAAAGAGTGACAGCGCTGAAAATTGGCCTGGGCAGGAAGGGGGTTTAAGTGCCCAGTAAGCAAGTGATTAACTTCCTGCGAGCTGGTTACACCCTTGATTCGGGCATTAATACTGTGTTTATTTTAGTGATCCTGAAACAAGGGAAGGCCCCCGGCAAGGTTGAAAGTTATAGCCCAATTTCCTTAAATGACCTCCAGTTGTAATGCCTCTGTCATTATTTCTTTTGTTTCTCGCTTCCCCCAACATGTCCTCACTGATTCTCAAGCAGATTCTTGTTTTCAGGCTCCGTTTGACCAATGCGCCGCGTCACTTCCGGTGCGCGCGTGTTTGCGTTCCACCCTGGAACGCGGAAGTGCGCCTCGGCGTCCTCCACCTCCCTCACACGCTGGCTGCCTATTTAAACCTTCAGACATGGCGGCAAGGTGTTCCACTATTCTGGTAGGACGCCTGCCGCCTCCTGGATATCTGAACCTTGCTTCACCTCCTGGATTACCAAACCCTGAACCCGGATCACGCCACTCACCTTCTGGAGTCCTGACTCACTCTACCCTGAACCCGGGACAAGCCATTGACCATCTGGAGACTTGACTCAGCTACATACTAGTAGCATCCCATCTAACCCCACTCTGGTTCCCAATACTTGCTCCTGCTCATTAGAATAACATCCTCATGTACCAACAACAACTTGGCTCAGAACCAGAGGCGTCCCTAGGGGGGGGCCAGAGGGGGCCCTGACCCCCCCAACATCATGCTGTGCCCCACCATGTGCCCCCCCAAAAAAAAATTATTTTTTTTTTGCAATTTTTGTATTTTTCTCCCCGAGAGGGAGAGCGTCCCCAGTCAGCTCTGCGAGGGATTCCTCCCCCTCCCTGTGCTCGCCGACACTGCATAATGCGAGCGCTCACACAACCAGATATTCTAGCCTGGGCCGTGTTTAAGTGTGTGCACTGCAGACTGCAGTACACTGTAATCACTGAACTACATTATCTCCATCCCTTCTCTCCCCCCCATCTGTCTCCCTCCCCCTCTCCTGTTCTTTCAAAACATTCACAATTCGCTTTCACTTTCAGTTAGGCAGATAATATACGGTGCAAATTTCTTTCCTGCATCCACAGATTGCAGGAAAGAAACTTGCATGATTCCCCCATCAACAGACAGTGGTGACAGGGGAATATCCATCCTGCCCAGCAATTGTATTCTCCCGACAAACAGTGATTATCACCAGTGACTATACAGCATCAGCCACTAGTGATAATTATAAGAGAATCTGCTCATTAATGGTTCAAATCTCAGCCAGTTTCTGCTGAACCAGCTGAGATTTAAACTGTCTATGGCTGGTCTTAGCTCTTAGGCAGCCCATACATTGATTAGCACTGTGGAGTGTCGGCTTCCTGGCGGGATCGGGCATGTGGGATTTCAAACACACCCGAGCCCATCTCTATTGGTTGTAGACAGTTGAGCTTCCTGCAGGTTGCTTAGCAGCAGTGGACCCTTCTCTGACATGCTGATCGGGATGCAATCCAGGTGATGCTCTTAGTCAAATCCTAGTCATAAATATCAGTGATTTTATTGATCAAAGCCCACACTTTACAGGCATAGAGCCCACATGGCTGCTGATCATACGGTTGATTATATTTATGTGGTTGTACTCTTGATGCTAATAATTACTGTGTTTATAAGATCTGACTGGGAGCATCACCTGGATCACATTTCGATCAGCATGTCAACAGAGAAGGTTATACAGCATTACTGCTGCTAGGTGACCAGCTGGGGGCTCGGCTCTCTATAACCAATAGTGCCAGCCTTCCCCTGCATGCACCCATAATGTCACCAGCACTAGGTCCTAATAGACTGCCGCCGCTGCCAAGGAGACAGATGCCAGACCAGCGCTGTAAATAGCAGGGACATGACAGCTAGGGATCCCCACAGTGGAAGAACACCAGGGCCCGGTGGCAAGACAACCTTTGCAACAATGATAGTTCTTCCACTGCTTTGGACCCTTATATTTTCTTGGTGTGCTGGTGACATATATCTCTTGTTTTCTGCCACCCTGGGGGGCCCCAGTATAGTAGGAAGGGAGCTCACTGCAGAACATGTGAAAGGGCCCATAGTGGGATCGTAGTAAAGGGCCCCAGGATATATATATATATATATATATATATATATATATATATATATATATATATATATATATATATATATATATATATATATATATACACACACACACACAATTGCATTTTATAGTTGGCCCCCCTACTTTTGTCCCTGTCCCCCCATGTGCCCCCCCTAAATATGAAAGCTGGAGACGCCACTGCTCAGAACAACATATCTTCTGCTATCTTCAAGGACTGAATCACCTAACCGCAAGTATACTGGTTACCAGAGTTTAAGTATACTTGTAGCATATGTTACCAAGTGGCTGATATTGTGTTAAGTCATATTCTTGGCACATGCTATTCATTGACTGAACATTTACTGTTGCTAGAGATACATTAGACCAGAGAGAAGTCACAATCTAAACATTTGCCATACGGAGACCAGACATTTACTACTGCTGCAATCATATACTGACATATGTCATTCAGCTGTACCTCCTGCTGCATCAGTTACATACTATTCATTGCCAGATCTTAATAGAGTTCATAGACTCATAGTTATAACCAATTGCCTATGAAGGAATAGGCAGTACTGATAAGATACACACTTGCTGGTTTAACGGAGGTTGTGATGAGCTGAACCCTGAACTCTCTTAACCCTACAGAGAGTGAATAAGGGTATCTTTACTGAGAAACCTCTGCAGCTGCGATCCACAGTGTTTTCTTATTCAAAGATAGCAGGGTCTTTACAATTATATATATATATATATATATATATATATATATATATATATATATATATATACACACACACACATACATACATACATACACACACACACACACATATATACACACACATATATATATACACACACATATACACACATACACACGCACACACATACACATACACCGCTAACTCTCTAACCATGGCAAGTATATTACTTGAGGTATTAATTGAATAAAGAAAGTGAAGAAAAAAAATTCTAAGAAATCACACTTGGGTAATTAGTAATTAAATAGTCAAGAATAGTGGGCAGTCATCAGTATACCATTGGACAAATATGTTAGGGCACCAACATCCCTATTATAAAATGTTGAAAGAACAGGATATGGGATTTTAAAGGTGCTAGAGATAATAGTCAATACAACAAATTATAAAAATAGAAAATATTTTTTTAATAACAGCAATTAAAAAACTGATAAATACTATTCATTGACTGTTACAGGCATACATCTAATCCCCAACATGCAACAGTGATGGATTGTATACAACTGAAAGGAGCGTCCATTTTTGTTTGACAGTTTCGCTGTTAAGGCTTCATCAGGACTGAACGCGAAGGGATACTTTAAATAATTTTTCAAAAAAGAAATCCAGCTTTAGATGTAAGGAAAAAGAAACAATACACATAAATATACATATTATTTTGCGACAAAAATATACATTGCAATATACATTGCAAATATTGGTAAGGCATGCATGTGAAAGAAGAAAGAAGGAAGGAAAAAAAAAAACGCAGGAATATATAGATCGAATGCAATCTTCATCATGAACTCCCCACCTCAGAGATATGGAGGTCACTACAATGGAACCAATCCTCTCCTGGTCTATGTGTGTGCACATCGTTCAGCTCAATTAAAAAATTGCCAAAAGTTCCCGTGAGGGGGGATGAGAAAAAACCAAATTATTCAGAAACCTCTTGAGATGCCTGTAACAATACATTCAATAATTTAATTATAAAGGAAATATAACAGAGGGAGGCTTTGCAGACCCAATGATTAATGCCTATGGGGCTGGGGCTGCAGATAACGCCTTTCCAAGGTAGAAAAGGGGGGGGGGGCGGTCCCTAAGGGGACTCCCAAAATAGAAGTAATGGGCACCGACTCCTAGACAAACAACCTGAAAACAATGCAGGCAGAAGGTCCATTAGCAAATCCTGTTGGAATCCTAATGCTGTCAATATCCATTTAAAATTGTGCAGTATCTACCTGTTGTGTAGATTCCGGTCAGACTTGAGCTCCTTTGACTCTCCTCACATGGCAAATGCCGTGTGGGGTTTATATAGCCCCCCCAAGGTGCCAAAACATGGTGTGGGACATCACACCATGCTGTAACCTCACGGAACCAGGATAAGGAGGGGCCCGAGATGTGGACTGAATCATGGGAATCAGGAAGTGATGTCATTTCCTGTTCACATGCCCTCTTGCACAGAAAGACCTTCTGTGCTGACACCAAGCCGATAACGAATCAAAAAAGGGGAGAAGGAGCACGCATGAATCCCCACAATGCCACAATATAAGGACCCCTCCAAGTGGGCAGACACCAATCCCTGCTTAAAAATAAGCTGGATTAGTGGTCACCCTTGGGTGTCCGTACGGAAACTAAAAAGGCATGTGGAATGAGTCTGAGCACTGTGATAAACACATACAGTGGGGCAAAAGAGTATTTAGTCAGCCACCAATTAAGTTCTCCCACTTAAAAAGATGAGAGGCCTGTAATTGTCATTATAGGTATACCTCAACTAAGAGACAAAATGTTGAATCAAATCCAGACAATCACATTGTCTGATTTGGAAAGAATGTATTTGCAAATTATGGTGGAAAATAAGTATTTGGTCACCTACAAACAAGCAAGATTTCTGTCTCTCACAGACCTGTATCTTCTTCTTTAAGAGGCTCCTCTGTCCTCCACTCATTACCTGTATTCATGGCACCTGTTTGAACTTGTTATCAGTATAAAAAAAGACCCCTGTCCACAACCTCAAACAGTCACACTCCAAACTCCACTATGGTGAAGACCAAAGAGCTGTCGAAGGACACCAGAAACAAAATTGTAGACCAGGCTGGGAAGACTGAATCTGCAATAGGCAAGCAGCTTGGTGTGAAGAAATCAACTGTGGGAGCAATAATTAGAAAATGGAAGACATACAAGACCACTGATAATCTCTCTTGATCTGGGGCTCCAAGCAAGATCTCACCTCGTGGGGTCAAAATTATCACAAGAACGGTGAACAAAAATCCCAGAACCACACGGGGGGACCTAGTGAATGACCTGCAGAGAGCTGGGACCAACCTAACAAAGGCTACCATCAGTAACACACTACACCGCCAGGGACTCAGATCCTACAGTGCCAGATGTGTCCCCCTGCTTAAACCAGTACATGTCTGGGCCCGTCTGAGGTTTGCAAGAGAGCATTTGGATGATCCAGGAGGATTGGGAGGATGTCATATGGTCAGATGAAACCAAAGTAGAACTGTTTGGTTGAAACACAACTCGTCATGAGAGAGAATGCCGAGTTGCAACCAAAGAACACCATACATACTGTAAAGCATGGGGGTGGCAACATCATGCTTTGTGGCCGTTTCTCTGCAAAGGGAACATAACAACTGATCCGTGTACAGTAAAGGATGAATGGGGCCATGTATTGTGAGATTTTGAGTGCAAACCTCCTCCCATCAGCAAGGGCATTGAAGATGAAACGTGGCTCGGTCTTTCAGCATGACAATGATCCCAAACACACTGCCCAGGCAACGAAGGAGTGGCTTTGTAAAAAGCATTTCAAGGTCCTGGAGTGGCCTAACCAGTCTCCTGATCTAAACCCCATAGAAAACCTTTGGAGGGAGTTGAAAGTCTGTGTTGCCCAACGACAGCCCCAAAACATCACTGCTCTAGAGGAGATCTGCATGGAGGAATGGGCCAACATACCAGCAACAGTGTGTGAAAACCTAGTGAAGACTTACAGAAAACGTTTGACCTCTGTCATTGCCAACAAAGAATATATTACAAAGTATTGAGATGATTTTTTGATATTGACCAAATACTTATTTTCCAAAATAATTTTCAAATAAATTCTTTCCAAATCAGACAATGATTGTCTGGATTTGTTTCCACATTTTGTCTCTCATAGTTGAGGTATACCTATGATGACAATTACAGGCCTCTCTCAACCTATGATGACAATTACAGGCCTCTCTCATCTTTTTAAGTGGGAGAACTTGCACAATTGGTGGCTGACTAAATACTGTTTTGCCCCACTGTACATAGAGCATAAATGGTGTGGAACAAAAAAAAAGGAAGAGGGAGAGCCACAATAATAAAAGTGATCCACCACCATGAATGACAAACCAATCAAATATACATATGAAAAACACCAAAGTACAAACATTAACAAGCAGATAAAAATTATTATATCAGTTGATATGAATTTTAACACATAGCAATACATTTTCTCTTCCAAAAGCATGGGAGATGCTGCTGGCACAATGTGTCCAAGGCAATCCATAGAAACAGTGTCTCATCTGAAGTGGACCAAAAGTGTGCCACTATCATCTAAGATGGTATAAATGAAAGGAGAGAGGGCCAGAGAGGGGTCAAAGGTATAGGGAAAAGGGATATAATGGAAATGTATGGGGGTGTGATGAATAAAAAGAGAAAAACCAATATAACTCATAAAAAGGGTTTGTAACTGATTCCCTCATTTAAACTTGGGGATCGGGTTGCCTGCAATAAGTAAATCCAACTGCTTTCAAGTTGGAGAAGTTAATTGTCAATCTCTCCTCCTCGCTCATGCTGTGGTATATGTTCCAAGCTATAGAACCCTATGGACTTCAAGTTAAAATCATGGTAACGGCCAACATAGCTTGGAACATATACCACAGCATGAGCGTGGAGGAGAGATTGACAATAAACTTCTCCAACTTAAAAAACGTTGGATTTACTTATTACAGGCAATTCGATCCCCAGCACAAAAACAAAGAATATACGGCGCTCAAAAAACCCATATACCAATAGGTATTAATGATCTATATAAGTAGTGACAATCCAACAAAAAGTAATGAAAACGTGAATGATGTACAGTATAACACAATTCTTAATGTGATGTTAGTGAAAAGTCCATAAGCATAATCCTTATCCAATCGGATGAATAAAGGAAAGTTCATGTGAAACCGGAACCAGAAAAAGCACCCAAATATTGAGATGTCTCCTTACCGGATCAATAGACCGTATTTTCAACGATCTTATAAGGCTCAGGGACCTTTAAAGTCTTCCCAATAAGACTGAGTGTAGAAGGTGAAAAACGGCAATTCCAAATCCTGTATGCTTCAAAAAAGCTTCAATAGGACAATAGCCAGTGTTTTTTTTTCTTCCTCTTGTAGGAAAGAAAAACCTTTCCACAATCTGATCCCCAGGTTTAAATGAGGGAATCAGTTAAACCCTTTTCATGAGTTATATATATTTGTTTTTTCCCCCATCACACCCCCATACATTTCCATTATATCCCTTTTCCCTATACCTTTGACCTCTCTCTGGCCCTCTCTCCTTTCATGTATACCATCTTAGATGATAGTGGCACACTTTTGGTCCACTTCAGACGAGACATGGTTCCTATTGATTGCCTTGGACACATTGTGCCAGCAGCATCTCCCATGCTTTTGGGAGAGAAAATGTATTACTATAATGTGTTAATTATTATATCAGTTGATATGAATTTTGTCATGACTGTTAATGTTTGTACTTTGGTGTTTTCATATGTATATTTGATTGGTTTGTCATGCATGGTGGTGGATCGCTTTATTATTGTGGATCTCCCTCTTTTTTTTTCACTCCCTTTATGCTCCCTTTATGCTCCCTCCATACAGAAACTAAAAGGCATGTGAACGGAGTCTGAGCACTGTGATAAACACATGCATAGGCATGTGTTTATCACAGTGCTCAGACTCCGTTCACATGCCTTTTAGTTTCTGTATGGACACCCAAGGGTGACCACTAATCCAGCTTATTTTAAAACAGGTATTGGTGTTTGCCCACCTGGAGGGGTCCTTATATTGTGGCATTGTGGGGATTCATGCGTGCGCCTTCTCCCTTCTTTTTTTTTTTTACATCCAGACCCATTGGTGATTTGTTATCAGCTTGGTGTCAGCACAGAAGGTCTTTCTGTGCAAGAGGGCATGTGAACAGGAAATTACATCACTTCCTGATTCCCATGATCCAATCCACATCTCGGGCCCCTCCTCATCCTGTGTCCGTGAGGTTACAGCACGGTGTGATGTCACACGCCATGTTTTGGCACCTGGGGGGGGGGGGGCTATATAAACCCCACACGGCATTTGCCATGTGAGGAGAGTCAAAGGAGCTCACGTCTGACAGGGATCCACAAAACAGGTAGTACTGCAAAATTTTAAATGGCTATTGACAGCATTAGGATTCCAAAGGGATTTACTAATAGACCTTCTGCCTGCATTATAAAAGAAAATGGGAAGGGTAACAAACCCTGGGTTTTTAAAGGTGTCAAAATCCAAATCAATAAATCAAATAGATATGATAAAAAAACAAGTTTATTGTTTCAACATATATCAACTATAAAAATTGAACAGACATAATGTAATCACAGGGGACATGAAAGGCTCAACAGAGAGCCAGAAAGAAACCTGTAACAGACGGCCTACATGTTTCACTCAGATCGAGCTTCATCAGGAGCTATACAGGTCATGCATTCAAGGCCATGTTCAATCCACATTAAAATTGAATAAGGAACAGTAGATTGATAGAAATTCTACTGAATCAATCAACTGCCACCGCAACTGCCTGGCATTGCCATTTCTACTTTGAACTGAAAGGCTGTTTACACAGCCGCCTCCATGTACATCCCTCCATGGACACAACAATAGATATAGCTATTTGAAGTGGTGTCACTGCACTTATATTGCTGATACCTTGATGGCGGCTGTCATCTCTACCTTCAGCCTGTTAGAGTTTTCTCACATTACTCCAGCTATACAGCAATTGACCCTACTCCAATTTAAAGGACTAAGATCCTGTTTCTTTTTTTTTTTTTTAAATCGTTTATTTATATACCACATGAGGCCGGTCCACATGGACCACAATACAAACATCACATCTACTGATGCTAACAGTCGCACATAACAGTAACAGCAGAACGTGGATATGCGTCTTAACAGTATTCATGCGGCACATTTTAACACTTTATATCACGGGCCCGTGGCTCAGCCTCCCACTTTTTCTCGTTTCCTAAGAGCGAAATGAATGAAGAAGAGAGAGAAGAGGTTGCTGGGCCTGCTCATTGAGCAGTCCAGCAAGTAAAGAAAAGAGAGGGAGTAAGAGAGGTGGGTGGGAAAGGGGATGGGGTAGGGGGGGGTGGGCAAGAAGGGGGGGGGGCTCGCGATCATGGGCATCCGCCGCCGGCTGACAGCGTCTCCCGTCACGGATTCTCCAGAACATTCCGGAAAGCCTCGGAGACAGGCGCGGCTCACTTAATCTGCCCGGGGAGTTGGTTGTCCACCTCTGAGGGCCTGGCCCTCATCTGAGTACTTGAACATTGTCCACATTTGCCACGTTTGGGAGTATTGCTCATTTCTATCCTGTTTGGACAAAACTAGATCTTCCAGCCAACTAATCTCGTCCACCTTTTTCAGCCACATGGCTAATGTCGGTGGATGCGGGGATTTCCAGCATAGCGGGACGCAGGCTCTAGCCGCGTCCAGCAAATGCCGAACAATGGACTTTTTATAGATCCGCGCAGGTGTGTCTGTGGCATGGAGAAGGAAATATGCCGGGTCATCTGGTACTCTGCGGTCCGTGAATTTTTGGACAATCTGTCTGATCTCCTCCCAGTATGATCTGATGCGTGGGCAAGACCAGAAAATGTGCATCAGGGTGCCCCTTTCCGCCTGGCACCTCCAGCACCTGTCTGATGCGTCTGGAAACAGTTTATTCAGTATGTCTGGGGTTCTGTACCACCTCGTCAGTAGTTTGTAATTGGTCTCTTGGACCCTGGTACAAATCGAAGATTTGTGCGTGAACGTAAGGATGTGTTGTCTCTGACTGGTTGTGAATTTTTTCCCCAGGTCTCGCTCCCATTTACTAAAGCTTGGTATCTGGTATCCCTCCGATGGCTCAACTAGCAACGTGTGTAGTAGAGAGAGCGCATGGGGTAGCGCTCCCGTCTCCACGCACAGCTCCTCCAGATATGTAGGGGGCTGGCTCGCAGGCGGGGGGGTCATGGTTTTCAAAAAGTGGCTCAACTGGCATGTTCTCAGAAAGTCTAGTTTGTAGGTTCCCGAGGGGTCCATCAGCTGAGCTGACGTCTTCCATCTGCTCGATTCGCTGAAGTGTGAGGCCTGAAAGTGACCCGACTCACGCAGGGCGACGAACCTAGCGTCTCCTAGTCCGGGTGTAAAGCTCGGGTTGCCCAAGACTGGGCGCATGGGTGATACCTCCGATGCAAGGTGACCTTGTGTCAGCAACCTGGCGCAGACCCTAATAGTGTTCCCTATAGTCGGGTGACATTGTACGTCCTTTTGTTGTATGTTATGGCACCATGGGGCTCGCTTCAGTAGGACTTCGCTCTGCGCCTGTTCCAGTCGTGGCCAGAGTTTAAGTAGGTCGTGACGGCACCAGTCTATAAGTCTATTTAATTGGGCTGCCTGGTAGTATGTTTTTATGTTTGGCATAGCTAGCCCTCCACTCAGTTTGGGTAGGGAAAGCACAGTTCTATGTACGCGGGGTCGCCTCCCTGCTCACAGAAACCGTCCGAATACCGTCTGCGTTTGTTTAAAGTATGATGTCGGAATATGAATGGGGAGTGCCTGTAGTAAGTATACGAATTTCGGGAGGATGGTCATCTTTAAGATGCTGTTCCTCCCGAACCACGAGTGCAGCCCCGAAGTCCAACCAGTCAGTAATTGCTGTACCGTCTTAAGCAGGGGGGGGAAGTTAAGTCTGTATATGTCAGAAAGTTTTGGTGGGATGCGCGTCCCCAAGTATGTCAGTGCCACGTCTGTCCATTTTAGTTTAAAGTCACGTTTGAGTCGCGTCAACTGCTGTTGGGGGACTCCCACCCCCATCGCCTCGGACTTTGTCAAATTGATTTTCAGGTTGGCTAATTTGCCGTATGAGTCAAATTCCTGCATCAGGCTCGGGAGGGACACCGCTGGATTGGTCAGGGAGAACAGCATATCGTCGGCATAGGCCGAGATTTTGTAATGACCCTCCCCCACCTTTATCCCGGTGATGTTCGGGTTTTGTCTCACGTGTTGTAGGAAGGGTTCCAGGGTCAATGCGAACAGGAGAGGTGACAGTGGGCAGCCCTGCCTGGTTCCGTTGGTAATCGGGAATGCATCAGACAGAGTGCTGTTCGCCTTCACCCTGGCCGTTGGGTTTGTGTATGCCGCTGTTATCCAGCTAAGCATCCTCCGTCCCACCCCTACGTGCCTCAGGGTCTGAAACATGAATTGCCAACTCACCCGATCGAACGCCTTTTCGGCGTCCGTTCCTACAAAAACACATGGCTCTTTTGTCTTATTGGCCACATGTAGCAGGTTCAGCACCTTGGTTGTATTATCCCTGGCCTCTCTGGTTGGGACAAAGCCCACTTGGTCCAGATGTATGAGGTCAGGGAGGTACCGCTGAAATCTGGTAGCGATTATTTTTGTAAACAATTTTACGTCGGTATTTAGCAGTGAGATAGGGCGATAGCTGCCACATTGGCCTGGGTCCTTCCCTTCTTTATGTATTACCACTATCTGTGCCTGCAGGGTGTCTATATGGAACGCCCCCTCTGAGCCCACCTTATTGAATAGGCCCACTAACCGGTTTCCCAGTGTCGGGAGTAGGGATTTATAATACGCGGTGGTAAGGCCGTCCGGGCCGGGGGCTTTGCCCGGTTTGGCGGATTTCAAAGCTGCTTGGATCTCTGGAAGAGTGATTGGCTCCTCCAGAGTCTCTCTCATGTCTGTCGTTAGTGTCGGCATGCATGAGGCCTCTAGGTATGTAGATGTCCGGTCTGGGTCAGTGTCCATAGGCGTGGAGGGAAGGTTGTACAGGTTTGAGTAAAAGGATTTAAATTCTTGTGAGATCTGTTGTGGTACCGAGATCTTCTTCCCCTCTCGTGTGACTATGTGCGGGATGTACGATGC
This sequence comes from Rana temporaria, assembly GCF_905171775.1. NCBI lineage: Eukaryota > Metazoa > Chordata > Amphibia > Anura > Ranidae > Rana > Rana temporaria. Next base: position 80,854,919 of record NC_053495.1, on the reverse strand, counting down.
CACGTTTTGCGCGCGGATCGTTTGGGCTAGCATCCTTCCGCATTTATTCCGATTCATATACATTTCGTCTACAAATCTGTATTGCTGCTTTGGCCTTGTAATGCAGCAAGTCAGTAATCTGCCGGCGGGTGGTGTCTAGGTCTGTTCCCACTTGGGGCGTCAGGGTCTGTTTGTGTTGGGTTTCCAGTAGCTGTAGTTTAACTAGCAGTGCGTCTAGCTGTTCAGTTCTCTGTTTCTTCAATCTAGTACCATGTTTAATAAGGAGGCCTCGCACGACCGCCTTGTGAGCCTCCCACACCACCCCCCCGTTGCTGTCTGGGGTGTCGTTGGTTTAAAAATAATGCCCCACTTCCCTGATCACTTCAGTCATGGTGTCTGAGTCCTGTAGTAGGCTCTCATTGAGTCGCCAAGACCTTCTCTGTGTTGATTGGGAACCTGCCAAGGCATACACCAGCTTGATTGGGGCATGGTCTGACCAGGTGATTGGTCCGATCTCTACCTCCTTAATCGCGTCTAGCTGTCTATGGGGTATGAAAAGGTAGTCGATTCGTGAATAGGATCCGTGAGGTCTGGAGTAGAAGGTATAATCCCTCTCTCCAGGGTGAAAAAGACGCCAAGCGTCCACTAGTTGGGCCGAGTGTAGCGCTGCGTGTATTCGTTTCCGAGATTCTCTGGAGCTAGAGGAGGCGCCCGTCGATGTGTCCTCTGTTGGGATCAAGGGAATGTTAAGGTCTCCCCCTACAATCAACTGGCCCTCCGCAAAGCGTAGCAGTTTGTTTAAATGTCTGGTTATGAAGGAGTCCTGATGGTCATTTGGGGCATACAGGTTCGCAAGGGTTACTGGCGTTTGACCAACCTTGCCCTTCAGAAACACATAGCGACCTTCAATGTCCAGTACTGTTTCCCCATGGTGCCATGGGACCCTGGCTGATATTAGTATAGAAACCCCTCGTGATTTTGCTTTCGCATAGGTGGAATGGTAGACCGTGGGGTACTGTCTATTTTTTAATAGGGGTAGATTTCCTTCCCTAAAGTGTGTTTCTTGTATCATAACCACGTCTGCCCCCAGGCGTCGCATATCGTGTAGGAGCATTCTCCTCTTTTCCGGGATGTTTAAGCCCTTAGCGTTTAACGAGACCACCGTCAGGTTGTCCATGACCGCGAGTCAGTGTGGGGTAGGCCCCCAAATGTGTGGGGGGGGGGTCAGTTCACGCGTCCGCGCGGGATCGGGATAGGTAGGGGAACAGGGGGGTTAGGGGTGAGTGAGGAGGGAGAGAGGTTAAGGTTAGGAGGCCTACACAAGAGCGTGTGGCCGGAGAAGCTAAGATAGTTTAGCTCAAACAGCTAAAAGCACTCACCAGTGCAGTACTGGGAATTGAGCGCAGGCCTAGGTGGGTAGACAGGACCAGTAAAGCGAGCTCCCTGGTCCTCGCCCCCCCCCACCCCCGGCTGCTGATGCTGTTGGGACTCGAGTCTGCAATGCAATCAAATATAACACATTTGTTCAGGTAATCATATCAACTATGGTATGTCATCCTCCATAAGGTAAAACAACAAATTACGTGGGCATAAGGCCGCTAAACATATAACAACTCAGTTCTTATGTAACATTCCAGCCTGTCCCCCAACATGGGGTGCTAGTAAGCTCCCCCCTGTCGGAGGAGGAGCCGGGACAAAACGCCATAGGGTCTCCAACATACTTGGTGGGTGATAACATTAAGACAGGTAGCCGCGTCATCCATCCCCCATCCCTCCCGTCCCCCTGCTCCATCGACCCCCATATTTGCACACCCTCCTGTATATCAGTTGCCACATAAGTATCCCTCCATCCGTGCCCTTCAACTTCAGCGTACAACCCCTGCATAGGGTGCCCTCACCCTCCCCTCTCCCCCTAGTTCAGAGTCCAGGACCCAGTCTCTGGAGCCTCAGAATGCGGTGGTTCTTGTGGTCTCGTAAAAAAGCCGCCTGTTCCTCCCCCGCAGTCACGAGGGTGACCCAGAGCGACCGTAATCCGGTGGGGTTGGGGGGGGGGGGCACTCCCACGGCATTATGCAAAATGACACCCGTTTCTCCTTATACGGCAGTAGTGTACCACGGTATCTCAAGGGGCGATGTTTAAGGGGGATATCATCCCCACCACGTACGGGCTCCTTCCGTTGCCCTCCTACAGTGTGGAATCTGCTCACCACTGCAGGCTATGCTTTTGTCAGGTGGACCGTGGTTCGGTGGGATCTGGGCTCACTGAGGACCTCAACAAGGGTAGTTGCCAACCTCCACCCCCCTCCCTCCATCTCGTATCGGATGCAGGCTCCCGATGGGGGGTAAGTCTGGTGCGTGCCGTGCCTGGGGATGGTCTCTGACACCCGCCATCAGATCTACACAATGGTGTCATGTATTCCCGAGAAAAAAGGGGGGGGGCTCTCCAGTCAGATGGCACAATGGGCAGCACTGCCAACATGAACACAGGGGGGGGGGTTCAGGTGTCTCCTGGGGGAGTCAAGGGTAGTGTGTCTAGCGAACAGGGGTATATGGGCGGTAAGCGAATGGCGGGTTGCGGCTCAAGGCCTACTCACATCACCCCTGCCGAGCTTCTCCCGATGGTGCCCGTTGTCGTCGGCCGCCCTGTCTTCTCTGGCGAGGTTGTGCTGCCACTCTGTAGCTGGAGGGTCCGGATCTTCCTGGCGCACGTGGCAGGATCTGTAGCCAATCCGGTATCGGCACTGGTCCCGCTCCCAGGAACCGGAATAAGCCAGGCAAGTCCGCAGGGGATTGTAGCGTGTAGGCCGAGCCATCCTTCCGGAATGTCACCGCGAGCGGGTATCCCCATCTGTAGGTAAATCCCAGTTGCTTGGCGAGTTCCAACACCGGCTTCAGCATTGCTCTGCGGCGAAGTGTTGCCCTTGAGAGGTCTGGCAGGATCGTAACCGGAGCCCCGTCTACTGACACCGCTCCGTGTTCCCATGCTCCTCGGACAATGCGATCCTTCTGGGCATACCTCAGGAGCCTGCAAATGACGTCTCGGGGCCTATCTTGGTCTTCCGTCCTGGGGCCCATGGCGCGATGCGCCCTGTCGATCTCCACGGTTGCCAGCGGTTCCTCCAGTACTTCACGGAACAGCTCCTGCAGTCTTCCGTCTAGGTCTTCTGCACCGACCGTCTCGGGGATTCCCCGGAGCCGTAGATTGTTGCGACGGCTCCGGTCCTCCACATCTTCCAGGTGGAGCTGCAGGGCTATCGCCGCATCTCTATGGTGGTCTCTCGCCCGCTCCAGGCCCGAGACCCTCTGTTCAAGGGTCGAGAGTGATGCTTCGCCCGATGTCACCCTTTCCGTCAGGGAGGACACCTCCGCTCTGACCTCCTGAAAGTCTCGCCGGTGAGTCTCCTCCAGCTTCAGGATCAGGGCCTCTATGTCAGACCGCGTGGGTAGAGCCTGCAGCAGGGCTCTGATCTCCCGCTCCGCCGAGGAGCCTCCCGGGGAAGAGGATGGGGAATCCATAGGTAAGTCCGGGGGGTTTGTTACTACCTTCGGACCGGATGGAGGATCTGGATCAGTAGGGTATAGGGCCCACTCGTCGTTCTCCTGTGCGGTGGCCAGTGCAGCTCGAGCCTTGCCTCGTGGCGTCGTCGCTCTGGCTCCAGGTGTGGTTTGCTGCTGCGGCTTGAAATACCGGTGTAAATCTCTCGCCGGTGTATTGGATCTGGTCACCCGGTTGCTGGCTTTAATGCTGCGTTTTTTGGTTGATTGCATGCCGACTTTTCTGCTTTTTAGCCGGTATAGGGGAGGACAAGGCCGGGAGCTCAAGAGAAAAGCAGCTTCACTCAGCCATGTCCAGGCCACGCCCCAGATCCTGTTTCTATGTACGATAGCCTGGATGGTTATTTGGTTGGACCGGAGTCATTCTGTGCCTCAGAAACATTGTTCTTTTGCCTGCATTGTTTTCAGGTTGTTTGTCTAGGAGTCGGTGCCCATTACTTCTGTGGTGGAGTCTATTTTGGGAGTCCCCCTTAGGGACCACCCCCCCTTTCTACATTGGAAAGGCATTATCTGCAGCCCCAGGGGGGGCATAGGCATTAATCATTGAGGATTCATCTTTGGGTGAGAATATATGTTTAACCCCTTATAGAGTTAATGGGACAAATTTACCGTGCTATCATTTAAAGGGGACAAGTTTCCTTTTTAATTAGCTATCTCGGGGCAAAGTAGAACAGAGCCAAATTATTCTATTTAATTCTGTGGCCGGTTAGAGCTCCTTTATGGATGGATAATTGAACAATCAGAGGAAGGTGGGTGTAGATCTTATATTTAGGTATGCCTGACTAGGGGTCTGCGTAGCCTCCCTCTGTTATACTTCCTTTATAATTAAATTATTGAATGTATTGTTAAAGGCATCTCAAGAGGTTTCTGAATAATATGGTTGGTTTCTCGTCCCCCCTTTACTGGAACTTTTGGCAATTTTCGAATTGAGCTGAACGATGTGCACACACATAGACCAGGAAAGGATTGGTTCCATTGTAGTGACCTCCGTATCTCTATGAGGTAGGGCGCTCATGAGAAAGATTGCATTCAATCTATATCTTCCTGCGTTTTTCTTTTCCTTCCTTCTTTCTTTCTTCACATGCATGCCTTACCAATATTTGCAATGTATATTTTTGTCGCAAAATAATATGTATATTTATGTGTATTGTTTATTTTTCCTTACTTTTAAAGCTGTATTTCTTTTGAAAATTTATTTAAAGTATCCCTTCAAGTCCAGTCCTGATGAAGCCTTAACGGCGAAACCGTCAAACAAAAATGGACGCTACTTTCAACTGTATACAATCCATCACTGTTACATGTTGGGGATTAGATGTATGCCTGTAACAGTCAAAAAGTATTTCAGTTTTTTAATTGCGGTTATTAATAAAATATTTTCTATTTTTATAATTTATGTTGTACTGACTATTATCTCTAGCACCTTTAAAATCCCATATCCTGTTATTTCAATATTAATTATTAATTGAAGTGACACATACAACTTGAATACATGTGACCTGTAAAACACTTGAATGAAAGATTAAACAAAAATCGCAAATATTTGATGATCAAAGTCCTAGCGAAAGTGACGTCTGTGCAGAAAAATCTTCTAAGTACTGTCAACAATGAATGCCTTCACCAGCTGAACAAATGATCACCCAAAGTGCTCCCTAAGTGGGTTCTGCTTACCAGATATTGGTGACCACTTTACTTAAAAAGCAGGTCTAAGACGGTTTTGGCAAGATCGTACTTGCTGTTGTGATGTAAACTTTAGAAGCATAAAAACCTTTCCTCTGACAAAGATCATAGATATGGGGATATGCGGGAAAAAATATAAAAATGAACCAATAGTGTAATACTATTTACTGCATTTGAAAGAAGCAATAAAAACTGGGCCAAATGGCTGCTCACATATGTGGTGCCTTAGCCTGGAACTGAGGCTGCATGCGTGTTGGGTGGCCTAATGTTGCCCCCTAGTGTTGCTCTCACTCATAGCTGGCATGTGTTCCACCATCAAGCACACATAAACCAAAGGGACTGGAAGTTATGTGACCAAGAGTAGCCTCAATCAATGTACGTTTTGTAGGATTTTACGAAATCGGGAAGCGTTCTTGGTCACTAGGGGCATCCTCTAACTTGCATCCTCCATAAACACCTATATCCATGAGGTATGATGGGCGTGGCCTAATGCAGGAGGTAGTGAGTGTCAGTGTGAGTGTTTGGGAGCTTCCACTCCGTCCCTCGCCTGGCTGAGAATTATGCCGGGTTAAAGGGTCACTAAAGGAAAAACATTTTTTAGCTAAATAGCTTCCTTTACCTTACTGCAGTACTGGTTTCATGTCCTCATTGTTCGTTTTTAGTAGCTGTAATTCTGTCTGATCTCCACACTTCCTGGTTGCCTGTTTCCTTATAACCATCATACTGGGAGATTTTCACGGTGGTCTAAGCTGTCATTAATGTGTGTCTAAAACTCCTCAGAACCAATCAGATTCATTTTAAAAACAAAACACTGCCCTGGATTTGTTGTTTTTGTTCTGTGAGTCTTGCCAACTCACCTCTCACCCGGAAATTTATGTATGTACCTTTAAAACCAAACCTGAAACTAGAGGCACATTATATGATAGATTAAATTAAATTTTTAATCATTTTTAAAAGGAATCGGTTAACTTTTATGTCTCTATACCCTGTAAACAGTCATTTCAGCAAAAAAAATGTTTTCCTTTAGTGACCCTTTAAGTGCATCTAAATGGGATGCCGAGCCTGTACAACCCAGCCTGCCTGAGACCACTATACCACTATAGCGCAGTGTTATTATACTGTGGTTTGGACCGTTTTTAATCTTGCTCGTGGTCCATACCTTAACCACTTCTCTACTTTGGGTGTTTTTCAGATTTGGCGTTTACAAGACTAAAACATTTTTTTTTTGCTAGAAAATTACTTAAAACCCACAAACATTATATATATTTTTTTTTCTAATACCCTAGAGAATAAAATGGCGATCATTGCAATACTTTTTGTCACACCATATTTGCGCAGCGGTCCTACAAGCGCACTTTTTTTGGAAAAAAATCACTTTTTTGAATTAAAAAATAAGACAGCAATAAATTTGGCCCAATTTTTTTATATATTGTGAAAGATAATGTTACGCCGAGTAAAATGGTACCCAACATGCCACGCTTACAAATTGCGCCCGCTCGTGGCATGGCGTCAAACTTTTACCCTTAAAAATCTCGATAGGCGACGTTTAAAAAATTCTATAGGTTGCATTTTTTGAGTTACAGAGTAGGCCTAGGGCTATAATTATTGCTCTCGCTCTAACGATCGCGGCGATACCTCACTTGTGTCGTTTGAACACAGTTTTCATATGCGGGCGCTACTCACGTATGCGTTCGCTTCTGCGCACGAGCTCGTCGGGACGGGGCGCTTTAAAAAACATTTTTTTTTTTTTTTCTTATTTATTTTTATTTATTTTATTATTTTTTACACTGGGAAAAAAAATAAAAAAAAAATGATCACTTTTATTCCTATTACAAGGAATGTAAACATCCCTTGTAATAGAAAAAAGCATGACAGGTCCTCTTAAATATGAGATCTGGGGTCAAAAAGACCTCAGATCTTATATTTAGACTAAAATGAGAAAAAAAAAAAAAAAAAATTGGAAAATGTCATTTTTTCAAATGACAAAAAAAAAAAAAATGTTTCTTTAAGAGGCTGGGCGGGACTGACGTTTTGACGTCACTTCCGCCCAGCCGAGCTATGGGGACGGGCGAAGGAGATTTTTCCTTCAGTCTCGTCCCCGCTCAGCTCCCGAACGGTCGCGATCTCCTCCGCCGCTACCGACGGCTCCGGTAAGCGGCGGAGGGCGCGGGAGAGCGGCGGGAGGGGGGGGGGCCCTCTCCCGCCACCGATAACGGCGATCTCGCGGCGCATCCGCCGCGGAGACCGCCGTTATCATTACCAGAACCGCTGACAGTAAAGATACATACCTCGGTCGTGGCAGCAGCTGCTGCCGTTACCGAGATATGTATCTTTAAAGTTAGGCCGTATATAGTCGTACAGCGGTCTGGAAGTGGTTAATAAGGGGTCGGAGCTTTGCACCAAATCCCTGCCGATTAGAGACTGCCGCATATGGTGCATCTGCGGGCGCGGCTGGGTGAACCCGATGTGCTCTCCTGTCAGGGGTCTATCCGAGTGGTCAGACTGAAGGAAGGATCCAGGTCTGTCAAACAGGAGACCAGAGGGCTGCCTGGAGTACGGAGCTCCTCCTTGCTAACTGTCACATAAACGATTAAAGCAAACTGAGTTCGGAGAGCAGAGTTCTGGGTGACAGGTTTATGTCCTCTTTTATTTTTCTTGATCTCCCTGTCTGCTTGAAATATACCCATGTTGAGTCTTCGTGGAGGACGAGGGGTATTTGCTGCAAGTTAGAACAGACTGTTTAATTATAAGACACAGAACCAGTCCCAAATCTCAGTGTGAGAGATAGACAGGGAGCTGGTCTATGGGACAATCTTAACAGCAGAAAAAGCACCGGTGTTCTGTGATACGGATTGGGTAGTCCCCTGGCTGGAAAGTGAGAAGGCATTTTGTGGCAGAGAAATAAACAGTCCAGAGATCTGAGATTTAACTGGTACTAGGGAAAAGTGAAAGGACCAATATTTCCCTTTTTTCCCTCTCTCTTTTTTTCCGCTTTTTATGCCCAGAAAACAAGGAGGAGAGGAACAGTCAATACAGCATCAGATACCCCAGGAAGGAGCCCTGGTTACACGAGCAGCAAAGAATCAAGCAAATCAAGCAAAGGCAGCAGCAAAGCTTGAGCATTTTGCCCGAACCACCTCATCACCTGCAAAGCTCCAGCAGTCGGCCCAAGCGGGATCCTTGGTGGTAAGAAAAAGCTTAGGTAGCACTCAAGTATCAGCAAGCTCGACAGTGGTATCAAGTGTTAAAAAAGGGAATACCAAGGTGGCAGGAAAATCTAGCCATTATAACCATTACAACAAGCTCCCCTAATTCAGTTGGGGTAAGCATGGAGTGTGGTTCTCTAGGAAGTGAAGGAAAGCCCACATTGAGGGATCTTTTTCTTGCTATAAACGCATGCAAGGAAATGGTAACTGGTATGGACCTACAGCTGAAAAGCATTAAAGAACTAGTCTCAATGGGCGGAAGGTTGATAGAGACAGAAGAAAGAACTGCCGCTTTGGAGGAGAGAGCAAGTGCAGCCGAGGGCATTCTACTGCCGCTTAGACAAGAAGTTATGGGATTGAAGAAACAAATAGATAATCAGGCTGCAAAAATCGATGAATTCGAGAACAGAAACCGAAGATGTAATGTTAGAATAATAGGCATGCCTAAACGGAGTGAGGGAGCGTATCCAGGAGCATTCCTGGAGGGATGGCTTAGGGAGGAATTTGGGGCTGCATCTTTCTCACCATTTTTTTGTATTGAACGAGCCCATCAAGTCCCCTTTCAACCCCGACAGGCAGGCGAACACCCGAGACCTTTTTTTTTTTTTATAAATCTCTTTATTCATTTTTCCAATTTCCATTCATAGAAAAAAACAATGCATATACATATACATTTCACCTTTTACAATAACATTTTAAAATGTCCCCCTAACATTCATTTCATCTAACATTCCTTTCTCTCCCCTTCTTTAATGGTGTATTTAACCTCCCCCTATGCCCTATTTATCCTGGAGCTGTCAAAGGATTTTCTATCCAGCTTGCCCATACTCTCTCATATTTCTCCCCCTGTCCTCTATTGCAGTATGTCTCCCTATATAATGGCAAATTATTGTTTACTAGATTTTTCCAATGGGTTACCGAGGGGGTTTCTACTTTTTTCCAATTTAGGACTATTGTCTTTCTAGCATAGAATAATAGCAATCCCACCTGTGTTCTCCGTCCCATCGGGACAATCTTCCCTACCAATCCCAATAGGCAGATCTCTGCCTCCTGTTCCAAGACTATTGATGTTACTATGGTAATTATTCTCAAAACGTCCCTCCAAGATACCACTATCTTTGGGCATAACCAAAATATATGCATAACATTTCCTGGAATGTCTGCACATCTCCAGCAATTCTGAGGGTTTGTGAGTGAGTGAGAGACTTGTAAAGCGCAACACATGCCAACTGAATCGCCTCTGGGCGCTGTATCCATTTCATGGGTAAGGAAGCCCTTGACCTCTGAAGAGATGGGTTTTAATCTTTCTACTGAAGGTCAAGTGGTCCAACTCCAGTCGGATGGTGGTTGGTAGTGCATTCCACAGGCGAGGTCCCTGGACTGCAAATCTTTGATCTCCTTTGGACTTGTATCTGGCTTTGGGTATCTGGAGTAGGTTTTGATTGGTGGATCGCAGAATGCGATTGGGGTTATGGGCTTTTATTTTTTCGCATAGATATTGGGGGGCGTTGCCTTGAATACACTTATGTATTAGACAGAGTGCCTTGAAAGTGATTCTGTCTTTTACTGGCAACCAATGAAGGGATCTCAGTGAAGGCGAGATTGATTCCCATGGTTTTTTTTCCAGTCACTAGTCGAGCGGCCGTATTTTGAACGACTTGGTTTGATTGATATACAGTGCCTTGTGAAAGTATTTGGCCCCCTTGAACTTTGCGACCTTTTGCCACATTTCAGGCTTCAAATAAAGATATAAAACTATTTTTTTTTAAGAATCAACAAGTGGGACACAATCATGAAGTGGAACGAAATTTATTGGATATTTTTAAACTTTAACAAATAAAAAACTGAAAAATTGGGCGTGCAAAATTATTCAGCCCCCTTAAGTTAATACTTTGTAGCGCCACCTTTTGCTGCGATTACAGCTGTAATTCGCTTGGGGTATGTCTATCAGTTTTGCACATCGAGAGACTGAAATGTTTGCCCATTCCTCCTTGCAAAACAGCTTGAGCTCAGTGAGGTTGGATGGAGAGCGTTTGTGAACAGCAGTTTTCAGTTCTTTCCACAGATTCTCGATTGGATTCAGGTCTGGACTTTGACTTGGTCATTCTAACACCTGGATATGTTTATTTGTGAACCATTCCATTGTAGATTTTGCTTTATGTTTTGGATCATTGTCTTGTTGGAAGACAAATTTCCGTCCCAGTCTCAGGTCTTTTGCAGGCTCCATCAGGTTTTGGTCCTGTATTTGACTCCATCCATCTTCCCATCAATTTTAACCATCTTCCCTGTCCCTGCTGAAAAAAAGCAGGCCCAAACCATGATGCTGCCACCACCATGTTTGACAGTGGGGATGGTGTGTTTAGGGTGATGAGCTGTGTTGCTTTCACGCCAAACAAAGTTTTGCATTGTTGCCAAAAAGTTCGATTTTGGTTTCATTTGACCAGAGCACCTTCTTCCACATGTTTGGTGTGTCTCCCAGGTGGCTTGTGGAAAACTTTAAACGACACTTTTTATGGATATCTTTAAGAAATGTCTTTCTTCTTGCCATGCTTCCATAAAGGCCAGATTTGTGCAGTATATGACTGACTGTTGTCCTATGGACAGAGTCTCCCACCTCAGCTGTAGATCTCTGCAGTTCATCCAGAGTGATCATGGGCCTCTTGGCTGCATCTCTGATCAGTCTTCTCCTTGTAAGAGCTGAAAGTTTAGAGGGACGGCCAGGTCTTCGTAGATTTGCAGTGGTCTGATACTCCTTCCATTTCAATATTATCGCTTGCACAGTGCTCCTTGGGATGTTTAAAGCTTGGGAAATCTTTTTGTATCCAAATCCGGCTTTAAACTTCTCCTCAACAGTATCTCGGACCTGTCTGGTGTGTTCCTTGTTCTTCATGATGCTCTCTGCACTTTAAACGGACCTCTGAGACTATCACAGTGCAGGTGCATTTATACAGAGACTTGATTACACACAGATGGATTCTATTTATCATCATTAGTCATTTAGGTCAACATTGGATCATTCAGAGATCCTCACTGAACTTCTGGAGAGAGTTTGCTGCACTGAAAGTGAAGGGGCTGACTAATTTTGCACGCCCAATTTTTCAGTTTTTTATTTGTTAAAGTTTGAAATATCCAATAAATTTCGTTCCACTTCATGATTGTGTCCCACTTTTTTTTTTTTTTTTGAAGAATCAACAATAGTTTTATATCTTTATGTTTGAAGCCTGAAATGTGGCAAAAGGTCGAAAAGTTCAAGGGGGCCGAATACTTTTGCAAGGCACCGTATCTTATATAACTTATGTGGTGTATAGTGGCTCCTATATATTATCTTGTATTGTATTAATTTATCTCGGAGTGATACCAATATCTGCAATGGGGACTTCCACACTTCCTCCTGATTCTCCCCCACCAAGTTTGGAACGTCCCTTCTCCACTGTTCACTTAATTTACTTGTATCAAATGGTGTAGCTCTTAATAAGTACTTATATAGGATTGAAGTTGACCTTTTTCTACCTTACCATTTTTTCGAGACCTACTTCCGTTATTTTTTCGGAGTTCCCCCTGGAAACTGAGCCAACAATGCATGGGTAAATTGCCTATATCCACTTTTTCCTATATCTAAAAATATAACTCTCAGGGATATTCCAGGACTCCCTCATTTCTGCAAATGAAGAGAATCTTTCTCCCTGTATTATTTGCGATAGCCTTTTCACTCCATATTTAGTCCATGCCCCTGGGTCCTGAATAGAATCCAAATGTGTCAGTTCAGGATTTCTCCATAGTGGGGTGTTTGGGGATAGATTAGTTTCCGACCATCCCTTTTTTACTATAGCAGCTTTCCATATTTTAACTGTTGTTATTATTAGAGGGGTCAACTCTCGCCTAGCTTTTAGCCCCCTATACAACAAACCTTGCAGTGTCTCTACCAATTGAACCACTGCTGCTTCTAACATAGTAGCAGAATCGAACCCGTCTGGGTTCAACCATCTCCCCACCATCACCAACTGTGTGGCTAAATAATACTTGCGAAATTCTGGAAAATCCAACACCCCCTGTTCTGCCGGTCTCATAAGTGTGCTTAGTTTAATTCTAACCGATTTATTTTCCCATATAAATGAGAGCATTCCATGTAATTGTACAAAAAAACTTTTGGGCAGCCATTGTGGGGAGTTCCTGAATATATACAGGGAACTTGGGAAGAATCTTCATCTTCACCAGATTTATACGCCCTAATAAGGACAGTGGTAATGATACCCATATCTTTAATTTCCTGCCAAGTTCCTGTATCACAGGGTCCAAGTTTAGTGTTCGAAAGTCTTTAACTTGTCTAGATATTATTATACCAAGATATTTAAATTCTCTCACCCATTTCAAATGGTATATTTGGGGCCACAGTATCCTGTGCTCCCTGATCAATAGGAAATAACAGACTTTCCCCAATTAACTTTAAGCCCTGTAAAAGATGAAAAAATATTCAATAATTCTAAGGCTCCCTCCAAAGATGGACCTGCATCTCTCAGGAATAATAGCATATCATCCTCTCCTCCAGCCCTCCTACTCGAAGTCCTTGAATATTTGGAGAGGTCCTAAGAGCCTCTGCCACTGGTTCTATTGCAAAGAGCGTCGGGGAGAGAGGGCAGCCCTGCCTCGTACCTCTATACAACTGAAAGGATGACAGATTTCCTCCCCATTTAACAGCTGACATGGGTCTCCTATATATTGTTTGAATCCACTTAATAAACACTAATGGGAATCCCAACCTCCTAAGTATTTCCCATAAAAAGGGACATTCGATTGTATCAAAGGCCTTCTCTATGTCTAGAGAGGCCACCGTCCTGGATCCTTCCTGTATAAGATGAGTATGTATAAGTATATAACCTACGTAGGTTAATATCTGTTGTTCTCTGAGGCATAAATCCTGTCTGATCTGAGTCTATAATATTTCTGAGCAGGGGTTGTATTCTGAATGTTAATATCTTTGTTAGTATTTTAAGATCTATATTTAATAAGGTGATTGGCCTATATGAAGAGCATAGTTTTGGATCTTTTGTTTCTTTATATATTAATGTTATGTGTGCTTCTCTCATTGAATCTGGAAAAGCCCCTTTCAATAATCCATTTGTAAATACTTGTGCTAATTTAGGGGCTATTATGGCTCCATATTTTTTTAGAAACTTCCCCCGGAATTCCTTCGGGGCCTGGTGCCTTTTCATACGGAAGTGTGCGTATAACCTCCATAATCTCCTCAGTAGTGATGGGACATAACAATGTCCTCCTCTCCTCGTCCGACAGCCACCCAAGAGCTACCCGGTTTAAAAGACCTGTCATAGCTTCTGGGCAGAAGTCAGAGGAGGTATACAATAAACTATAGTATTCTCTAAAAGCCTCCAGTATCTCCTCAGGTTCTTTTGCTTTCTGTCCATTTACTGTCTGAATTTCTGGTATAATTGTGGTTTGGTATTCTTGTTGTACTAACCTCGCCAGAAATCTCCCACTTTTATCTCTTTGCTCAAAAATATTCTGTCTACTTTTGTACAATTCAAGCCTTGTTATTTCCTCCATATGCAGATGTAAATCCCTTTGTACCGCCATCATTAGATCAAAATTGATGTCCTTAGAGTCTTGACCATACTCTTGTTTCTGGAATTCTATCTGACTTTGTAACTCCTGTATTTTAACCTTGTGTTTTTTTTAACCGCCGAGATATTTGAAATGTACGGTCGCCGCAAATACGCTTTAAATGCATCCCATACAATGTCCACAGAGGTTGATCCTGCATTATTCTCCCAGTATTCCATTATTATAGATGTAATTTTTCCCTCTATTTCTGGGCATACCACCCATTGCAGATTCAATCTCCACATGGATGCATTTCTCGGTATAGGGATACGTACTGTCAGGTATAAAGGGGAATGGTCCGAAAGGCCACTCGGTAAATATATGGCATCTACAATGTCTGCCAACATCGCGGAATCTGCAAAAGCTAGGTCTATCCTAGACACTGTTTTGTAAGAGGTAGAAAACAAGAGTACATTCTCTTTCCAGGGTTCTTCCATCTCCAGATCTCTGTTAGCCCCATCACTTGTGCCCAATTATGTAAATCTGGCGAGTATTGTTTAGGAGGTTTTGGTCTCTGGGCTGCATCTTTCTCACCATTTTTTTGTATTGAATGAGCCCATCAAGTCCCCTTTCAACCCCGACAGGCAAGCAAGCACCCGGGACCTTTGCTTATAAAAATGCTTAACTATAGTGATAAAGCAACCCTACTCCGGAAAGCCAGAGAAAAGGGGGAGATTGCCTATAAAGGGGCAACATTTTCACTATATCAGGATTTCTCTCCGGACCTCCAGAGACAAAGAGCGGCCTTTAGACCGAATTCTTTAGCAACACAAGATGACATATGCCTTGCTATACCCTGCTTGTTTGCGAGTAACCACAGCGGATGGCACAAGTCTTTTTGATTCACCAATAAATGTAGAAAAATGGCTTGAGGAAAACAAGAGATCGACATAGAACTCAAATACCAGAGGACTAACGGGACTCCCCCTTTGTTTTTTGTGTATGGTTTTAGATGTGTGCACCTTGGTGGCACTAAAAGAGGTGGGGGGAGGCGAGGAGGTGGAGCCCTAGATTAGGGTAATAGGGATGAATGTTAGAGGGGAAGAGAGGAGGGATGGGTGGAGTGAAGTGGTTACAGCCCTTAGGGTAGGCCCAGCTGGGCGGGGGGGGGGTGGTTTGGAGAGGGGGTTTGGGAGGAGGAATGGGAGGGAGGGAGGAATGGGAGGGAGGGAGGGAGGATGGGTTGGGGAGGGAAGGGGGAGTCACACCACAAATAATCACTGGAATAAGGTATAAATACAATTTTTTTTTATTTAGGTCACATAGGCTTATTAGATGTGAGTCATATCACAAATAATCACTGGAATAAGGTGTGAATACAAACTATTATACTGGAGTGGAGGGAAAGGTTGTGAATTTTGTGGGAATGTGTATTTTTTTTTATTACCCCCCCCGGTATATATTAGAATTGTTTTTTGTCTGTGGTAATGGCCAATAGGAATAATACGGGCATAATGTTAATGACATGGAATGTCAAGGTCCTGGGGGATAAGGTTAAAAGAAATGCAATGTTTAAATATTTTGATAAAATGAAACCCCAGGTAATCTGTTTGCAGGAAACACACATGCGGCCTGACACGGTCCATCTGTTGAATTTGCGTAAATATCAAATGCAATATCACTCCACACATACCTCTTACTCCAGGGGAGCAAGTGTGATGGTTTCCGTCAATGTGACCTTTGAGCGTTTCCAACAACAGATAGATAGAGAGGGTAGATATGTTTTTTTTGCTGTGTAAAATTAATGGTCTAGTGTATTCTTGTTTCAATATATGTCCCCCCACCGTTTAGAGCAGCCCCACTTAGCAATTTGGCGCAATTCATGGCATCATCCCCAGATGTACTGGTATTAACCTTAGGTCATTTTAACCACTTGACCACCAGGCACGTAAACCCACTTAATAACCAGACTAATTTTCAGCTTTCGGTGCTCTCACAATTTGAATGACAATAACTCAGTCATACAACACTGTAACCATATGACATTTTTGTCCTTTTTTTCCCCACAAATAGAGCTTTCTGTTGGTGGTATGTGATCACCTCTGCGATTTTTTTTTTTCCGCTATAAATGAAAAAACAACGAAAATTTTGTTAAAAAATGAATTTTTCTTCATTTCTATCATAACATTTTGCAAAAAAGTAATTTTTCTTCATAAATTTGGCCTAAAATATATACTGCTACATATCTTTGGTAAAAAAAATGTTGGATATTATTTAGTCTTGGTGATAGTTGTAGGGTCTACAAGCTATGGTACCAATTACTGAAAATTGATCAATTTGATCACATCTGATCTACTGACAGCCTCTCTCATTTCTTGAGACCCTAACAAGCCAGTAAAGTAAAAATACCCCCCAAATGACCCATTTTTGGAAAGTAGACATTCCAAGGTAGTTAGTAAGAGGTATAGTATAGTTTGTTTTTTGAAGTGGTCATTTTTTCTCACAATTCTTTGCAAAATCAAGAGTTTTTGTTGTTTTTTTCACACCATATTGTCATTATAACAGGTTATTTCTCTCACATGGCATGTATATTCCACAAATGACACCCCAAAATATATTCTCCTGCTCCTGAGTATGGCAATACCACATGTGTGAGACTTTTACACAGTCTGGCCACATACAGAGGACCAACACCGAAGTAGCAACTTCAAGCGTTCTAGGAGCATAAATTACAGATCTAATCTCACAACCACATATTACACTTTTGAAGGCCCTGGAGCACCAGGACAATGGAAACGGCCACAAAGTGACCCCATTTTGGAAAGCTAACACCCCAACGTATAACCTATGAGGCATAATGAGTCTTTTGAACGGTTCATTTTTTTTCCAGATGTTTTTGGAAAATGTGGAAAAAAAATGAAACCGCATTTTTTTTTACACAAAGTTGGCCATTTATAGGATATTTCCAACACATAGCATGTGCATAGCAAAAATTACACCCCAAAATATATTCTGCTGCTCCTTCTGAGTATGGCGATACCACATGTGTGAGCTTTTTTAACAGCCTGGCTACATAGAGATCAAACATACAAGAAGCACCATCAGGTGTTCTAGGGACACAAATTACACATCCAATTTCCTTACAATCTATCACATATTTCTAACACAGCATGTACATACCAAGAATTACACCCTAAAATACATTCTGCTGAGTAATGGGTAAAAAAAAAAAAAAAATTACCTGTGTTTTTAGTAGTGCAATTGTCCACAGGAGGAGAGTCCTGATCCAGGCAGCAGGCAGAGACGTGGTCACTGGTCAGCGACAGTGAATGAAATTGTCCAGGCAGGAATATTGTCCATAGTCAGTACAGGGATACTGTCCATATACAGTCCAGGGCCAGTGCAAGTAGAAACATTGCCAGCAGTACCAAAATATTGGTCCTGGTAGTAAGCAGGAACAAGGTCCAGGTAGCAGGCCAGGAAAGAATGGGGACAGGGGTAGAGGGCTTCTCCCACCCAAATCTCTTTGAAGCCTCCGGGCAACCAGACCCTAATTTGGGAATGAGAAAACTAAAAAATGTGTTTTTTCAACCAGAAAAACAATTCTGGAGCCCCTCACATATGGGAGACCCCCGTGTTCCCACTAGCATAGCAGTGTAAAACATCAATCCAAGAGGCAGGCAAAAAACATGGTCAAACAGTCCAGGGTCAGTTCCAGAGCAGGCAGAGGTAGGTACAGTCAAGCGTTAGGCAGAAGCGTGGTCGTAAAACAAGCCAGGGTCAGTTCCGGAGAAGGCAGGGGTATTTTTAGCGTTAGGCAAAAGCGTGGTCATGTAACAGTCCAGGGTCGGTTCCGGAGAAGGCAGAGGTATGCACAGTGCAGTGGCATCAGGGGTGTGGAGGCAGGAAATTTGAATTTTGTCTACCTAATAATTTTCAGTAGTATGGCAACGGCGGAAACATACACCTAAACAGAGGCCTGGTTGGGAAGGACAATCGGGACAATAAACTGTGGTGTCTCTTCTGATTCCTCCTCTGGAGCACCCCCGGCATCTCTTCTGGCATTTGCGCCCATTTTCACGGGGGGGGGGGAGTTTGTCAGGAAAGTGGCGTTCGTTAAGTCTGCTCACACAATCAGTGCGAAAGATTTCTGGTGGGATTTCAGAGAACAAAAGGGCGGTGAGGACTTCTTCTTGAAAGTAAAGATAGGGTGCGGGATTCGGGGTTGATTTTTTGTATATAACATAAGCGTTATAGAAGGCCAAACTGAAAAAATAAATGGACACTTTTTGTACCAGTGACAGGATTTTCTGGAGGGAAGGTAGGATTCAATCATCTGGTCATTGAAGTCTACGCCTCCCATAAACAAATTGTAGTCGTAGACACAAGATGGTTTCTGGACTGGGCCTCTTCTTTTTGGGACTTCCACGTAGGTGTCGTCGTGGATGGTGGTGAGCATGTGGACGTCTCGTCTGTCCCTCCACTTGACAGCCAATAGCTCCTGGTTCCGCAAAGATCTTCTCTCTCCTTTTCTTAGCTTCTGATTTACCAATTTTTGTGGGTAGCCCTTTCTGTTGGTTCTTACTGTGCCACATGCTGGGGTGTCTCTCCGGTAAAGATTGCGAAACAGGGGCAAGCTGGTATAGAAATTGTCCACATAAAGGTGGTATCCCTTTCCAAAGAGCAGATAGATAAGCTCCCAGACCACTTTTCCACGTGTTCCAATATACTCTGGGCATTCGGGGGGGATGCAGTTGGGAGTCCTTCCCTTCGTATACAAGGAAGGAGTAGATGTACCCCGTGTCTCGGTCGCACAGTTTGTACATTTTCACCCCATATTGGGCCCTTTTGCTGGGGATGAACTGTTTGATGCCCAGCCTGCCGGAGAATTTCACAAGGGACTCATCTATGGATATATGCTGTTCAGGGGTATAATACTGGGGGAATTTTTCTGAGAAAAAAATTAGGAGTGGCCGAATTTTAAATAATTTATCAAAAGAAGGGTCATCTCGGGGAGGGCACTGGGTGTTTTCATTATAGTGGAGGAACCGTAGAATAATAAAGTATCGGGATCTGGGCATATACGGGATGAAAAGACTGGCATGTGGTGGATGGCTTTGGTAGACCAATAGGAGTAGGATTGTTTTTTTTTTTTGAGAGAGACCCATATTGAAGGTCAGGCCTAAAAATATTTTGAACTCCTCTACAGTCAGTTCTCTCCACTCAAAGGGGCGGGCATAACTGGAATTGGGGTTGCTGACTACGAACTGCTGAGCATAGAGGTTGCACTGGGCCACAATAGATGACAATAATTCTTCGGTAAAAAACAAATAAAAAAAAATCTATCATAGCAAAATTATCGGTGTTCACCTGGACACCTGGCTGGGCGGTGAAAGGGGGGATATTTGTTGCTCCAGAATTAGAAGGCAGCCACAGGGGGTTTTGAAGGCCATAGGGAAGGCTGGCATGGCCCCTATCCCTTTGGGGCGGAGAGGACATCCTACTGGTGCCTGGCCTTTTTGGCACTGCTCGCGGGGTGGACGGCACTGTGCTGCTAGTAGTAGGCTGCTGCTGCTTCACGCCAGAACGCCTTCTTTTAGTGGCGATACATTCCTCCTCTGATTCCGTATCAGACCCGCTACTTGTTACGGGCTCATAGGCCAAATCCGAATCGGACAGAGACTCAGAGAGCTCCCCGCAGCTCTCATCAGTCGTGCATAGTTGCTGGAAGGCCTCCTCGGCGGTAAAATATTTTTTTGCCATACTGGTGGCGAGTGAGGCTGCACTACAGAACACTGGTGGGCACTGGTTGCGCTGATACGGCACTGCAGTGGCGCAGGTGAGACTGATGGGCAAAGGTGGCACTGGTGTGAACTGCTGTGGCTCTAGGGTCGCTGATTAGCAGGCGGCACTGGTGGGCACAGGCGGCACTAGTGGGCACAGGCGGCACTAGTGGGCACAGGCGGCACTAGTGGGCACAGGCGGCACTAGTGGGCACAGGTGTGTGCACTGGTGGGGCACAGGCGGCACTGGTGGATGTGGCTCTGGTGGGCACAGATGGCACTAGTGGCAATGTTGTGGCACTGGCGTGCACTGGTGGGGCACAGGTGGGTCACAGATGGCACTGGTGGGGCAGAGATGGAACAAAAGGGGCACTATTGGGCACTGCTGGGCACTGCTTTGGCACTCACGTTTGATCTTGTATCTCTCTCCTCTTCTCTCACGCTGCAACGGTGTGAGGAGAGGAGAGAGATGACCTGTAAACGACCTGTTTGCCAGGTTTGTTTACATTTGTGATTGCGCTGTCATTGGACGGCGCGATCACGTGGTAAAGAGCCGTTTTCATTGGCCCTTTACCGTGAACGTTGTTGCTGCGGGTCCCGTGGACCCGGCGAGCAACATTGATCGCTCCGGCGCGCGGGAACGATTCTCTGGGAGGACGTCCATGGACGTCCTCCCAGAGTTAAGCAACCACTTTGCTGCCGTATTTCGACTGTAGGCGGTGAGCAAGTGGTTAATACCCTGGATAGAGGTTTGGATAGAATATCATTTTCATCCAGAGTGGTGAAGCAGATAACTAATAAGACGGCTTTTGCCTCACTGCTCTTAGAAATAGGACTCCATGATGTCTGGCGTGAGAGAAATGTCGATGAGAGATGCTACTCATGTCATTCTGCCACACACAATGGTCTCTCCCGTATTGACCTAGGTCTGGGGAATGAGATGTTAATGCAGTGGACTCGGCTTATGAGCCTTGCCTATTATCCGACCATTCGCCATTTTGGGTACGGCTCGATGTCTCAATGACATCGGACCGTATGCCCTGGAAAGTGAATTCATACTGGCTGACCCTGCTCCCACCTACAGATGGAATAGGGGATGCCATAAGGGAGTTTTTATACTTTAACCACTTAAGCCCCGGACCAATATGCTGCTAAATGCCCAAAGGCTTTTTTACAATTCGGCACTGCGTCGCTTTAACAGACAATTGCGCGGTCGTGCGACGTGGCACCCAAACAAAATTGACTCCCTTTTTTTCCCACAAATATAGCTTTCTTTTGGTGGTATTTGATCACCTCTGCGGTTTTTATTTTTTGCGCTATAAACAAAAATAGAGCGACAATTTTGAAAAAAATGCAATATTTTTTACTTTTTGCTATAATAAATATCCCCCAAAAAACATATATACATTTTTTTTTCCTCAGTTTAGGCCGATACGTATTCTTCTACCTATGTTTGGTAAAAAAAATCATAATAAGCGTTTATCGATTGGTTTGCGCAAAATTTATAGCGTTTACAAAATAGGGGATAGTTTTATCTTTTTTTTTATTTTTTACTACTAATGGCGGCGATCAGCGATTTTTTTCGTGACTGCGACATTATGGCGGACACTTCGAACAATTTTGACACATTTTTGGGACCATTGTCATTTTCACAGCAAAAAATGCATTTAAATTGCATTGTTTATTGTGAAAATGACAGTTGCAGTTTGGGAGTTAACCACAAGGGGCGCTGAAGGAGTTATGGTTCACCTAGTGTGTGTTTACAACTGTAGGGGGGTGTGGCTGTAGGTCCGACGCCATCGATCGAGTCTCCCTATAAAAAGGGATGACTCGATCGATGCAGCCGCCACAGTGAAGCCGTGTTTACACACGGCTTTCCCCGTTCTTCAGCTCTGGGGAGCGATCGCGAGGGGGCGGCTAGAAACGAATAACCGTGCCCTCGTCCCGGATCACTCCCCGCGGGTTTACGACCACCGCATGTAGCGGGGGGGGTCCCGATTGGACCCCCGACCCGCGGAAAGGCGGGGACGTACATGTACGCCCATATGCCTGTACGTGCCATTCTGTGGACGTACATATACATGCGGCGGTCGTTAAGCGGTTAATAGGGGATCCGCTAGTGCAGCAATAGTATGGGATACACTTAAGGCATTTTTGAGGGGATGTTTGATTAAAGAGATCTCGGGTATTAAAACCCGCTCCAGGGAATGGGAAAATAAGGTACGGGATGAGTTGAAAGCTAGGGAACAGGCCCTGGTAGCAGACCCCTCCCAAGCTAAACATGATTCTTGGAGAGAGGCGCAATCCATGTATAATTCTGTTTTACTGACCGCAGCAGAGAATATATTTTAAACAGCAAAGCTGTTTTGAGGAAGAGGAAAATACGGGTCGTCTTCTTTTTTTTTTTTCAAAGATATTGTTATTAGGTTTAAGACAAACCAACAAACAGAAAAACATACAAAAAAAAAAAAAACACCAGACAACCTGGTCATAAACGTTAGGCAATACACTCAAACATAGAAAAATAAA
Organism: Rana temporaria; assembly: GCF_905171775.1. NCBI lineage: Eukaryota > Metazoa > Chordata > Amphibia > Anura > Ranidae > Rana > Rana temporaria. Next base: position 80,832,634 of record NC_053495.1, on the reverse strand, counting down.
CTGACATCAGTGCACAATATAAAGTAGGCACAGTGGTAAAAGGATCAGGTATAATACCTGGATATAGCAAAAGCGGAGGTCCAGACAGAGATCCGTGAGGCACGGCCCATCAATGGTCAAGCAAGAGTAGTACAATCAGTGCTGGGAGAGGATTAGCGGACTAGCCAACCATCTACCCCAAATTTTGTGGAAGGTTTCCGGAGTTCAAAAGTAAGTTTATACAGTGGGATAGCGTCATTAATAAGTTTTAACCAAAGAGGTTTCAGAGAGGTCTGTGCGCCCCTTCAGGACAGTAAAATAGCTTTTTTAACATAGAAGAAGAGTATACGGAGCAGTCTCTTGGCATGTGATGGTAGGTGTAATTCGCCAAAAATGCCTAATAGGCAGTTCTTGGGGTGGATTATGTTTGGGAGGCCTAGCGCCGATGAGATGAAAGCACCCACTTCTTCCCAGAAGTCCTGGACTACCGGGCATGTCCAGAAGCAGTGTAAGAAATCGGCCTCCCGGCCACAGCCGCGGAAACAGGCAGTTGAGGGCAGGAGACCCATTCTGTGTAACCTAGCCGGAGTGAGGTGGGTTTGATGGAAAATTTTGACCTGTATGATGCGGTCCCGGGAAGCAATCACAGAGGTTTTATACGCATCACTAAATTCTGACCAGTCCTCGTCTACCAGGGAAATGTCCAAAGAGGTCCATTTTACCTGAGCTTTATGAAACCTGGGGTTAAAGTCAGTCATTAGGGCTGCATAATAGGTGGAGACAAGTTTAGAGGGATCTGGCTGTCTGAGCAGTTTTTCCAATGGGGGCATGTCAGTGGGATCATCCAGGGAGCCAAACTGGGCACGGATAGCGTGCCTGAGCTGGTAGTAATAAAAATAGGATTTTTGTACTCATCGTAAAAACCATTTCTCTGAGTTCGTAGATGAACACAGCAGCATTGACCTTGGGGTTATATATCCTTCCTTTCAGGAGAGACGAGGCAGAAAAAACAGCAATTCAAGTGTTAAAACACTTCTCTCAGTACAGCACCTCCAAGGGGGCAGGTCCCCCAGGTACATCCCACTCTTGCATCATGCAGCCTCAGTTCGTAAAAAACAAGCAGTACAAACAAAGGAGGGGTGGGTGCTGTGTCCGTCCATGAACTCAGAGAAATGGATTTTACGGTGCGTACAAAAATCCTATTTTCTCTTCCGTTCATAGACGGACACAGCAGCATTGACCTTAGGGACGTCCCCAAGCAGTGTCAAAAAATCTTGAGGGGTGGGAAAAACACAGCAAACCAAGCTTCACCCCAAACAAACCAGAGTTCCTCAACGGAGGAACTTAAACCTTAAACTGCCGCCTGTAAAACCTTGCGGCCAAAGGAGGCATCCGAAGATGCACTCACATCTAACTTGTAAAACTTTGAGAAGGTGTGGATTGACGACCAGGTCGCTGCCTTACACACCTGTAAAACAGACACGCTTGATGGCGAAAAGCCCAAGAGGCACCAATCGCCCTGGTCGAATGCGCTGTAACCTGAAAGGGAGGCGCCCCGCCCCTTTAGGGCATAGGCCTGGAGCACGACCTGTCTGATCCACCTAGAAATGGTGGCCGACAAGACCGCCAGACCCTTCTTAGGAACACAGTCACCGACACGAACAGTGAGTCCGACTTCCGAAACGGAGCCGTAGCAGACAAGTACACCTGTAGGGCCCGAACCATGTCCAAGGAATGTAAAGTGGCCTCCTTCGGGTTTTTCGGCCGAGGACATAAGGATGACAAAACAATGTCCTCATTAATGTGAAAAGCCGAAACAACCTTTGGGAGGAATGACGGCTGCGGCCGCAGCACCACCTTATCCTTTTGGATGACCAAGTAAGGAGCCTTGCAGGACAAGGCCGCCAGTTCCGATACTTGTCTGACCGAGGTAAATGCCACCAGAAAAACCAACCAGCTTCTGGGACAGAGTCAACAGAGGAATCTTCCATATGTCCTCAAACGGAGCTTCTTGAAGCACCGAAAGGACTAAATTCAAGTCCCATGGAGGCAGTGGAGGACGCACAGGAGGGGCTACATGCCGAACCCCCTGCACAAAACGTACGCACCATGGAGTGCGCCGCCAAGGGTCGCTAAAAGTAGACAGCTAGAGCCGAAATCTGACTCTTAACTGTACTTAAGGCGAGAGCCTGATCCACTCCACGCTGTAAGAACAGCAGAATCCGGGACATCACGTATGTACGGGGGTGCCATTTAATCTCTTCACACATGGCGATGTAGGCCTTCCACGTACGATGGTAAATCTTTCGTGAAGTAGACTTCCGTGCTCATAACATGGTAGAGACCACCGAGCCCGACAGGCCTCGATCCTTCAGCACCTGGCTCTCAACAGCCACGCCGTTAAAGCCAGCGACTGTAAAGCAGGGTGAAAGATCGGACCCTGCGACAGAAGATCTTCTCTCAGAGGTAGACGCCAGGGGACGTCTGCCACCAGATGCACCAGGTCCGCGTACCAGGGACGGTGCGGCCAATCCGGAGCGATCAGGATTGTTGGTTACCCCTCGGCTTCCACTCTGCGCAGCAGGCAAGGAAGAAGCTTCAGAGGCGGGAAGGCGTAGATTAGGCGATAGTGACCCCATGGTGCCACCAACGCGTCTGACGCGTCCGCCCACGGATCCCTTGACCTGGCCACGAACCGTGACATCTTCCGATTGAGACGGGACACCAGAAGATCCACGTCTGGAATGCCCCATCTTTGGCACAGACTCTGAAACACCTCCGGGTGTAACGACCATTCTCCTTGGTCTAGCGTTTGGCGACTTAGGTAGTCGGCTTGCCAGTTCAGCACCCCCGGAATGTACACGGCCCACCGGAGGATGTGCGCGACTTCTGTCGCTGCAGCCGAGCTCCGTGTGCCCCCCTGATGATTGATGTACGCTACGGCCGTGGCGTTGTCGGACTGGATCCTGACCGGTTGGTCCTGTAGACCCAGAGACCACTTGGAGAGACACAGCTTGATCGCTCGGAGCTCCAGTACATTGATTGGTAGGCGGGACTCCTCCTGAGTCCAGTGTCCCTGGGCTGACTGGACACCCCAGACACCCCCCACAGCCGGAGAGGCTGGCATCCGTCATGATCACTGTCCAATGGCACAGCATAAATGATTTTCCGGTCCCGAAATAACGGAGATGTCAGCCACCACACTACACTAGGGAGGAGGACCTGACACTGGGTCTTGTAATGACCTGGGGGGAATGGTGGCGGGCAAACTCATGCTATTTTTTCCAATGATTTTTATCCATATTGCAGGGACCAAACATTACATTATAGCCGCAAGCAGTATTAAATTACTTTTACTGAGAGTATTCTCATGTTGTGGAGGGACATTTCTAAACACGTGCCACTACTATAGACACCCAGCAGGTACCATATTTAAAAAGGAATTTTTTTATTTAATTTTTTCACTTTAAGCATCATTAAAATCGCTGCTCAAGAAAAAAAAAACTACAGTTTTTAAATCTTTTTTTTCCATTGATACATGTTCCCTGGGGCAAGACCCGGGTTCTCAAAGACGTTTTCAAACAATAACTTGCATATTGGGCTTTAAAATTAGCACTTTTGAATTCGAACATTCGAGTCCCATAGACTTCAATGGGGTTCTAAATGTTCGCGCGAACGATCGGTCTGTTCGAACGTTCTGGTGCGAACCGAACGCGGGTATGTTCGGCTCATCCCTATTGGTAACCATATAAATCCTGTATTATAATAATAATACTACAATTGGTAATACAACAGGATAAGCGATATCGTAGAGCACATTAACACAAAAGTAATATACATGGGTTCCCCGTCATACAGGGAAGGTGAAATACACTAAAGCTCCAATGCTCTACTCAGAGTGACTGATGACACTTCTTGTAGCAGAACAATAATACAACATAGAATGAAAAAATAAAAGTAAAGGAAAGGAGAAGGAAAAAAAGAGGCAAATGAGCAGGATAGAGACAGACGATGTTGGGAGTCACTCCCAGGCCAGACAGCGCCCTATGCCCCAACAGCCCGGGGAGATACATTTGTTTCACTAATAAGGGTTAGGGTTCCAGCAAAGATTTGTCAAAATTAGAGGGAAAATATTTATCAATCAATGGCTGCCAGGTTTTTAAATGCTTTGGTACACAGTCCAGCAGTGTGGCCTCATCTTTGCTATGCATCATACATTTTGTTATCCTGTTTTATTTCAAGGGTGCATACTGAGGTTTTTTTCCCCCAAACTTTAGCAATGGCCTGCTTGGAGACAGTGCTTACATACAAAATAAGTTTGAATTGTGCAGATGTCAAATCTTTGGGGCATTTAAGAGCGATATTCTGGTTTGGGTCAGACAGAATTTAGGTATTCAGTAACACAGAAAGCATGTTAAATAAATACTTTGGTCCAGAATGAAGAGACTACTGGACAGGTCCGCCATATATGCAGGTGTGTTCCCACATCTGGGCAGCCCCTGGGGGTAAGAGGGAAAACTGGAACCAAAATACCATCTGGTTAAGACTTTATAATTTGTTTCCAGCGCTAGTATATTGACAGTTGATTGCCAGATTTCTGTCCAATTCTCACGCTCCACTTGGACATGAATATCAGCAGCCCAGAATGAGGCACAAGCTGGTAGCACTAAATTTGGTATGGTGATCAAATAAGCATAAATCTTAGATATCAAACCAGGAGGTCGAGGAGCATATATGCTCAAAAAACATTTGAGACTGTAAGCCTGTTTGACCCCTAGTATATGCAGAGAAGAAATTCTTTAATTGGGGATATCTGAATATTTCCGAGTTCGGAATTTGATATTTTTCCTGTATTAATGCAAAGTAATGAGGTATTTGTAAGCAAGTGACCCAACCTGTGAAGTCTAAGCGACTTCCAGATGTGAAATGAAACCAGGGCTACAATGGCTGGGTAAAAGGAGGGATTATTAAAAAAAAAAAAAGAGGCAGAAGGGGAATGTAGACAAGAGGAAAGTTTTAAAACAATCCCATACGGCCAAGTAGTGTTGTGTTATGGAGTTAGTTATGGTCTTACGTTCCATGGGGTGAAGCCATAGGAGGTTGTCAACGACCAAAGGGTCGCAATCTGCCACTTTCAAGCTGAGCCACAGGGGGAACTTTGTAACGGTATGATATTGGGCCAAATGGGCAAACTGAGCTGCCTGGTAGTACCTAATAAAATTAAGGTGGCCAAGACCACCATTCAATTTTGAACGCATGAGGGACTGCACTGGGCAACTGCGGTCTTGACCCCAGATATAAGTATTAATCAACACTGTATAATCCTTAGGTAATGCAAGGGGATTTTTATTCAAATATTCTGTTTATAAAAATCAAAACATATACTGGTACAGAAAAGGAGAAAGGGAAGGGATTTTTTTTTAAAATCTACAAAAAAAAAAGAAGGCCCCTCAGGGGCCAAAGGTTAGAATAAACCACATCATGTGAGCATTTTACAAAATGTCACAGGGAGGCATGAGGGGGCAGAGGGAAAGGAGTAAAGAGAAAGTGAGAATAAGAAAAGGAAAAGTGCACAGAATATAGGCTAGGATGACACGATGTTAAGCGAGCAATGTCATTTTGACCGCCATGATACAACCACGCAAGGAAACTTAGTGGGGACTAACTAGGCATTAATGAAGTTAGATGGGCTAGCTTTTCTTGGCAATTTGCTTGGAACAGGGAAAGAAGGGTGTGAGGTTAGCTTTATACCCAAGAAATATGAGTGGCCTATTTGAAAGAGAATGTGGATTGCAGTTGAGAGAGGGCCAGATTAGCGAGCATGAGATTCAGGGCCTGCATTTTTTGCCATTTTGCTTCCAAGCCCAAATGCAATGAGAATTGCTTCAACATGCAGAACAAAATGGGTGTCTTCGTTAGGAGGGTGGTAGGAAATAAGAGGATATCATCTGCAAATAGATATAATTTGTGTTGATAACCGGCCACCTCGATACCACAGATATCAAGAGGAGGGTGAACCAGCATCACCAACGGCTCTATGGCTAGAGCAAAAAGGACAGGGGGCCTTGTCCCACGTGAGATTGCATATTGGTCAGACTTAACATATGCTTGTGGGTGTGTGTAAAGCAATTTTATCCAGGTTAAAAAATTGGGGCCAAAGCCCCATCCCTCCAGAATTGAATGCAAATAGGACCAGGACAGTGCATCAAACACTTTTCGCACATCAAGGGATAGGAAGAATGCCAGTATACTATGGTGGTGTGGGACATATGCCCAAAGAGACGCTCGACTTACATCATCAGCTGCCTGTCTATGTGGAATATAGTCTACCTGATCTTTTTGAACTAGAGAACCTATAAATCAGATTCAGGTGAAATGTGAGAATTGTTGCTAAAATCTTAACATCCAAGTTAAGCAGGGATATCGGCCTGTAATTCGACCAAGTGATTGTATCCGAGTTTGGTTTTGGTATCATGGCTATAATAACCGTAAGGGTCTAAGAGGTCAATTTACTAAGCTTTACCACATGTGATAAGGGTATCATGTTACTCATTTGCATAAATTATTGCATGCTGTACATTAACCACTTAAGACCCGGACCAAAATGCAGGTAAAAGACCAGGCCCCTTTTTGCGATTCGGTACTGCGTCGCTTTAACTGACAATTGCGCGGTCGTGCGACGTGGCTCCCAAAAAAAATTGGCGTCCTTTTTTCCCCACAAATAGAGCTTTCATTTGGTGGTATTTGATCACCTCTGCGGTTTTTATTTTTTGCGCTATAAACAAAAATAGAGCGATTTTTTTTCCCTCAGTTTAGGCCGATATGTATTCTTCTACCTAGTTTTGGTAAAAAAAAAATGCAATAAGCGTTTATCGGTTGGTTTGCGCAAAATTTATAGCGTTTAAAAAATAGGGGATAGTTTTATTGCATTTTTATTATTTTTTTTTTTACTACTACTACTAATGGCAGTGATCAGCGATTTTTTTCATGACTACGACATTATGGCGGACACTTCGGACAATGTTGACACATTTTTGGGACCATTGTCATTTTCACAGCAAAAAAATGCATTTAAAATGCATTGTTTATTGTGAAAATTACAATTGCAGTTTGGGAGTTAACCACAGGGGGCGCTGATGGGGTTATGTGTGACCTGAAGTGTGTTTACAACTGTAGGGGGTGTGGCTTTAGGTGTGATGTCATCAATTGTGTCCCCCTATAAAAGGGATGACACGATCGATGCTGCCGCCACAGTGAATATAGGGGAAGCATTGTTTACACACAGCTATCCCCGTTCTTCAGCTCCGGGGGGCGATCGCGGGACTCCAGCGGCGATTGGGTCCGCGAGTCCTGCGGTCCCGGAGCTTTGGACCGGGTCGCGGGAGCACACCATGGGAGCGCGCCCGCGACCCACGGCTGGGTACTAGTACAGGACGTACCTGTACGTGGATGTGCCCAGCCGTGCCATTCTGCCGACGTATATGTGCAAGAGGCGGTCCTTAAGTGGTTAAGTCCAATACACAAAAAAATAAATAATTATGCATCATTTATCGAAAAAAGATTGTGCCAGTAAATGTTGCATAAAAAGCTCTCAAGTCCAATTCACAAATGGGCCAGTTAAAAAAAAAAAAATACACAAGCGATAATTTTTCCCACCAGGGTTCAGCTGACTATCACATGAAATATTTGTCAAAAAACAGCCTGGAGTCGTGGGACCCCGAAACTGTTTTACTGGTTGCCAAGGAGTGGGCTGGGAAGCCGGCCGCTGCCTCTAACAGAAGACTCATCATCTTTCAGCAAGTTCCCAGCTAACAGATGAGTGTAAAACAAAACAAAAAACATGTAGACAAAGCGATAGCGATAAAAAAAAAAAACAATGTGGGGTACACCCACCTCCCTTCATACCAAATTTGACGCCAACCCAGCATGCACTGGTTGGTGACATCATGAGGGGGGTGGTGCCAGGTGGCCCTGCCCTCAACTATATAAGAACTGTCAAGTGGAGGAGCCAGCCTTCATAGATGCTTTTTTTTCCCCATAGACAATTTAAATTGGGGGACAAGAAGGAATTGTCAAACGGTTTGTGTTTCTTACTTTTTGAAACTTGTTTGGTAAATGGGTAGGCCATACTCCTTTACATTAGGGGGGTGGGGGCGAGATCTGGGGGCTTCCTTGTTAAAGGGGGTACCAGATTCAGATGAGCCCCCTTGCCCGCAGATCCCCACAACCACCGGCCACCGTTGTGGGGATGAGGCCCTTGTCCTCATCAATATGGAGACACGGTGTCTTGTGGTATGGGGGTGCAGAGAAGTGAAGAAGTGGCCAGGGTTGGTCTGCTGAAAGATTGAACAGCTAAGAGAACCAAGGTTTTTTGGGGTAGGATGATGTGATTAGTATTAGTTTCAACTATTCCTGTAAGAATTTTTTCAGGACTCAAGGAATGAAAAAACTTGGTCTTGCGGGTTTAGCGAATAGAATGCCTTTGCCTTGGCATTTTTGTGGGATGCAAAAAGGTCTATATCCCAGCGGACTGATTTCTGTGAAGACCGCTGGATGTAGTTCCTACTCTTCCTGTGAGATCTCTTGGTGACTGAGGAAGTCTGCCACTTGGTTGCAATTCCCCTTGAGGTGGACCTCTTTCAGAGAAAGCAGGCTCTTTTATGCCCATCGGCAGGTCTAATTCGAAATCGCGTTTGTTCACATATGCTACCGCAGTGGCATTGTCTGACAGAATTAAGACATGGGGACCGCTCAGTTACGTCTGGAAGTGAATGATGGCTTGGTGACCACCATAAGCTCCTTCCAATTTGAGGATGCCTGGGCATCTTCCAAGGAACACTTCCTCCAGTGCGGGTTTGACCTGTCAGATGGGTGTCCCATCCCCAACTGCTTGCATCCGTTAACTTCTGCGAGGCTGGAAAATACCAAGCCAGACCTGGATTTAGATTTGCGTGTTTTTTACTGTAAAAGGGAGAAGCGTCCTGTCTGAATCCTGACTTTGTACTTGTACAAGAAAGGCTTGTAAAGGCCTTAGGTGGAACTTTGCTCATTGGACGGCAGGGATTGTTGCTGTCATCAGACCCAGACCTGACATCAGTTCTCTGATCGACACTGTATGGTAGTTTTGTATAGAATTAACCCTTCTGAATACATACAGAATCTTTTCTTCTGGTAGCAACAGCTTCTGATCTGTTGTACTGAGACAATGTCCCAAAAACAGGATATTCTGGGCAGGACACAGGTTTGATTTGTTGAAGTTGAGTATCCACCCCAGTGACTTCAGCCATTGTTGGGCCTCCATAAAGGTCTTTTAAAAAGCTGCCCTTCTGTCGGTCCCACCAAGAAAAGGTCCTCCAAATAAGTGACTATTGTCACGGTCTTCAACCTTAGAGGGGCCAGGGCTTAAAATCCTCAGTGAGGAGGATAGGCCAAAGGAAAAAGCCCTGCTCTGGAAATTGTGTTCCTTCCCTTCCATCTCCACTTCGAACCTTGGGTATCTATGGAAACTTCAGCATGGGGATGTGGAGGTAGGTGCCCCTGGGTCCATGGGCACCACAAAGGTTCTTGGTTGAAGGATATGTTTCACTGAAAAAATCCATTCCATACGGTATAGGGGTTTTAAATTCAAAGATAGACGAAACTTCCATGATGGTTTCTTGATGAAGAATACATGTGAATAGAAACCTTGCCCTTTCTTTTTCTGGGACTGGAGCAAGGAATATCTGGTCCACCGTTTTTTCCAAAAGCAGGAGGAGAGCTCAAGCTTTCTCTGGGTCCCTGGGAAGCTTCGTCAGAAGAAAACTTTGGTGTAACGCTGTTGAATTCCAAAAGAGTAACCCCTGGTGATGATGTGCAAGATAAACTTTGGCTGTCATTTTCTGCTAGTGAGGTAAAAAAAGGTAGCCAATCTTCCACCTACTGGCATTACCTAGTAATTTTTGGGGGTTTGGCAGAAGAGCTAAAGAGGATGTTGCTCTTTGGTTTCCCCTTGTGGCCCACCCAGTGTTTCTTGCAGTAATCTTTTAATCTTGAGATCGTTCCCTTTGCCCTTTCTTCTGAGGGTGCTTTTGTTTTTTTCAGTCAGAAGGGATTTCTTCACGTCGCCGTCCTTTTCAAGACTTTGTCCAGCCCTGCTTCAAACAGCAGAACTCCAGAAAAAACAGAAGATTACAGAATTAAAGTTTGGATTAAAGGTCTCCAAACCATGTTTTGAGCCAGATGGCTCCATTTTCTGCCACTGCTAGACCACCTGATCTTGCCGCGAGTTTAACAAATTCTGCAGATGCATCTGCTATATAGTCCACAGCTTTAACCTCTTGACCACTGGGCACTTAAACCCCCTTCCTAACCAGACTAATTTTCAGCTTTTGGTGCTCTCACAATTTGAATGACAATTACTCAGTCATACAACATTGTGCCCATCTGAAATTTTGTATTTGATCACCTCTGGGTTTTTTATTTTTTGCGCTATAAAAGAAAAAACACTGACAATTATGTAAAAAAAAAAAAAAATCTTGTTTCTGCCATATTAGCGGGTATTGCGGAGTATGGGGGGGTTATTGCAGAGTATGGGGGGGGGGTTATTGCAGAGTATGGGGGGGGTTATTGCAGAGTATGGGGGGGGGTTATTGCAGAGTATGGGGGGGGTTATTGCAGAGTATGGGGGGGGGTTATTGCAGAGTATGGGGGGGGTTATTGCAGAGTATGGGGGGGGTTATTGCAGAGTATGGGGGGGGGGTTATTGCAGAGTATGGGGGGGGGGTTATTGCCGAGTATGGGGGGGGGGTTATTGCAGAGTATGGGGGGGTTATTGCAGAGTATGGGGGGGGTTATTGCAGAGTATGGGGGGGGGTTATTGCAGAGTATGGGGGGGGGTTATTGCAGAGTATGGGGGGGTTATTGCAGAGTATGGGGGGTTATTGCAGAGTATGGGGGGGTTATTGCAGAGTATGGGGGGGTTATTGCAGAGTATGGGGGGGGGGGTATTGCAGCGTATGGGGGGGTTATTGCAGCGTATGGGGGGTTATTGCAGAGTATGGGGGGGTTATTGCAGAGTATGGGGGGGGTTATTGCAGAGTATGGGGGGGTTATTGCAGAGTATGGGGGGGTTATTGCAGAGTATGGGGGGGGTTATTGCAGAGTATGGGGGGGGTTATTGCAGAGTATGGGGGGGTTATTGCAGAGTATGGGGGGGTTATTGCAGAGTATGGGGGGGTTTATTGCAGCGTATGGGGGGGTTATTGCAGCGTATGGGGGGGTTATTGCAGCGTATGGGGGGGTTATTGCAGCGTATGGGGGGTTATTGCAGCGTATGGGGGGGGTTATTGCAGAGTATGGGGGTTATTGCAGAGTAATGGGGGGGTTTATTGCAGAGTATGGGGGGGTTTATTGCAGAGTAATGGGGGGGGTTATTGCAGAGTATGGGGGTGGGGGGTTATTGCAGAGTATGGGGGGGGGGGTTATTGCAGAGTATGGGGGGGTTATTGCTGAGTATGGGGGGTTATTGCAGAGTCTGGGGGGGTTATTGCAGAGTATGGGGGGGTTATTGCAGCGTATGGGGGGGGTTATTGCAGCGTATGGGGGGGGGGGTTATTGCAGCGTATGGGGGGGGTTATTGCAGAGTATGGGGGGGTTATTGCAGAGTATGGGGGGGTTATTGCAGAGTATGGGGGGGTTATTGCAGTGTATGGTGGGGGGGTTATTGCAGTGTATGGTGGGGGGGTTATTGCAGTGTATGGGGGGTTATTGCAGTGTATGGGGGGGTTATTGCAGTGTAGGGGGGGGGGTTATTGCAGAGTATGGGGGGGTTATTGCAGAGTATGGCGGGGGGGTTATTGCAGAGTATGGTGGGGGGGTTATTGCGGTGTATGGGGGGTTATTGCAGTGTATGGGGGGTTATTGCAGTGTATGGGGGGGTATTGCAGTGTATGGGGGGTTATTGCAGTGTATGGGGGGGGGTTATTGCAGTGTATGGAGGGGGGGTTATGCAGTGTATGGGGGGGGTTATTGCAGAGTATGGGGGGGTTATTGCTGAGTATGGGGGGGGTTATTGCAGAGTATGGGGGGGTATTGCAGAGTATTGGGGTTATTGCAGAGTATTGGTGTTATGCAGAGTATTGCGCAGGGGGGATGGCTGGATCTTTGACTGCATTTGTCCAGATCCAGCCCACAGCAGCTGCTGCTGCTTCCGCTCTCCCCCCTCTCCTCTCACACTGTACGATCGGTACAGAGAGGAGAGGGAGGAACCGGCGTCATGAATGACGCCGGTTTGTTTACAAGTGATCGCTCCGTCATTTGACAGAGTAATCACGTGGTAAACCGCCGCTACCAGCGGCGATTTACCGCGATCTGTGATGCGCCGGTTCTAGACCCGGCGCTCACAGATGATTCCGGGAGCGCGCCCCAGGGGGCGCGCGAGTGAAGGATTCTGGGAGGACGTCCCAGAGACGTCCTCCCAGAATAACTCCACTGCGCTGTAGACGTCTTTTGTCTATAGCGCGGTGGTAAAGAGGTTAAGAGAACTGGAAAGGTCTTTAGGATTTCTTCCCTGGAGAGTACCGTTTTTAATGTGGTCCTGAAGCTGGGATAGCCAGAAGTTTAGGTTTTTCGCTATGCAAGTTGTGGCGAGCTCAGGTTTTAGACTAGTGACACTTGCTTCCCATGAGCTCTTCAAGACGACATCTCCCAGTTTATCCATACAGTCCTTCAGATGCCTCATGTCTTCAAAGGTCAAAAGTGACTTTGAGACTTGACAGTGGAGCATACAATTTAGGATTTTTGTTCCACACTGCCTAAAGAAACCACCATCAGCAAAAAGAAACCTCCTTTTGTGGCTGGTTGTGAAAAAAAGGTTTCCTTTATGGGTCTGTCCATTCCTTCCGCGCCACCTCAGATATAACCTGGTGGACTGGAAATACCTTGGACTTCCTTTTCTGTAGATCCCAATTCATTAAATTATGCTTGGAAGGAAGCCCTTTGTCTTCCTCTTTTTCCAGCGTTTCATATATGGCTCCCCGTAAATGCTTCCTTTGTCCAGAACCAGCACTATCCAAGACCCCTTAGCTCACCTAGTCATTAGCTGTGACTTAATGTAGGGTGAAAAATAATACATTGTTTATGTAAGGGGAAGGGGCGAGGAGGGAAGGGGGAAATTAAAGGGACTATGGGGAGAATAGGAACAATTGATATGTGAAAAAAAATTAAACAATTGGGAGGGGAATGGTGAAACGTATAAACAAATCAGAGTCCAAATATTAAAAATAACACGCTGCCAACAATGTTAGCAGATTGAGGCAAACAGTGAACTGTGAATTATATATTAAACTCATCCACACAGCTGACCCAGTTTAGTAGAATAAAAGCAAGTAAGGAAGGGTAGATTGAGTAGACTTCGCTACAACAGTGGTCTGCAACCATCCCAGATAAACCCACAGAGAGCCGGGAGGGTGCAATTAACCTAGGGTCATTAGCTAGAGTAAAATGAATACACCTGAAAAGTCCCAATGGTTTAGAGTAAAGAATAAAAGAACCAATGCAAAAGTAAACTTATGAGACTCAGAGCAGGAATACGGAGCTCAAGCGTGCCAGGAGAAATGTGTCCTAAAGGGACAAACAGATCAACGTCTTCATCCTGGGGCCATCTCAGAAGTGAGCTGAAGACAGGTAATAGGAACAATTATCACTAGTGAGCTGGAGTGCCCTTGGTCTTTGGAGAAGATTGGACCAGTGTGGTGTGGCAGTGTTACTTTGGAGCTCAAGGTGAAGCTGACTGGACAGAATCAGCCAGAGAAGCAAAATGCAGGTTGGCATGAAGCCTTTGTAGATGATCTGGGGGAAGAGCTGGCATATTGTTTCCCATCATATGTGAACTTAAGAGCAGTGGCAAAGAACCAAAAGTAGAGGATCTGGTGCTGGAGTAGGATTTGAAGTTGGGGCTTCATGGCCCTAAATTTCTCTATTGTGAGAGGAGCCAAATCCCCAAGAAATCTGATAATTATGGCCTCAGAAATGTAAAGATTCTTTATTGTGCGCTGCAGTCAGCAACTGTTCTTTGGTATGGTAGAAGTGAAAAGTCACTAGAACGTCTCGAGTGGGGGGGGGGGGGTTGTTGTGTGGCTGTTGTCTGGCGAGAACATGGGGAAAACTGTCCAACTCCAACCGTTCAATATGGAGCGAAGGCATAAGTTCCTGGAATAGTGAATGTGGTGGTAGATTGCAGGTCTAATTGTTTCAAGCAAGCCTTGCATGCATAAATTAGAGCGGTGTGAGCAATTTTCAGCATTCTCTAAACGTGATATACTGCAAGCAATCTGTTCTCTTCCTGCATTGACTATGGCTTCAGCATGTTCTCTAATTTAGCTTTAATTTATTGTCATCCATGTGAATTTCTAAGTCAACCATTCTCTGCCCAAGCTCTCTAATCCCATGTCTGTAATATGCTCTGAGGTGAAATGCAGTGTTGTTTGTTGCATATTTATCTGTTTGAAAGAAATCTAGCTGTGAGACCAGACAGAGGCATATCAAACACTGTACTCACTTATGAACTTGCACTGTCATCCTCCAATGGTTCTGGCACTGTCTGTGTCTGCACTCTGGCAGGGCAAGGATGAGGAAAAGAAGTGTTTGCCATCTTGGTTGAAGCACTTGCTAGAGCCTCTCTAATCGTCCACATCTTCAGCTTGTGTTTTGAGCCTGTGGAGACCATAGTGACCTTCCCCACAGGTGCTGCTGCAGGAACACTTCCAAGATTGAGAAGGTCGGCAGGCAGGGTGCTGTTGTGCTTCAGAAAACCCCCAAATCCAAAAGACACAACATATAAAAGTTCTAAATACTAAAAATAATGTTATAGTGAAGAGTGTGTGCATGTTTGGGATATCTCCTTAACTAGTACTAGTGTACCATGAAGCTACTCTAGGCAGGTGAAGGTGTGCATGTTTGGGATCAAAGTGGATAAAAATCAATGATTTTAATGAAAAAAAATCTAAATTGTGTATTTATGTAAAATCAGACTTTTTTTTATTTTTATCAAATTTAGTTTAATAAAATCCTTTTGGAGTAAAAATCTATCTAAAAGATCGTTTTCTATTTAAGATACATTAATAATTTAGTTTATTCAGCATGAAATGGAGCTCGTTATGTAGCATGAGGCTGTATATTCTGCAATATTTACATTTTTGGTAAACTCATTCAATGAATCCAGCTCTGCAAGCTGAAATAAAATGCACTGCATTGATGCATTCACACCAATTTCACAGTAACCATGACATAAAACAAAATTCAGGAATATTATCTATTTACACTACAAACTGTATGATTGAATCAGTTCTGATATTGCCGTTTTACTAACCTGACAGCTTATTCCAAATAGGAAACCTTCATTTTGTTTGCAAATATTAAAGATTCTAACTACAAGCAAAAAAACACAGTTCGACTTACCGGTAATTGTATTTCCAGGAACCTTCCAGGACAGCTCCGTCCTCTACAGGAAACACAAAATCAGATACAATTTAAAAGGCCCCTCCCTTTCCTCTGACCCTCAAAAGTGCACTCGGCAGAGGAAAAAAACAAACTCATAAAAAAACACCACCAGGTAAACAAGGTTAGACCAGTGAAAAACAGAAGAGGTGTCCTGGAAGGTTCCTGGAAATACCGTTACCGGTAAGTCCAATGGGGGTTTTCTCCTCTCACCTTCCAGGACAGCTACTTGAGAGGATAAGCAAGATTCTATACCCTTAGGAGGGACGACAGACTGAAGCACTTTCCTACCAAAGGAGAGGTCCTGGCTGGAAAGCATCTGAACTCTAATGTTTGACAAATGCATGAGAGGACAACCAGACGGCAGCTTAAAACATTTCTTTCCATGATGCCTCTTGCTTATTCTGCCCATTGAATGAGCCCTAACTCTAGAAGGAGGGGTGCGACCCGACGCTTTGTATGCCTCACAAATAGCTCCCCTAATCCACCTAGCAATAGAACTTTTAGACGCTTTGGACACCTTCTTGGGGCCACTGAACACCACCAACAGTTGGGATGAACTCTTAAAACCACTTGACTTCTAGATAAAGCAGAAGACATATTTTCATGTCTAAAAGACGAAACCTTTCCACCTCTGCATTCTTGGGAGAGGTACAGAAACTAGGAAGAAACTACCTCCTGGGACCTATGAAAGTTGGAAGATACTTTGGGTAAATAAAAATGATCAGGCCTAATCACTACACTATCCTCTAGAATCCTCAAGAAGGGGAAAGAGACGCTAGACTCTAATCCTTCTCCCTGACATAATAGCCAAAAGGAAGGAAATCTGCAAAGAAATAAATGTCAGGGAAGGCTCAAAAGGAGCCCTTGTAAGAGCATTTAATACTAACAGATCCCAGAGGAATATGTTTGATGACCTTGGGAGCCTGTCTAGATCTGGCTGAAAGGAACCTGACTAAAGGATCTTCCACTAGTCTTCTTTCTGTAAACAAAGATAGGGCAGTAATCTGAACCCTAAGGGTGCCGACAGAGTCTTTCTACTCCATCTGCAAACAATCCAACTACAGGGAGTCGAAAAAGAATCAAAACCGGTTTCTTTTTGCCAGGAAATAAAAGTTTTCCAAACTTTCTCATAGATTCTTCTTGTGACTAACTTGCGACTGTCCAGGATATTTTGAATAACCCTCTCTGAACACCCCCTCAACTGTAGGATGCTCCGCTCAGCCTCCAGGTCATCTGGAAGGTCTGAGGGTTTGGATGCAACACCGGTCCCTGATGGAGCAGATCCTTCTGATCTGGTAGCGGACAGAGAGGGCCTTCAGAGAGAAAAAACAACTCCTCCTAAGCCACCAGGGGGAAATCAGAACAACTTCTGCCTGGTCCTGAATAATTTTCCGAACTACTAGAGGTGAGAGGGGAAGAGGGAAGGCGTAGGCCAGAGTGAAATCCCACGGGAAGGAGAGAGCATCCGTCCCCATGGACTCTGTCTCTCTCTCCAGCGAGAGCGCCGCCAGTTTCCTGTTGAGACTGGAGGCAAAAAGATCAACTGTGGGAAGACCCCATCTAGGCACAACCTCACGGAACGTGCCTTGATGTTGTTTCCAACCACTGGAACTGATGCTCACCCTGCTCAGATAGTCCACCAGCACATTCTGACCCCCTGATGTGGACTGCTCTGACTGAAATGACATTGATCTCTGCCCAGGACAGAATCTGCTGTGTCAACGTTAGAAGCGACTTTGAGCATTGAATGCCCCCTTGCTTGTTTAGGTACGCCACAGCTGTGGCATTGTCTGAGAAAATCAATAGGTCTTTTGAATAGATCCTCTCTTCCAGGGACATAAGAGCTTTCCCCACAGCTAGTAGTTTCCTGAAATGTGAGGAGCGGCCTGTCTCCTCTGGCAACCAGGCTCCCTGGGCCTGCCAGTCCTGTGAGCACCCCAGCCCCACAGACTAGCGTCAGTGGTAATTTTTAATGGAGCATGTTGTGTCCAGTTCTTCCCTCCCTGCAGATGTTCCCGCTGCTCCCACCAGAGAGATTGAGAAAATCCTCTTGGCAGCTGCACCAGCTGATCTAGAGAATTCTTCCTGCGATCCCAATGGAGTAAAAGAAACGTCTGAAGGGGTCTGGAGTGTAATTGGGCCCAAGGCACACCTAGGATGGCCACAGACATCAATCCTAATAACTGCATGATCTGCCGAAGGGAGGTCTGCGGGAGCAACTTGGAGGCCTGCACGGAGAGAAGAATTTTCAAAATCTTCTCTTCGGGAAGAAAAATCTTTTGAACAACAGAGTCTATTAGATAACCCAGGAAAAGTATGCTCTGAGAGGGCACCAGGCAAGACTTTTGCTGGTTGATTTTCCACCCCAACTTCTGAAAGGTCCGTAAAACAAACTGCAGATCTTGAACAAGGGACTCTGTCTCGAGCAAAGATAAAAAAATTGTCTAGATATGGGATGATTGATACACTCTGTATCCGAAAAAAGGCCAAGACTTCGGCCATGATTTCTGTTAAAATTCTGGGTGCTGCCGAGAGACCAAAAGGAAGGGCATTGAACTGCCAATGACTTGGCCCGTTTTCCATGAGAAACACAAATCTGAGGAGCCTTTGGTGACTCTGGCATATTGGTACATGAAGACAAGCGCCCTGAAGATCCAGGATTATCGTGAAGTCTCCTGGCAACAACCGATTCCTTACAGAATAAATGTTCTCCATCCAGAGACGTTTGTAGACTATGAATTTGTTCAGGACGCTTAAATTGATGACCATACGAAAGCTGCCGGATGCTTTGACCAGATAGACGTGTGAATAAAAGCTCCGGAATTTTTAAATTTCCGGAACAGGAGAAATAACTCCCTCTGTTTCCCACACAGAAATCAGATTCATCATGGCTTGCCATCTCTCTTGGTCTCTCGGCAGATGGGCAAGAAAAAAATCTCTTGGGGGGGGGGGGGGGGGGACTTTTGAATTCCAACCTGTAACCCCTTTCCATTGTTTAAAGAATAAAGGAATTATTGGAAATCTCTGCCCATTCTCTGATGAAATGAGACAACGTTCCCCCTACCCCTATCCTGGCATCATTGGGGATTTTTGGAAGGGGCTGAAGGAGCAATGAGCCCCCCTTTTTCTTGTCTTTGTTAAAAGACCACTTCTTCTTTGCCTGTTGGTTTTAAAATTAACCTCGTTTTGGAAGCCATGAAAAGGCCTCTTATTCTGGGGCTTATTTCTTTGGGATGGGTTTTACTGAATCTGCTGCTGCATCAGCCAAAAAGGCAACCGACTTGGCAATGAGTGGGAGAGACTCCCTAATCTCCTCTTTGGGGGGTGTCGGATGAAAGATCATCCAGACGCTGAACCCATACGTAGCCACACAGATGGATGCTACCACCGGACCCAAAGTCTCCAGTCTCCTCTGGACTGGAACAACCTTTTTTCAGGTTATTTCCACTCAGAAAGAATCATGTCCTTAATTGACTGATGCACAGGAAAAGCTCTAGACTTCCGCCCTTGTAGACCCCTATACATTTTATCCTGTACAGATTGGGCTTGCTGTGGCATCTCAATCTGCTCTGGAGGTATATATTGACTTTATTAGTTCGTCAAAATCCTTGACTGGAAAAAGATACTTAGTTGAGCTACCCGTATCGTCCTCTAATTTAGACTCCTCTTCAGATGAAGAAACCAGATTCTTACCTTCTTCCAGATCAGAAGCATTGTGTGAGATAATGGTCTCAGATACTAACAGAGGAAGGGATCTAGCCGAGGCTGAAGGCTCCTGAGCTATGGGTCCAGTCCTCAAGGAGCCCCAACAGGTCTTATTTTCTGGCTTTCCATTATTTTGCACAAGTGGTTTGATCAGTTTCACTGCCTTAGTAATTACCACAGTTGTTTTATCTGAGGGAAATCCTGAAAACCTGACCTGTTGGGGTGCCTTGAGGACTGGAGTTGAGAAACACTGGTCTAGGCGAGGTAGGACCTAGTCTAGCTATCCTGTCATTAAAGAACCGAAAGGAGACCACTAGCTCCTTCATAGAAGATAGTAACTCCTTAAAAGAGAAAGTCTATGAACTAGCTCTGGGTGGAATACAACCCACACAAAAATAGGATTTTTTGTACTCACCGTAAAATCCTTTTCTCTGAAGTCCATGGACGGACACAGCTCCTTAAATCTTGACAAGTGGGTTATGTTCCCTGTTTACAGGAGAGGACTAGGCAGAAACATGTTAAATAGTTAAATACATGTTACATTAACAGTTGAACAGCCCCGCCCAGGGGGCGGTCCCTCCAGACATAACCCTCCTCACTGCAGCTTGCAGCCTCAGTTCGTAACAAGCAGTACAAACCTAAAAAGGAGGGGTGGGAGCTGTGTCCGTCCATGGACTTCAGAGAAAAGGATTTTACGGTGAGTACAAAAAATCCTATTTTCTCTTATCGTCCATGGACGGACACAGCTCCTTAAATCTTGACAAGTGGGACGTCCCCAAGCAGTGTCAAAAAACGAGGGGTGGGAAATATATCAGTAAAAACAATTTTAACTTCACCCCAAAACAAGCAGAGCTCCTCAACGGAGGAGGTGCAACTTTAAACAGCCGCCGGCAAAAACTAGCGGCTGAAAAAAACATCATAAGATGCACTCACAGCAACCATGTAAATTCTGGAAAAAGCGTGAACAGACGAGCAAATCGCCGCCTCGCACACCTGTGAGACCGACGCATGATGTCGGGAAAAAAAAAAAAAAAAAAAAAAAACCCAGGAAGCACCAATTGCCCTGGTCGAAAGTGCCGTGACCGGAAAGGGGGGCCCGCCCTTAGGAGCATAGGCCTGTATGACGGCCTGCCCGATCCACCGAGAAATGGTGGTCGACGAGACCGCCAGGCCCTTTTGTGGACCAGACACCGACACAAAAGAGAGTCAGAAGCTCCGAAATGGAGCCGTAGTAGGCTGGTATACCCGCAAAGCGCGTACCACGCCTAAAGTATGAAAGGCCGAAACCTCCTTCGGAAGAAGGGAAGGTCGCGGGCGCACCATCACCTAATCCTTATGGGGGATCAAGCATGGCGGCTTGCAAGACAAGACTGCCAACTCAGAAACCCCTCTAACAGAGGTAAAGGCCACTAAAGGGGCCACCTTCTGAGATAGTGTCAAGAGAAAATCTCTCTGATGTTTCCAAAAGGAAGGTTCCTGAAGAACCGAGAGCACCAGAGTCAAAACTCATGGGGGAAGAGATGGGCCAAGAGGGGAAAGTATATGACAAACCCCATGCACACAAAAAAGGGGACCCACCAGGGAACGGGCCGCAAAAAGGCCACTAAAAGAACACAGCCAAGGCTGAAATCTGCCCCCAAACGGTGCTTTAAGCAATTTTTAGATCCAATCCAAGCTTTAAAAACAGCAGGACCCTGGACACCGAAAGTACGCCCGTGGACGTCACTCCATCCCTTCGCACCAAGAGAGGTGCGACGGTAGATCCTCCGGAAGAAGACTACGGTGCCCTGTTGAGATGACCGAGTCAGACAGACCCTGGTCACCTAAAGTCTGGCTTCCAATAACCATGTTAAGCAAGTCAGTGACTGTACAACAGGAGGAAGTATGGGACCTTGAGACAGGAACCTCCTGTCATGGCAATCGCCAGGGTGCCTCCGCTACCAGGCGCCCGATATCAGCGTACCAAGGACGCCGAGATTAATCTGGAGCGATTAGAATCATCGGGATCTCCTCAGCATCCACTCTGTGGAGCGGCCGAGGAAGCAACTACCATGGAGGAATGGCAAAAAATCACCGATACAGACAACACAGGGCCACCAGCGCGACTGACGCGTCTGTACAAGATCACTAGACCTGGCCACTAACTGACACCCTTGCGGCGGAGACAAGCTGCCAGGAGATCCATGCCATGTGAGGCTCACCTCCTGCAAGGGAGCCGAAACACCCCAAGCACAAAGACCAGTCGCCCTGGTCCAGCATCTGGCGACTCCAGTAGTCTGCCTGCCGGCATACCTGATGGTAGACTGAAGCCACGGCCGTGGCGTTGTCCGGCTGAAACCAGATCGGTCGACCACAAGGAGAAGCATAGCCTGATCGCCTAAAATAGTAGGACAATGAACAGTAGACAGCACCTGGTATTCCCAGGCGGTCTTCCACCAGGCACTAGCCAGGACCGACCCTGGGTAGCTACCGAGACCAGACACATTCAAGGAGGTGTGGTCATAGGTCCACGCAAGTCCAGCGACTCAGGGCCGACTGGACCCCCCAGTTTTGTGAACCTCCAGGTTCACAACCCGTGAGCTGGCATTCGTCGTAAACACCGACCACTGGAAGGAAGGAACAACTTCCCGGACCGAAGAGTCGGGAATCTCTGTCACCAACTCAGAGAGACTCTGACTAGGTGGCGCACAGGAATCCAATGATTTCAGAGACAAGAGATTTTTACCACCTGGACAGTAGTTCCACTGGAAAACCAGGGTGTGGAACTGGGCATACAGTACCACCTTGAAGGAGGCTACCCACAGACCCCGAACCAGCAGGCGCCCGGAGAGAAGACCGATTGCGTGATGCCAATACCTTCTCCGCAGACTGAAGAGTCTGCAATTTGTCCAGGGGAAGAAGGACCTTTGCCACTGAGGAGTCTGGATCAACACTAGATACTCCAACGCTGAGTCGGAACCTAGCATGCCCATAATTTGAACCCTGGGTCGCACACATGTAGGGCAGGCTTGCTGCCACTGAGCTACACTTTCTGGCCTAAACGTTTAACATCCACCCGAATCTTCGGAGGGTCTGAATGGGAATAACCCATCCACTAGGTCGGAGACAGAAGCTGCTCTCAGAAGAAAGTCGTCAAAGTAGCCAATGAGGCAAAGCCTCGCTGTCCCAACAAAATTCAAATAAGTGCGAGCTCCTAGCTGAAAACCCATGGTGCTGATGCCAGATCAAAAGGGAGGGCCACAGGCTGACAGAGACCCTTCTCTCATCACGAAGCACAGAAAAAAACACTGACATGTGCAAAACGGGACATGCATGTATGCGTCCCTGATGTCCGAGGACGTCAGGACATCCCCCGGATGAAGCGCAGCTACCACCGAACAAATGGATTCCATGCGGAACTACCCGACGTTCACAAAGGTATTTAGGGCCTGAGGCCCATAGAAACCCACAAAACTCTCGTCCTGCAGGAAAGGTAAAATTACCTTGCAGCTTAGCAAATCCCACACTGCCCAAGGCAGACCGACGTGCCGGGAGGGGAAGACACAAGGACAGAACTTTGTTCTGTGGATAGGAGGAAACCCTATCTAGTACTCCGAAGAGACCACCTCGCAGACCCACTAGTCGGAGAGCAGGGAGGTTTCACTGAATTGTGAACCTGCAAGCCGCCCCTCCCACCTAGAGACAGGGAGGGAAGGCTATATACATTGGCAGGATTTGGGTGCCGGCGTGATCGGCTTATGCACCCAGGGACAGATTAGTCCCCCAGCTGGGCCTTTGATGGCCTGGGAGGGTTGCCCCTAAATAATACACACACATAGTGTGTATGTATATTATGTATTGGCGTCAGTGTGCAGATTCAAACCAATGACTCTTTTGCTGCCAAGTAATGGAGTTAAGCACTACACCACCGTGTGCATAAAACCATTCTGAAACAGACGCCCTGGATAACAAGGGCGCAGCATTCAATGAAGCATCACAGACCTATATGAGGCCCTGGACCAGCTGGTCCGCTAGGCTAATAACTTCAGGAGAGAGTCGGTGCTCCTCCACTGTCTGGTGCAAAATGCTCACTCTGGGAGTTGTATACAGCACTAGGGGTCAGGACTACTCCAAGATGGCCGCCGAGCGTTCAGAACGCGGCCACAGGAAAATGGCCAGCACAATGTAAGCTGCGCCATAGCGTGGCTACGACAAAATGGGCGCCAATGGGAGTTTTCAATGTAATTGAAAAATCTCCCAAAAAATAGCGCCAGCGACCACTGAGACCCCAGTGTAGTGGCCACAATAGGCCGCAAGCCAGACCCCAGCATGGTAAACATGGAACGGGTCAGTACTTCGGATCTTCTATCAGTCAGATCCATACAAGCGGGGGTTCCCGCCCGGCGGTGAGGGACTACAAAAGCTCTCAGTGGCTTTTCTCATTCCGCATCTCAGAAATTATCAAAGAAGGGCACAGAAGGAAAAAACCTACACAGCGGTCTGATTTGTGTGATCCAAAAAAGACCGAGCCCTCGGCGGAAACCCAGCTGCACTATGCAGCTTAGGAGAGTCCCTTGCAGCAGTAAAAAGCGCACCCATAAATGCCTTATTCTGCCTTTTTTTTTTTTTTTTTAACTAGGTACCTAGTCCATGGCTCCATAACAGAGCATTCCCCAGGGGATAACGGGGGAAGGGGGGCACTCTTTTACCGCCCGCCCGCAGTCCACCCCCACCCTGGCACAAACTGTGTCCAGGACTAACAATAAAAACTCTGTGGAAATCCCAGGTGCTAACACCTGCTGCCACCACCAGCATGTGGGGAAGGACCCAGATACTGACTCCAATATTTACATAGTGTGTATTATAATATGCACACCTGTCCATACAAATAGACAAAAGCTCCTAGAGCCCTATTCAGGGCCTCTCACCCACTTGCTGCGCTGACCAGGGGTAACCAGGGGACTCCCTCAGGAGGAGACTGCCCAGCGCTGCATGTGAGGAAAAGAACCGTGAGGTAACTTTTGCAGGGACCTGTGTTTAAACAGGAAAAGCCTCATAGAGCTGTTTTATTTAAGGATAAGACACAGATACAACATAAAAAGCAAAACCGTTACAGGTGTCACCAATCAGTCAGCGTCTGCTGAAGTATAATCATAAACATCTGTGCTCATCACAGGGCTTTTTACCTCACAGGAAAGCCCAATACAAAAAAGAAAAAACACAGGCCAGATAACACAGTCCCCTCAGGAAGGCCCCCTCCCCCCTGACAGCGGCAATGTTAGCAATGCAGCAAGGGAAAGGAGCAGGGAAGGGAGAAGGGACCCCCAAACCCCAGGAATGCCCAGCCGTACCAACCCACCGAAGCAGGAGGGACTGTACTTACCCATCCAAGCGAGGACTCGCTGACGCATTCCTGACAGAACTACAACCGCAATGGAGGTAGCTGTCGGCCCGGTCCACTGTGAGTGAGACAACACCACAGCCCAGTCATATGTGGACCTCGGAGCAAAGCTCACCGGCCACCCCAGGAGTCATGGGGTATGGCGTGACAGACCAAGCCTCTTTGCAAAGGTGTGCCCACGCTTGCTGGTCGGACTGAGTAGACTACAAGGATCTATATTATCCAGCCTGTCTCTCAGCCAACAGTTGAAAGAAGATTCTTCAAGAAAAAGTAAAGTAAAATAAAATAAAATTTCTCCTCAGGGCGCTGGGCCCAAAGGGAGCCATACGTCCTTCTCCTTTGCTAGGCAGAACGAAACTGAGGCTGCAAGCTGCAGTGAGGAGGGTTATGTCTGGAGGGACCGCCCCCTGGGCGGGGCTGTTCAACTGTTAATGTAACATGTATTTAACTATTTAACATGTTTCTGCCTAGTCCTCTCCTGTAAACAGGGAACATAACCCACTTGTCAAGATTTAAGGAGCTGTGTCCGTCCATGGACGATAAGAGAAATATTTTTTTTATAACCACCAGAAAGCCTGGCCCTACAGTTCCCACATTTCTTCAACGGTTTGGCTAGAAAAAAAAGAGGGAAGGGCCTTTTAAATTGTATTGGATTTGTGTTTCCTGTAGAGCGCGGAGCCAATCATCTCTCAAGTAGCTGTCCTGGAAGGTGAGAGGGGAAATAGGTCCTTACATTTAGAGAGCACCTGTCATTTCAGATCCATCATGGCAGCGCTCATTAGCGGGCATCCACTTACCTGCTGCTGCCACCTCCCTCACCTTGTGTCACTGCCGTAACACCAGCTGTCTCCCATTAAAGTGAATAGGACTGTTGGTGAGTCAACAGCGGGTAAGATGAGGAGCCACTGCAGGACAGAGATGACAATTGCTCTTTAAAAAATTATGATTTAAATCAAGCCTTTTTACTAGTGATTTAAATCATGATTTAAATCAAATCCACCCTGTTTGGATTATCTCCTTAACTAGTACCATGGAGCTACTCAATGTGGGTAGATTGTTCACCCACCTAGAGTAGCTCCATGGTACACTAGTATTAGCTCTGGCAGGGTAAGGATGGGGAAAATAAGTGATTGTCATATTGGTTGAATCCCTCGCTAGGGCCTCTCTAATCGTCCACATCTTCAGTTTGTGTTTTGAGCCTTTGGAGACCATAGCGACCTTCCCCACAGGTTCTGCTGTCTGAAAAAATGTTTAGGTAGCACCAAAATTGAAAATTAAGCAAGATAGCATAGTGCCCTCACAATTACTGTTCTGTTAAATTTTGTTTTTGGCCTCTCTGTAATCAGGGAGGCATGGTTTAATTACCCAGGCCTGCTCTGGACTCAAAGTCTGGGCTCCAGTCTCCCAGGAGATCATGGGACAGTGGGTGGGAGAATAATGACCCCAGCCTGCATATTGATATCTTCTCACCCAATCCCTGGTTGTTATGCATGTGACCAGAAGGAGGCTGAGAGGTATAAAAGGGGCCAGAGTCCAGAGCAGAGCTCTCTTGATCCTGGGGGAGTAAGACCGAGACTGAAGGCTGCGGCGCTCCTGGGAGATTCACCTTGGACTGCAGCATTTCTGTGGGGTCTCAGATACAATTTGGCTGGAGGACCTCTGCCCTGTCCTTCCTGAAGTGCTTTCAGAAAATCCACTACAGATCAGGTACATGAAGTACTGAAATCTGCTGACCCTGCACATAACTGTCTGGAAATTAGAAACAGTGAGTACTTGCCCATTGGACCCCTAGACTTTCCCCAACTCCTTTGGAAGACCTTTAGTTGCTATACTTTGCATTCAGGACTGCATTTATTTTGGGATTACTGTTTGTATGCTGCTTAGATCTACAACTTCAAAAAGGTGGTGTTTTCACCCTGACGTTTTGGTTCAGTTTATTAGAGTCCTCATTGTTCAAGTATAGTTTTCTGCAGCATCCCTTGACTCACCCCTTACCCCATCCAAGTTCTTACCCCAGAATAAAAAAAAAAAAAAAAAAAAGCTGCATGGTCTGTTTACCGACTCTGAATATGAAAATGTTGTGTGCCTGGCTGATACTAGGGCATGAAACCTAGGATCAAGTTGCCAGGCCAGACTGGTCTGTGTACTACACTAGATTCTTTTCAAGGACTTGAGCGTAATGCTTTGTGTGGGCTAGGTTGTGAATGCAGGGTGTCGAAAGGAAGAACAAGGAGCTAATGAGCTGGGTCATAATATCCTTCCAGACCTTCAGCTGAGAGAAAAAAGATGGAGTGCCAATACCATCAAATTAAGGGGATTTTTTTAGGATACAAGTGGAATGGGCACACTTCATCAATGCCTGGATATAAAACAGTAACCATGAATATGTTAACTGGTACAACCACCCATCACCACATGAATGTCAAGTTAATTTATGAAAACCATAACTTGCTGTAAATCAGATGCCTACCTGGTCTCTCTGACTGGACTTTTAAACACAGGTGTTTCAGAAAATCTAAAGGTAATTTAACCACTTCCTGAAAAAAAAAAAAAAACACTATAATCAATCATTCTCTTAAAAAACAAGAACAAAAAAAAAAAAAAAAAACACACCACATAAACAGCAGAAAGAACTAAAAACAAATAAAAAATATCAACAAATTACATTGATCAACAAAGATGTCTCAGAACAACAAAGTGTTCTTGTATGCATTTTTAATGCTCATTTATTAAATGCAGAATTTTACCATCATCCTTAGATTTTGAATAACAATTTTAGGGTATATGGATGGTATACCGGGTTGTGGAAATGTTTAAATAAAAGGACTTGTCCCAAGCTACCCTTCCTGATAAAAAAAAAAAAAAAAAAAAACTTTAGGGCCAGTTCACACCATAACTATTCCTTTGTGTTACCCTCGCACACGGAAGCACTTGGGTGCACAGTACAAGTGCATGCTGAGCAGCCAAATCAAGCTCTGGTGTCTGCCCTGTGAGGGTCCATTCACATCTGGGCATTTTGGGAATTGTGGCAGAATCCCTACGATTCTGCCTGAGATTGCAAAAAGCTTAGTCCCAGTTCACACCGATGCTAATCTGATGTGATCAGATGTGATCCAAAAGGCATAGATTTGCATGGCATCCGAAAATACATTGTATTCTATGATGGACATTCACATCTATGCGGTGCGATTTTTGATCTGGTTAAAGAAGGGTACTGTGCGAGTTTGGAACGAGAGCAATAATTCTAGACGTCCTCCAACTTATACCATGCAACCTGTAGAATGTTTTAAACGTCGCCTATGGAGGAGATTTTAAAGGGTAAAAGTTTGTCACCATTCCACGAGCGGACGCAATTTTGAAGCGTGACTTGTTGGGTATCAATTCACTCGACGTAACATTATCTTTCACAATATATATATAAAAAAATTGGGCTAACTTTACTGTTACTGTCTTATTTTTTTTAATTAAAAAGGTATATTTTTTCATTAATAAAGTGTATTTTTTCCCAAAAAAGTGCACTTGTAAGACCGCTGCGCAAATACGGTGTGACAGAAAGTATTGCAACCACCGCCATTTTATTCTCTAGGGCGTTAGAATATTTATATATATTATGTACAGGACGCCATGGCTGGGTCCTGGAAAGACGTTATATTTCCCCTCTGTTTGGACTGTGGTGCCTTTAAGGGAATGGAAAGGGTTAACGCACCTGTCTAAGGAAGTAGTTTAAAGCAGACAGGAAGTGCAGGTGAGGGGGAAGGAGTGTAGGAGAGTCCAATGCATGGTGAATGGTGGACAAGGAAAGCTGTGGAAGCTATGAAAAGCTGTGAAAAGCTGTGAAAGGACTTGGCAGTGTCCTGCCTAAAATCCTGCTACTGAAGGACTTATCTGGAAGGACTGTTTAACTGCGATAGCAGTTCTGAGCTGTACAAGTCGGTGAGACTGTTATTTCTTTTGTTTTTGCTGCTGCTAAGCCATTTAAGTTTAATAAACCTCAGTTTTGATTTAAGAAGCCTGTGTCCTGCGATCAAGCTGGTCCCCCAAACATTACACTGGTGCTCGAATGCGGGCAGGACAGAATAACAGGCATAAGAAGAGGAAAAAAAAAAAAAAACTTTTTTTTTTTTTGTTGCATTGGACTTTATATTGAACTGACATTTAAAGGGACAGTACGTTGAATTTATGTCCTGGGTTAAAGCTGCACAAACATTGAAAGTTGAAGCAATGGCGGAGCCAATTAAACAGCTGACCCTGGCTAACATACAAGCGCAAACTTACCACAAAGAGACGCTGGCTCTGCAGCAAGAAAATACTCGCCTGTTGGTGGCCCAGTTAGCAGCCCAGCAAGCAGCCCAGCAAGGGGTTATGCAGGCTCAGGTGACTGCCTTAAAGGAAGCGGTGCAGCAGCTGTCTCAGGTTCAGGAGCCAGCGGCTGTTGCCCCTGGCAACCAGGTGACTGTGAGGGCAAGCCATTTTCTACAGGAATTGTCCCTGAGCGATGATGTAGAGGCATTTCTTGCTACGTTTGAGAGGACAGCGGAGAAAGAAGGGTGGTCTCAGGACCAGTGGGCCGGCCTCATTGCTCCTTTTCTCACTGGAGATCCTCAAAAAGCCTACTTCGACCTGCCACCAGATGATGCTAAAGATTATCAAAAGCTAAAGGCAGAAATTCTGGCTCGTCTGGGGGTGACTACGGCCGTTCGGGCCCAACGTGTACACCAATGGAAATATCGTCCAGATCGGCCACCCCGGTCTCAAATGCATGACCTGGTGCAACTAGTAAAAAAATGGCTGCAGCCTGAGGTGTTGTCTGGCCCCCAAATTGTGGAGCGGGTCGTGCTGGACCGATACCCGAGGTCCCTGCCAGATGACCTTCAACGGTGGGTCAGCCATGGAGACCCCAAAACAGCAAACCTCCTTGTCGAGATGGTGGAACGATATACAGTGGTGGAGGACCTGCTCGGACCTACCAAGCGCATAGGGCCTAGTCTGCCACGGCCTGTTCGACCAACTGCTGCCCTTCGAAAGGATGTTCCAAGGAGCCCTGGGACAAACACCCCGGAAAGGCCAAGAGACACTCCCGGTACCCTCGCAGCGTTCTGTTCCTGTTCGGAGAGGAGGGGATGTACAATGTTGGCGATGTCATTCCTGGGGTCATACCCGGGCACACTGCCCACTGCAAGAGGAGCCCATGGAATGCGGGGTTCTTCGGAGGGGGTCTTTTTGTGCCCATAAAGTGTGCACCACACACCTCGACCTGGATGAGGAAAAGTTTGAGTGTGAAGTCCAAGTGAACCACCTCCCTGCCCGGGCTTTGTTGGACTCTGGAAGCATGGTAACCCTGGTTCATCCTAGAGTGATTGGGAAGATGGGTCCGGTAAGAAAAACTTTACGGGTGGTATGCATTCACGGGGACACTAGAGAGTACCCGCTCATCACGTTGTCTATCTCCTCAGCATGTGGCACTGTTACTCAAGAGGTGGGGGTGATAAAGAACTTGGTACATGATGTTATAATAGGACGAGACTGTCCATTGTTTACAAAACTGTGGGAACAAGGAGAACAGTTCAGAGACTGGGGAGAAACTAGCCCCCCTGTTCCTGCTGCTGAGAGGGATAACCCTGAACTGCCAAACGTTAATGTGGACCCAGATGAGGAAAATGCTAATGATTGGGTTAATGGTGATGAAAGTAGTGTTGATACTATTGAGGATGTCAAGATATGTGGTCCACAGACCTACCAAAACACTAAGGGGGAGGAGCCTTTCCCACTTCAGGTAATGCTGGGGGAAGAGGATGAGGAAGTGGCCTCTACCCCTGCGCTGCCGGATTTGGGTGTTCCCCAGGGGGCATTTGGGACTGCTCAGATGCAGGACCCCACTTTGGCCCATGCACGGGAACAAGTTGTAGTAGTAAATGGGGTTCACCAAGATCCAGGTGCGAATGAGAGGTGGCCACACTTTGCAATATATAATGAATTGCTGTATCGGGTTACCAAGGAGAGAGAAAATGTGGTAGAGCAATTGTTGGTACCCCAACAATATAGACGAAAGGTTCTGGACCTGGCCCATGACGATGTGTTAGGGGGACACCTGGGAGTTGAAAAAACGGAGGCACGGGTCACCGACCGGTTTTACTGGCCAGGTCTGAAAGCAGAGGTAAAGAGATACTGTACCTCTTGTCCCACCTGTCAGTTGACCGCTCCGGTGACTCATTTTCGGAGCCCTTTGGTCCCTCTGCCCATAATGGAGGTCCCATTCGAGAGGATAGCCATGGATATAGTGGGTCCCTTGGTAAAGTCAGCTCGAGGTCACTCCTACATATTGGTGATTCTTGACTATGCCACCCGATATCCTGAGGCACTACCCCTGCGGAATACCTCCTCAAAGGCCATTGCCCGGGAATTATTCCAGATGTTTACACGGACTGGTTTCCCCAAGGAAATACTCACAGACCAGGGTACCCCATTTATTTCAAGGGTTATGGCCGATGTGTGTAAGCTGTTCCGGATTAAACAGCTACGCACATCGGTCTACCATCCCCAAACAGACGGGTTGGTGGAACGCTTTAATAAGACCCTTAAGTCTATGCTCAAGAAAGTGATACAAAAGGAATGGGAAAGATTGGGACTGCCCGTTACCAGCTCTCCTGTTTGCTATCCGGGAAGTGCCCCAGGCCTCCACGGGGTTTTCGCCCTTTGAGTTGGTATATGGGCGGAGACCTCGCGGACTTCTTGACGTGGTTAAAGAGGAGTGGGAAAGTGAACCTGTTCAGCATAAGAGTGTCCTGGAATATGTCTCCCACATGCAGTAAAGGATCCAAACCGTGATGCCGCTAGTCAAAGAGCATTTGCAAAAGGCCCAGGAGGCTCAACGACGGGTCTATAACAGGGCTGCTAAAATAAGGCACTTGCAAGTGGGGGATCGAGTAGCGGTGCTAATTCCCACTGTGGAAAGTAAGTTCTTAGCCAGGTGGCAAGGACCCTTTGAAGTTGTGGAAAAAGTGGGAGAGGTCAATTATAGAGTTCACCAGCCAGGCAAGAGGAAACTGTATCAGATATATCATGTCAACTTGTTAAAGCCCTGGACAGACAGGGAACCGGTGACCTCCCTGGCTAGTGCAAGGCTTGAGCCACAGGTTGGGGTGGAGAGTGTCCAAGTAGCAAATACCCTATCTAAATACCAAAGTCAGCAGGCAAAGGAGTTCTTGCAGAGAAATAAAGAGAAGTTTTCAGACTTGCCGGGGCTAACTAGTATCATAGAGCATGATATTATCACGGAACCTGGAGTCAAAGTTTTTGTCAGGCCCTACCGCATCCCAGAGGCTCAAAGGAAGGCCGTTTCAGAGGCAATAAAGAAGATGCTGGACCTGGAGATCATTGAGGAATCGCAGAGTGAGTGGTCGAGCCCGATTGTGTTGGTAAGAAACCCAACGGGACTCTGCGATTCTGCAATGATTTCCAGAAACTTAACGAGGTTTCACGGTTTGATGCCTACCCCATGCCCCGGGTAGATGAACTTATTGAGAGACCAGGTCCAGCCAGGTATATCACAACATTAGACCTTACCAAGAGGTATTGGCAAATCCCATTAACTAAGGCTGCTAAAGAGAAAACTGATTTTTCTACTCCAGAGGGGAGTTTTCAGTACAAAAGAATGCCTTTTGGACTGCAAACTGCTCCAGCCACGTTCCAGCGAGCAATGGATAGGATTTTACGACCTCATCGGGAGTATGCCTCAGTGTACTTGGACGACATAGTCATTTTTACCAGAGACTGGGAGTCACACTTGCCCAAAGTCCAGGCAGTACTGGACTCTCTCTGGAAAGAGGGGTTTACAATAAACCCTGAAAAATGTGCTTTGGGAATGGAGGAGGTGAAATACCTGGGCTATATCGTGGGTAGAGGGGTGGTGAAACCTCAGGTCAGCAAGGTAGAGGCTATAAAGAGTTGGCCCCGCCCCCTCACAAAAAAGCAGGTACGTGCATTCCTGGGCATGGTGGGATACTACAGGAGGTTCGTACCCAACTTTGCCACATTGGCGGCTCCATTGACCGATCTGACTAAGGGTCGGAAATCGGTCATGGTGGAGTGGAATGCAGACGCTGAGAAGGCTTTTTTGGTGCTCAAGTCAGCACTGTGCCAACACCCTGTCTTGATAGCGCCCAATTTTTCAGAAGAGTTTGTTGTCCAAACTGATGCTTCCGATGTAGGATTGGGAGCTGTGTTGTCACAGGTTGTTCGTGGTGAGGAACACCCAGTAGTCTTCCTCAGTAGAAAGTTGACACCAGCGGAGAAAAACTACGCTATTATTGAAAGAGAGTGTCTGGCCATTAAGTGGGCTCTGGAGTCCCTCAGGTATTACCTCTTGGGGAGGAAGTTTAGGCTCATTTCTGATCATGCCCCTTTAACATGGATGAGGCAGGGTAAAGGGACTAATGCCAGGATTACACATTTGGTTCCTGGCGCTCCAAAAATTTAAGTTTGTAGTGGAGCATAGGCCCGGGAGACTGCATCAAAATGCAGATGCCCTCTCCCGAGTCCATTGTTTGAGCTCCACTGTTGCCTCTGTCGCCATGGCTGGGTCCTGGACAGACGTTATATTTCCCCTCTGTTTGGACTGTGGTGCCTTTAAGGGAATGGAAAGGGTTAACGCACCTGTCTAAGGAAGTAGTTTAAAGCAGACAGGAAGTGCAGGTGAGGGGGAAGGAGTGTAGGAGAGTCCAATGCATGGTGAATGGTGGACAAGGAAAGCTGTGGAAGCTATGAAAAGCTGTGAAAGGACTTGGCAGTGTCCTGCCTAAAAACCTGCTACTGAAGGACTTACCTTGAAGGACTGTTTAACTGCGATAGCCGTTCTGAGCTGTACAAGTCGGTGAGACTGTTATTTCTTTTGTTTTTGCTGCTGCTAAGCCATTTAAGTTTAATAAACCTCAGTTTTGATTTAAGAAGCCTGTGTCCTGCGATCAAGCTGGTCCCCCAAACATTACAATATATATATATATATATATATATATATATATATATATATATATATATATATATATATATATATATATATATATATATATATATATATATATATATATATATATATATATATATATATATGCATGTTTGGGGGTTCTAATTAGAGGGAAGGAGATGGCAGTGAAAACACAGGGGAAGCGCCATTAGTCTTGTCATGCCAACGGCCACCACAAGATGGCGCCAGATCACAGAAGGAAGCATAGGCCTGCAATCGCGCGGTGGGGGGAGGTGGGGTCGCATGGAGACACAGGATGGTCAGTAATTGAGGCCGCGGCTTTGCGGTCTTCTGCAGGCTTATGCTTCCTTCCCCAGGTGCCAGGTTGCTAATTCTAGTCGCAATTGCGACCTGGCGCCCGCATATTGTCGAGCCCTGGTTCACATAGGATGTGATTCATAGCTGGTTTTGCATAGAAGTGTCTAGAAGACAGATTTGCATAAAAGTGGATGGAAAGCAGTTTTGTGTCGAAGAGGATGGATGGCATTGAAAATCGCAGCAGTACTACATTTGTGTGTATTCACAATCGCATCCCTGAATCATATCAAAACTGCATCTTAATCACACCTGAACTACCTCTGACAATCGCACTGAAAACTTGCATGAAAATCGCACAACAAAGTATAGTCTGATGCCTGGGGTGTTTTTCAGGTGCTTTAGAGCTAAAAATAGCACCTGTAAAGCACCTGAAAGAAGCTGCATCTGCAATCCCCCAGGCTGAGTGCTTTCACACTGCGCTAGCAGGGTGTAAAAAAAAAAAAAAAGTCCTGCAAGCAGCTTCTTTGCAGCGATTTTAGGAGCGGTGAATACACCGCTCCTAAAGCGCCCCTTCCTATTGAAATGAATGGGAAGTGTCTGCAAATCGCCTTGGCAGCGGCACTTTTAAGGATCTTACGGTTTTCCTGTTCAATTTTGTTGCTGTAAAGTACATTATGGGGTGTCAAATTCAAATATGCCTATAAAATCAATGGTCTAGTGCACCAATTAAAATAAACATTAACAGCGCTAGATATAAGCCCCTCGTGCTTAAATCAATAATGTGTTACCACATCCTGCTAAAAAATATTTGGAGTCTCAAATGCCAAATATCAATTGAACTACCACATGAATGAGCTAAGTGGAACTTCAAAATATGACAGAGTCCTCAGTGCAAATGTTCTGCTCTAAACAGAAACAGTCCTAAATGCAAATAAAGTCTGCTCTGGAATCAATAGACAATGATGGATGTCTCAGATGTAAGCATGCACAAAAACGCAGGGTTCTATCATCAGTCCTACACAGTACAATGTAGCGAAACACTTCTGCAATGATTGTGCTGTTATAAGAATTTGACTCGTAGGGATCCCCTAAGGGACCTCACTCACCAGATAGATGATATCAATAGGCACGGATCGCTGACTGTCTTTCAGCAGGGTAGTAAGCTGCAGCTGGATCTCTCCTCCGTCCTTCTCCTGTCACTTGATAGTCTCTGGTGGTGCTCAGATTCATATAATCATGCAAGGATAAGAGAGAGACTCTGCATAGTGTAAAATCGTTATTTATACAGGATACAAGAGCTCTTCAATGTTATGCTTACTAGTATAAAATTCAAATATGGCGCTGTGTCTCAATCGTAAGGCTTGCAGGCGTCTCACTTGTACAGCTCCTGGGGATTCCTCCTCCTGTTGCCGTGAGTCCCGGGATCCCGCGCACCTGATTGGACGATTAGATCACGTGGTCACGCCCTGACGCGTTTCGTGATTGGATGTCACGTCTTCAGAGGGCGCCCTCTGAAGACGTGACATCCAATCACGAAACGCGTCAGGGCGTGACCACGTGATCTAATCGTCCAATCAGGTGCGCGGGATCCCGGGACTCACGGCAACAGGAGGAGGAATCCCCAGGAGCTGTACAAGTGAGACGCCTGCAAGCCTTACGATTGAGACACAGCGCCATATTTGAATTTTATACTAGTAAGCATAACATTGAAGAGCTCTTGTATCCTGTATAAATAAACGATTTTACACTATGCAGAGTCTCTCTCTTATCCTTGCATGATTATATGAATCTGAGCACCACCAGAGACTATCAAGTGACAGGAGAAGGACGGAGGAGAGATCCAGCTGCAGCTTACTACCCTGCTGAAAGACAGTCAGCGATCCGTGCCTATTGATATCATCTATCTGGTGAGTGAGGTCCCTTAGGGGATCCCTACGAGTCAAATTCTTATAACAGCACAATCATTGCAGAAGTGTTTCGCTACATTGTACTGTGTAGGACTGATGATAGAACCCTGCGTTTTTGTGCATGCTTACATCTGAGACATCCATCATTGTCTATTGATTCCAGAGCAGACTTTATTTGCATTTAGGACTGTTTCTGTTTAGAGCAGAACATTTGCACTGAGGACTCTGTCATATTTTGAAGTTCCACTTAGCTCATTCATGTGGTAGTTCAATTGATATTTGGCATTTGAGACTCCAAATATTTTTTAGCAGGATGTGGTAACACATTATTGATTTAAGCACGAGGGGCTTATATCTAGCGCTGTTAATGTTTATTTTAATTGGTGCACTAGACCATTGATTTTATAGGCATATTTGAATTTGATAACTTTGGTATTTATAATAGCTGCTACACTGCTTTCCTTTCTTTCTAATGACTGGCGATTTCCGGTTACACCTAAAATCGCATAAGCCATTATCCATTGGTGCGCTGGGTCAGTATTTATTGCCTGACTTTGGCCAGGTGTTTTTTACTGATTTTATATTTTTACATTATGGGGTGTATTACATTTTTTAACAAGATATACCAAGGATGCGCAAATCATATCGCCCGACGCCCAGGATATGCAGTCCAAGGCACTGGGCAGGTGGCTTTTTTTTTTTTTACATTTAGACCCCTTTCGCACTGGGGAGTTTTTCAGGCGCTTTAGTGCTAAAAAAAAAAAGCGCCTGAAAGGAGACACATCTGCAATCCCAATGTGAAAGCCAGAGTGAGCCCTTTCACACTGCCAGCTCCCCAAAAACACTGGTAAAGCGCCGCTAAAACTAGCAGAGCTTTAACAGCGTTTTTCGAGCCCTAGCGGGGTGGTCGAATATAGGGTTAACAAGTTACACATTTCTGCATCAGGGTAATCAGGTGGTTTGAGAGTGCAGACCGTGATTGATCTGTAATGTATCAAAAACATTTTTGACCAAAGCTGCATCCTACAATCCCTCTGTTTTAAAAATCTCAGCAGATCGGTTTCAGCGGATAGATTCTATGGTGTGTACATTCCAGCGGATATTTATCCGCGGATATTTCCGAATTCCAGCAGATAAAAATTAGTTGACATGCCAACAAATCTATCCGCTGGTCTGTACAGACTCACCGGATCTATCCGTCCGAGGGGATCCCCCGCATGCGTCGTAATGATTCGACGCATGCGTGGAATTCCTTATATGACTGCGCCGCGCACGTCGCCGCCTCATCATCGCGACACGTCATCGCCAGAGGATTTTGGCGCGGATTTCGATTCGATGGTGAGTACACTCCATCGGATGGAAATCCGCGCAAATCCTCGAGAGGATTTATCCGCGGATACGGTCCGCTGAACCGTATCCGCGGATAAATCCTCTCGTGTGTATGGGGCCTTACTATTTAATTACATATCTAAATATTATTAACAATATAAAAACAGCTAATTTTCCATTGGTAAGAACATTTTTTTTTTAAAAATATCAAAATTATTAAATAAAAACCTTGTCTAATGTAGTAATCTACTCTATCTTACCAACATTAAATAGGTAATATAGGTAGTTCATATTGTCCTTATAGTGGTTGTAAACCCTTTTGCCGCGTACACACGATCGGAGTATCCGATGGTCTAAAATCCAAGGGATTCCTTTCTTGCATACACACTGTCAGATTAAATTCCGACCGTCCAAAACGCGGTGATGTAAAACACTACGATGAGCCAAGAAAAATTAAGTTCAATACTTCCAAGCATGCGTGGATTTTTCTCAGGCGGAATTCTACACAGACGATCGTAATTTCCCAACGGATTTTTTTCCATCGGAAGAATTTAAAACAACATGATGGAAAAAAAGTCAGATGGGGCTCAACACGATCGGAATTTCCCATGAAACAAGTCCATCTGACTTTTTTCATCGGAAAATCCGATCGTGTGTAGGCGGCATTACACATAGTGAAACAACTAGCAAGATGAAACAAATCCTGCTACATAAAGTTGTACCTACACAGTTACATAGTCGGCAAGGTTGAAGTCTATCCAGTTCAACATGTGTTAGTGTGCGTGTTTGTCTCACTATCATTACCCTGTATAATGCGTTGACTAAAGATGCCCATCGATACGTTTTTTCTTCTAAATATGGACACTCCTTGCTGACACCACCAATTCTGAAAGAGTTCCACATCCTTACAAGAAGAACAGAACAAGCTACAGTGCACTACCATTATAAAACATATTTTAATAAAAAGACAGGTTCTTTACAATAGCAAGGATGGCATAAATGTAAAACTCATATGTTGCTCTGACTCGTCGCTGTGTGTGATGACGTCACTGCCAAAAGATACCCTCAGCTGGCAGTTGACTATTACCACCACTATAGTCTGTAAAGCAGCCAAGAGTCGCCATCGTGAGGATTCTGTGATATGAATATTGATCCTGGGAGAAGTGATGGCTGATGCCTACATTGAATATAAGCGTGTATGTACTTTCTCTTGGTCTTACTTTTACTTCCAGGAGTTGAACTCTTCCACCATCACAAGCAGCCTACCTCTACCTACCGCTTCAGCTCCACAGACTCGCCCAGCCTCCTCCCAACCATTTCAGGCTCAATTTGCCCGCAGGCAATCAAAGCAATCCCTCCACAGGTCTGAAGCGCTCCACTCTTTCTAAGCACAGCACTTTCAGGACGTCACCAATGGCTAAGTATACTGGAACTTACCTCCTGTTTTGCCACCGTTTGCATTATATTCCCTTTTGAGGGTTTCTCTTACGGTTACTGTAGTAATATGAGTAAATATGACTGAACCATAGTGACGCAATGTTAAGAGATTTATATGTTCAATATAAGATGTAAGGTTGACTTGGTGTAGTTTGCTAGCCAAGTTAAACTTCTGCATTTGCATGATATGAACATTTTCTGCAAAGTTTGCTGCAAAACTCACAGGTTTAACATCACACATAAAATGTAGCTTACAGGAACATCACTTCTCTTTACCTATATAAAGCTTCTGCGGTGTATGGCTGTCTGAAAACATGTCCCTGTTCTGTTTAATACAGAACACCAAACTCATGACTGAGCCATGGAAGAAGGGTGTCATGCTTTAAATGACTCATGGCAGCCATGTTTAAGGGGTTGGTTATTTGATATGTAATGATGCGTAATCATGTGAAATGTACACATCTCTGTTAGCCACTCCTTTTTGTAATACTGTGATTGGTTGGTAACCTTATAACTTGTATTCCCTCCCCAAATTAAACCAGAAAACGTTTGGATACAGCCACTCTTTTATTTTCCCTGTGTCCAAAAAGTTCTCTTCAGTACTGAACGGGTCTTGTGAGTGTGGCAATTGCTGTGATTATACCTAGCTGGTCTTTGTCAGGTATACAGGAAAACCTTTTTATTCCCTACAGAATGGGACCCTTACTTTTTAATAACTTTATAAATTATATTGGGTCGGAGATCAAAAGTAACATTTCTGTCTTTGCAGATGACACCAAGCTATGCAATGGAATAACGTCCTTACAGGATGTCTCCAATTTACAAGCCGACCTCAATGCTCTGTCTAATTGGGTAACTAAGTGGCAGATGAGGTTTAATGTTGATAAATGTAAAGTTATGCACTTGGGGGCTAAGAATATGCATGCATCATACATACTAGGGGGAGTACAACTGGGGGATCTGTAGTGAAGGATTTGGGGTTTTAAGTTGATCATAAGCTCAATAATGGCATGCAATTTCCAAAGCGAGCAAAGTCCTTTCTTGTATTGAGAGGTATAGACTCCAGAGAGAGATATAATTTTGCCCCTGTACAAATCATTAGTAAGACCTCACCTGGAATATGCAGTTTAGTTTTGGGCCCCAGTACTCAAAAAGGATATCGGAGAACTGGAGAAAGTGCAAAGAAGGGCAACCAAACTGATAAGAGGCACGGAGGAGCTCAGCTATGAGGAAAGACTAGAAGAACTAAATGTATTCACTCTTGAGAAGGAGAATAAGGGGGGATATGATCAACATGTACAAATATATAAGGGGTCCATATAGTAAACTTGGTGTTGAGTTATTCACTTTACGGTCAACACTGAGGACAAGGGGGCACTTTCTACGTCTAGAGGAAAAGAGATTTAATCTCCGAATACGGAAAGGTTTCTTCACAGTAAGAGCTGTGAAATTGTGGAACAGACTCCCTCCAGACGTGGTTCTGGCCAGCTCAGTAGATTGCTTTAAGAAAGGCCTGGATTATTTCCTAAATGTACAGAATATAACTAAATACTAAGATTTGTAGGTAAAGTTGATTTAGGGTAAATCGGATTGCCTCTCGTGGGATCAGGAAGGAATTTTTTCCCCTGCTGTAGCAAATTGGATCATGCTCTGCTGGGGGTTTTTGCCTTCCTCTGGATCAACTGTGGGTATGGAGTTGGGTGTATGGGATTGTATTGTGTTTTTTATTTTGTTTGTTTATTTTTTTGTGGTTGAACTGGATGGACTTGTGTCTTGTTTCAACCTGACTAACTATGCAACTATGAATGGAGGCACTGCTGAGATTTTTGAATTCAGGATGTTATGAGACAAAATATTTACCCGTGGTAAGGTTTTCTTGCCTCAGCTCTGATAAAACCTTTGTCTTTAAAAAAAAAAAAAAAAGGGGGGGGGGGGGGAGACAGACCATGCCTGCTGTAGAAGCGGCTTTTGGGAAGCCTGGCTTTGGTGAACCTAGAAGTTTAAAAGGTAACGTTACAAACCTCCTTGGAAGGAGGGGTAGTAAGACTGACACAAAGGGGTGAATAAGGCAATTACTACCGGGACCCACAAACTTTTGCCAATCTTGCTTCTTCTTTTCTGTCGCATTTTGCATAGGAGTATTTGTGTATA
Organism: Rana temporaria; assembly: GCF_905171775.1. NCBI lineage: Eukaryota > Metazoa > Chordata > Amphibia > Anura > Ranidae > Rana > Rana temporaria. The sequence continues at coordinate 80,791,992 of NC_053495.1, read as the reverse complement.
GAATGGTAATTATAAGTTATGCTTGGAAAATGTGCAACTTGTTTGGAATATATGTTTAAACATGTTCTGGTAACTCTGTGGAGAAAGAAAAGAGTGGTATGTTGAAGTTTGCAAAAGGAACGTGTTAGAAATGGGAAGGTCCTGAGAACACCCTATGTTGTGATGAGGATAAAGTAAGTGAGTAACGTAAGGGTGTTTTTAAATAAAACAGTCTACTTGTAGAGGGTATGAGCAAGTTAAGTTAGACGGTAAAGAGAGATTTTGAGTTATTTAGTTAGAAGGTGTGTATCATATGGAGTATTTCATAGCATTTTTGTTTTTAGAGAGTAAGGCCCAGATTGACGTAGAGCGGCGCATATTTAGTTTGGCGTAACGCATGTCAGTTACATTATGGCGGCTGAATTTTGTGACATGAGTGCCGTATCCACAGAGTATTTGCGCCCAAATTTGCGCCAGCGTAACGTTAATACCGAGGCGTAAGGCAGGGTAATTGCAAGTGGGAAGGAAGTGGGCGTGCTCCATTGAAATGAGCCGTGACCCCATGCAAATGAAGGGCCGGCCGTACTGCGCATGCATGCTCAGAACTCGGCCCAGCGCAATCAGTGAGATAGGAAATAGGCCAAGCATACTTAGTGAGATACGCCCCGGTGCTTAAATAGCCCCAGACAAACGCCCTTCCATTGCAAAAGTACATCCATGTGTTCCCCTTCCTAAAGCAAGGTGCTTTTGTTCTGTTTGTTGGTGTTTGTTGGTTAGTGTAGTAGTGTTAGATTAAAGATTTATTGTAGTAGGAGGTTGTAGTAGCTGTGTGTTTTTGAGTTTTTTTTGTGTGTTTTTTAGATTTTGTATTAGCTGTCTGCTTGTGTTGTTTGATTTTGGTGCCTATTTTTTGCTGTCTGATTTTTGGGTTTGTTTGTTCTGTGTCTTTTTGTGTTGGTTTGTTCTGTGTCTTTTGTGTGTGTGTTTGTTCTGTGTGTTTTTGTGTTTGTTCTGTTTGATTTTTGTGTGTTTGGTGCTGAGTGCTGTGTGGTGAGATGGCACCAAAGATAAGAAAGCTGAACTTCTCGGAGTTCTCGGAGCATGAGAAGCACATACTTGCAAGGGCCATCACCCAATTTGGGCGATATTTGCATGGCCCTGAGAGCCGGGACATCCCCCCGGCCAGGAAGGGGGCAATCATCCAGCAGATTACGGATGAGATCAATGCGGAGGGGGGGGGAGACGAGGACCCCCAGTGGGATCTCTAAGAAGATCAATGACCTGAGGAGCCTGGTCCGTGAGAAGCTGGCCAAGGTAACTGCCCATGCCAGGGGCACTGGAGGAGGACCACCCTGCATCGTAAGGTGGACAGAGGAGGAGCGTGTGGTGGCCCAGTGCTTCCACAGCCAGCAAGTGGTGGGCCTGCCTGGGTTTGACTCCGAGGAGGGCGTGAGGACAGGTAAGTTTTTTGTTTTTTTTCTATCTGGCCAGTAGCATGTGTGGGGGGGGGGGGGATATGTGCCAAGTGTGTGGATCCTCCAACCTGTGTATGTTTTGTGTCATCCACAGATGGCCAGGAGGTTGCTGGGCCATCAGGCCAGTCTGCACCAACCCCCGGACAACAGGCTGCTGAAGAGCCCCAAGAAAGCCAGGAGTCCCCAGGGCAGGGGAGTGGACACAACTCACCTCATGAGGAGGTTGAGGGGGAGGAGGAAGAGGGGGGGAGGTTGTGGATGATCGGATGGACCTTGCCAGGGAAATTCTGCTGTGTTTGCAGGAGGATCCCCTTGTGGCTGCCCCTGTGGCTGCCAGCAGTCAGGCCTCCATCAGGGGTAGCCCCTCCCACTCCTCCCCCAACATGGCTCCCCCCCCCAGGGGGCTCCCCTTCTCCCATGCTACAAGCCTCATCTGGAGGCAGTCAGGCCACCAGCAGGGGTAGCCCCTCCCACTTCTCCCCCAACATGGCTCCCCCCCCAGGGGGCTCCCCTTCTTCCGTGCTACAAGCCTCATCTGGAGGCAGTCAGGCCTCCATCAGGGGTAGCCCCTCCCACTCCTCCCCTAACATGGCTCCCCTCCTCCCAGGCCACAAGACTCATCTGCAGGCAGGAAGGCCACCCAGAAGACCAAGGGGGTGGCCGAGTTCCTGCCTGCAAATCTGCAGAGGGACCAGGCCCGTCAGACCCAACATCTGGGTCAGGTCACCCGGACTTTGGCCCAGATGGAGGACAGCCTGGTCTCCATTAAGGAGTCGCTCAGTGATGTCAGCACAAACTCATTGGCGGTAATAACGTGCTTTTGCGACCTGCAGTCCGCCACAGCAGGCGTGTCCCTGGAGGTGAGTGCCCTGACCCAGGCTGTCAACGCCAATACCCAGGCTGTCCTGGCCAATACGGCAGCCCTCACTGTGGGCCTGAACAGGATAGCCGTGGCCTTGGAGGGCAGGACAGCAGGTGGGCAGAGCCCAGGGGAGACTCCTCCTTCCCCTGCTCCCCCCCCATGAGTCTCCCCTGAGGGGCCGTGGCCAGCCCAGGCGTAGCTTGCGCCGTCGTTAGGGATGTGCTTTTGAGTTCTTTTTTTTTTTTTTTTACTGCGATTATGATTTGTTCTCTTTATGGTGAATGATGTGTGAATGTGGGGGTGACATTCCTGTTGAAAAAGGGTGTCGCCCTCATTTTTGGTGGAGTAGGGATCCCCAGGACCAGGGAGAAGTGATCTCAGGTCAATGTGAATGGTGTATGAATGCACAGTAACATAATTGGAGCCGTGGCGTTGCTGCTCCCTAATACCACGTGGTTTACTTGGGTCTAATCCAATTCGATGAGGATGTGGGGTGTGTGCGCTAGGGACCACAGTGGAGTGCATGCATGCATTCTCATTGTGCCATGTTTAATGTGTGCATTTACTGTGCAAAGATGCCTTCTGCCAAAGCGTCTCCTGACTGCTCTTCCCTCAGAAGAGGGGGTACCCTGGGGAATGTCTGGTTGGGGGGTCAGGTCATCACATATGTCAATCTCCAGGCCCCTTCTCACTGCGAAGTTGTGCAGCATGCAACATGCACTGATGATCTGGCACACAAAGTTTGGGGAATACAACAGGGTACCCCCAGACTTATCCAGGCATCGGAAACGGGACTTCGGGAGGCCAAAGGTGCGCTCCACCACTGCACGGGTACGTATGTGTGCAGCATTGTAGTTTTCCTCTAATGGGGTTTGGGGGTTCCGGAATGGAGTCATGAGATGGGGTCCAAGTGCATATGCAGAGTCACCTGGAAGGGAAAAGACAGGAGGATGTTAGTCATGCATGTGCCCCTTGTGATGTCTGCATCATGGGGGGGGGGGGGACAGTCATACCTGACACCCATGTCACTCACCAAGCAGCCAGCTGTCCCCATACATGTTCTGTTCAAATTGTCTTGGGATGTCGCTTTGACGGAATATGAAGCTGTCATGGCTGGACCCGGGGTGTTTGGCACGGACGTGCCATATGAGGTATTGGGCATCGGCTATCACCTGTACATTGATTGAATGCCAATGCTTCCGATTGCGGTACATGTGCTCTGTCTCTTGGGGGGGGGGGCTGTAGTGCCACATGTGTGCAATTAATGGCCCCCACGGTGCGTGGGAATCTGTCAATTTTGTAGAAATCTGTCATTGTCTTCATCCGCAGGTCCTCCTGGGTGGGTTTGATGATTTGGTTGGCCATGCGTCTCAGGATTGCAGGGACAACCTGGTGCACACATCTGCTCATGGAGGATTGTGACATCCCAGCCACTGCTCCACTTGTGCGCTGAAAAGAGCCAGTGGCAAGGAAATGCAGGGTTGCCAGGACCTTGATCAGTGGCTCCACTGCATGTGAGCGGTGTGTTGGGCTGGTGATGTCATCCTGCAGGGTTGTGGTTAATTCCATGATGGCTTCACGGTTGAATCTGAAGGTTCGATACACCTCAGAATCACACATGCCAAAGACATCTAGGCGTCTGCGGAATATCCTCTCCTGTGCCCTCCTCCTCCTCCTCCTCTGTTCCCTCCTCCTTCTGCGCGCCTCTAAAGTCACTAGTATAGTTATGAGCATGGATGCCCCTGGCATGTTGGCATACAGATTGTTGTCCGGCAAGTGTGTGTGCTCAGCTCTTCCTTAATGGTGTTGCTTTAGCTGACCTTTGTGTGTGTGGTATCTCGCGCTAACAAATAAATTGAAAATAAAACTATAAATTATAAAAAAGCTGCTACCCAAAATAATCAGATGATTATAACAGTGAAAAAATATTGGGGGTGGGTGCGCTAGCACTAATAGTGATACATACTTGAATCTAAACCATAAACAAATATATAATACTATAACACCTTGAGATACTAGATGATCTAGTAAAAAAAGTCCTTGAATACTGAGCTGTGTAGTACTAGTGGTTGCTCAGATTGCTGTGCCAAGCAAGTTGTGTGAACTAGGCTAGTGTGAACAAGTCCAATTTGTGCATGTAAACATGGAATTGGGAAAAATTCTCATAGGTAGTCCTCAAGATTTGAAGAAAGTTGTGTGCTTCCAATCAAGTAAATTAGTGTTCCACCTTCACCATTTAAGCAGACACCCGAAGTGAATGGATGAGATGGCTTCTTACCAGATAAAAATGCCCCTTAGTTTGATACCAAAGAAGGGGACATTTAAAGCTTTTGACAGGATCACCTGTGTGGTCAAATACGTCCTGGCAGTGATGGTTGTTGCAGTCATTGTTAGCCCGATAAATGCATGTAAAACAGAACGGTGCCAAACATAGTGTAATTTGTTTATTAAAAGTTAAAAATGTATGCAGAGGGAGCCAAGTGGCCGCCTACCGTTTAGGGTGCCTCAAACCCGGCACTGAGGCTCAGTCGCGTTGGAACAAGTGTAAGATCCTGGGCGCTGTGTGCCGCACTCGTGTCCCGAGCGTGCGTTCCACCTCAGCGGTGATGGGAACCAGCGGTGCAGGAAGTGACGAATTTGCATGCGTGGTTAGGTACCGCCCCGACGTACGCTTCTTTGTGAACGTCCTCAGGAGGCCTCCTGAGGACGTTCACAACGAAGTGTATGTCGGGGCGGTACCTAACCACGCACGCAAATTCGTCACTTCCTGCACCGCTGGTTCCCATCACCGCTGAGGTGGAACGCACGCTCGGGACACGAGTGCGGCACACAGCGCCCAGGATCTTACACTTGTTCCAACGCGACTGAGCCTCAGTGCCGGGTTTGAGGCACCCTAAACGGTAGGCGGCCACTTGGCTCCCTCTGCATACATTTTTAACTTTTAATAAACAAATTACACTATGTTTGGCACCGTTCTGTTTTACATGCATTTATCGGGCTAACAATGACTGCAACAACCATCACTGCCAGGACGTATTTGACCACACAGGTGATCCTGTCAAAAGCTTTAAATGTCCCCTTCTTTGGTATCAAACTAAGGGGCATTTTTATCTGGTAAGAAGCCATCTCATCCATTCACTTCGGGTGTCTGCTTAAATGGTGAAGGTGGAACACTAATTTACTTGATTGGAAGCACACAACTTTCTTCAAATCTTGAGGACTACCTATGAGAATTTTTCCCAATTCCATGTTTACATGCACAAATTGGACTTGTTCACACTAGCCTAGTTCACACAACTTGCTTGGCACAGGAATCTGAGCAACCACTAGTACTACACAGCTCAGTATTCAAGGACTTTTTTACTAGATCATCTAGTATCTCAAGGTGTTAGGCCCCGTACACACGAGAGGATCCATCCGCTGGAATTGATCCGCGGACCAGCTCCAGCGGATAGATCCCCTGGTGTGTACAATCCAGCGGATCTGTTTCCGCGGATTTTTATCCCCTGGGATGGATTTCTAGCGGATAAAAATTAAGACATGCTTTAAAATCTATCCGCTTGAATCCATCCCAACGGATTGATCCGCTGGTCTGTACAGACTCACCGGATCAATCCGTCCGAATGGATCCCCCGCATGCGTCGTAATGATTCGACGCATGCGTGGAATTCCTTATACGACAGCGTCGCGCACGTCATCGCGGCGACACGTCATCGCGATGGGATTTCGGCGCGGATTTCGATCCGATGGTGAGTACACTCCATCGGATAAAATCCGCGGAAATCCTCGAGAGGATTTATCCGCGGATACGGTCCGGCGGACCGTATCCGCGGATCAATCCTCTCGTGTGTACTAGGCCTTATAGTATTATATATTTGTTTATTGTTTAGATTCAAGTATGTATCACTATTAGTGCTATCGCACCCACCCCCAATATTTTTAGCTGACCTTTACACGGCTGTTGCAAAATTAAGGCACCTTTTATAAGGTGTAACTTTACACCGGGAAACTAGCAGATGCGCACACGGCGTAGCCTACGCGGCACAAACTTAATTTTGTGGATCGCCGTATCTCCCTCATTTGCATCTTTGCCTATCAAAACAATGGTGTGTCTAGCGTATTTTGCGCTCCTAGATGCGCCAGTGTAATCGTTTTACGTCGAGTGAAAAAAATGGTTTTCAGGCATATCTCGTTTGGAGGATATGGCGCAAAGATACGCGCGGCGCATTTTTCAATTACGCCGCGCATCTCTAGATACGTCGGCGTAAGTGCTTTGTGAATCTGGGCCTATGTGTCGAAAAGTGACAAAGAGAAAGAGAAAATAAAAAAAACGGAGTTAGGCTTACCGGTAACTCTGTTTCTAGGAGTCTTCCAGGACAGCCTCTGAGACCTTGGGCTCCTCCCTCCGGGACAGGAAACACACACCCCCACTTCTTTAAAGGCGGTCCTCCAGGCCTCCATCCTCAGTTCATACAAGAAACTACCGGAAGGCTCTGAAAGACATAATACACTAACACAACGTCAGTTCATACCTCAGATACCTAGGTAAATAACACCGGGTGGGAAACCCCGGCTGTCCTGGAAGACTCCTAGAAACAGAGTTACCGGTAAGCCTAACTCCGGTTTTCTCAAGTCGTCTTCCAGGACAGCCTCTGATGATAAGCAAGAAAAAACTCACTTGTTAAGGTGGGGCAGCCGCCTGGAGGACCTTCCGTCCGAACCCTTGATCCTTGTCCGACAGCAGGTCTAACCTATAGTGCCTGGCGAAGAGGAAGATGACCATGCCGCTGCCTTGCATATATCTTCCAGTGAAGCTCCAGCCCTTTCTGCCCAAGATACCGAGACTGCCCGGGTCGAGTGTGCCTTGACTGAAGGGGGTTGCTTGCCTTCTGATTGGTAAGCCTCTGATCGCCATTCTTAGCCACCTAGCCATGGACGATTTAGAAGCCCTATAACCTTTGCGGGCTCCCGCAAAATTAATAAAGAGAGATTCCGAGCGCCTAAAATTCTTGGTGGCCTCTAAATAATATAAAATACATCTTTTGACATCTAACAAGCTTACAGATTCCCCCTCATCACCTTCTGAAGTGGAACAAAAAGTAGGTAGTATAATGTCTTGTGTCCTATGAAACGTGGACGACACTTTGGGTAGAAAGGAAGGGTCTGTTTTAAGGATTATCTTATCCTCCAAAATTAACAGAAAAGGCTCCTGAATTGACAGGGCCTGCAGATCACTGACCCTCCTGGCCGATGTGATCGCAACCAAAAAAATCGTTTTTAAACTTAAGTTCTTTAGAGATGATTTCTCCAGGGGTTCAAAAGGGTCGCTGGTAAGTGCTCTAAGGACTAGGGACAGGTCCCAGGAAGGGCAAGCTCTTACTTTTACTGGCTTGGACCTTGTTAGGGCCTTGAAAAAATTCTTCACGAATTGATTTTTCTGGAGAGGAAACTCAAGAAACACGCTCAAGGCCGCTGTCTGCGCCTTTAGAGTGCTGGTGGATAGACCTATGTCGACCCCTGCCTGAAGGAAGTCCAGGACTACCGGAATGCTGGGCAGATAAATTCCTCGTTCCGCCTGCCAGGAATTAAATCTCTTCCATATCTTGGTATAAATGGCCCTGGTTACCTGCTTGCGGCATTCTAAGAGTTTTGATTACTCTATCTGAGAACCCATGGGATATCAACAGTTGTTCTTCAGATACCACGCCGTTAGTTTCAATTTCCCTATTTGTGGGTGAAGAACCGGCCCTAGAGAAATTAGGTCCTCTCTTGCAGGAAGGGTCCAAGGAGGAGCCACGGCCAATCTCCTCAGGTTGGCGAACCACGGCCTCTTGGGCCAGAATGGCGTGACTATGATTAAGTCCGTGGACTCTACCAGAAACTTCTGGAGGACTCTGGCCATCAGCCTTATCGGAGGAAAGGCGCAAGCCAGTCTGAAGCACCATGGATTGGCAAAGACGTCTACTCCTATGGCTTGGTCCCGCGGGTGAATGGAAAAGAATCTTATTACTTTCATGTTTTTCTCGGACGCAAAGAGGTCCACCTCCGGCTCTCCCCAGTGGGACACTATCTGTCCGAATACTTCCACATTGAGGGACCATTCGTCCTGGCTCACTGGCTGCCGACCTAGAAAATCTGCTAGGACATTGTGGGAACCCTTTAGGTGAACCGCAGACAGGAAAGACAGGTTTATTTCTGCCCAGCTCATTATCCTGTCCGCTATAGCCTGAAGGGGAGGGCTCCTTGTACCCCCCTGCTCGTTTAGATATGCCATGGTAGCCGCGTTGTCCGTCCTCACCTGTAGATGTCGCCCTGAAATCAGGGTTTGGAAGGTTTCTATGGCCCTTAAGACCGCGAGAAGTTCCTTCTGGTTTGATGACCGAAGGGTCTCCCTCGGAGACCAGGAACCCTGGGCCAAATTGCCTTCCAGGTGGGCTCCCCACCCCAGCGTGCTGGCATCCGTAGTCAGCACTATGGCCGTGGGTGGATTCCACGACAACCCTCTTTCTAGGTTGCGATGGTTCCGCCACCACCATAAGGTTCTTTTTACTTTGGATGAAATGTGTATGGGAAGGTCTAAACTCTCCCTCCTGCCATCCCAATGTCTTAGCATTGTGTTCTGCAACAGGCGTTGGTGATGCCTGGCCCACGGCACAGCCGGGAAACAGGCCGACATAAGCCCCAGAACTCTCATCACGTCCCTGACTAGGGTGACCTAATTGGTCTGTATCCGAGCTACCGCCTGCACTACCTTCTGAATTTTTTCCTCTGGAAGAAACACCCTCATTTCTACTGAGGATATCTTGTATCCTAAGTATAGGACTTCCTGGGACGGAGTCAGCTGGGACTTGTCTCTGTTGACCAGCCAGCCCATGGAGCGTAAGAGACCCTGGGATTCCTCCAGGTCCTTTTCCAGCTGGGGACCGGAGGAGGAAATGAAAAGCAGATCGTCCAGGTATGGCATTACAGTGATTGCTTTGATCCTTAAAGGTGCCAGGGCTTCGGCTAGAACTTTTGTAAAGATCCTCGGGGAGGAGGATAGGCCGACGGGGAGCGCCCTGAATTGGTAATGGATCACCTCCGAACCTCTCTGCACTGCTAACCTCAAAATTTTGAAACTCCCGATGTATGGGAATATGGAGATAAGCATCCCTGAGTTCTATTGTTGCTATGAAGCAACCTGGAAACAGGAAATTCGTAATCGAAAATATCGACTCCATCCTGAATCTCTTGTACCTCAAGAATTTGTTCAGGGGACGAAGATTCAGGATTAGCCGGAATTTCCCGGAAGGTTTTTTCACTACAAACACGTGCGAGTAAACCCCCTGACCCTCCTCCTCCCGGGGAACTCTCACCAAGACCCTCTGGTCCAAAAGATCTCCCAACAAAAGACTCAAGGCTTCCACCTTCTCTTGGTCGTTTGGTAACCTGGTCAGGAGAAACATAGGGGGGGGGTAAATAGAATTCCAGCCTGTAACCGTTCCTGATGATATCTAGAACGAACGGACTTGACGTGGCTTGAACCCACTGTGGAAGGAACTCCCCCAATCTTCCTCCCACAGGGACTGAGGCGTCACTGGGGTTTAGGGGTGGATTGAGGAGGATTAAATAGGATGCCTCCTCTCCCGCGCCCTTTCCCTGACCAGTGCTTTTTGGGGCGATCATCCCTCTCTTTGGCCCTCTGCTGCTTGAAGCCGCGAAAGAAACGCTTATTCTCGTTTCTTTTCTTCTTCTCCGGAAAGGACTTTTTTCTGTCCTGGGTTCTTTCTAGCGCTTCTTGCAGACCTGGCCCAAATAGATGGTCGCCTGAGAAGGGCAACCCGCGGAGCTTAAGCTTGGAACCGGAATCACCTGGCCAAGTCTTAAGCCATACTGCCCGTCTAGCGGCGTTGACCAATGCCGCCGATCTGGCTGCTAGTCTGACCGATTCCGCCGAGGCATCCGCTAACAAGCTCAGAATTTCTTGCCTAGAGGTACCTGCAGAAATATGAGACTGTAATTGTGTAAGCCAGCACTCAAGATTTCTAGCCACACAAGTAGCTGCCAAGGCTAGTTTTAACCCAATGGACGAGGCATCCCAGGCCCTTTTTAGCAGCACATCTCCCCTTTTATCCATGGGATCCTTCAGTGCGCCTAGATCATCAAAGGCTAAGTCTGTATTTTTAGACACTTTGGCTAATGGTGTGTCCAATTTTGGAACTTTGTTCCAAGGCTGGGAACCGTCAGATTCAAACGGGAACCTTCTCTTGAGGCTACCCGAGAAGAATGGTTTTCTTTCTGGATGCTCCCATTCCAGCAAAATCAATTCAGTAAGAGATTTATGAACAGGGAAGACCTTGGCTTTCTGCGCATTAGACCCTATGTACATCTGGTCATGTTTAGAAAGTATGACTTGCTCCTCACGAATTTTTAACATGTCATAGATCGCTTTTAACAGATCTCCCACGTCATCTAGGGTCAGCCTATACCTAGATCCCCTGGAGGAATCTTCCCCATCCTCTGACCCCGAAGCAGAATCTGCCTGGGACGAGGTTGGGCCTGAATACGTCCACCCACTCTCTGCTCTCTCCTCTCTTTCCCGTTCCTCCTCTTGTATAGAAAGTCTATTTGCCGGGTCAGACAGGGAAGGGGTACTGGACGCCCTGAGCAGAGGGGATGGGGCTTGTACCCTATCCATCATTCCTCTGAATGATGAAAAGGTGGACGCCAATTCATCCTTAACGGAAGACAGGATCTTTCGGCACTCTGCTGCTGAATCGTCCTTAACTAGGTCGCTGACACAGTCTGGGCATATTGGCTTTTTCCAGTTTGTACTCATTTTTGCCCCACAGACGGCACACTTCTTCCTGGGAGCCTGTACAGGAGGCACCTTGACCTGAAACAGACCAGGAAGCGGTTAGTATACCCCCCTTTACCTAACACCTCTGTGCAGGAAGGAACGAGTGTGTGCCTAACCCTCCACCATAGGTTCCCCACCTTAGGAGAGTAAGTGAAAAAGTGCCACCCTCCCAGTGTAAGTGTAGTGTCCCTTACCACCTTACCTGAGAGGTACCGGAGCTTGCTGCGCATGGATCTGTAGCCTGGATTGCCTCCTCCATGCTGGCTGGGTATGCACACGGCCTGGCCAATATCACCCTGCTCCAGGCCTGTCTCTAGTGCTGCGCTGCTTTAAGAAGACCGGGACGCGTCTCCGCTACGCCCTTCGATGACGTCATTTCTGGCGAAAGCGTCACTTCTGCCCTTTGGAACGCATAACCCCGCCCCTCGGCCCCCGGAAAACCGGAAGTTCCGCTCTCGAGCGTGGAGGAACGATACTGGCCGGGTCAGCGTCCCCCGCCGTCGCCAGCATGCCAATTCTAAGGTAAGGGGGGTCAGGGCTAGTGCCATCGAAGGTCCTGCTCTCTCTGAGCAACGGGCAGCAATAGGTCCGGCAACTGTGCTCTACCCTTAGATTGGTCAGAGGGGTGCCCAGGCTTGAGGAGAATCATGCCAGTTGCTCTTACATGACAGTCCTGAGACCTAGAGCTCCCATGTCCCTTACGTGCGTGCTCCTTCCCGTCCGGTAGGAAACACAAATAACTGAGGATGGAGGCCTGGAGGACCGCCTTTAAAGAAGTGGGGGTGTGTGTTTCCTGTCCCGGAGGAAGGAGCCCAAGGTCTCAGAGGCTGTCCTGGAAGACGACTTGAGAAATTAGTTTTTTTAACCACTTCAGAAACGGACCATTATGCAGGTTAAGGACCTTGCACCTTTTTGCGATTCCGCACTGCAATGCTATAACTGACAATTGCGCGGTCGTGCGACGTGGCTCCAAAACAAAATTGGTGTCCTTTTTCCCCCACAAATAGAGCTTTCTTTTGGTGGTATTTGATCAACTCTGCGGTTTTTATTTTTTGCGCTATAAACAAAAATAGAGCGACAATTTTGAAAAAAAATTAATTTGTACTTTTTGCTGTAATAAATATCCCCCAAAAATATATAAAAAACTATTTTTTTCCTCAGTTTAGGCCAATACATATTCTACATATTTTTCATAAATAAAATGAATCGCAATAAGCGTTTATTGATTGGTTTGCGCAAAAGTTATAACGTCTACAAAATAGGGGATAGATTTATGGCATTTTTATTAATATTTTTTTTTTTTTACTAGTAATGGCGGCGATCTGCGATTTTTATCGGTACGACCTTATGGCGGACACATTTTTGGGACCATTGCCATTTTTAAAGCAATCAGTGCTATAAAAATGCATTGATTACTGTAAAAATGTAAATGGCAGGGAAGGGGTTAACACTAGGGGTGAGGAAGGGGTCAATTATGTTCCCTCATTGTGTTCTAACTGAAGGGGGGTGGGACCGACTAGGGGAAATGACAGATCGCTGTTCATACATTGTATGGACATACGATCAGTTATTTCTCCCCCTGAAAGGACCGGGAGCTGTGTGTTTACACACACAGCTCCCGGTTCTCGCTCTAACGAGCGATCGCGGGTGCCCGGTGGTGATCGCGCCCGCCGGGCACGCGCATCGGCACCAGGGGCGAGCGCGTCCTTAGTGGCTGAAATGCAAAATCACGTTATATTTTCCGCAGCCGAGACGACCAGTCGCCGTAAAACTACCGTGGGCGGGCGGCAAGAGGTTAAAGTGAACTGCTAATCATCCAGGGGTGCAGCTACTACTTACCGTTGTACATGCCCCTTAGAAAGGCAGAAAATATGCAGCATGTAATCATGACTTGTCTGTACCCATTCCCAAGCCAGTACTCACACACTCACGTCCCACTGTTCTGTCTCCAAGGCCTATCCGACCTGTCAGCACATGGTAATGGCCGCCATTTGCTCTTCCTGCCTACAACAGGCTAGACTTTGAGCAAACCTGCGCCCTCTAGTGGCTGGGGAAAAAACAGCAGCCTGCCTGAGCAAAAGAACAAGCATGATAGAACAGCACACTGCTCCCAGTGGCCACCAGGAAAACAGACAGACGGTCAGATCACTCTCTTAATAGACAAATTGCAGACTCACCATTCCTCGCTGCAGGGTACTGCTGAAATATCACAGCGACCAAATCTTTACCCATCACGGCGGGTTGGTGTCATGCCAGACCTTCAAGGACAGGGTCTACTCTGTACGTAGGGTCTACTGTCTTGGACCTGTATGGCGCCCTACCAGAAAAACCTGTGGTATAGCAATGTGACCAAGGGGCTGGATACCAGGGCCCAGCTCTCCTAAGAGAAGTGTTACAGGCAAAACCTTGTTCTTCTGTACCGAGGCTCGGGTACCGAGGCTCGGGTACCATGCACTTTAGCCTTTATTTTGGCTCTTTGAATGGATCCGATAGCGTAGCTCCCTGACCCTGTTCAAGCCATCTATGGAGCACTTTTCAGCACATCATTAACCGTGACCAACACCTTAAACACTGGCGAAAAAACTGAGGTACTCCCTGTATGGGAGGGGATATATAGGGAGGTGACTTCCTGTCTTGATTATGCCAGTGTCTATCTAAAAGGTGGGCGTATAACCTATATAGCAATTACTATAGGTGCTCTGTGTCCCTTGATGTACGATAAAGAAAAGCAAAAGCAATAAGAGCTTGGAAGGTTGCATCTCGCTTTTATTTGAACAAAAAGGTGAAGAGTCCTCCCCTCCCTAGTAATGTCTCCCACAGTTTTAATACCTTTGGACGCCCATAGGTCAGACAGACCATAAAAGTGAGAAAGCTGTGAATTCATCCATATAAAAAGGAGAAGGTGGTGAAATTCCCACTTGGCGAGGACTTGATAATCTTACACAGTTACATACAGTTACATAGTAGGTGAGGGTAAAAAAGTCTGTGGAAGGGAATTCCACATCCTTGCCACTCTTACAGAGAAGAGCCCTCTACGCAGTTTAACCACTTCCATACAGGGCACGTATACACCTTCCCGCCCAAGCCAATTTTCAGCTTTCAGCACTGTCGCACTTTGAATGGCAATTGCGCGGTCATGCTACACTGTACCCAAACAAAATTGGCGTCCTTTTTTACCCACAAATAGAGCTTTCTTTTGGTGGTATTTGATCACCTCTGAGATTTTTTTTTTTGCGCAACTAAAAAAAACAGAAAATCTTGAAAAAAAATTACGTTTTTATTTTTTTCTGTAATTTTTTTGTAAATAAGTACGTTTTCTCTTTCAATTACGGGCACTGATATGGTGGCACTGATGGGCACAGATGAGATGGCACTGATGGACATCGACGAGGTAGTACTGACGGGCACAGATGAGGTGGCACTGATTGGCGGCGCTGGTATGCGGCACTGATGGGCACACATAGGCGGCACTGATGGGCACACATAGGCGGCACTGATGGGCACTCATGGGCAGCACAGATGGGCACTCATGGGCAGCACAGATGGGCACTCATAGGCGGCACAGATGGGCACTCATAGGCGGCACAGATGGGCACTCATAGGCGGCACAGATGGACACTGTGGGGCGGCACAGATGGACACTGTGGGGCGGCACCGATTTACTTGTTGCCAGTCAGTGCCCATTTGTGGGCACGGATTGGCATCTTTTTTTTTTTGCATTTTTTTTCACTTTTTTTTTACTTTTTTTGCCCCTTTTTTTAGTTTTGTCCTTCCCTAGTGGGCATCCCTGGTGGTCCATGTGGCGATCCGAGGGGGGGCTGCGCTAAACAATCAGCGCGAACCCCCCCTGTCAGGAGAGCCGCCGATCGCCTCTCCTCTACTCGCGTCTGTCAGACGCGAGTGAGGAAGAGCCATCAACGGCTCTTCCTGTTTACATCGTGATCAGCCGTGGTTGGACACGGCTGATCACGTGGTAAAGAGTCTCCGTGAGAGACTATTTACCGAGATCGGTGTTGCGGGGGGTCAGACTGACACCCCGCAACAACAATCGCCGCGATGCGCGCCCCCGGGGGCGCGCAGCGGCTAAGAATCCTGAGGACGTCATATGACGTCCAGTCAGGATTCTACAACCACTTTGCCGACATCAATTTGTCATTGGCGGGCGGCAAGTGGTTAAGGTTAAACCTCTTTTCTTATAATTTTAATGAGTGGCCATGTCTTATTAAATTCCCGTCCGCAAAAAAAAAGAGATTTTTAATACAGCTTACCTGTAAAATCTTTTTCTTGGAGTACATCATGGGACACAGAGCGGCATATTCATTACTATATGGGTTATATGGAGTACCTTCAGGTGATGGACACTGGCAATCTCAAAAACAGGAAGTGCCCCTCCCTATATAACCCCCTCCCATAGGAGGAGTACCTCAGTTTTGTAGCAAGCAGTATGCCTCCCAAAATGGTCCCCAAAAGAGGGGTGGGAGCTCTGTGTCCCGTGATGTACTCCAAGAAAAAGATTTTACAGGTAAGCTGTATTAAAAATCTCTTTTTCTTTATCGTACATCACGGGACACAGAGCGGCATATTCATTACTATATGGGATGTCCCAAAGCAATGCTTACAATGAGGGGAGGGAGAACATCTTCCCAAGACAAAAGGATTTAATTTAGAGATATACTCAAATCATAATAAATCCAACTTAGTTGAGAAAAAATAATTTTAAATTTAACTCAAAAGGGAGCCCCCGGAATCCGAGGGTCTCAAACTGCAGCCTGCAGCACTGCCTGCCCAAAGGCTGTATCAGTATTCCTTCTTACGTCCAACTGGTAGAATTTTGTAAACGTGTGGACAGAAGACCAGGTTGCCGCCTTGCAAACTTGAGCCATAGAGATCTGGTGGTGTGCTGCCCAGGAGGCGCCCATGGCCCTAGTAGAATGAGCCTTTAATGATAACGGAGGAGGCAACCCTTTCAAGCCGTAGGCCTGAGTCATTAACTGTTTAATCCACCTCGAGATGGTGGATTTTGCAGCTGCCTGCCCCTTCTTGGGCCCATCCGGTAAAATGAACAACACATCAGTTTTCCGGATCTTCTCTGTAGCTTTAAGATAGGCCTTCATGGCCCTGACAATATCCAAGGTATGCAGCAACCCTTCCTTTCTGGAAGTAGGTTTAGGAAAGAAGGATGGTAATACCAAATCCTGGTTTAGATGAAAACTGGATATAACCTTTGGTAGGAAGGAAGGATGAGGGCGGAGAACGACCCTGTCCTTATGCAAAATAAGATATGGTTCCTTACAGGATAAGGCTGCCAGTTCCGATACTCTTCTGGCGGAAACTATGGCGACCAAAAATACTAACTTCCTTGTCAGTAAAACCAAAGGAATTTCAGCCAACGGCTCAAAAGGTTGTTTCTGTAAACTTGACAGAACAAGATTTAAATCCCACGAACAAAGCGGGGATTTAACTGGAGGATTAATACGTAAGACCCCCTGCATGAAGGTCTTAACCAGCGAGTGGGTGGCCAGCGGCCGCTGAAACCACACTGACAAAGCTGAAATCTGTCCCTTGATAGTGCTTAATGCCAGTCCTTTATCCACTCCTAGCTGGAGAAAACTTAATACTCTATCAATGGTAAACTTACGAGAAAGCCACTACTTGGACTCACACCAGCCTACATAGGCCTTCCAGACCCTGTAATAAATCACCCTAGAGACCGGTTTCCTGGCTCTGATTAGGGTAGAGATTACCTTCTGAGACAGACCTCTACCCCCTGAGAATCAGGGATTCAGCTTCCAGGCCGTCAAATTTAGATGCCGTAAGGCAGGGTGGAGGATCGGACCTTGCGATAGCAGGTCTGGCCGTAGAGGAAGAGTCCAAGGGTCTCCCACTACCATCTTTAGGATTAGTGAATACCATGCCCTTCTGGGCCATGATGGAGCTACCAGGATGACTGGTATGTGCTCCACCCTGATCCTGCGCAGCAGGCGGGGTAGTAACTGGAGCGGGGGAAAAGCATAAAGAAGTTTGAACTGATGCCAAGGGCAAACCAGCGCATCGGTTTCGCAGGCCATCGGATCCCTTGAGCGGGATATGAACCTGTCTAGCTTCTTGTTGAGTCTTGATGCCATGACGTCCACGTCCGGCACTCCCCATCTCTGGCAGAGTGTCTGAAAGACCTGTGGATGTAGAGACCATTCCCCCGGCAACAGAGTCTGGCGACTTAAAAAGTCCGCCTGAAGGTTGTCCACTCCTGGAATGAATATTGCCGATATGCAGGGCACATGAGCTTCTGCCCATAGGAGAATCAAGCTCACCTCTCTCTGAGCGGCTTGACTCTTGGTTCCCCCTTGGTGATTTATGTATGCCACTGCCGTGGCATTGTCCGATTGAATTCTCACCGGGAACCCCTGCAACTTGGACGTCCAAGCCCTGAGGGCTAGTCGAGCAGCTCTGAGCTCCAAGATGTTGATGGGCAACTGCTTCTCTGGCTTTGCCCAAGTGTCTTGGCGAGTGCAACCATCCAAAATTGCTCTCCAGCCTGTCAGGCTGGCGTCTGTGGTTACTATCTTCCAAGCCACTGGGCTGAAAGACTTCCCCTTCAGTAGATTCTGAGGGTCTAACCACCAACACAGACTTTGTCAGACTCTTGATGAGAGCGGCAAAGGGTGCTTAGAACCAGTAGGATTAATTCCTTGATGGCTTTTTTACTTTTATCAGAGGCAGAAACACCCTCTGTTGTTCTGTGTCTAATCTCATGCCGAGATATTCCAACTGCCTTGTGGGCTGAAATGCTGATTTTTCTCGATTTAGGACCCAGCCGAACCTCTCGAGGTACTGAACTGTGAGGGCCACTGCTCGTTCCAAGCCAGGAGACGAGTGATCTATGACTAGGAGGTCGTCCAGGTATGCTAGGATCGTGACCCCTTGGATCCTTAGATTGGCTAGGATTGGAGCTAGGACCTTCGTAAACACCCGGGGGGCCGTAGCCAACCCGAAGGGAAGCGCCACGAATTGGAAATGAAGTAGAGCCACCGAGAAGCGTAGAAATCTTTGATGTAGCTGGTAAATTGGAACATGAAGGTAAGCATCCTTTATGTCTATGGATGCCATAAAATCGTCCTTCTGAAGTGCGGCAACTGCTGACCGCACGGATTCCATCCGAAATGAGCGGACCTTTAGGTATGCATTCACCATTTTTAAGTCCAAAATTGGCCTGACATCGCCGTTGGGCTTTGGGATGATGAATAGGTTGGAGTAGAAACCTAGCCCCTGTTCTTGGACTGGTACCTCTACTATTACCTCCTGAGAGAGTAGATGATTCAATGCCGCTATTAATGCGGCTCCCTTCTTCGGATCGTTTGGTACTCTTGACTCCTGAAAATGAGGAGGAGGAAACTATAGGAAGTCTAGTTTGTAGCCTGTAGCCACGGAAGACCGTACCCATCTGTCGGGAATGCTGGCCTCCCAAACCTCTGCAAAGAGATGCAGTCTTCCCCCCCACCTTCGAGGGTGGGGGCGCCCCTTCATAAGGCCGGCTTGGGGGCTGGCTTTGCTGGCTTGCGAAACTACTGCTTCTTGCATACGTCGATACTGTTTGGTATTGGAAGGCCCCTGCCCAGGGGAGTACTGTCGTTTAAACGCAGGCCCCCGAAACTTCTTCTTGGTGGGCAAAAGAGTACTTTTTCCGCTTGAAATGGTCTGGATGTATTTGTCCAGGTCTTCTCCGAAGAGTCGTCCTCCATGGAAGGGGAACCCTACCAGGAGCTTCTTGCATGGGGGCTCTGCCTCCCAGCTCTTTAACCATAAGAGTCTTCTCATATGGATAAGGGATAACGATAAACGTGACGCTTGCTGGATAGAATCCTTAATCGCATCTACCGTAAAGCGTATGGCCCTAGGGACGTCCGAAAATTCTTCTGCCTGCTGGGCAGGAATACGTTTAAGCATCTGCTTAGCTTGATCCGATAATGCTTGTGCAACCCCAATTGCAGCCACAGCTGGCTGCACTACTGCCCTTGCAGTAGTGAAGGAGGTTTTAAGTAGCGTTTCCAAGCGTTTATCAACCGGATCCTTGAACACCTGTATGTTTTCTACAGGGCATGTTAAAGATTTGTTAACACATGAGATGGCCGCGTCTACAGCCGGGGCTGCCCATCTCTTGGAAAATTTCTCTTCCATAGGATATAAGGCAGAGAATCTTTTTGGTGGTACAAAGATTCTATCTGGCTTGGCCCAATCTTGGAACATAACTTCCTCTAGTAGAGGATGGATCGGAAAAACCGCATTGGTTTGAGGCGCTCTTAGTGAGCCCAAAGCTGAGACCGTTGATACTTGGAGATCTGGTACTGGCAAGTTGAACGTCCTATGGACCAAGTCTGTTAAAACTTGAACCCACCAGCTCTCACTTTGGGAGGCTGCGCCAGACTCCTCCGTACCCGGATCCTCGATCCCTGAACCTACTTGGTCCTCGTCCAAGAGGTCTTCCAATTCCCCTGCGGAAGGGACCTCCTCATCTGAGGGTTCACGCTCGGGCGACGGAGATCTATTCCGTTTTTTGCCCTGCATAGCCTTGGCTATCATTTTTTCCATTCTTTTTTCCATCTCCTTTAGAGAGGTGGACAGTACCTCGTCCGTGACCACCCTAGGGTTGGACTGACCCGTGCCAGCTCCAGCCCCGGGTTTCGATGGTCCCACCAAGGCTCCCTCTGGGGAAAGTAGCGGTATGACTTTGTCCGAGACCTCAGATCCTCTGGGGGAATCCCCACCTCTTGTACCCTCTGAACCAGATGCCATGGTACAATACCGAGGTACGCCCGCTACTTAACGGTGTTTGGGAAAATAAATAGTTGTTGCCCAAAACCTTTCTGGGGAAAAAAATGCCTTCCTTATTAATTTGTTTGGTTTTTCTTTCTTTGGTTTAAAAAAAAAAAAAATTCTGTCCCCCTTTAGTAGTATTAAGGGTAAAAGACAGTCTTTTTGAAGACTGTAATACTCTTCTTTGGCCACTGTGTGTCCTCGGCGCCCCACTCTGCCGCTCTGGTCCTTCCTCTCTCAGTTCCAACACTTCACTGAGCTGGGAACTTTTTGGAAGGGCCGCCCCTTCCTTTTACCTACAGGCCCGCCCTTCCCCTGTCAGCAAACGGCGCGAAATTGCGCCCATATCACGGGGACGCGCGCGCCCGCCGGCGGAGGGGGGGGGAGGGGGCCACACGAGGAGGTCAGAGGCTGATCCTGCCGTCCAGGCCAGGATCCACAGAGCGGCATTTTTTCCTGCAGCAACCGCCTGGACCTCTCTGAGCAGGCTTGCAGGTAGGAGCATTCACTCCCTTTTACATAAGAAACCTCAGTAGATTCCCAGGGGCTTCTCTTAGAGAGAATTGTCACTATACACACAGGCCCTCTTTCAATGCTTTCTAGCACCAGTTGCAATACTACCAGGGAGGTCACGATTATGGGGAATATATACATACAGAGTCATCCTATCCTAAGATATGTGACTCACCTTGCCAGATGCAGCGCATAAACCATAGGCATGTCCCACTGTGACCTTCCCCCAGAAAAAACCTGCTGCGAACAAAGTTCCGCAAGTTTCCCCTTCACTTACCTGCTCCATGCCGCAGGACTTTGCACAGCAAGAGGTCCAATCTTCCCCCATCTCCGTGGGGCGTCTAGACCTTCAGGCCCTGGGTTCCTATGAAGGATCCACTGTCCTGGGCCCATACAGCACCCTGGCAACAGAAACATTAGGCCCCCAAAGGTTTCTAAGTTCTGGGCCCAGAGTCCAGCTCTCTGTGACAGAAAGCATTATGGGCTATACCCCAATGGTTTGGGGTCCGGTTACTGACCACTTTAGCACTGAGGCCTTTGGACAGAACCGGTTAGCCCACCTTAATCCCAAGGATGTGGAGGCAAGCTAAACCATGACCAACACCTAAGACACTGGCGAAAAAACTGAGGTACTCCTCCTATGGGAGGGGGTTATATAGGGAGGGGCACTTCCTGTTTTTGAGATTGCCAGTGTCCATCACCTGAAGGTACTCCATATAACCCATATAGTAATGAATATGCCGCTCTGTGTCCCGTGATGTACGATAAAGAAAGTTGTATCCCTATTGTGGGGTCACCAGTATGGCATTTGCAAAATTTTAATCATATCCCCTCTCAAGCGTCTTCTCCAGAGAGAATAAGTTCAGTGCTCGCAACCTTTCCTTGTAACCAATATCCTACAGACCCTTCATTAGCTTTGTTGCCCTTCTTTGTACTCGCTCCATTTGCAGTACATCCTTCCTGAGGACTGGTGCCCAGAACAGGACAGCATACTCCAGGTGATGCTGGACCAAAGTCTTGTAGAGGGGGATAATTATCGCTTTATCCCTGGAGTTAATCCCTTTTTAACGCATGCCAATATTCTGTTTGCTTTGTTAGCATCAGCTTGGCATTGCATGCCATTGCTGAGCCCATCATCTACTAGGACCCCCAGGTCCTTTTCATCCTGGGTTCCCCTAGAGCAGGGGTCTCAAACTCCCGGCCCGCAGGCCATTTAAGGCCCGCGGACCGAAATTTTGCGGCCCTTGGCCCCCTCCCCGTGCTGTGCGATATTTTGCGGGCCCTGGCCCTCTCCCCGTACTGCCGGTGAAGTACCTCACAGACACCGGCAAAGCAGGGGTCGGCTTCAGGTGACGTCAGCGGCACGGGGGCGGCGCCGACGTGACGTCCGCACTGACCTGGTGCGACGAGTCTCGGCCTGCTACGCCTACCTATGCAGCTAGTGCGGTGCACCTGACCCTGATAAGTCAATACCAGTACTGCCAGGGAGAAAAGGGGGCGCTGGGGGTGTCGCTGATGAATAGGTGCGGGGTGTGAGCAGGCCTACAGTACAAACTGAATGGTTAGGGTGCTATGTTGCTGGTGGATGATGGGGGTGCTACTGCTGGGGGGGGGTGTTGCTGGTGGATGATGAGGGTGCTACTGCATCCCAATGGTACAACAACACCCCATCATCCACCAGCAACACCCCACCCCCCAGCAGTAGCACTCCCATCATCCACCAGCAACACCCCCTCCCCATTCCCCCTACCCCCCTGTGGTAGTAACATGAGCTGATGGATGATGGGGGTGCTACTGCTGGGGGGGGGGGTGTTGCTGGTGGATGATGAGGGTGCTACTGCAGGATGTGGGGTGTTGTTGGATGATTGGGATGCAGTATCACCCTTATCATCCACCAACAGCCCCCTCCCCATTCCCCCTATGGTAATAGCATAAGCTGATGGATGATGGGGGTGCTACTACTGGGGGGGAGTTGTTGCTGGTGGATGATGAGGGGGATACTGCATCCCAATCATCCAACAACCCCCCCCCCAGCAGCAACATCCCCATAATCCGTCAGCTCATGCCATCACCACAGGGGGGTAGGGGAATGGGGGGGTGTTGCTGGTGGATGATCGGAGTGCTACCTCTGGTGGAGGGTGTTGTTGGGTGATGAGGGGCGCATGATGGGGCATTATAGTTGAGGGGCACATGATGGGGGCATTATTTGTATGTCAGACCATATTCGCTCAGCCCTGATAGTAAATTTCTGTGGGTGGAACAAGCGCTCAGCCTATCAGGGCTGAGCAAATATTGTCTCACTGCCCTAATAGGCTGAGCGCTCATCCATGTGATTGGCTGGCAGTGCAGAAAGAAGAAGAGGAAAAAAGGAGTAGTTCGCAGGTGGCCCTCCCATATAGAGAAGAGTGAGTGTGTATGTGACTGCAGCCAGAGTCATAGGGACTATCCTGGAGAGTGAACATTAGAGGTGGCAGAGGCGCAATCTGTGACGCAGTGACGTCCCTGTAGGATAGAGCTGTTGTAGGCAGTACAGTTGAGACAAACTAGTGTTATGTACAGTGCAAATACGTTTTTGTCTTCCAGCCCCAGTCATGTCTTTCTCAAAACCTGCTTTAAAGAGAAAGGTTGATGATGAGCACAGAATTTTTCAGAAGAAGTGGGAGATGGAATTTTTTTTGTGGAGCACAGGGGCATTCCGACTTGTCTTATATGCACCGAGAATGTTGCGGTGCACAAGGAGTACAATATCAGACGTCATTATATAACTAGACATGCTGAGGAGTATGCCAAATACCAGGGAGATGAGAGAGAGGCCCAGGTCACTAAACTTAAAAAATGTCTACTGAGGCAACAAGAGTTTTTCAAGAAAGCAAATAAAGAGAGTGATGCAGCAGTCGAAGCTTGTTACATGGTGAGTGAGATGATAGCTAGGGCAGGAAAGCCATTCAAAGAAGGCGAGTTCATCAAAAAGTGCATGTTACAGGCTGCAGGTATAGTCTGTCCAGAAAAGAAGGGTCAGTTTAACAACATCAGCCTTTCAGCCAACACAGTGGCAGAGCGCATTTCTGACCTGTCAGGTAACATTTATGAGCAACTGTGTGAAAAAGCTAAAAATTTCCACACATACTCGCTCTTGATGAGAGCACAGACGTTACTGACACTGCGCAGCTCGCAATATATGTCCGTGGTGTGGATGACAATTTTGAAGTGTTGGAGGAGTTGCTCACAGTTATTCCAATGCATGGCCAGACCACTGCTCAGGAGATATTCCGCCAGCTGTGTAAAGCCATTGTGGATGCTGGCTTATTATGGAAGAATTTTGTAGGAATAACAACTGATGGAGCGCCATCAATGACAGGGAGGGAAAATGGGCTTGTGGCACAGGTTCAAAGAAAGCTACAAGAGGAGGGTGTGGAAGAGGCCATTGCTCTGCACTGCATTATCCATCAGCAGGCTTTATGCAGCAAATGCCTGAAGTTTGACAATGTGATGTCTGACGTTGTGAAATTGATCAAACATATCAGATCCAGGGGCTTGAAGCATCGGCAGTTCTGCGCCTTTTTAGAGGAAATAGAGTCAGTATATGAGGATGTTATATACTTCACCGAGGTGCGTTGGCTTAGCAGGGGAAACGTCTTAAAGAGGTTTTTTGAGTTGAGAGCAGAAGTTAAAGCCTTCATGGAGATGGATGGGGTGGTTGTTCCTGTACTAAGTGATCCCAAATGGCTCATGGACTTGGCTTTTCTTGTTGACATCACACAGGAGCTGAATATACTAAATAAGAAGTTACAAGGCCAGGGGCAGCTTGTCACGGTTGCCTATGACAATGTCAGGGCATTCACTGCAAAACTCGTGTTATGGAAAGCCCAGCTTTCTCAGACAAACCTCTGCCATTTCCCAACATGCAAGGTGCTCATGGACTCAGGCACACCATTCAGCAGCATTAAGTATACTGATGACATTGCAAAGCTACAGGAAGAATTTGATGACAGGTTTGTGGACTTCAAGACACACACAGCCACTTTCCAAATGTTTGCTGACCCCTTCTCCTTCAATGTGGAAGATGCACCCCTGTGCTTCAAATGGAGCTAATTGATCTGCAGTGCAATTCTGAACTCAAAGCGAAGTTCAGGGATATAAATGGAAAAACAGACAAGCTTGGACAATTTATGAGAGAATTGCCCTACAACTTTCCTGAGATTTCCAGGATGTTCAAGCGGATCATGTGCCTTTTTGGGAGTACCTATCTGTGTGAAAAGCTCTTCTCCACCATGAACTTTAATAAGTCAAAGTACAGGGCCAAACTTACTGATGAGCATCTTCAAGCCATATTGAGGGTGTCAGTTGCTTCCTCACTCAAGCCAAATGTTGCTGAGCTGTGTAGGAGGAAGCGCTGCCAGGTCTCTGGCAACAAGAAGTAGGAGGTAAGAGAAACCTATGTTCTTTACAACCGTTAATATTTAGAACTATTATTAAGATTGCATCAGTTGTACATTTTAGAATTTTGGTCCAATACTTGATGCGGCCCAGCCTCACCCAGCCTCTACCTCCAGTGGCCCCCAGATAATTTGAGTTTGAGACCCCTGCCCTAGAGGTTCACCCTCTAGTGAGTAGATTGCATTCATATTTTTGCCACCCAAATGCATTATTTTACATGTTTCCTCTTAATGCAACTACCCAGGCTTTAACCACTGTCCGACCGACCCACGTGCATATACTGCGGCAGTGTGGCTCTCCTGCATGAAATCACGTACCTGTGCGCAATTTTACTCTTCCGGGTCTGCAGCGACAACCGGCAACTAACTCCCGATGTGATTAGAAACAGCAGAAGCCAGTGTGTCCGGCGGACCTCAAGTCCGCGGGACCTGCTGATCATTTCTGAGAGGCAGAACGGCTGTCTGCCTATGTAAACAAGGCAGATTGCCATTCTGTGACAAAGGAAAGACAGATATCCTATGTTTCTTGCAAAGCAGGAACACTGATCTCTGTCTTCCCACAGTTAAAAGCATCCCCCACACTGTTAGAAAGCACTCTCTAGGGCAGTGTTTCTCAATTCCAGTCCTCAGGCCCCCCCAACAGGTCAGGTTTTCAGGATTTCCATTATTTTGCACAGGTGATTTGATCAGTTTCACTGCCTTAGTAATCACCACAGCCTTTTCATCTGAGGGAAATCCTGAAAACCTGACCTGTTGGGGGGGCCTGAGGACTGGAATTGAGAAACACTGCTCTAGGGACACATTTAACATTTTGATCGCCCCAGATGTCAACCGCTTCCCTGTCAGTCAGTGTCATTAGTACAGACACAGTGCATATGTTTTAGCACCGATAACTGTATTGGTGTCACTGGTCCCCAAAAAAGTGTCAAAAGTGTTACTTGGTGTCGGATTTGCCTGCCGCAGTCCCGCTACAAGTTGCCAATTGCCACAATTACTAGTAAAAACAAAAATAAACAATATCCCATAGTTTGTAGACGCTGTGCAAACCAATGTAAGCTTATTGGGATATGTTTTACCGAAAAACATGTAGCAGAATACATATTGGCCTGAATTGGTGAAGAAATTTGATTTGCCACTTTTTTTTATTAGATGCGTTTTATAGCAGAAAGGAAAAAAAAAAGTGTTCTTCAAAATTGTCGGTCGCAAAAATAAAAAAACACAGAGGTGATCAAATACGACCAAAAGAAAGCTCAATTTGTGGGGAAATAAGGACATCAAATGTTATTTGTGTACAGCGTTGCACGAACATGCAATTGTCAGTTAGGTTCCTGTAACACTTTAAGCCTTATACAGGGGGTGAGGGGTACCACAAAGACAAACAGATATCAAGCTTTTTGAAATAGGATTTGGGCACTCAGGCTGGAGCATGTTGCAGGAAATAAAAAATAACAGAGGTCTTTCATTTTAAGGAGATTTATTCTGCCAATTAGAGATAGGAGGAGCTTATTCCAGGCCTAAACAATCTGCTTTAGTTGTGACACGAGTGGGGCTAAATTTAGAGGCATATAATAGTTTATATAGGCAGTAGGTAAGGGATGAGACCACACAGCTGGAGTCTGGGTTCTGCCACTGTCCTGACTCCATCATCCAGTGGCAAGATAGACGATTTGGCCCAATTGACTTTAAGGCCGGTTTCACACTGAGGCGTGGACCCGCGGTGACGGTATAGCCGCGCTACTTGTAGCGTGGCTATACCATCGTGTTTACCGCGATATTCGGGCGCTAGCGGTGAGGTTTTAACCCCCGCTAGCGGCCGAAAAAGGCTTAATACAGCCCGCGTTGCGGCGGTATTACCGCGCTTTCCCATTAATTTCAATACCGCGGTAAAGATGCGGCTAGCAGGACTTTTGGAGCGCTCCTGCTAGCGCATCGCTTCAATGTGAAAGCCTTCGGGCTTTCACATTGAAGAGTACAGGGCATGATTTTTCATGCGGTATAGCAGCGCTATTTTTAGCGCTGTACCGCATGAAAAACGTCCCAATGTGAAAGGGGCCTAAGGCTCAAAAAGAAGGCAAAGTCATTTAGTATATGCAATACTTCACAGTAAGGGCCCTGGATTCCTAAGAAACAAGATCAGATTGTCAGCGTACAGCGCTAGACATTCTTGGATGGATCCCATCTAAATGGCCCCAACCGCCAGGAATGACCTAAGTGCCATCGCCAAGGGCTCGATTGTTAAAGCAAAAAGGAAGGGAGAGAGGGGGCACCCCTGCCTAGTGATCCTGTCCATTTTAAAAAACGGGGGAGACAGAGTCCCAGCCTGATCGCCACCTTTGGGTTGCTTTAGAGCATTGTGATCCATCATTTAAAGAGGCCCAAAACCCAGAAGGTTCAGAACCTTGTGCATATACTGCCAGTCGGAGTCAAAATACTTTTCTATGTCTATGTCCATGGGCTTTTCTATGTCTAAGGCTACTTTCAAACTGAGGCTTGCGTCGTCGGTGGTAGAGCGCCGCTTTTTTTAGCGGAGCTTTACCATAGTTTTTGCCGCGCTATTTGGCTTCTAGCGAGGGGAAAAAGGGTTAAAACTACCCGCTCTTTTTCCTGCAATGCAACAATTTCAGAGTTATGGTCTTTGCGTGCCAATTTAAATAACGGATGCATGCTCTCCTTAAAACTGCCTTGACCGCATTCCCACACCACAGGATGCCCAGCTGAATCCACATTAGTGGTCCAATATGAGGCGATAGATGTTTGGAATTGGGAGGATACCTAATCAACCTGGAGATAACTTCCAAGCACCCTTCTGAGGTCCGGTAGGAAGTGCAAGGATATTTGATGAGTTATGCTCAGATATTCCCCAAGCCAAGTAGGCTTGCAGTAGTGATAAAAAGGAGGGTTACCAAAAGCTAGGTCAATCCTGGCTGATGACTGTGCATTTAGAGGGGCCTTACCAACACCAGAAATCCCAACTGTAGAGGCCCAGGAAAGAAGCTCAGCAGAGCCTGGCCTGTTAGGGTTTAAAATATCCAAGGCAGTGTCAAGAACAGTATTAAAGTCACCCGCCAGCACCATGGGAAGATGAGCGTAGGGGCCAATTTGGTGAGCAAGTCATATAATAATTGAGGCTGAAAGAGTAGGGGTAGGTACACATTCACAGTGACCAATTTATGGTAGCAAATATCCACGACCACAGCCACATAATCGACCACCCAGATTAGAAAGCATCTGAAGTATGGTACAAGGAATGGCCTTACTAATGAGGATGGAGACCATTCTGGAGACTGGTGAGCTGGTTTGAAGAACATCCCTGCTGTTGTACTAGCAGAGGCGGCTCTCTAATTAGGCGGTTGCCTAAGGCCCCGCGCTTCCAGGGGCCTCGCAATCTGCCTAACCTGTGTGTGGGAATGTCCCCCCGATTAGTGTCCCCAGGGCCATCTCTAACGCGGGACAAAAGCCTGTGCTCAGTGCGCTGCGGTGCCGGCAACTAGTAGCAGGGGCAGAACTGACTGACCACTTGAGCACCGTCCGAAGGTCTCATGGTCAGTGGACGGCTGCACGTACTCCCCTCCCCCGGCTCAAGGCCCCCCCCTTCTGCCGCGCTCTGCAAGTCTCCTGCCATGTGCAGCAGAGCGCGTATAATGGCCGCAGCGGTTGTGCCTTCTCTGCTCTCTCCTCCGATGGACGGTTGCAGAGCTGGCGCCTGACAGTCATCGAGGAGCCAGTCTGCCACAGCCTACAGGTACTGTCTTATGGTCCTGCCCGACACTGACAGCATCCTGTGTAGTATGTCACCTCCCGAGCAACCTTACACACACAGCCCTGGTATTATGACATCCTCCGACATATGATGCCACTTACTGACCGTCACCCTGCCATAATCCTTCTCCTCATCATCCCTTGTTCCTGGCATACCACCACCCTACTTCCTGTCATCATACTTCCCACTGTCAGCTTCCTACCAACTTACCCCCTGTCATCATCTCTATCCTCATAAACCCCTGTGCCTGTTATCCTACTACCCCACCCCCTGTCATCTTCATCCCCCCTGCACCGCCAGCTCCTTCCACCCTCCCCCTGCCATCTTCATCGCCCCTGCACCACCAGCTCCTTCCAGCCAGCCCCTGTCATCTTCATCCCCCCCCTGCACCTCTCTGCCAGCCTCCTACCACTCCACCCCCTGCCATCTTCATCCCCCCTGCACCGTCAGCTCCTTCCACCCACCCCGTCATCTTTATCCCCCCTGCACCGCCAGCTCCTTCCACCCACCCCTGTCATATTCATCCCCCTGCACCGCCAGCTCCTTCCACCCACCCCCTGTCATCTTCATCCCCCCTGCACCGCCAGCTCCTTCCACCCACTGACATCTTCATCCCCCCTGCACCGCCAGCTCCTTCCACCCACCCCCTGTCATCTCCATCCCCCCCACCCATGTCATATTCATCCCCCTGCACTACCAGCTCCTTCCAGCCACCCCCTGTCATCTTCATCCCCCCTGCACCTCTCTGCCAGCCTCCTACCACTCCACCCCCTGCCATCTTCATCCCCCCCCTGCACCGTCAGCTCCTTCCACCCACCCGTCATCTTTAACCCCCCCCCCTGCACCTCTCTGCCAGCCTCCTACCACCCCACCCCCTGCCATCTTCATCCCCCCTGCACCGCCAGCTCTTTCCACCCACCCCGTCATCTTCATCCCCCTTGCACTGCTCTGCCAGCCTCCTGTCATCTTCATCCCCCTGCACCACTCTGCCAGCCTCCTACCACCCACCCTGTTATCTTCATTCCCTTGCCCGCCAGCTCCTACCACCCCACCCTTTGTCATCTTCATCCCCCTACACCGCTTTTCCAGCTCCTTCCACCCACCCCCTGTCATCTGCCTGCACCGCTCTGCCAACCTCCTACCACCCACCCTGTCATCTTCATCCCCCTGTACCCCTTATCTGGCATCCTACCACCCTGCCTCCTGTCATTATCATCCTTATTCCTCCTGTACCCCACCTCTAGCATCCTATCACCCTACTCCCTATCATTAAAGGGGAGATATGATCTCAGCATCTCACCCCAATGCTGCCACATCACCCCAAACTGCATCCTGTCATCCAACCAACTTTAACTCAACATTTGCATCACACACCACAATACTGCCCTGTCACCCAGTGAGCGGTAAGGATGTGCTGTAACCTCTAGCAAACAATCAGTGAGCGATAACGATAAGCAGTAACCCATATCAACCAACCAGTGAGCAGTATAAATGTGTAGTAACCTCTAGCAACAAATCAGTGAGTGATAATAAGGAGTGACCTATAGCAACCAATCAGTGAGCTGTAATAATGTGCAGTAACCTCTTGCAACCAATCAGTGAGTGGTAATGATGTATAGTAACCTCTATCAACCAATGGGTAAACTGTAATGATGTGCAGTAAACTCTAGCAATCAATGGGTGAGGGGTAATGATGTGCAGTAACCTCTAACAACCAATCAGTGAGCCTGGAGCAATGAGCGAGTGTGGACCAGTTTTTTTTTTAGATAAGTCTATGTGCGTGTTTGATTTTTGGGATGTTGGCGTAGAGAGGGAAATGTTTGCCCAGGGTCCAATCAATATTAAAGATGCCCCTGGGTGTCCCCAGGCTGGCTGAGTGAGCAGACCAGCACACACTTGGGTAAAGCCATGGAGGTTTCAGCCAGCTGTAACACCTCCCTCAAACAGAGAACATCTCATCAGCTACAGCCAACATCAGGCTCTACTGCTGTCTTAGCCTTCTCCCAAAGCCTGCACTACATTGCATGGCAGGAGTTGTAGTTCACCACACCACACACTAGATTTGCCCCCCCGGTGTCTGTGCTCTGCAGAGACTACACCTCCCAGAATACACTGCAGGGTACTCAAAGCGAATGTGTCTGCTTCTCCTGCTTGTAGGGGATGGAGGAGTGTATAGAAGGATCACCTGTCTGCACTCTGTCTGTGGCTCTAATGTTTTGGTGGTTGCTGCAGCAATGTGGTGTTAACCTGTTAGCCAGGTGACATTTTGCTTGTCATTACCGTAAGACCATCTCTTGTATCATGTTGCACAGTCTTTTCCTATTGTGGAAGTGAGTGGGGCCTCATGACTAAGATTTGCCTAAGGCCTCACAAAGCCTAGAGCCGCCTCTGTGTACTAGAACTAAAATTCAGAGAAAAGGTCTGGTATACAGCCTAGTCCCGAAACTGGAAAAAAAACACACTAGGCCCAACCGCAGTTCATGAAGAGTTTGACTGTTCTTGTTGACTCTTCAGTGTCTCCAGGAGAGACTAGCAGTGTAGCTTCACCAGAGTTAAGGCGACAGGGGATCCAAAGACCCAGGTCCTCTAAGAAAGATAGTGCAACATTGGAGGTATTGTGAGATAAGAAAGTGGAGGGGTGATTGGCATCACCAGAAAGGTATAAATGACAGGTGTAGAGTAACCCGTTGGAAGCCCAGGGTGCAAGTATAGCATCAGAATTGAATACTGTACATAATATAATTCAACTCAATAGATGAGATGTTAAGATGTCTGTTTTGAATAAGGGACTGGGCTTTTGGTCAAAGAGCAGGATGGACCAATTTGCTGTACAACAGGACTTGTATTGGTTATATAGGAAATTAAGGTTAAAGGAGTTCTCTGACCTAAAACTTTTAACCCCCGCTGTGCCCGGGCTGTAAAAACTATACAAAATAAACTTTCACTTACCTGCCTACGATCCCCCGTTGTTCCGATATCGCCGTCCCGTTCTCCGGTCCCGGTCTCTTCCGCTTCCTGCGTGTCGGTGACTCATAGTGCGCTCAGCCTATCAGCGGCCGCAGCAATGTCCCGTCGCGGCCGCTGATAGGCTGAGCGCACTATGAATCACCGACACGCAGGAAGCGGAAGAGACCGGGACGGCGATATCGGAACAACGGGGGATCGTAGGCAGGTAAGTGAAAGTTTATTTTGTATAGTTTTACAGCCCGGGCACAGCGGGGGTTAAAAGTTTTAGGTCAGAGAACTCCTTTAAAAGCTTTATTTTTGGGGACGGCCACAAACCAAGACTGTAATCAGATCTTTATCAGTAGATAAACTGAATTTGCATGAAAGTGTAATATCGTTCCATCAACATTGTGTCCAGGGGTAGAATTATTTGTTTTAAAAAGTGGAGAAAGAAGTTTTCAGATATTTGAATAAGAGCGTACACTAGAGCAGCACGATTCTGGATAAAATGAGAATCACTATTTTTTTTTATTGATTTTTTTTTTTTTAAACAGAGGTGCTTTATTGAGAGGTAAAAAACAAGTATAAATGAAAAAAAAACATGTTGAGGTTTATTACCATTATTTACAAGGATGATGCACATCCATGTCATAAGGAACCATCAAGAACCATTGTAAGACCAGTACGAATCACTTGATTTTTGCTTAGAATAAAGATCACGATATTCTAACGATTCTTTGTGCAACATCGTTCACATACAAAAAAAATTATTGGGCCAACTATACTGTTTATTTAGTTTAATTGACGTGTATTTTTCCCTAAAAATTGCATATGAAAGATCGCTGCGCAAATACAGTGTAACATAAAATATTGCAACAACCACCATTTTATCCTCATATTTTGAATCAAATATTTCCACAATTGTTAATGTTAGTATGGATTTATTTACAATTTCGGGCTAGAAATTTAATCCGACGTGGGATAGAGAATGTATCCTGTTTTTGGATACACAGATTTCAATGAAAGACTGATCAGTGATTTATATATCAAACCTACTGATGGCAATCAGCCCCTTAATTTTTTTATCTTTCATACTGCAGCAGATTTTAAATCTCTCTCACATGTTACTGATAAGGAGTTGGTAAAATAGAGGTTAGAAATAACACAGGACAGGCTATGCAAGATGGAATTCCCTTTGATTATGCTCAGAAATGCATGAGCAGGGCCGGCCTTTGGGGTGTGCGGTTGCACAGGGCGCCATAGCAACAAGGGTTAATATCGCCCGCGTACTAAGTAGTGGGCGGGGGGGGGCATGACAGGCGCCTGGCTTTGCGGGGGTGGGTTGCAAGCTACACCCGAGCGAGCCGTCGGCACACCCGGGACCCGGCCGCAATGATCCCCCTTCTCTGTGACAGCGCCGCAGGTCTGATGAGTCTCGGCTGCCTGTGACTGTCTCACAGTCACGCAGCCGAGCAGTGAAGCCGCCTCCCCCTTTTCTGCACTGTGCTGTGTGTGCACTGCAGAACGCGGCAAGCACATTATCTGGGGGGTTCTGTATTGTAGGGGGGCCCTGTATTGTAGGGGTGGTTTCTGTATTGTAAGGGGGGTCTGTTTTGTAGGAGGGGGGAGTTCTGTATTGTAGGAGGGGGTTCTGTATTGTAGGAGGGAGGGGGTTCTGTATTGTAGGGGGTTCTGTATTGTAGGGGGGTTCTGTATTGTAGGGGGTGGGGTCTGTATTGTAGGAGGGGGTCTGCTCTTTAGGGGTAAATCTGTATTGTAGAGGGAGTTCTGTATTGTAAGGAGGGGGTCTGCACTGTAGGGGTGGGTCTGTATTGTAAGGGGGGTCTGCACTGTAGGGGGAGGGGTCTGCACTGTAGGGGGGTGTATGTGTAACATAAAGGTGTCTAGAGCTGTGGGGGGCTGTGTAATGTAAAGGGGTGCAGGGTGCTGTGTAATGTATAGGGGTCAAGAGATACAGGGTGCTGTGCAATGTAATGTGCAATGACCCCTATCCAGTGGTGCAGGGTGCTGTGTAATGTAAAGGGGCCGAGGTGTAGGGTGTTGTGTAATGTAAAGGGGTCCAGAGGTGTAGGGTGTTGTGTAATGTAACGGAGTCCAGGGGTGCAGTGTGCTGTGTAATGTAAAGGGGCCCAGAGGTGTAGGGTGCTGTGTAATGTAACGGGGTCCAGAGGTGCAGGGTGCTGTGTAATGTAAAGGGGTCCGGAGGTGCGGTGCTGTGTAATGTAACGGGGTCCAGAGGTGCAGGTTGCTGTGTAATGTAATGGGTCCAGAGGTGCAGGGTGCTGTGTAATGTAAAAGGGCCCAGAGGTGCATGGTGCTGTGAAATGTAAAGGGGTCCAGTGATGCAGGGTGCTGTGTAATGTAAAGGGGTGCAGAGGTGCAGGGTTTATGTGTAATGTAAAGGGGTGCAGAGGTGCAGGGTTAATGTGTAATGTAAACTGGGTCCAGAGGTACAGGGGGCTGTGTAATGTAAAGGGGTCCAGAGCTGTGGGGTGCTGTGTAATGTAAAGGGGGCCCAGAGGTGCAGTTGTGGAAAGGGGTACACAGTAGTGACAGATATTGAAGGATGAAGGGGGCACAGTGGGGTGTTTTTACATTTTACCGTGGGGGGGGGGCAGATATAGGATCCGCCCCGGGGTGCCAAAATGATCTAGGTACGCCTGGCAGGCCACAGGTGGATTCTGCCGGAAAGACGGCTTGGGCGGCTGTCCTTGCCTTGCTATGAGGAGCAGGAGCTAATATGCCATGCGCACTGAGAAGACAGAGGGCAAGAATCCACAGAGGCAGGCAGCAGATGTAAAAAAAATTTCTGTAACTTTTTTTACTGCTTAATGTCTGTTTTGTATTTTCTTATTTATATAGGGTGTTTCTTAAAGGAACAGAAAATTCAAAAGTTAAAAAATACTTTATTGTAACTAGAAAATGCATTTCCTGAGGAAAATGCGAGAGAATGCTGAATTGCTGAGCCCGCACCAAAGCCATTCACCATATCCACTATACTATCTTTAGGACACACAGATCCTTTTTTCTATCTGCAAAGTAGAGTGTCCTGACTTCCTGGTCGCCCCTCCCCCCTCAAGAGGGTTTCTCCCCCCCCAGGTCAGTGAGGAGGATTTCACTGAGTTAAAGAAAGCTATTTAGGGAAAGAAATACCATTACAAACACCTTTAATTCACACACCAAATACATGAAATAAGCCTTCAAACAAACCTTAATAAATCCACAACCGTACATGCGATCGATACAGCGCCTTTACCGTTTGAAAGACACGGCCCTTGTGAACGCACCGATATGAAATTTATGTTGATAAACTTAAAAATGTGGCCATGTCAGCGATTTAGAAAAGAGTGTTTTTGTGCGTTTTGCTGGGAAATGTTTTGGACTTTTTAACATGACAGTCAATGAGAGAAATTTTGGGACTCTTGTCCTTTAGAAGCTCCAGGAACTGAAAGTAAAATGCCTATCACAAAACTGACCACATTGCCTGAAACCAGACAAAAATACCTACGTTTTGATATATAAATTGTGTATGACAAGTAGATCTTTGTTCCCCCTTTTTTTAAAGATAATTTTTTTTTCAATGATCTGTTTTGTAATGGTCACATAAAGGAGAAAAAAAAGGGGAGCGGAGGGCGCACCGACCTAGTGTGATACTGATAAAATGAATTTATTCAAATATTAAAATCAATAGTTATACTCACAAAATTGGAGTTAAAATCAGGCTTTAAAATTAGTGCAGCAGATGTCCAGCAACAATGGTGGGACATTATTTTGCTACAAAAATATCTAGAAGTCAATAGAATCCCTAGAGGGTTGAGGATTAACAAATTGGTCAATTTTCTAGATGAGGATTTACATCAGGAGTGGGTCACAAAAATGCGCCAGTATAATAAAACATGGTTAGAAATGATCATTAAACAGAGGGAAAGGAATATGGAGAACATAAAAATTGGCATTAGTAATGTACAGAAGGTTTTGGCTGTATTTATCGACATAGAAGGGTTCTCAGAATGGGATACTAATATAAATGAGCAAATTATGGAATTTGAATCAGAAATGATAATTCGAAAGTCGAGGAAATTTGAAAGAGACAGACAAGACTACCTATCAGGATGTGAATTCAACTGGAGGAGAGAGCAGACTCTGCCACCTCCAGAAGAAGAAACACAGAGGCGTCAGCCTCCCTACGAACCACCCTCAATTAGAATATACAATACGAAATATCAATAACCGTCCCACTAGCAATAATGGAAATAAAAACAAAAATAAAAATAAAAATAACAGCCATGAGAACAGGACAAAACAACAGTACAAAAATAGATCAAAATTTAAATATAGAAATACCAACGTTAGGAATAGAAACAATGGAGATATCTCTCACAGTGAACCTTTTAGATCACATGTACAGGATGACTTTCCTCCACCTCAGGCACTAAAGGAGGCCCAAGGGGCGACCAATGCGAACATGGCGCTTAATGAAGAAGTACCTGAAACAAACAACCCCACAAAAATTGACGACCAATCACAACATGAGGATATTCTAGATGTGGTGGAGCAGTCCCAAATAGAACCTATATTACAAGAAACCCTAACAGAGCCTACCAGCGAGAGTATTATAGGAGGATGCAAATCTAAAATAGCAACAATAGCCAAAAAAGACGTCAACACCTCTCCTTTTTTCAACAAATTCATACGCAACCTCACGGTGAAGCGGTTCTTTAGGCTCAAAGAAAATAATGGAGCACCCAGTGAGATTTTGGATGAGACTACTACATCATGTGAGGAAGAGCCATTGGAGGAAGATATACTAGACATATTGGAAGAATTGTATAATGAAGGAATGGTGGGGACTCCAAATGAACCCCTTGTCTCAACAGGCGAAGAGCCTATAATTGACACAAATTTTAGGGCCAAGTCAAGCTTCTACCCCCACTGGAACAAGGGCAACTTCATATCTACATTCTACGAGGTTGTCTTAAAAGAATTTAAAAAGGTCTGTGGAAAAGTAGCCAGAAAGGCAAAAAACTCCAATATAGACCTCGAGGCACCCCTAAACAGCCTGAAGAACAACTCAGACATTGATAATGGGGAGGGTAGTGCTGCGCTAATGAGTGGTGAGTGGATAGGTGAATAGGCAGGTGGGGGAAGGGAATGAAGATAAAGTGTAATTGAAATGAGGAGCAGTATAGCCCAAATGGCATCAGCATAAAAATAAATATAAAATGATCAGTGAACAATAACAGTACTGGTGTAAATCATATGACTCCACAGGTTCCTCTTAGTGTTATGAAATACACTATAAATAATGGTGCAAAAATTCCCAAGTAACTGTGCTAGGTGACACTTCTATACTGGTGATAAACAGTCCATCAACAGGGCTTGAAAAATATCAGCAAAAAATAGATAAGTAAAATTTCAACAGTCCAAGAAAGCAAAAGTTCAAGTGTGGGTCCGCAATAAGGAGTGAGAGGGGAATGGGTATCCAGTGATCCTTTTAAGGTGAATAAGGATGTCCCCTTACCTTACTGCTGTAAGGTAACAGCATATAGGTCCAACCACATTAGATGGTTCTCTCGATGGGCTCTGATCCAACAACGGCAGGTCCTCCTTGGAGTTCTCGTCCCAGATTGGTCAGTTTCTCGCCCCAAAGAAATAAAGCATCGATGGTGTGATACCGTTTTAAAAAAATTTAATTCTCAAAGAAAATAGACAGGGGTACTCACATAATCCAAAATACAATTGGGCATGTAAAAAGAGGGGCAATCTGTCGCCAACGTCACCTCCGATACCTCTCAGTGGACTCATGCGCTTTCGTCACTATCATGTGACTTCCTCAGGAGTAGTGAGAGGCATAAAGGGGATCCTTTTTATAGGGTGACTTGTTTAGTAGGCTGTAAGTAAACTCAGCTGTTTGTCATGCAAGAAATGCAGCTGCAGCCATTTTCCCGTAGTCTGCTAGGCATTTATTAATAAAATCAAAAAATCCCGCCCAGCATGTAAAATATTTAAATTAATAGCATTCAGTATGGTGGGTGACATATATGGCATCTCATTTATATGGTTAAAAATGAAAAACTTAAAAAAAAAACTTTAAAAAACTTAAGACAATGGACGGAAACCATGGAGGAAGCAGACACAGAAGTCCCATTATAACATCATAACAATCTGTGTTGACAGTGCACAGCGTTCCGCCGGAAGTCCGGCAGCCGCCATTTTGTTATAGCTCAAGAGACGCCCCCAGCATCTCACAGAGCGCTGGGGGTGCATCTTTCAAAGTGAGCCATTCTGTCTGATGTCTGGTCGGGGGCCTGCACGGGGCCCCCCGACCTCGGCCAGCATCACAAATAAGGCTTCTCACACGTATCGGCGGCGTCCGTCGAAACGAGCGCCGCCGGAAGTGGAGCCGCGGCCACCTTGCAGCCACCGGAAGTGGAGCCGCGGGCATTTTTTTGAAGCCAATGATTATAAATGAAAGTGGAGCCGCGGCCACCTTGCAGCCACCGGAAGTGGAGCCGCGGGCATTTTTTTGAAGACAATGATTATTAAATGTTAATACACGGCATCCTCACAAGGGAGCATACAAGAAAGCCAATCAGAAATATGGGGAGCAGGAATTTATATATACATAATCACTCATAATGCACCAAGAGGGTTGAGGCTCGATATATTATATATTAAAATTATTTTGAGCCAGAATAATTTGTTAAAAAATTGTATATATGTTAAAAATATAAAAAGTTTAAATAAATGTATGTCGACATAATTATTTCATTAAATGGATATGCCACATAAGGTTAAAAAACGTAGATGACGTGTGCGAACAGATCCACATATACATATAAAAAACAATCTACGTCATCAATATTGGATAGCAAAAAAAAGAGAGCAGAGAGGGTAAGTGAAGCAAGAAATAAAATCGAAAAATAAAATCTTATCGGTCACTTAAAAAGCAATTAAGATCAAAATCTATGTTAAGACCTCGAGGAGCAAAAGTATCCAAAGTAAAAATCCAGCGAGATTCTAACTGGCTCAATGTTCTAACTTTATGTCCGCCTCGCCAGTGTCTCACATAGGGCTCTATGCCCCAAAATTTAAGATGTGACGGATCTTTATTGTGGTGGGTTAGAAAATGTCTTGATACACTATGTTTATCAAAGCCTTTAAGGATGTTTTGGACATGTTCTTTTATACGCACTCGTAATGCTCTTTTTGTCCGGCCTATGTATTGTAGACCGCAACTGCATTCGAGTGCGTATACAACTCCCTCTGTGTTACAGCAGATAAATTCTTTTATTTCGTATACATCTGTGCTAGTTGCAGTAAAATCTTTCTTCTTCTGGTTCGGTTTATGAGTTCTCAGACATGCGTAGCATCTTTTGCATGGAAAAAAACCTTTACCAGTAAAAAAGGAAAGGAAGTTGTTTTTATTTTTAGGCGGATCAGGCACATTCTTAACAATTTTGTCCCTAATAGTAGGTGCCCTTTTATATACGAATTTTGGAATCGGTGGAAGGACACTCCCCAGTTCTTTGTCAGTCAGTAGTATATTCCAATGGCGTCTAATGATTTTTTCAATGCGTTTATGTTGTATACTGTAATCGAAGATGATAGGCATCAAGTCTTTATGCATTTTTTGTTTAGGCTTATCACTCATGAGAGTCAGACATTATAATAAGAAAGGCCGATAAGGGTGGAGGCCTCGTTATACAGGATAGAGAACAGTACTTGGAAGAAGCTTTTAGACTGATCGAAGACAACACCACATATGAGAGACTACTATGGGACCCGACAACACTATACAATAAGGATCTTAAGAAACTTTTGGAAAAAGCTATACTAGATAAGATCCTGACAAAAAGTGAATTCAAATTCCTGTATTCCAAACACCCAGTAGTCCCACATTTTTATCATATCCCGAAGATCTATAAGAGCCTAGAGAGACCACCGGGTTGACCGATTGTTGCAGGAATTGATAGTCTATCCAGTAATTTGGGAAGTTATCTAGACTTCTTCCTGCAAAATCTGGTGACCAATTTACCATCCTTCATTAAGGACTCGGGACACGCCTTGGAAATTCTGACCTCATACAAGTGGGAAAGAGGATACAGGTGGCTATCACTGGATGTGGTATCACTATACACATGTATACAACATGAGTTTGGGCTCAGAGCCATCGAATATTACCTGGCGGAAGCACATCAATTCAACCCGCGGCAAGCGCAATTCATTCGTGACTGTATTGAGTTCACCCTCACCCACAATTACTTCTCTTTCCTGGATTGCTTCTACAGACAGATAAGGGGCACTGCTATGGGGGCCAGGTTTGCTCCCAGTTACGCAAACCTATTCATGGGATACTGGGAGTCCAAATACATATGGGACAACAACCCATTTGCAAAGAATCTGGTATTATACTCCCATTACATAGATGACCTCCTAATTATATGGAATGGCAGCGACGAAGAGTTGGGATTCCTGACACACTGCGGTAATAACCCGTTCGGAATTTCATTCACACACGTAGTGGACCAAGAATCACTAATATTCCTAGACCTAGAGCTGAGGGCAGAAAAAAATGGCAAGATACTCTCGAAGACCCATTTCAAACCAAGCGCAGGAAATTCATATCTTCACGCCTCAAGTCAACACCACCCAAGATGGATAAAAAATGTACCCTTTGGCCAGTTCTGTCGTCTAAAAAACGAACCTGCACTCAGAAGGAAGACTACGAAGCACAGAGCCTCGTATTGAGAGAAAAATTCAGGGAAAAAGGGTACGGTGAAACACACATTGAGGAAGCCTTCCAAAAATATCTCCAGCTCTATGAGAAAGATGGGTTAGTAAGTGACAAAACCGCGAAACATACTGAGGATGAAATCCCGACGGTACGGTTTTGCACTAGATATAATAGTAGGGCCCCCACTATACAAAAAATCTTCAAAAGAAATTGGAAAATGTTGGCAGCTGATCCATTCCTGAAGACCTGTATCCCACCCCACCACAATCTGGTATTCAGAAGACCTAAAGATCTGAGAAGCATGGTTGCCCTGAGCAAGGTTAAGAAAAACATCAACAAAAACAAAGGATTGGAAAGCCCCTGGACCACAATCTTTGATCAAAAAGGAAGTTATAAATGTGGTGTGAATACTTGCGGCAATTGCATACATATGCAACACAGGAAAAGAGATGTCATTGGGGTGGATGGAAGACGCCACATGATCAAACAATTCATCAATTGCGGAATTGCTTTCGTCATATACGGCATCATATGCCCATGTGGTCTATTATATGTGGGACGTACATCACGTCAACTAAGAACTAGGATGAACGAGCACAGGAGTAGTATTCTAACAAAAAAGGACAAAGGCTCTATACCTAGACATTTTAGAGAAGTCCATGACAGTAAAGTGGAGGGCCTAAAAGTGTTTGGTATAGAAGCCATCCAAAACGGTCTGGACAGCGGGAAAAAATATCAAATCCTCGGCAAAAGAGAGGCCTTGGTACTATGGTCCCGAATGGGTTAAATGAAGAAATCGAATTGCACACTCTAACATGAGAAATTATACATTTACGGGACAATAGTGAAAGAGGCCGACCAGATACAAGTCCGCCTAGTACTACATTTTATCCCTCTTATCCAAGTGTAATCCACCACTAGGGCCCCTTCCTTTTCCCCTCCTTTCTCAACCCCCCCCCATCCCCTAATTTCTGGCCTTTTAATACTTTTTTAAAATATAAATCAGAAACTCCATTAGATTAAAATGCATCAATACGAGCAAATGGATACAATAAGAAACTACAATAATCTAAACTTTATTTTGCATTCAAGCCATCAACAATGATGGCAATAGATATAATAGTAGGCACCATGTTATGCATCATGTAGCATCATTGAGGGATATTGTCACAATATATTTGTATGTTGCATCTTGTTTTTTGTAGATGTTTAGAGGGTCTGCAGTTCCCCCAATAAAGCCAATATGTGGGATATGGGTATGTATGCATGGGCGCAGGTACACACGTGATCACTGACTCAGTGTCGGATCGGCATTTCCCACTGTATGCATTCCCACTGAGGTCCCTGTGAGGTCCACGTTCACATCTTTTGGGGTCCCCTTTTGGGGTCTGGCTAGAAGCATAGGTTTTAGAAAAGAATTGTGTTTTAATGGAATGGGACGTTTTCACCCTCCGACCACTAGAGGGCGAACATCGATGTCTATCCTCCATAGTATAACACTACCATAGAGCGGTAGTGACGTTTCAGCCCTTTGGCTGCAGCGGTCTGTCTCCCCTCTGCACATAGGGAGACGTCTGATTCGCACCGTGCACGGCGTGCGGCACATCGCAAGTACGGCGCGCGCGGCACATCGC